>NC_058097.1:120177500-120802500 GCF_020171115.1 Neogale vison | reverse complement strand
TCCAAAACTGCTAGAAGTTGTACAGGAATTTAGTAAAGTGCCAGGATATAAAATCAATGCACAGAAACCAGTTGCATTTCTCTACACCTACAACAAGACAGAAGAAAGAGAAATTAAGGAGTCAATCCCATTTATAATTGCACCCAAAACTATAAGATACCTAGGAATAAACCTAGCCAAAGAGGCTAAGAATCTATACTCAAAAAACTATAAAGTACTCATGAAAGAAATTGAGGAGGACACAAAGAAGTGGAAAAATATTCTATGCTCCTGGATTGGAAGAACAAATATTGTGAAAATGTCTATGCTACCTAAAGCAATCTACACATTTAATGCAATCCCTATCAAAATCCTATCCATTTTTTTTTCAAAGAAATGGAACAAATAATCCTAAAATTTATATGGAACCAGAAAAAACCTCGAATAGCCAAAGGAATATTGAAAAAGAAAGCCAAAGTTGGTAGCATCACAATTCTGGACTTCAAGCTCTAGCACAAAGCCGTCATCATCAAGACAGCATGGTACTGGCACAAAAACAGACACATAGATCAGTGCAACAGAATAAAGAGCCCAGAAATAGACCCTCAACTCTATGGTCACCTAATCTTCAACAAAGCAGAAAATAATGTCCAACGAAAAAAAGACAGCCTCTTCAATAAATGGTGTTGGGAAAATTGGATGGCCACATGCAGAAAAATGAAATTGAACCATTTCCTTACACCACACATGAAAATAGGCTCAAAATGGATGAAGGACCTCAATGTGAGAAAGGAATCCATCAAAATCCTTGAGGAGAACACAGGCGGCAACCTCTTCGACCTCAACCGCAGCAACATCTTCCTAGGAACATCGCCAAAGGCAAGAGAAGCAAGGGCAAAAATGAACTTTTGGGATTTCATCAAGATCAAAAGCTTTTGCACAGCAAAGGAAACAGTTAACAAAACCAAAAGACAACCGACAGAATGGAGAAGATATTTGCAAACGACATATCAGATAAAGGGCTAGTGTCCAAAACCTATAAAGAACTTATCAAACTCAACACCCAAAGAACAAATAATCCAATCAAGAAATGGGCAGAAGACATGAACAGACATTTATGCAAAGAAGACATCCAGAAGGCCAACAGACACCTGAAAAAGTGCTCCACATCACTCAGCATCAGGGAAATACAAATCAAAACCACAATGAGATACCACCTCACACCAGTCAGAATGGCTAAAATTAACAAGTCAGGAAATGACAGATGCTGGTGAGGATGCGGAGAAAGGGGAAACCTCCTACACTGTTGGTGGGAATGCAAGCTGGTGTAACCACTCTGGAAAACAGCATGGAGGTTCCTCAAAAAGTTTAAAATAGAACTACCCTATGACCCAGCAATTGCACTGCTGGGTATTTACCCTAAAGATACAAACGTAGTGATCCAAAGGGGCACATGCACCTGAATGTTTATAACAGCAATATCTACAATAGCCATACTATGGAAAGAACCTAGATGTCCAATCAACAGATGGATGAATAAAGAAGATGTGAGATATATATATATATATATATATATATATATATATATATATATACACACACACACACACACACAATGGAACACTATGCAGCCATCAAAAGAAATGAAATCTTGCCATTTGCGATGACGTGGATGGAACTAGAGGGTATCTTAGTGCTTAGTGAAATAAGTCAATCAGAGAAAGACAACTATCATATGATCTCCCTGATATGAGGGAGTGAAGATGCAACATGGGGTAACGTTAGGGGGGGTAGGAGAAGAATAAATGAAAAAAGATGGGATTGGGAGGGAGACAAACCATAAGTGACTCTTAATCTCACAAAACAAACTGAGGGTTGCTGTTGGGAGAGGGGTCGGGAATGAGGGTGGGGTTATGGACATGGGGAAGGGTATGTGCTATGCTGAGTGCTGTGAAGTGTGTAAACCTGGTGATTCACAGACCTGTACCCCTGGGGATGAAAATACATTGAATGTTTATAAAAAAGTAAAAAATTAAAAAACAATCAAAAAAGACTATACTAAGAAGCGCTAATTAAAATACACTCTCGGGGCACCTGGGTGGCTCAGTGGGTTAAGCCTCTCCTCCGGCTCAGGTCATGATCTCGGGGTCCTGGATCGAGCCCCGCGTCAGTCTCTCTGCTTAGCAGGGAGCCTACTTTCCTTCCTCTCTCTCTGCCTGCCTCTCTGCCTACTTGTGATCTCTCTCTGTCAAATAAATAAATAAAATTTTTTTAAAAAATACACTCTCCTACGGAAGACGATACCAGGTCCACAGAAACCTTATCTGCCCTAGGAGTAAACGGGAGGGTGGAAGAGGGAATTTAGTGATTTAAGCCTAGGAATCCTTTAGTGTCCAATTTCCTCTCCTCACCAAATCCTCTATCATGTCCTCCTGCTTCTGTTTTCTTTAGTTATTTAATGCCGACCTCAATCATATAAGTAAAGCAGAGAAAGGCACTATCGATAACAACAACAACAAAAATAGGCACCCTTGAATGGGTTTTAAGTATGAGAGGTGGGGAGTGTACTTTCCAAATCAGAACATCCATGTTTCATCCAAAGCAGTACTGCAGCGAATCATTCTCTGGGAACATCTCAAGATATAAATAATGCATTACATATGTAAATACCTCAATAATGATATTCCAATAAAACTATCAGTATTCTGTTATTTTCAAATAGCACAGACCACAAGTATTGCAATCACTAAACACCCTTATATTAACTCTGTCAGCTTAGTCTGGTTAGCCATCAAACTGCCTTTACCAGTTGTCAAATTTGTGTCCTCCCTCACCTGTCTTCTGTATAATCTCTACAGGTGTCCCAGTTTCCATCTCTCAGCCTTGTAAAGCATTCCCCAAAAGGCCACACAGCACCATCTTGTTGTAACCCAGGATCTCAGGCTCTATCACCACTCTCTTTGAGATGTTCTGATGGTTCCCTCTCATATATTGAAATGAGACCCAGATAGGTTACCTGTCTTTCAGAACCCTGCCTGTCTCACCCCTCCCACCTCTTCCTGTATCTCTCTCCCCATTGTCTATTCTGCCTTGGACACAACGGTCCTTTTTCTCTTCCTCCAACACATGAAGCTTGTTCCCTTTGCCTAGAGAACTCTACTCCCATAAACTTTTCTCCAATTAGATCTGAGCTCAAGTGTCACTTCCTCTTAGAGAAACTGTCACTAAGCCACTGATATACAGAAGCCACTGATCTACAGAAGCCACCAAGTTACATACAGCCTGTATCACAGTACTTGGTCCTTGTTTTTTGTTTGTTTGTTTTCTTTGTTTCATTTTTGTTTTTTTAAGATTTATTTATTTTAGAGATGGAGAGCGAGCGATTGAGCAAGAGCACACACGCAAGCAGGGTAGGGGCAAAAGAAGGTAATTTCAAGGAGAATGGCCCCCCATCCCCAACTGAGTGCAGAGCCTATGTGGGGTTCAATCTCACCGCCCAAATATCATGACCTGAGCCAAAATCAAGAGTCAAACACTCAACCGACTGAGCCCCCCAGGCACCCCTGGTCCTATTTGATATATTTATATAAGTCTGTTGGTTTACCATCAGTTCTCAAGAGAATAGAAGCTCCAAGTACACATTGTCTCTCTTGCCACAGAATCCATGCTACATTGTATGCATGTAATACATATTTCAATGAGATAAAGAATATTTACTCGGCCAGATATCGCTAAATACTATATATGGACAGTGTTCTTTAAACCTCAAAGCATCCCTACAGAGTAATTTCTAGTAATTACTATTCTCAGTTTACAAGGGAGGTTAAGTAAATTTCTGAGCTGACCCCAGAGTGCATTCTCTTAACTATCCCCCTATACTCTCTTATATCACCCTATGATTTCCTCTAGGAAAGGTATTCTTCTTTGTCTTTTTTTTTCCTAAGATTTTATTTACTTATTTGAGAGAGAGAGAGTGAGCGAGAGAGAGCACAAGCTGGAGCAGGGGGAGTAGGAGAGGGAGGAGCAGAGTTCCCACTGAGCAGGGAGCCTGATGTGGGGCTAGATCGCAGGATCCTGGGATCATGACCCGAGCTAAAGGCAGACATTCAACCCACTGAGCCACCCAGGCTCTTGAGAACAGTGTTCTTGACAGGTTGCCATAAGACTAGAAAGAGCCTTCTCATTCACTGGAAAACAACTGAAGTTGCTTCCTCAGCTCCAGTGTGGAATTTATTTTATTGTGTCTTAACTTCTTCAGAACTGGTAATCCCTTAACCAGCCCACAGGTAACTACCAATGGGGATGTGTGCTGCAGTTGCCAAGAGCACAGGCCCTGGGCTGAGTCGACCGGGATCAAAGCCCCATTCCCACACCTTAGACAGAGGGCCTGGAGCAGCTTCCTCAAAGCCTCTGTACTCGTGGCGCTCATCTATAAAATAGCGATGGTCACAGATCTCCAAAAGCTAAGTGAGATACTATGCAAGGCATGTAGAAAAGGAACACAGTCAACAAAAGGAGTTCAATAAATATTTGGTGGGATTTTTACTCTTACTAAATATACCCTGCCTATTTAATTACCCAGTACACACTTCGCTTCACCGAGCTGGATTATATATATTACAATAACCCAAATTTATTGCCCATGCGACTCTTGTATTAAGAAAGATTCTTCCTCTCCCTCTGCTTTTGCTTGGGTATAGGTTACGAATTCGTGAGAAAGAGCCTCGCAGGGAAACAGGGTACACGGAAGCACTAATTTAATAAAACTCAGTGATGAAGCCTGGGAGAGTCCATGCATGGTCCAGAGCCATTAGTCTCACTCGCTGGAGGAAGTTACTGGGAGCAAACTCTGGCTCTGTATCATCAAATGATCACCTAGTGGCTAGGGTTGGAAACAGCAAGCTCAGTATCTCTGACCCTGATAAATAAATGTCTTACTTAGTAGAGCAAAGCCACCAGAGGCATCCAAAGGATCAGGGACATGGGATTCCTAACTAAAATACCAAGGTCTTTAGAAAACAACAGTCCTGGTCAGAACTTGGGCAACAGGACAGGCATGAAAATTAAGGGGCTCACAAGCCAGCCGAGTGTCACCGAAGGGCCGAGCCCGCAGCAGAGCCTGCGAGTCTAGAGGGACAGGGGCCGCCCAGAACGCGGGGGGCACCGGCCTCCCGGCTTTGGTCCCCATGCGTTTCCCTTGACACTCCTGGGCCCCGAAGCCAACTGGCAGTGGCGGCCACACTTGCAGGAGAAACAGCGCGGCACTGCCAGCTCTCAGTGACAAAAGGAGTGTTTATAGCAGGCGCGCTGACAGCTGTCCGAGTGCCACATTTATTTACAAAATGTTAGTTAAATTACTGACAGTTGGCGCTGTGGAGGAAAAGCTGAGAGAAAAGCTGACATTTCTTGATCTAGCGGGTGCTCACAGCACGGGTTCTGCTCCCCTATTTATTAATTCCATTATTTGCTTGTTACTTGATCTATTTATGACTTCTGGCTTATTCACCGGCCATTGCTTTTAAGAGGCTTTGTGTCCGGGCAGTTAAACTGCTCCATGCAATTTGGTTCCACAGGCTCCAGGGCACTGAGTTGCCTGGGGATTGGTTGTTGAAACCAGCCCGGATCTGTTCCCCTCAGACCAGCCCTCAGCAGGCTTCCGGAAACCTCCTGAGGGCAGGGAACAAGCCCTGACCTGTTCTCAGTCGTGCCCACTGGTGATAAGTGTACGCTCATTAAGTTATGAATAATCACCTTAATCAGCACCATCTCGTTTTTTCCTCTTCTGTTGATCAGAGACAGGTTTTCTGTGATGAAGCTGGACAAAGTGTTTCCATTTTTTATTCTTTCTGACAGGGGCAATTAAGATAGAGGAAGAAGAATTCGGGTGATAAATGAAGATCAACATCCTGGCTGTAAAGAGTTTTAGACACTAAAACATATTTCTGATAGAGCTTGTTTGTATAGTCTCTTTCCCCCAATGTATGAAAAAAAAAAAAAAAAAGCCTACATTGCCTTAAAGCATTGTCTTTTTTTCAATGTGTTTCTTCTCATGTCAAAAGAGTGTTGTGTTTTCGTTCACGATTTAAAATACACAGATAATGGGGTGTCTGGGTGGTTTAGTCGTTTGAGCGTCTGACTCCTGATGTCGGCTCAGGTTTTGATCTCAGTGTCCTAGGATCCAGGACTGCTTCAGGGCCCACACTTGGGGGTAGGAGGGGGTGTCTGCTTTTCCCTTCTCCCCCGCCCCCACCACTGGCACAAGGGTGTGCTCTCTCCTTATCTCTTAAAGAAATGTCTTTTAAAAAGGTTTTCTTTTAAATAAAATACACAGATAAGCGAAGAGTAATTAATTAGGCCTTATCTAGACATTCTATTTGAAATCATGGCCTTTATGCTTCCATCTCCCACACTCCTTACTCATTCTTCTCCACAGCCTGTATGGACAGTTAATATATTCCATACTGTGTGTATTTCGTTCATGTCATATCTCATTCTCCTGGAAGGGAAGTTTCACGAGGACAGGCATTGTAGTCTGTTTCATTAGCTATGCTATTTCACAGTTCCTGAAATAGTGTCCTGCATGTGGCCGGTGCACAATACTTATTCTTAAATAAAATCGAACCTAGGGGGCGCCAGGGTGGCTCAGTTGGTTGGGAGTCCAACTCTGTTCTGTCTCAGGTCATGATCCCAGGGTGCTAGGATTGAGCCCCATGCCAGACTCCTTGCTTAGCAGGGAGTCTGCTTGAAGATTCCCTCCCTCTCCTTCAACCCTTCCCTCCATTCACACACATGTGTGGGTTCTCTTGCTCGCTCTCTCAAACAAATAATTAATTTAAAAAAAAATCAAACCTAACATAGCCACACAGAGTGTGCATTTCTCAGTCTGTGTTCTGACAGACCCCAACTGCCCTAAGCTCAGATTTGAGGTGGATGTAAGTACACCCACTGGAGAGGAACCAACCAGGAGGCCCAGCACTCTGCTACCCTCTCCAGAAGCAGACCAACTCTGGTTAGTGACCTTTTGCTGTTCCAGACAGTCATAATCCGGCTTTGCCAGGCCAGCCCCCCTCAGCCCTCACAGGCTTAGCCCCTTCTTGGCCTTCTCTACCACACCCCAGAGTGTCCCTTCTATGCTCCTCCAACCCACCTACTCATAACCCAGATTATCCCATTCCAATCTCTTTCTGAGGTCCTGGTTCTGAAGCTTGTTACCTGGCCTGATTGGAGGCTGGCCAAGGACAGGAGCTGTGATTTATACATCTTAGTAGCCTACACAGTGCATTGCACAATGCCCTACACATGGTAGCATGTGAGCAAAAAGCCCCAAGACCCATCAGAGCAGTATGGGTTCAAACAGTAACCTAGTTTCATTCTTACTAGATTTTATAACATTGCCCTCTTTCTGATTTTATAAAAGTAAAACTTAATTTTTAAAACTTTAATAATTATAGAAAAAAACACAAGAAGAAAACCAAAGTCACCTGTAGTTCCACTACTCAGAAAATTTATGATTATAATTGCATTGATATAAGAGGTTTTCAGTGTACATTTTTTGCAGGTGTTTGTGTGCATACATACGCTCACATTCACAGGGCACTGAACCGTTTTTGACTGATGAGTTATAGACCAGTTAATTATCTGAAATGACTTAGAGCTCTTCCTTTATCCATATTCAGTAAGCTATTAATTTTAAGTTATTAGAAAATATATAATGTTAAATGAAAAACATTTGCAGGACAATAAATAAAATTTCTTTATACATAGAAAAAAAAAAAAAAAAGCAGAAACACCTGGGTGGCTCAGTCAAGTTAGTGTGTAACTCTTGATTTCATCTCAGGTCATGATCTCGGGTCATGGTGGGGAGCCCCATATCACGATCCACACTGTACACAGAGTCAGCCTGTCCCTCTCCTTCCCCCAAGCCTCTTCCAGCCCCACTCATACTGGTGTGCTCACTCTCACTCACTCAAATAAATAAAGTCTTAAAAAAATAGAGAAAAAAGAAAGCAAACATAGACAATGCATTATTTAAGAATATTTATATATTTGGTAACGCTCTAAAGAAAATAAGGAAATAATAAAAAAAAAAAAAATTCAGTGCCGAGACCAGCTCCTCAGAGGAGACAAGATATAAAATAAGGAGGGAACATATCAGACTTCACAGCTAATGGAAGGTTCTATTTCTTAGAGTAGCTGAAGGGCACACAGGTGATCAGTCTGTTATGCTTTTGTACATATTGATAGATATATTATACACCTGTTGAGGTATAAAATATTTCATGATAAAGGAAAATACTATATATTTGGTGCTTAGTATACATGAAATATTATACTACTGAAATAAACATTCATCAGCATGTACTGAGGGCTGCCATGAGCCAGGCCCAGTATGAGGGGCTGGCAGCAACACAGATACAGAGAAAGGAAGACCAATCATGAGGCAACTGGTAACACACATGCTTCACGACTGCTCATGTGCTCTGACCCTAAACACAACACGACTTGTCCATACCATCCCCAATTTCTAGTCGGAAAGGACTTGGTGACCAAAATAGTTAAAAGAAATTTCAAAAATGTATTTTATCCAGGAGTGATATGTAAATATTTCCTTAAAAACAGGAATATGTTAAATTAATATTTCATCTGCAATTCACCAGTAATTATTAAGAAATGCAGATCAAACATATCCTAGACATAGAGTGTAGGATTAAGCAATCCAGCATCAACTAAGGCAATAATAACAAAGCAAGTGTTTTGCTTTGTTTCATTTTTTAATTAATGAAAAAAATAATAAATAATAAAATAAGAGTCATAGTTTATGTCCTCTCTGCTGAAGCTTTTATTTCAGATCGTTCATTCAGGACATTTCATCGGTTTCAACTGTCATAAGACCAGGAGCAGCAGGGGCCTGACAATGCAGCTGAGCCTTTGATCACAAATGAAAATGGAAGTCTGGCGATGGAGGACTGTTTATACGCCCAAGGAAGCCAATGGACTTGTACTCCAGGGGAATTTCATGATCCATCGAGGAATTTCCAAATGCACACAATGTAACAGTTGGAAGTGGCTTCATCCTGGTACCAATATAAGTCTAACTGAAGGCAGACAGAAAAAGAGCTTTTCCATAATTATGGAAAGGACTGACTAGATGAGGCGGCTCAGGTCACTGTGAGCACTCAGAGCAGTGTATTTAGCCAGCATTGGGGGCTCTGTCCTATTACTGACACACAGAAACAGATCAATCATGGTCTTTGCCTTTAAAGAACTTAAAATTGAACAAGGGCAGGGCATGAAAATTAAAATTACAGAAAAATGCAAAATTAATAGATGGCCCCCCAAAATGATCAAACTGCTCTAGTACCTTCCATAGGACTAAGAATAAAATCCAAATGGGTCACTATGGTCACTGCGGCCAAGTGGCCTGAACTTGGCTCTGCCCCCCCACCCCGGTCGGTGCAAGTCAAGATATTTCTATCCCTACCCTTCTGTATCTGCCATGTTTCTCCCTGCTATGTTATGTCCTTCCTCAAATGAACACACACACTCTCCTCCCTCATGTCATCAGATTTCACTCAAAAGCCCTGCCTTAGAAAGACCTCCCCCCAACCCATGAGACTAAAATTAGCCCCTATTACTCATTTCCCCAAACCCTTACCTGCCTGCTTTCTCTTTGAGAATGCACCACTACCTCATGTTTAGATAACCACTTCTTTATTCATTGTCCTCACATGTGCCAGGGTCTAGAGCCATGTTTGGCACTGAGCAGATGCCGAATAATTACTTGTTGAACAAATGACCCATAGTCGTAAACAGCAAACTATGGGAACCTGGATGAGTAAGACGTTTGCGTGAGATTATCCTGTCTGCAGGATTTCCACTGACTTTGGGCATCAGAGAGAGCAGAGAAAGAAAGAATAGTGGAGAAGGTTATGGAAAAAGCCATCAGGCTAAATGAGCCATAGAGAAAGTGTGCTGGGGCATCTGAAGGGTACTTTGGTAGCAGGACAAAAGACAAAAGCAACAGAAGAGGTTTGTGTCCAGGATTCCGGGCAAGAGACACAACATGGACAGGACAGCCTACCTTCCATCCATCTCCCATGTGTGATAAGGAGTTTTAACTTCTTTTTCTTTTTTTTTTTTTAATTTTTGGCTAATTTAATATATTATGGATAGAATATAACATGTTTAATACTTGTTATATGCCAGGCACAATAATTGAGATTTTACAAGTAAGCTTATGCAATTATTATAAATAACTATGATTATTAAAAGAGGGGAGGGCTCATATTAAACACTGCTAATGATACTGTGTTTTGTTGTTATTATTATTTCATTCTTATGACAACTCTGTCAGGTAGGTATTAAGGTATTATTCAGCCATGTTTCACAGATAAGAAAAAGTCTCAGAGACATTAATAATTTCACAACTGAGATCCCAACTCCAGAGTCCCTTTAGCCCCACTCTAGTATAATTCTCAATTGGCAAGTTTTATGTAGACTAACAAGAGTTGGGTCTATATGTTTAGGATCTGTATTCATGTATTTGATCTAAACAAGCTACAAAGAAAATTCACACGTCATCCCCCTATTAGATGCTGATCATGTGTTAACCACTTCCGAGGCTTCCTCAAAGTCCCATCATTTCATATCTCTTTTAAAGCTTCAAGAAGCTAATCCTTCTGTCCGATCAAGTATCCCATCTTCCATTCCTTCCTTTAAGGTAGTAGGGAAAACCATACCATGAATGGAATTTTGAAGGTCTGTTGGAAGTTGAGGCTTGACAGGCTATAGGAACCACAGTGGCAACCACCAAGGGCACAGGATCATCCAGCAGGAAGACTCCAGTTCAGCACAGCATAGGTGAGCACAGAAGACAGCAGCGAAGTCATTTCCTTTGGATAAAAATTCAGATGCATAGAGTCCCTCATCCAGGCTGACTCTCCAAGTCCTGTACTCAGGACACTCTGAAGGTCAGGCCAGTCTCTCCCAGAGACTTGAACGGCCTGGGGAGAGGGCAGGACTCAGTCTCAGACGACTAACCCCACCTGCTCTGAGCCGCCCCACATCCCGGTGGGATCCTTGGAGCCCTGCACCAATTACTAATTATACATTAATGGTAACAAGGAAAGCAACTATTTTTTTCAATACCAAAGATAACCCTAAGGGCAGGGAAATGTCAAACTGAATGCTTAATAAAGTTGGTGCAAAATGCTCTAGGGGTGCAATGCTAAATTTTCAGGCAGAAATGGAGATGATCCAAGGACTAGAAAAAAAGGTAAAAACCTCACCTTCTTAGCATACGCAGTGTGTAGGTTTGATTACTGAATAGAGATATGAAATATGCACTAAATAATTCTTCTGAACAGCTCATTAGGCCTAATCCATCTCTGATTTCTATGAGTCCATTAATTCCAAATATGTGTCTGCTTATACATACACACACATCCACACAGGATCATAAAATGCTGGCTTAATTTCACAATGTAATATCCTGGAAATGGCAACAGGTAAAACATCAAATTGGATATTATGCAGATTTTAAATGCTTATAATTTTCAGATGTGATAAATGGCAATGACAAAGCATAATGGACCAAAGAAGGATGACATTTCAGTTAGAAAACACTAGACCCATATGGCTAGGTGTGTGTGAGGAACGGGCGAGGCACCAAATATTGGCTGCCACGAAACCACAGAGCTGTAACAGCCTAGACAGTATCCACATGGTAACTATGCAGAGCAAATAAAATCAACACAGGTGTCGTCTTTGTTTATGCGGGTTTTTTTATTTATCATTCATCTCCTAAAATCTGCGCCGCTATCATCATTTGCTCCTTAATTTGTATGTTATACTAGGTCTCACAGACACTCAGGAGTACACATGTCTCTGTATTCCTTACCCCTTCTTCAGTTTTGAGACTGACTCTTTTTGCCCTGCTCCTCTTTGAGTAGGTCATGAAACTTGTTGACTCCTCTGCCTAGAAGGTTTTTCCTTCTGACTCCTTGCACACACCCCTCTCCCTATACCCTGGGTTACTCTGTCCCTTACCCATATTTTACTTTACGGCATAGTGCTTTCCAATACACAATGTACAGTTTGTCTTCTTATTGATTTAGTGATAACTGGTGCCTGTTGAGTACAGTTGCACAGGATGTGTGCTTCTCAACAATGGTGGGTGGAGGGAGTTAACAAAGCACTGCTCTGTCTATCCAACCAGGAGCCCTAGAGAATGATTTGACAGACTAGAGGAAGCACATCTAATTCTAACTGTCTGTGCAAATTGTATGCTGGAACAGGACACCTTTGTTTCAATTCATAGAAGCTGCAGCCTTGGTTCCCAATCACTAAAAATCACTCTGTGGAAAAGAAACTTCATGCCTAGTACAGAGCCTGGCACATACAAGACTCACAGGACATCTTGCTGAAGTGACAAAAATCAGCTCATCCATTTATTCTCCAAGAAAACATTAAGCTCCTATCATGTGCCAGGCGCCATGCATCATTTGGAGACAACAATGAACATAAAACAAGATCACTGACTCTATGTGTCTGTGTGGCGTCTGTTCCTTGTAGATCTCCTGCCACAACCATCTTCCTCTTTCCTTTCCTCCCTTACTACCCCGCCACCTGGTTGCACTTCTTAAATTTGACCTCTGACAGTGGTTTTCACTCCTTTTTCTTCAACATTTTTAAGAAAAAGGCTACAAATCATCCCATCTGTCTCTTTACTGTGTGTCAATTAAAACACTGAGTGTTGGAATATCTCTAGCACAAAAGGTTATGCTAAGTAAGAAACCTCCAGCCATTAATGAGCAATTTGTCATCTAAGAGGTATTTTCACTAATTACAGTATGTCTCAAGTCATAGCCATTATGGATATGTGCTAATTTACTTCAAGGTAAAACTTTTCTTTGTCACTGGTTTTCACATATTCTGTAAAGCAGACATTTTACTTGGTTCAGAGATGTAAGGAGTCAAGCAAATGAAAATCAAACATTTAAGGCTTCAGTTTGAAAAGGCCATGGTTCCCACTTTCAGACACATGCAAAAATCACTAAAAAGCTTGCCAGGAAATTTTAATAAGTGCTTAAGTTTGGACGCTAAAAAAAAATAAAAAATAAAAAAAATCTGTGTATTTCGATGAAGTTGAAATCAGAAAATAGGAATCACAATAGTTGTGTTGAATTAGATAGCATAATGCTAGCTACTGTAACAAATGAACTCCAAAATCCCAGAAGCCTATCACAATGGAAGTGTATGTTTCCTCCATGCAATCATCTCACAAACAAGGTTCTGGTTCAGCTGGCGGGGCAGGGGTGGGAGCCTTGCTCTGTGGAGGCATTCAATGACCTGGCCGATGATGGAGCATCTGCCGAATAGGACATGGGTTTCCAAGGTAATTTTGGACATAGACATCCAGATGGCGTAAGGAGAAACAGCGTGAAGTATTTTATGCGGGAGCTTTTTACGGGCCAATCGGCACATAACTTTTGCTCACATCCCTCTGGGTAGAACTTGGTCACAGGGCCACACCTGAATTCAAAAGAGGCTGGGAAAGGGGAGTCCAGCATTGTGCCCAGAGAGAAGGATAAACAACCTATATATTTTTGAACAGCTAATCTCTTCCTCAAATGTAAAGACCTGAACAGAGCAGTAGGGGCCATGCCCTGCCTTCTCATTTCAGACACAGGGATACTGGGAAACAGGGAAACACACTAATTTTCTCAGCAGTTTCCCATGGTGAGTTGTGAGAGAGCCAGGGCTCAAACACAGGTCACCCCAGCCCTCAGCCACTATTCACCTTCCAAAAACGATGACACTTGCTGAGCCTCTTCAAAATCACTCCACCACAAAGACGCTGGACTTGCAACATCATCAGCCTCCACGGAGCACCCAGGGTCACCTGATTCAAAGCCCTTCTATTTACCCACAGCAGATACATCTCATGCTCCGTCCTTCCCCCACCATATGAACTAACACCAACCGAGTACCAGACGCTGCACTAAATACTTCCTATTTCCCTCCTGGCTCACTACTCCCATTATCAAACAATGACAAAACTAAGGCCCAGTGAGGTTAATCAATGTGCCCACGTCACTCAACTGGGAGGCTGCAAAGCCAAGATTTGAACCCAGGGAGGGGCCTGCCTCCAGACCCCTTGCTCAATCATGCTTTGTAGCCTTCAGGTAGAATTCCCTTAATAAATAATGCTTTAAAAATACATAATGGACATGGAATAATGTGTTAGAAGTGAGGCTCAAAGCCTGATTTCTGACCAACTGCCACTTCCCTTCCCCCATGGTTATAGGCCTTCAACTAGAAACTAATCCTCATTTCCAAGTGTTTATTAGATTTTCTATAAAACCTCTTGTGAAAATGGAAATTTAAAGGTCCTTTAGCCTCTGCACATGGAGATTTTATGAAGTGTCTGCCTGCATAAGTCCCCCTCAACTGCCCATTCTACTCCACGTCCTTGAAGACAAAACCAAGGGTAGATCACACCCCATCTATTTTACCTCTGTTCAGGAACACCCAAACTTCTGCCAAAACAGACATATACCTTAGCCCCCTCTTCTTACTAAAAGATAAATAACCTGCACTGTTAACAGCTTAGTATTATTCCCAATAAAGCTTCCATTCACCCGACAACTATTTCCTAATATATGCCACATTCCAGGCCATAATTTAGCCACTATAAAGGAAAGCAATAATGTCAGTAGCCTTAGGGATCTTATATTTGAGTGGAAGAGGCCATAAATAAATAATAGATGAATAAATAACAGACCTCTGTAAGTGTTAAGGGTGATGACAAAAATTAAACCTATGAGGGGAACAGAGGAGAGTGGGGGATGGTGGGACGGCTGTTTCAAGCAGCGCGGTCTGGACAGTCTTCTTTGAGGACGGGATATTTGAGCAGACACACAGATGCCATGAAGATCTAGCCATACAACACTGCAGTGGGTCCTGGTGGAAGAAAGAGCATTTCCTCAAGCAAGAATTGATGTGGTGAGTCCAAGGTTCAGTCCATTTGCATCCTTGTGAGCGGAGCAGGTATGACAGAGGGAATGTCTGAGGACTAGGCAGGCACCAGGCAATGACACGTTTTCAGACCACTGATGTGTTTGCATTTCTTCCTGCACATTACTGGAAGGCACCATGAGGTTTTGAACAGAGACTGGTATAATTTGATGAAAGTTCTTAAAAGACAGCTTGAGCCAGGAGGCGGAGAATGGCCTCTGGTAGAGCGGCACGAAAGCAGGAAGACCAGATGAGCTGCTACTAGAATAATCTGAGAGGGAACTGATGCGGCTTTGACTAGAGAGGTGGTGTTTGAGATGGTGAAACATGGTCTGATCCAAGAGATATCTTAAAAGTAAAGGCAAACAAGATGTATTGGTAGATTAGATGAAGCATTAAAGAGAAAGTAGAAATAGGTACCTAGGTGCCAGGTTTGGAGCCTGAGCCACTGGCTGAATGGTGGTGTCCATTCCTAGGATCGGGGCAGACTGGGAAGGAAGATCAAGGAGGTGAGTAAAACGGGGTTGGGATCAAGAACTCCAGCTGGAGGCATTGGGTTTGAAATGTATGAGCCATGAAGGAAAGGAGGAAGGAAGGAAGGAAGGAAGAGAGAAGAGGAGAGAAAAGAAATGGCTGAGACATAAAAGCAGACATGTGGATTAGTGCTAGGATATGTGGTCTGGAGCTCCAACGGAAGAGACTGGTCAAGGCAGAGCACAGGGCTGCAGCAAGAACAGCCATGGGGAATGCAGCCTCATGGCACACGCACTAGCATGAGTGGGGATTCAGGGAAAGATGGACAAAAACTGCCTGGAAGCCACAATGAGTAGCAAGGAGAGTATCTATCCGACTTTGCGGCTCATGATATGCAGTACATAGGAGAAAAACAGCCATGGTCAACATGACCCTAGGAATGGAAATCATTCAGGAAACAATCTCGTTTCAAGCGTAAGGAAAAAAGAGGACACTCAGGAAAAAGACTGACAACCTAGAGATTTTGCTGGTGACAGATCATGAAGCTCAGACAGTAGAAAGGTTTGGAGGATTTGGAGGAAGCCTTCAGTTCAGATCACTGGAGATAGAGGACTACATGGTAGCAGTAAGAATCTAGACGATACACATGACAGAGGGCGGGGGAGGAGGCTTTGGCTTCTGAGGGGCTGAGATCACTGAGAGATGGGAACATGTGGGCCTGCCCTGATGATGTCTTAGGAAAAAGAGGATAGTGAGCTCTAAGTATAGTCCTACTCCACATCAGCCTCCTAGATATTTGTAATGGAGGGTTTGGGAGGTCATCGTGACTAGGAGAGGAATAGCCAAGCCAAGAACATTCAGAGCTCTGACGCCGCCTCTATGGACTGAAGTGGTTTGTGTCACAGTGGGTAATGGGGTCCTTTATATATGATGATTACTTATGAGAACTCTTCCTTTATCATTTCTTCCTCCTAGTCCATTCATTTCCTGGAGCTGTTGTAACAAGACGTTACAAACTGGATGACTTAAAACCAACAGAAATTTATTGTCTCACAGTTCAAGGGACCAGAAGTCTGAAATCAAGGTGTTGGCAGGGCCATGCTCCCTATGAAACCTATGGGAGAGAATCCCTTCTTGCCTTTTCCTACTGTTGGTTCACTGACCACCTTCAGCAGTCCTTAACTGACAACTGTGCAATTCCAGGCTTTGCTTTCATCACCACCGGGGATTCTCCCTGTGTGTCTACTGTGTTTCTCCATGGCCATCCTCTTAAAAGGATGCCAACTATACTGGATCATGGCTCACCTTACTCCGGTGTGATATCATCTTAATTTCATTAATTACCTCTGCAGCGACACTATTTCCAAATTAGGTCATATTATGAGATACTAGATGTTACGATTTCAGCATTCTATTTTCCTTCCTTCCTCAATTCCTTCCTTCCTTCCTCTCTCTCTCTCTCTTTCTTTTTGTTCTTCTTTTGCTGGGGAGCACAATTCAACCCACAACACCAAAGTACTCCTCTTTCCAGTTTTTACATACAAAAACTGCACCAAATTAAAAGGAATTTGCATGTATTCTCCATCTTACCATCTTCTTCATAGCTTCCGACTGGTTAGAATTATTTTGGATTGAGCTTTCCTGATGAGTTAATTTGTTCAAAGATGATTATTCTGAGTGTGAGTGCACTTTTCTACTCATCCACTCCATTATAGCCTGTTTGAAAGCCAGGGAAAATCAAGAAATTATTTTCACACAAATGTGTCTTCTTTTGCCTACATGTGGCCAAGAAAGCTTTATCTGACGGTTGATTTCAGTTTTGTCATTTTCCATCAGTCTAGTGGCTGAGCTTTTTTCATTAAAAATTCTATTATTAAAAAAAATTTATCAGCAAGATTGTAAGATCACTTCATAAGTTCATTTTATAAGACAAAACTAAACCCCCAAATCTTTCTGAGCCAAAGCATCTCACACTGAGAAGAGAACAAGTTAGCCAAATATGCCCAAATAAGCCCAAATATCTCAATCATGTCAACCACAGAGATTTGGAAAAGCAAGATAAGCAAAGAGGGAGATTTCTATCTATAACTTAAATTAATTTGAGCTCCATGGCATACAGTTGAAGTATAAAGGTCTGTTTTTTGTGCTCCCATTGGTGATTTCTGTGATCAGTTTCTAACACCAGGCACACCGGTCTTACCCCAGACTTAAAACAGAAGAAAAATTCCAAATGCACAGAGATTTCTTTCTCAATTTTCACCATCACTGTTCAAGTCCTGATCTGTCCTCTTCATGCATAGGAGATGGGAACGAATGGAAAGATTCCAATCAGAGAACATTCAAGCCAGAAGGACTTAAGCATCCCTCTCCCAGCTGACTCCAGTGTAATTATCACGGAAAAATCAGTCTTCCAAGGGAAAAAAAGTCTACTAATCCTAAATCTACACATGAACTCCTGACCCCACTCTTTGTTTCAGAGAACCAGCCTCTGCAGAGCTGTCTGTATGGCTTTTTTGGGCAGGAAAGTCATCTTTAGAGACATGAAAGGTAAGAACTTGCTATGCAGCAATCCTGTGATGAAAAACAAAGAAATATCCTTCTTCTCACCCCCTGTCAGACATAAAACAGTGCAAGAAATTATTTTAACTGAAGAAGAGTCCAAGGATCTAAACAGATATGTAAAGAAACACACGAGAGTACAATTAGGTTGGGTGGGGAGGCATTCCTCTCCTAGCAGATCTTTCACAAACAATACCTGCCATAACAATCAAGGCAAGGCTACTTGGGTGTTTACACTACAACAGTTTATAATGAAAATTGCCAAATGTGTGAATATTATCTATTAAAATACCTACATACACATGTGTACATAGGTATATACATATGGAGAGAAAAAGAGTAATAGTTATACACTGAGCTTTATGGGCATTATATCATTTTAACCCAAAATAAACCTTTGAGGTATGTAATAACTGTACTTTTTATACAGACAAATTAAAAACGTCTCCCAACTGCTCACAGGCACAGTGCTTGAGTCAGGGTTAGCCAAATCCTATCCCCCGGTGCATTTTCTTTCTAGCATACCATTTTTGCTAGAATATGAGTTAGTTAGGTCTTTGTTGGAAATCTTTGCCTCTATCAATAGCCCTCCAATTACACATTCCTATTATCTCCTCCTTCTCCTCCTTGGCACACATGTGCAATTTGGAAATTGCATCCTAAACCAACCAACTCCCAATTTCCTAAAAACACTACTATTTGGCCATCTATATGATGCTAATTGTATTGTTTATTTCTTATCAGTAATCTATTACACAGAGTGGAAAACCATCAACCTTCTCCCAAGGAAGCAAAGCAACCTCAAATAATGCAAAGATAATGTTTTATTCTACCCATCAGTGGAGACTTTGAACCTAAGAGAATAAATATACTATTAACATTAATCGTAATTTTTTTCCAAGATTCTCCCATCTTGAACGAGGCCAGTGGTCCTACTTCCAATAAAACTAAAAAGAAAGTCTATAGGTCAAGGTCTCACCCACTCTGCCTCCCACTGTCAGGTATCTACATACACAGGCTTGTGGGATCCTCACAGAACTGTGTTTCTACCTCAGTTTTTTTTCAGTATCCCAGGCCAGAGAAATATATGACAATGTGCGAGGATTTGCTAACTCTCTATGAGAGAGCCCAAGACTGCTGATCTCTGAAGCAAAAGGTTAGTGGGAGAACCTGAAATAGACTGACTCTGAACAAACCATGTAGACTGTAAGGCTGTGTAAGAAGAAGAAATTTCTAGAGGCCAGTTGGGTCATTCTTTGTGTCTCTGTGTCATAAAACTTAAACTTTCCCATACCCTTCCTAAAATACTTCAAGAAAGCAGATTCTTGTGCTCCAAATTCACCTGGTTTCTAGAAGAAGTACATCCTGGCAATGAAGCAAAGAAGGCATAGAATGAGAAAAGTCCTGTGGTACAAAAAGAGAACCAGCTTCATGTCAGACAAAACTGGTTCCAAGTCCCAGGCTCAGCCACCATCTGACTGCGGGATGTGGGAAAATGGCTCATTTTTCTCAGTGCTCTGGTTTTCTGATCTGTAAAATCAGAATAATAATTGCATCCACCTGGCGGAGCAGCTCTAAGGATTAAATAAGACTCTGCTCGTAGAGCGCTTAGCACAGAGCCTGATAGAGTGAAAGGAGTTGTCCCATATGGAATCAGAGGTGGAACAGAAGGCTAAGAACGCAGGCTGCGGTGCCAGACACGACCAGCAGTGAGGAGCAAGCAGGGAGATAAATGCTAGCTGATTGTCGTGAAGTTACTAGCATTCGGCTTCTGCCCTTAGTAGGAAAAGGTGGCCCTCTTTCAGGCACAGGTAGCCCTACTCTAGGGCTCCCAGTCAAGTTGGGAAGCATGGGCTGGGTATCGGGGCCACCTCGCTCTTCTGAAAGGCATCTTTGTGCAAGACTGGTGATCACTACTACCCTCATTATCTGTAAAGCCAGGTGGCTCAACTCCCTGGTCGCTGTAATTCTTTCAAACTCAAAAGAAACATTTCTGCAAGGCACCTATACTTGCAGGTGAGGAGCGTCAGAGGACCAGGGCCCAGCCTGCCCCGCTGTGCTCTTCGCCAGGTTCCCGTGACAACCGGCATACTCTTTCTCCTTCTGCCCCATGCCTGGTTGGGTTTTTCATTTTCCCATTTTAGCTTTTGGCTTCTCAAAAGGCTGAGTGTGCTTCCAGGAGCCTCCCTCCACAACCCCATCTGTCCACGCTCTTCTGAGCCACAGTCCACCGGCTGGATGGCTGGCAAACCCCGGAGGTGAGCACAGAGTGGCCCATCCTGGGAGGAGGCAGTGCCGTCAGAACAGCACATGCTTCCTGAGTGGCATTGCTATTCTGAACGAGTTAACTCATCAAGAACGGATCGATAGTTACAGCACAAGACAACCACTGCCAGCGAATTCCACGTAGAGAGAAAGAAGGATGGGCAGAGAGGTGCCTTTCTGTGCCCCTCCGTATTTGGAAAATGCTAATGTCCCCGAGCTGCCCCTGGGGTTGAACACCTCATCAGAGAGGAGTATTTCTTCAAAGGCTTAAGGACTGGGTTCATAAGTTACCTAGCAGAAAGGAGACGCGTGTCATGGGTGTAGCTCTGAAATAACCGACAGATGACACAGCCCATCTGTGTCCCTGACGGAAAGACACCAGCCCAGTCACTTATGTGTGTTTGTAACTCCTCAAGAGCAACCTCACACAGCTGGGCGGCCCGGTCAGAAATGACAGTCAGCCAGGAACATGTCCAGGGCAAGGACAACACAAAACAGCTCAGGGGAAGGGACAGAAAAGGGCAAGGAGGAGAAGACGGTGATCTCAGATTTCCTGCATTCATTCATGCAACAACTACTTCCTGAGCACCTTCTGTCAGAGACATACTGGTGACACAGAGCTGAAGGAGACAGAGAAGGTAACTCTTCTCCAGTAAATTACAGCCCCATTGGGAAAGACAGGTCATAAACACATAATCAAATATCTCAATAGGAAAACCTGAGACAGGAATGACTCCTCAGAAGAAACAAAACCCCAGATGGTATACCAGTGTAAGATGCGTGGAGGTAGTTAAGGGTCATTTTGATTTGGGTATCAGTAAAGGCTTCAGGGAATGGGTTCCATCTGAGCTGAGGCCAAATGATAAATAGCTATCCGTGGAAAGATCTGGAGTAGGGGGAATCCCAACAGAGAGGACCACAAGTAGAAGGCCTTGTAGCAAGAATTCATTTTCTATGTTCACGAGGTAAAGAAAAGGCCAGGATGTCTGTAGCAGAAAGGCAGGACACCACTCAGACTTTATTAGCAAAAACGATGGACCAAGTCATGTGCTGGGTACTGGGATACAAAATGAAGAAGGCATAGTTCTGCCCTCAAGAGGCCATGGACTGGCTGGAGAGATAAAGAGAGAATTCATCTGTTCTAAAGTGAAATCCTAAGTGTTTTACAAGATGCAAATAAAGTGTGCCACAGCTTCCTGTGTTTGGAAGGGCACTCCATGTGTTTTCTCAAATATCCAAACACATTATTTTGTGCTAGCCCATGGAGTTGCTATATCAAAACTCAACTTCAATCATGTACATTCCTCAGACTTTTTCCTCTTAACTCATCCAAAAAAAAAAAAAAAGCATTGTTCAATGGCAAAGCATATAGCCTATATAAGTGAATTACCACTTATCTCTGATACTGACTTACTACAGGGTGCCAATGAAATAATTCACTTTAGTAACTGTTGCCTTACCGGGAGAATCTACGATAGCATGAAATACATTCATCAGAATTGCCAAGCTACAGATGGACACTTAGTGAAGTTCTCCAATTGGTGACATCGACACAGCTGGGCACCTCAGTCTCTCCCACTCCTCAGTCCTTCTTCAGTATTCCCATAGAGGAGCCCAGTCAGGAAGCTCTTTTCTGACCTCATGTTCACATATGCTAACGGGCATACTCGACTTCACCTCTTTGCCTTAGTCAGTTACCTCTTTGCCTACATCCAGCTTTTTAAGTTGGACTCAATACCTCAGAGAGTCTAAGCCTCATGCCTTTTAACACCCCAAAACCCAGCTCAGAGCCCTTCTTGTAAGAACCACTCAATAAGTCTTTGTTGGTGGACCACAGCTGTATTTTAAAATACATGATGAAGAAATGTGGCAAAGAGACAAATGGAATAGAGGCTGAGGGTTGTTTATATTTTGTTTTCATTCATTTTATTTGTTCAGGAAACATCTGGGAGCACACAGTGCTCATGATATTATACCGCAGGATCTCTGCTTTCCAAGCACTAGCTGCCCCCCAATGCACGAGAAGAAAGAACACAGAAAGTTCAACAGCAGTGCAGGAGAGAGTCTAAGCCAGAATGACTAGAGGACACTCAAAGTACTAGCAAGGTGTTAGAACACAGGGTGCGCTGGGCAAAGCGTGGAGCACAAGACCAGGGAGTTAGCTTCTGAGTTAGAGCTCCAGCTCTACCCCTTGCTACTTGGGTGATGCTACCGAAATTCCCCGCTCTGGGCCTCTGCTTCCTCAGCTAGGAAATTGGGAAATTAAGTGTATATCATGGAGTTGTTGGGAGCATTAAATGTTACGATGTACACAAAATACATAACTGATTGTATCTGTAATTACGGTAACTGATCGATCACTGGGAACACTATTCATCTTTTTTTTTTTTTTAAAGATTTTATTTATTTATTTGACAGAGAGAAATCACAAGTAGGCAGAGAGGCAGGCAGAGAGAGAGAGGAGGAAGCAGGCTCCCTGCTGAGCAGAGAGCCCGATGCGGGACTCGATCCCAGGACTCTGAGATCATGACCTGAGCCGAAGGCAGCGGCTTAACCCACTGAGCCACCCAGGCGCTATTCATCTTATTAACAGTGTTACTCGTCAACTGGCTTCAAAACTTCCTATCTGCACAACCTTAATCAAACCAAGTAAACTCTCCATGCCTCAGTTTCCTCATCTGCACCTACACCACAGGGTGTTTATTAGGGCTAAATGTTAGTATTAGGAGGCTAGACAACAAGTGAGATACTATGTAAAACAGAATTCTCCCTGACACAGAGCAAGTGCTCCCTAAACCTTGGTTAATGTTCTTATTAAGGCACCTCACCCTTCCAAAAAAAAAAAATATATATATATATATTTATATTAAATGTGTATATATATATTATTTATATATTTTTTATATAAATCAATATATAATATAAAAAAATATATATATATATGCATACAGACTACAGCAGAAGGCCACAAAGGATGGGAGATTGCAAATTGTTTGCGATTCCTTTCAGGCTGTCAATGCCACAGCTGGATGAAAGGTTTCCCAATACCTCCACAAGGATCGTTAGAGCTAATTGGATGAAATAAAACATTTTTAAAAGTTTCCTCACATTAGAATCTGCTGCTGAAGCATTCGTTCTATGGGGACTAGAAGAGAACTTCAAAAAATAAAACTGGTGAGAACAAAAGCAGAATGACACAAAACCAGAGCAAAAAGTCCTCTGCTGGTTGAGAAGTAAACTACAAGCATGGCCCTTTCTGTCAGCCACTGTGATGTGGAGAGAGCAGCCCTCCAGGGTAGAACAGAGGTGCTCAAGGGCCTCCCTAGTTGTATTCTGCGTAGCTTGGTGGCATGCTGAACAAAGATGGAGAGAGAAAGGAAAGGAAAGAAGAAGGGATGGAGGAAGAGAGGAAGGAAAAGAGGGAAGAAAAAAGAAAAGATCCACATAAATACACAAAAAAGCAACAAAACAAAACACAAGAACAAAAAAACCCAGAGCCCTGAGCTGCTGACAACTACAACCTAGAGTCAGGTTATGTGCAAATGTAGCAATTTTTGTGCAAACAAAATACATTCTGAAATTCCTATTTGCTTCTTTGCACACAGAATTACACGGTGCAGAGACTATGCTTGAGAGTTCACCCCAACATGGTGGCCCTCATTTGTTCCAGTGCATGGACCCTGAGAAGAATGAAGGTCATCCTGCAGAGCATCCTCTGTGCAAGGCGTCTGTGACACCTGCTGCCCAGTTCACATCCTACATCAGGCTCATGGCCAGTGGGTTGGTGTCAGTCACACCCTAGCTCCTCTAATCTCTGCTCTGTAGGGCTCCATCCACAGGAACGGTCTTCCTTCTGCATGTCAGTCAGACATTCAGTCCCAGGGACTGGCACAGAATGGCACAGAATGGCAAGGTTTGTCCTAGGAGGGCCTCTTTATGCCATGGCAGAGTTGGGTCTAAAGAGGAAGCCCCATCATATTCCATTTCCTCCATCTACACCCAAATAAGACCAGAGCAGGTGTCAAAAATGTAAGCAGACTTAGGGCCTGGAAGGGACAGGGACAGGGAAGCCCAGGCTGAGCAAGAAAGCCCTGGAAGGAAAGGTAAAGATAGAGAAGCAGCCAGCACATGATAATGCAATTTTAATGAGAAGCTGTTCCTAACAAAGGCCCATGCCCTGGCTCATCATCAGCTGAATTCAGCCACTTTCCGGAGTCTAGGTTCTCATGAGCCTTGGGGTCTCGCCTCTGGGGCTGAGACCCAATCCTGGCTCATCCAACCTCCATCATTGTTTATACGATATGAGACCATTGTCTGTTAGGGCCCCTTTACTATTTCTTTTACCCAAATCTCTGCAGAGCTAACTACCTTCCACCTTCTCCTTGAAAATGCCATCCCATCTGTTCCTAAAATGTTCTCCATGTGAGAATGACTCTTTCTTATCTCCTGGGAACTACTGCATGCAGCTAAGGGTTAGGGACAAAGGGAACATCCAGAGAACACTAAATTCATCACTTCATTGTGGTAGGGCTTCATTTCTGTATCTCTCATCAAGGAGTCTGAAATCACAGCATTTTTAGAGCTCCATGAAATTCCCTTATAAAGCAGATCTAGTAATTCTGGGGTGGGAGGCAGTTAGATATTTAACCTTTGTTCAAATATGTCCCGAAAGGACTAGGTGGAAGAGGTAGGTTTTCTGAGCCAGTGAGTAATGAGAAATTCACTGGGGTCATGGACATTAGCTCCCCAAAGGCTGTGGAAAATGAGATGCTTTCCAGGCCCTGTGTGGGTCCTTAAATAACACACTTCCTTTGACAATGGCCTGACTGTCAAGTCCCCATCCTCAACATTTTCTGTCCTATGGGTATTTCCTTGAGGGTACCATCTATAAACAATGCACTTTTAGGAGAAGGGTCACCAGGGACAAAGGAATGGACACCAGCACCAAGATGATCTTTCCAAGAACCTTCATATGCAAAAGACAGGAATGTTACCATGTTGCCGTACAGTCAGCTCGATGGCCCAGTTTGAGAAACTTTATATAAGAAGGCATATTAAATCAAAGAGAGGCAGAGAAATCACTCTTCCCAGGAACCTTCTTAACTTCTACCTCATGCTGACTCTTTCTAAAATTCTAGAGAGTAAGATCCCCCATTATAATCATTATAAATTCTGTTACCCTCTGACGAGTGGCGCAGTGTATAGACACCGGAAATTAAGTTAACATGTCAGTAGACAGGGTAATCAGGGACATTGACTCATCCCACCTTACACAAGACATAGCCAAGATTCTTCTCCTCTTCAGTTTCTGCAAGACTTAACCCCAGAAGCCAATCAGGACCCATCTCAATGCTGAAATCTGTCTGTCTGTTCAGTAGGTGAGTTTTGCACATACTGCTTCAGTGGACAGCACCAAGAGAGAACAGCTAACCACAGTAAATTATATTTTCCATGGACAAATCACATGCATCTCCATGACTTCAATCTCAGAAAGCCATGTTTAGACAAGAAAAAACATGTCCTTCTACCCACCAGCTCATAGTATGAAGGCACTCCAGAAAAGCTCAGATACAGTCCATGCCAGGACAAAACAGCAGCTCTGCCAAAGTACAGGAGCCCACTGGCAACTCCCCATGCCATGGGCAGAGTGAAGGCATTCACACGAAGCCACACTTGTCCTTTGGGACTCATTAACTTCGGAGATGACTGTTCACATCGAGCCCCCGCCAGGTCCCCAGTCACCATGGCCACCAGGTTCGGGCATTCAGTAACCAGGCCACTGTCCTCAATCCCGGTGACTCCCTGCCTCAGCCGCCTCTCACGCTTACCAAGTCTTGAGCCAACGAGGCCAGTTTTGGGGAAACAGATCATTTCCCCCAACCTCTGAACGTTTCCCTAACACCACCACGTTCCCGGGGCAGAGCATTCAGCTCATCCATGAATCTTGCAGCCCAAGGAACCAGCGACCTCCGTGCCAGCTGCTCCGGAGCACACACCTGCACCCCTGCCCCTCTCCCCAACAACCGATACACATCATTGTCAGTTCATAGAAGAAAAACAGCTCCCTACCTGAGGGTGGCGCTCTCCCCCTGCCGGACCGTCACGTTGTCCATAGCTTTGGGGAAGGTGGCATCTCCGCTGCGCACGGGCACTCCTGTGGGTACAAGGAACAGCAGCCTGAGAGACACGACCACGAGGCACTTCCAGGGCAGGAACAGGTACCCACAGACCCCCATCCTCGACAGCCACAACTTCCGAGAACTCTGGCTGCGGCGCGGCACACACCCCCCCCGGGCGAGCACAGGAAGTGGGTGGGGTGAAGAAGCGAGCTCAGGGACCCAGCAGTGAACTAGAGGCGACCGAGACGCGCGGGAGGAGAAAAGCGCGCAGACTCCTCTAAGTCTAATATTCCTCCCCCAAATCCGGCCTCGGGTAACCAATTTCCACCGAGGACAGCGAAGGGGGCTTCCTTGGTGCGGCTTCGGCCAGGGAAGATGGCCAAGAAAAGGGAAGCGCAAGGCAGGTGCAAAGGTGTGGGCACGTCTCAGGAGTCCCTTCTTCCCGTTAGCAGTTCTGACATGGCACTTTGGAGTGGAGTAAGCACTTTGGTACCATAAGGGGACAGGGGGTGGGTCAGATCCGGCTCCCCAGAGGTGGTCTGCAATTCCTCAGTTCGAACAAGGGGAAATCCAACACTTTCTTTGTAAGTTTCGGAGGAAGGACCGCCGGCAGAGAAAACAATCCGTAACAATAGCCAAGATGGAAAGTAGAGCACGCAGAAGGCGGCTCCGCCAAGCTTCGCGCGAGCCGGATCCAGGGATCCTGCGGCAGCCTCCGGTCAACTTCCTCCCAGCCGAAATGCGCGCTGCAGCCGCTGCGATCCGGCGGGTCTCGGCAGGGCCAGGCGCCGCTGCGGTGACCGAGGCAGGAACGGCCCGGCTGAGCGCACCGCGGCGGGCCCTCGCTCGCTTCGTCGCTCGCTGGGGAAGGCGAGGCGCAGCCGGCACCGGAGCCGCGCGGACGCCACGCTCAGCGGCCGCCCCCGGCCTCCGCGCCGCCTTCCTCCCGGGAGCAGCCCCGACGCGCGCGGGCCCCGACCGCCGGGGTTGTCATGGCAGCAGCTCCATCACTGACCGCCACTTTCTCCCGGGCCAGCGGCGAGCAAGCGGGCGGACTGCGCGCTCATCCCGGCGGGCGGGCGCGGGGCGCCGGGCGCGGGCGCCCACCTTAACCCCTGCCGCGCCACGCCGTGGCAGTGCACCAGCCAAGGCGAGGAGTTTAACCATTTCCCCCTTTGAGAAGCTGTCACTTCCAAATTAAGAAGAAAGGCAAAGTTACCACACAATCTTAATAAGCCCAAGACATCTTAATAAGGGTCACAAACTAATTAACTAGGAAAGGAAAACCCTGCAGCATGCTTGCATGCACCTTTAAAATTATCAGATTAAATCCATTAGCATTTAGAGTAAATTTACAGTGTTGGAAGGATGTTTTAGAATAATCTAATTTTTTATTCAGTAGTCAATGCCCACCCTATCAGCTCTCCACCCCCCACCCCCACCCCACCCCATGGAAGCTACTTTCGAGCACTAGAGACTCAACATCACTATTCTAAACAGAGATCTTCCATATATAAAATAAATGCAAACTCACAGAAGCCCCTTAGTATGTGAAACTGGCAAAATCGCATCAAAATTTTGGTCAAGTTCAGACACTCACTTACATTTTTATTCTTGTTTTGTCGACCTTAAAAGATGCTAGTCCTGCAAAAGTGCTCATTCAGATGAGTGTGAGCTACTTGCTTTATTTATACCATGGACTCCCATGTTCCCTGGTTTCACGGTTTTGCAAAGCTGATTTCATCTTAAGAGGTGTGTTTTTCAAAATCTTGAAACCCGGGGAAAAAAACTGGATTTGTCTCAGTTTCTGTCACTTCTCCACTCTGGCTCCTGTCAGTCCCTGCATACGTACATTTTAATTTCTTCCTTAAGTCCACCTCAGACCAAATGTGCATTTCCCTTCCTAGGTCTAACCCCTGAGCTGGGGAGAAACCCAGAGCAGCCCAGCCCACAGAGCAGTGCCAACATGAGCATATTCTCTCCTCAAGAACTTCCAGGTCTGAGGCCCCAACACTGACCCAGATTCTCCCAGGGTATAGAGAAGAGGGAACCAAAGGTGACTTTGTTTCTTCCTCCCTCTACTTTCTATCAGATCCAACAAGGAAGCTGGTTTTATTCAACAGCTGTTAAATAACAGAAACAATGTTCTTCCCAAAGCCATCCAGCGAACACCAAAAAGATTGAATCATTCTAACTATAAGAGTTTTGGTGCCAGAGAAGTCCTTTCACCTTGCAGGTAATAACCACCACTTATACGTAGATAACATGTGTGTTAGAGATGAAACAAGCATTTCACCCTCCTACTCTCTCCTCTAACTACTTTAGATTGGTACCGATAGAGGTAGGGTGGGAGCCATACTCCAGGATGACAAAGACATACTGAGCAAACGTGTTTTTCCTTTTTAATAGTTGACTAGAAACTGATCAACCAGAAAAGTTGGGAAACTTTACATTGAAGATCTCAATTAATCCACCATTAGGGTCATTTTTTTTTCTCTTCCTCTCTGGTGACTTCTCTTGAGATTAAATTCTCAGGGAAACCCATCTGCTATTTTTGGCCAGCGGGGACTATTTGATGTATAACACCAAAAAAAATCAATTGTCAACTTATGGCTGCAACAAATGACTTTACTATGGTGGGGGGGGGGAGCAAAAGCAAAAACAAACAAACAAAAATGACATCTATGGAAACCAGGAGAGTTTTGTTTATATTAAAAAAAAATCAAAGAAGGAGAACATATTTCTGCATCAGTGTATTCTTGCAAGACCCTATTTTATGTCCATTTTACAATGGGGAAGTTTGGAAGTAGTAAGTAAAGAGTAAGATTGTGTTTGCTGACTTATAGTCTGCTGAATTTGGGGTTCTTCTTTCCCTAAAGCCATGGAGTTACCTAAACTATCCATATATACATTTTACCTGTCCCTCATGCTCCCCCACCAACCCCTGTGTGTAAACACATCCCCACAACCTCAGCTGGAAATAATTACAGTGGTGGGGAAGAGAGAGAGATTCCTTCTGGGCTTTGGAGTCATTTCCCTACAGTCTTGGAAATGGCAGGGATAATTCCTTTTATAATAAATTCTAGTCCTGGATCCTGCATCTAATTCCCAAGTAGGTACAAATGAGCATTAGTTTTTTGCATCTGGGAATGTGGATAATGACAACAACCGGCCTTCCCAAGGGACCTACATACATGATTAACTCTACAGGAAAATACTTAGAAATCCATTTAAGGTGGAAGATGCTTTATTAATATACTTTGCCTGCCACCACTTCATTATTATGACTGGGCAGAAAAATAATTCTTCATAGGGGCTCTTTAAGACATTCAGTTTATACCATTCTGCATGCCATTGATCTAAGACAGTAAAACCATCTTTGTCGCTGGCCCTGAAGGGAGAGTGCTGAACTGTAGCATCGGGCAGGAAACTCAGCAGAGCTCGGGTAAGGCTCAGGGTGCAGAGAGAAAAACCACTTGGAACCTCCTACCTGCCCTGTGGGCCCAGGGAAGCAAACTTTATTAAAAAATAGGAGTTTAGAAAGTGGCGAAAGACCAGAGATGACCATGCAGTTAACAAGGCAGAATCCATTTCATTTGAACTCCTTGATGAAGCTGTTTGAATAGATGAAGTTCAAAATCAAAATCATATGTCACCTCCCTGCCCATGCTCTAATCCCTAAATATAACCAACACTTAGTGGCTTATCTTATATCCTGTCTCGTGCTTCATAAAAACTGCTGGGTTTATTTTATTTTTCCCAGCATATCCAAGTTAATGAAAAAGGGATGACAGTCAGAGCAATTTCATTATTTGTGTTCTTTAGAGAAACAACTTCCTTTCTGCCTCCTGGAAAGCAGTTTCCTAACAAGAGCCCACCTCCACCTTCTTCCCCCCCCCACCCCCGTCTCCCTCTCCTTCCTCCCTTCCCTCCTGCATACACATATACTGTACACATAAATCAACTTGTCACATCTTGTGTCTGTGCTGACAGCTGTAATTGCTTCAGGTTATAAAAATATCTATAGGACAATGCCTTTCAAGGCTCGCTCCCTCTCTCTCTCTCTCTCTCTCACACACACACACACACACACACCAAGCAAAAGAAAACAATCATACTTCCTTTAATGATCCTTTGACTGCAAAGGGGGAGGGGATCTTGCTGTTCAGACCTTGGAGATCTGGCAGGCAGGTGAGGAGACAGAGATAGAGACTTCTGGCAGCAATAGCATCTACACACTAAAGCAGAGTTGGAACAGGAAAGAAATTCCCAGTGATAGGGAAACTGGTGGCATGGTTGTTTTTGTTTTACTCTGTTACCTACAGCAAACAAGCCTGGGTTAGCTACTAAAGAGCCATGAATATTCCACACACACACACACACACACACACACACACACACGAAAGACCAAAAGAAGAGCACTAGCTTAAGAAATGCCAGTTCTGCTTCTCCTTCTCTAAAGAGGCTAAAGGCCCCCCTCTCCTGGTGGAGATTCCAAATAGGAGCACAGGCGGGAAGATGAGAAATGCAGGGCAGTTAGTGTGGCTTGGCACAGAGCAGACATTGAAAAGTTTAATCAGAAAGGGTAGTGTGGATCTGGATAAAGAGCTACCTCTAGGGGAGCAGGGGTGGGCTGGATTCTGAAAAAAATGCATGCCATTCTTTTCCACCTATATGAATATAAGATCAAAATAAAATCATTGTTCATCTGGGCTAGAGTCCAGCATGTTACGATTTCAAGAGATAGAGCAAAAGAGCAACTTGAAGAAGGGGAAGAAGCCTCCGAGGAGAAAAAAGGGGTCACAAATAGAGAGAAGAGAAAAGGAGAGCAGGAAGAAGTGGCAAAGGTTAGGCTATCTATGGACTTTGAAAGCCACGCAACTTTCTAAGAGGTACATGAAGGGGAGAGATGGTCAGAAGAATAATCGGTAGGTAGACAGAAAAGTAAGGGAGAGCACAATGAACGATTAAAATCAAAGTACCTTGAAAGCAAAAGCCAGATGCTGGAAGGGGAGCGTCCCATTCTACCATGGGGCAGAATTTTTCCTTACCTGGGTTTTGGGTCATAATAAGAATCACAGAATGATCTGGTCAGAGGGGACCTTGGAACATACTTCGTATAACCCACTTATTTCATAAAGTGGGGGATTGAACCCAGGAGGGAAGGGTCATTATCATAAGGACATAAAGGTCATAGCTGGTAAACCAGATCTACAACTCAGGATGCCTGGCTCCTGTTCCGGTAGAGCTTTCTGCTACACGTATCGGGTAAGGACACTGTTTCAGAGCTAACGAATAAAATATCTCCTTTGGCTGCTACACCTGTGGGCAAGAGAGAGCACTACCAAAGAACGATACTACTACTGCTCAGAATACCTCTGGGTATCCAATTATTCAATTGAATTCAGTGCATTCAGTAAACATTGACAGGTAGATTCTGAGCTCTTCCGATGCAGCAGGAATCTTGCTGGAGTTAGTGCTACAAGAACGAAAGACACAGTCCCTGCCTTTGATTGGCTTATAGAGCTGTTAAGTTTGACAGTCGTCTTATTTTTATTTGCATTCATGACTTTTGAACTTACAATGATCTCAACCCCATGCTCCCTATAAGCCCTGAGAAGATTCTGATTGGCTAAGAGAAGCAAGCTAGAATACACCTCCTCCTTGGAATCCATTTGACCCATTAGCTTGTGCAGATTTCCAGGCACTGACCATGGTTTTCCAAGCTTCATTTAAAGTGACATTAGGAGGGGAGGAGGTAGACTCAAGGATTTACAAACATAATTGAGAAATGCCTGTACAACAAACAGGTGTACAACAAACAGGTGTTTAGTGCATGCTAAATCTTAGCTGTGGACTAGGCAGTGCACTTAAGTTGTACCCTCATAAAGCACACAGTCTAATAGGGAAGACAGACATTAAAGAAATAATTTTACAAAAGAGTAAATCCAGTTGTGATAAGGAGGACATGAGAGAATGGGTCTGACAGAAAGTCGTCATGGAATCTGGAAGATGAGGAAACGTCCCCACAAGAAATGATTTTAATCGGGGACTTGATTGTGCGGAGATGAAGGAGGCAGGTGGTGTGGGCAGGAATCTCGTTGTGGGCAGGCAGAACAGAAGCCACACAGCCCAAGACCAGAAGGAGCATGGACAGAATCTCCCTTTCATATTCTCAAGTTGTTCTCATTTAAACTAAGGACTCATTTAAACTAAGGGGCGCCTGGGTGGCTCAGTGGGTTAAGCCTCTGCCTTCGGCTCAGGTCATGATCCCAGGGTCCTGGGATCAAGCCCCGCATCAGGCTCTCTGCTCAGTGGGGAGCCTACTTCCTCCTCTCTCTGCCTGCCTCTCTGCCTACTTGTGATCTGTCTGTTAAATAAAATCTTTAAAAAACAAAAAACAAACAAACAAACAAAAAACAACTAAGGACTGGTACATCTGACGTACTCTGAAAACATCTGACTCTTCCAACACTCTGCATTCATTTGTTTACTGATGTTTTCAGTACGTATTCATCAATGAAGAATGAACCATGGGCTTTGGAATCAGACAGACTAGAAGCCAAACACTCATCATCTTCCTCACTAGCTGTGTGACCTTGACTTTGGGAAAATAACTTCATTTGCAAAATAATGGTCATCGTGGTGCCTATCACAAAGTGGTGGTGTGATGAGGAAATAAGACAGTAGATGTAAAGAGCGCAACAAAGGCCCGTCACACACACAGTGGGGGTGAAAATGCAGGCATCACTGTGCTGGGACTGGCCAGGACAGAGGAGCACCGGGCCTGATCTTCAGAGAACCCAGAGGCAGCCCACTGAGCACAGGCCTGTGAACATCACCAGTACACATATCCTGAGAGGTTTCATCACACAGACAGCAGACATTTCATGCTGAGATGTGGTCATAAAAGGGAAGTAGTTTAGCCTTCAAACCAGGACAGGAAGAGGGTGCCCCTCCAGCTCCCACCAGAGTGTCTCAGCGTCCGTGTTCTACAAAAGCACACAGGATGGAGGCTGTGGGAAACAGCCTGGGCTTGAGAAACAGGCTCGGGCTTGCTCTTCCTGTGGCAGCCTGGGAACTTTGATCTGTTGCGCTCCCACATATGACTGAAACGTAGTGAAAGAACCTGAACAAAAGACGAGACATATCCGTCCCATCATTAAGTGAGCAGTCTGCTCCGACTTCCTTCAGCTCCTTCCACTCCTTCCATGGACTCTTATGCCCTTCTTTGTTGCTGTGTGTCTGATGGCTGAACTCAAAGCCTCCTCAGGTCTAGCTCTTAGACTCATCATTTGATAATATCCTGTGCTTGCCTCATCTTTCCTAATTCCTGCCATTGTACCTCCCAGAACCATGTTTCAGGATTAGCCTCATTATTTCTGTAGAAAGGAATGAGGGGTCCATGAAGACATCCCTCTACCTGCATAAGCATACACTAGTGCTGGTGGTCACCAGAGGCAGCCCTGCTAGAGTCAGGTTAGGGTTTCTCTGAATGACAATCTCACCAGCCCCCAGCTTGGAACTTACCAACCCAAGTTTACTGTCAGAGAAACTTGGCTTGCCTCTACCCCTGAATTCCTTTCTCACCAAAAAACTGCTTTTTACTCATTTCTCTCTTTAACGTTTCCTCTGCATTTTCTTTAGTGGTTTTACTTCTTGCTTGTGCCAGCCAAGAGCAGCAACAGAAGAGAAAAAAATTGCTCAAAAAGATACAATGTCAGTTGTACTTTTTACTGGAGGGACATTATATGAATATAATTTTGCAAACAAAGGATATGGGTTCCAGTTTCAACTTGGGCCATCATTAGGTCACTTTAGACAAAGCATTTTTTTGAATTCTTGGTTTCTTTTTCTGAATTTTTAGTGGCCAAGAGAACCTGCATCTTCATGCTACATGCTTCTTTGAGAAGATTTTATCCTCCTCATGCATCTAAAGGGGTTAATGCCCTCTTAAAAGTTAACTCCTAGAGTAAGATGAGGTCTCCATAGTGGGGGTACAGGGTATTGCCTGCCACCTGCTGGCTGCATGTGGAGGCTCAAGTTGCTTTCTCTTTGCTTCTCAAGGAAGAGTTTCGTTTAGGTGACTTCCAAGGGCCCTTCCAACTCTCATAGCCTATAGTTTTAATGCTTCTTGACACTATCCTCAAAAGCAGGATAAATCCTTCATATTCACTTATCAGTCCTTCCTGGGGAGAAAAAGCCCTCCTCCTCATGTCCTTCCTCTCTCTCCTGCACCAAGGTATGCACTTCACAATTCAGAACGCTTTGAAAAAAGTAATAAAAAGAGCTGCCCCGTATCTAAGGCAAGATGATGGCAGAGCCAAGATGATTAAAAGTCTTCCGATAAAGGGTTTCTTTAAGGAAAAGAAAATCCCACAATGCAACCAGCAATGTTAATCTTCAATAAATACGTTGTTAATATTTAACTGGCATTTATTTAAACTTACAGTAACTGTCCTATTAAATCTAAATTAATTGCCCATTTGGGAATCTTCCCCTAAAGCCTAGCTGGGACATGGCTGTCTAGATCATAGTCTATGCTAGGCATCCAGCCATAAAAGAGAATATTTAAGCCATCCTTTTAAGACTACACTCTTAGAATCTCATGGTTAGAAGGGTCTTAGAGGTCAACTCAACTAGTAAGTTTTATACCCTGTGTCTTTTGACTTTTGGGGGGCCTATTTTCCCCATCTCTGCGTTAAGAGCTTATTGTGTGTTCCCTTTATCTCTATCCCTCCTCTTCTTTTTTATTTTTAATTCCTCTCTCTCATTTTCTTTCCTTGCTGTTAGAATTTTTTTTTTCCTCTTGGACTTCATATATGAGATTCATTTTGCTGTGTTTCTGCCTCAGTCTCTCCTCAGTTTCTTAGGATAACCATTTAGGATACTTGGCAAATTCTACATACACACATATAGATGTATACATGCAAATATATGCATATAAATGTTACATGTATCTTATGTGTCACAAAGACCATTTTATAATAACTGTTGTATACACAAGACTAAGAGCTGTGAAATAATCCCTGAGTCACACTGCTTTAGAAGGGGCAGTGAGAGTGTAATTGGGTAGAACTGATCTTTGCTATCCCTGAGATCAATCAATATTTTTTTATTATAAATGTGGTCCTGGCTGAACTTCTGGGATGTTATTTTGCTTTGACTGTAACACATTTACAACATTGCTACATCACACACTCACATCCACACACTCACTCACTCACTTGCTGGTTTCAGCAAGTGCATTTACTAGAGCAACCTGTGGATTAAAAAGAAACACCTAATCAGATGGGTTAGTGTTCAAGCTGCGTTAACTTTCCTCAAGAAGTGGGACGTGATGGAGATTAAAATAATTCACCCGAAGGTTTCTAAAGGTTTAAGTTCCCGAGTTCAGTTTGCGAAGTCCTCACTGCCTTACAGGGGCCTGGAGAGGGGGTGGTGGAGAGAGAGAGTTGGAGCAGAAGAGTGACATGGGTAAATAGGGGAACATGGGGGCGTGGATGAGGAAAAGGTGGGAGGATTGGAAGCTATCCCACAATTTTTTTTTAAGATTTTATTCTATTTATTTGACAGAGAGAGAGCTAGTTCAAGCAGGGAGAATGGGAGAGCGAGAAGCAGGCTTCCCGCTGAGCAGGGACCCTGATGCTGGGATCATTCCCAGGACCCAGAGTCATGACCTGAGTCGAAGGCAAATGTTTAGCAACTGAGCCACTTAGGCGCTCCCATCCTATACATTTTTAAGAGGAATAAATGCATTCTGAACTATTTGCTTGAGGGAGGCTTGTATTTGCACTGCCTGTGGAACATATTCTTCTTTTGGTATCTAACTCAACTAATACACAAGCCATCCCACTTCAGTTTTCCTTCTTTACATCAGCCACTATCAAGTTAATCTAAAGACACCACATCATCTGTATAGTGTCTTGAGTTAAAAAAAAAAAATCCTCCACATCCAAAGCATCTTTATTCTTTATTTTATTCAGTCTTAGAGATTCAAGAGATAATTGAACACATTTCTATAGGCTTTTTCATCATCCTGACTTTTACTTTATCTGCCCATCTTTATGCATTACCATTAGGAGTTTGGGAACTTTAACAATGAAGCAATGAAGGCTGAAGTGAGAACATTTCATTCCTCCTAACTTGAGAGTAGACGCAGTCTTTCCCTCCTGGAAGGAAATGTTTTCCCTAAACCTTTTGTACACCTTCCTCTGGTTTGCCAAAAAGCGCCTAAGGTGTGCTGTAGTTAGGGAAACAGAGCCACTTGTGAGTGGTTTGGAAGCGTGGACTTACCTGGTTCACAGGTAGCACTGAACTTGGGTGAAAAAGAACAGACAAATGTTTTGAGTGTACATGTGAATAAGGGGTAACACGTGAAAATAATTTACCTAAGTTTTCACAACAGTTTTGACAAGGTGTCAAGATCAAAGATGCATTAAAAACAAATGCATAATGAGGAGACAATCTTCTTTTTCAAAGGTGGAAGATTAGCTTAAAGCTAAGGCACAAATCAAGAATAGATTGACATATTTCTATATGGAGAAGTTTTAATTCCAGATTCCCCACACGATCATTGCTGGGACCAATGAAATGTAATATTTTTATCAATAACATCAAAGGGAGTTCATAGATAACTCAGCCAAGTTTGCAGAAGATATTAAGTTCCCTTAAGTGATTAAATCTGCAGTTGACATGGATAAGCTGCAAACAATCCACAAAGCTTTGTAAGTGTGCAGAGAAGTAGACAAATGCAATAAAACATATTTTAGGAGAAAACATCTAAAGTGTGCTTCTAAGGGACACATGGGTGGCTCAGTGGTTAAAAAAACAACTCCTGATTTCAGCTCAGGTCATAATCTCGGCGTTGTGAACTATAGCCCCCACATCAGGCTCTGAGCTAGACTTGGAGCCTGCTTAAGATTCTCTCTCCCTCTCCCTTTGCCCTTCCGTTTCACCCTCTATAAACAAACAAACAAACAAACAAATACATAAATAAGTAAAAATAAAGTGTGCTTCTAAGATGCTGGACTCTGGGTAGTGGAATTAGAAACAGCCATCCCGAGTGAACAGAACATAGATGTTGAAGTAAACAGCTTTGGCTTGAAGGCTGAGCTCTTTGAATTATGAGGTTCACTCTGGATGATTTTCTTACCTCTCAGAGCCTCAGTTATCTCCTCTATTAAATATGAATATCTCCTACTCATATACTTGCCATGAGGATTAAATGAGATGGTATTTGTAAAGTGCCCATTGAAAACCCGGCATTCAGTACAGATGCCACAAATAGGGGCTAGTGGTTCTTCTTTTACAACCCAGAAAAAACTCGTTGGAAATAGTCATGGCCAGTGACTCCCAAACTACGAGTCTTACAACACATTTTGGAGTATGATACTGTTGAATACTGCTTGCAGATATCAGAATATTAAAAAAAAAAGAAAAGAAAAGAAAAAGAAAAAAATGGTGAGTCACATATTTTATGAAACCTATTAAAAGCATATTGGGAAAAATAGAAACAAAGAAAGAGATGCTACATTTATTCAAAATTACTGTGTATAAATTCTTCAATATTACTTCTAGTAGCTATTATTATAGCTCACAAATAACAGAGGAACCTCATGCACCTGGTTTCTGAAGTCAGACACCAGGAGTCACTTTCAATTTCTCCTCCACCCAGCCGCCCACTCTCACATAATCCAATCAATCCTTCTCCCTCTCCTGGCTTCTTCTTCGAAATATCTTTCATATCTGGCCACCTCGCTCAGCCTCAGCTGCCCACCCTTGGCCTAAGCCATCATCCCTCCTTATTGTCTTCTCCAGAATGGTGAGCCTCTCTCTTATATGAATTTCTTTCAGTTGCTCTTGTCAGATCTATTTCAAGCTAAAAATAGGAAATAAAGGATTCCCGAAAATATGACCATGTCAGTCTGCTGATTCAATCTTTCATGGCTTCATGCAGTAATTTAAATAGAGCCCCACATCTTTTTTTAATTTTTTAAAGATTTTATTTATTTATTTATTTGAGAGAGAGAAGTGGGAGGAGGCGAGGAGAGGGAGGGGCAAGCAGACTCTACACTAAGCACAGAGCCCAGCACGGGGCTGGATCCCATGACCCTGAGATCGTGACCTGAGCTGAAATTAAGAGTCAGAAGCTTAACCGACTGAGCCACCCAGGTGGGCCAAAGCCCCACGAGAACCCCCTGATGTGCCTTCTGTTTTCCCCTTTTTCTCCTGTCACATCTTCCTTTTTTGAGCCACATCAGTCTTTATTTTAATCTGGTCTTATTTTGAACAAGCACAGGTCCCTCCTCCTCAACTCTGGGCTTTTGCCCATGATGAATTCCTGCCTAGGATACTGCCCCTGCACTTCCTTGGCTAAGTTCTATTCATCCTTATAAGTTTTAACTTCCCCCTAAATACCTGATTGTAACTGTCCCATTGGAAGAGGGTAAAAGCTCATTGCATCAAGAGTTGTAGTATTCACAATCCTTTTAATCATTTAAACTCTGTCTTTTCCTCTGTTATATTCCTGAGGCCTAACACAATATTTGGCACTTAATAGTGACAAGTATTCGGTGAAATTAAGTGAATAGTATAACTGGGGAAAATTCCAAAGTTAAAAAGATTTTCTGGCATTTGGTATTCATGAACTATAAAGATAGGGTGGACATGGCTTAATGACCAAACTCTAGCTAGAAATTAAAAGACCCTAAGCAGGGCGCCTGGGTGGCTCAGTGGGTTGAGCCGCTGCCTTCGGCTCAGGTCATGATCTCAGAGTCCTGGGATCGAGTCCCACGTCGGGCTCTCTGCTCAGCAGGGAGCCTGCTTCCCCCCCCCCCTCTCTCTGCCTGCCTCTCTGCCTGCTTGTGATTTCTCTCTGTCAAATAAATAAGTAAAATCTTAAAAAAAAAAAAGACCCTAAGCACCCCAGAAATTGAAAGATGAAAGTTCAAGGATAAAGACAAGCATGTCTGTATAAAAGGTTATACAGGCAGAAATAGTATCTAAATAGGATAAGGGAAGGCTGGGATAAATTAATGGGTGACAGACGTATACTGGTTTATTAGGTTAGGGGTGTCTGATGTATATCTCTAACCTTTGAAGTAGGATTCCCATGCAAAACTGCCAATGTCGAAAACAGGTAACTAGGACATCTGAATTGATGTGACCTATGTGACCTTTCTAATGTCATGTTCCCTTCTATTCAGTAATTCTATTGTCCGCAGCATTGGCGACAATGGGATTATGCTTGTCCTTTCCCTCTGTACACCTTACATACCATTTCTAGCATATCTGTGTCTACTCAGTGTGAGGATATTTAAAATGCTACAAGAAAGTGTGTGTGTGGTTTGTGTGCAAAGTGAACCCCGAGCAGGGGAAAAGCTCATCAGACTGCCTTCTATTCTTATCCTTCTCTCCGATGGTTATTCTCTTCATGTCTGACTCCTGAATTATATTCTTAACAACGTCTTGGTCTTAGGACACCTGCTCTACCCATTCACTCTTTCCTTGAACATTGTTTCCAGATGTACTCCAGGCATCTTGGCTCCCTTGACTGCCTCCCTCTGAAGGCTTGACTTCCCACAACCAGAACTGGGTTACAATACATCTTTCAACTCTGGATCCCAGGACCTTTTCTCTCCACTTCATTGTTTCCCTATGTGAGCTACCTTCCAGGATATGATGAAAAGCAATCAGTTTTACATATAACTCTTCATTTTTCACTGTAGTGGATGATCACTGTGACAGCCATAGTCCAAAACAAAGTTGTTGAAGGCTATGTGCCCAGCTTATGCTCCTTGTGATTTGCTTCTCTACAACTTCATTTGGGGAACTCTGCTAGTCACTTTCATTTCCTGGACACAGCTGCACAATATGCACGGGGCTCCAGTGCTTCAGAGATATGGGAAGCCCAAGGCCAGAAGGGCTCTAGAATAGTTTCCCCTAAATCAAGATTCAAATAAGTTTATTGGAAAATTGTTTCCGATTGACCAGCTGGGGTGAAAGCAGCCTTCTTACATTTATGTCATGGATCTTTGCAAAGTAGGTGGTGTGATACAACAGAGCCTGTGAGGCTCTTGGGCCAGCCCCCAAGGCTTCAGTCTGCTGCAAAGATGAACATTAGAAATAATAGTACAGATAATCAATGGATGACAAGTGGAGTACATATTACAAAGGAAAAGTGCAAGATTATAAGAGAACAGAAAAGTAGACAGTGTCTTATTCATAACCACTCTATCTCAGCACAGAACAAGGTAAAATATAGGCAATAATAAATCAATGTAAGATGGGTGATTGAATGAATAAACATGTAAAAACATCTAGACTTTGAAGTCTCAATATTTTTCCATGTGGCCATTTAATTGTTCCTTCTGCTGCACAGACACCTCTACTAGACCCCTTTCTTTTCTCCAAGGGACAGTAGGGTTTCAAGGAACTGAGTTGCCCTTTCCATCTTCTTGTTATTTATCAGGCCAAAATAAGAGAAGCTTATAAATCAGGTTTTATAAATATTTTCTGTGCACTCCTTTTGCTCTTGGGAAAGCTTACTCACTACACTCATAAAAATCTACTCTAATCCCTACAACCAACTTATGACCTCCTAGCACACTTCATGCAAGAATAACATTAATAATAATCAGACTAATAGCCAAAGTGCTTGGTTTGAACCTGAAAAATTTGAGAAACGATCTTATAAATTATTTTCCAAAGATACCATCTTTAAGCATTAACAGGCACAGGGACTTTGACTCTGAATTCTGGGAATTGAGCATAATTACATGGAAATTGACAGGACACATATGCCAAGAATCCTGTTAACCTTTAATATCTTGAAAGAAAAAAAAAAAACCTCTCCTTGTAATTATCTCTTTTTCTGTCTTAAATGTTACTAATGAATATTTAGGGGCATAAGCAAACATGGAAGTGGTTGGATGGTAGAATTTTGATTGTTGTTTGGAATCCTAGTTTTCCAGGTACTCCATGAAATAAGGAGGGGCTAAAAAGAGCACTTGGAATTTGACTATTTCCGCAAGTTGTTTCCATCTTTTTATTTGCTCTGCTCCAGTTCTCTGCTTATAATTCTCCACGCTGAGTGGAAGCTCCTTTGCATCTGTAATTATAGTGAAAATGTAGGTCTGAGGCATTCGGTGTCTAATGCAATTCCTGACCTGTTCTATGTCTTTGGAAAAGTCACTGCACCATTTTAGTGCTTCAGATTTCCTTTCTGTGAAGTGAATATAATGATATTTAGCTCTAAGAGCAACAATATTTGCATAGCGCTTTAAACTTTACCGAGGACATTTACATCCCTTATCTCACCTGTGTGCGCACATCTCCTGCATCCCCCCCCCCACTTTCTGGACTCCACTAACTACTAAGGCTACCCTCATTTCTTTCCTCTACTATTTTAATTAAATCTTAACTCATCTTTCTGCCCCTCAACCCTGCTTCTACCTGATGCTTTCTCACAAGGGTAGACTCCTTGGGGGATAGCAAAATGGTTGCGGGGGAGAGGAGATTGGCTGTCACCATAATTATAGGGACACTACTGCCACTTAGTGCATGGGGGCCTGGAAGGCTGGACATTCAGTGATGCACAGGATATTCAGTCACAGGTGTGGAGGCACTGAGGTGAGCCAAATCTCTTTCTTTTTTTTAAATCTAAGCCTCGGATGTACTCCATTTGCTATATAAACAGAACATTTTTGCAAAGTTTTAATTCTCCCTAATCCTCCAGGAATGAAACTACCTGCAAGCTCAGAGAAGAGAGTGCTTTGGTTTGTTCATTAGTTTGAACAATCACCGGTTTAAAAAATCTCATGACCAGCAGCATCTCTTCTCACAGGATTTGAGTCAACAGTACTACCCCGTTTTTTCTCTACTGTAGCCATCACATTCACAGAGAGTCTATACCAGAACACAGGCATCCACACTTCCTCATATCCTGTGGTATTGCCGAGGCCCAAAGATGTATTTTATGCTTATTTGATTATCAATCACTTTCCACTTATTTCTCTCATAGATCCATTATGCAAGCCATTTTTTAAAGAAAGTGTATAAGTAGCTGATTTTATCCATGAACTTAATTTTGCATAGGAATGGGGATGTGACAAATATTTTAAAATTAAGATTTGGATCAGGAAAAGCAGACAGCTCCTGATATAAACAATCTCATACATAGAAGTGAGCTCTATCTTTCCAAAGCATAGCTCAGTAATGTTTGTTAAGTGTTTCCTTCCTATGTCATATAGCTCAAGTTCCCAAGTTTGGCAATCAAGACCCCTAGAAGTATCCCAAGCCAATTTTCTAGGCTTAGTCCCTGTGGCAGCCCCACCTCTACCCTCATCCATCATCCCTTGATTCTTAAGCTTCTCTGTGTGTCTCAGACACTTGACTATTTGGCTCTGTCAGAATTCCCATCCCTTCCATCCACAGTTTTCTAAATCCCACTGGGACCTCAAGGAGCAGTTAGAATTTAATTTCCTTCATGAAAAAAGTTGCTTTTACTGATGTTCCCCCTGCCCTTCTCCCCCTTTAGGTAAAAATCAAACCTTTTTTCAGGACATATATTATATTATATTATATTACATCAATATTTATAACATAAATTTTTGTATATTTGTCTGAACTCATCTAAGCTCCCTGAAGGCAGGTACCATTTCTTGTTCATTTCAGACAAGCCCAAGGTTTGTCAAAGTATGTGGCCCAGAATATTAGTTCATTAGATTGAACTGGCCTCTCAGTAATTGAGAGAGATAGACTAGGTACTATTATCTTTATTTTACGCATGAGAAAATTGAGCTCTAAGTGAGTTCTGAAAGGTTATTTTATGCAGAGCATCGAATGAGGCATGATGTAGAGGGGAACATATTATTACCTCCAGCTCATTCAGGGCTAAGAACTGCACCTAGAAAAACATCTAGAGAGGCTGGCCTACATTTCTGCTGAAAGAAAACAAAAATTTCCATTTCTAGGTCAGCTCTCCAATGTAAATGTTCAGATTTGTATCACTCTGTATGCCACCGATGATGGCAAATCTATCTCTCAAAGCCTTGTTACCAAATAGAGCTGCAGGTTTCCCCCTTTTTAAGACTATGCTCCCAACAGAATTTAGCCAGAAATAAGACACGGGTTTCCCAGAAACCTCCTCTGGCTCACCTGGTGGTGGAAGGGTCAGGCTCCAGCTGCGCTCCCTGGCACCACTCCAGCCTTGACTGAACCCATCCATCACAGGCGAAGCCTGCCCTTCTCGCACGCTGCTTGAGTTGGAAATGGAAGTGGCCTTTTAACAGAACATTGTCTTAGGATTGTGTGAAGCAAGGCTGACAGAGAAAGGAAGATTCATTCCTGACACCAATCATACTAATATCTGTCACCAAAATGACATTTTCCCTTTAATGATGAAAAATTCATCAGGAAAGAGGGAGGAGAAGGAACAACTTTCATATGCTGCTCTGGTCTAAGAGGGAAGAAACCTTTGCTGCTGCGGTGGCTGGTTTGCAATTTGAGAAGAGTGAGGCAATGGCCAGTGAGTTTCCTGAATAGGCAGGAGTGGTGCTTGGTTTGGAAGGGAAGGGTGCGAGCAGATGGAAGCCTGGGGGTTAGGCAGTGTCGCTGGACATCTGACTAATTTCCCACCAGGCCTTCTGCCTGTTTCTTTCCATAGAACAGCCCCCATGCCTTTCAGGGCCAAACAGGAGCTCAGTAATGGTTTGCAGGACGGACATATACATATTTTACCATGTCCAGTTTTGCAAAGCAAGTAAACCTCACAGGAATGCAAAGCTGCTGGCTGTGCTCAAGCTCTCTTTCACATACTCAGTGATGCACACCAGAGCCACAATAGAGGAATCCAATCTACAAGGCAAGCACCACGTGCATATCCTGGAGGGCCTGCTATTGGGGATGACCCACTGGTGGGAGGAAGCACTACAAAGCCAAAACTTTGCAGCCTGACCACACACTGGGGCAGGGACTGCGGACAAAGGAATTAGGCAAGCATATCATTGGCTATTGGAGAGAAGCTGCGCAATTGTCTCCAGTGTTTGCAGAGTGAAGAGTTTCTGACAAATCCCAGATTTTTATCTACAAGTCGATTGTTTACAAAGATGCTAGGTGCTGACATCTGTATAAAATTCTTTTATTCTCCCTTCCTTTCTTTTCTTCTGGCAGAGTCTGCTTCCCATGACAGAGGCTAAAAATGCCAGATATTCACTTTCCTGTCTCTCAATTTGCAACCATGGATGATCACTCTACACATTAGATGGGCTGGATATCCTTCCCTAACCAAGAAGAAGGAGGTGCATTCTTTCAGACCAGCATGAACCTGTCTTTGACCACAATCAGCTGATGGTGCATGGGGTGGACAAAGGCAGTCACCAAGATCTAGCATCTCAATCATGATGAAGACTAACAGTGAGGCTCTGGATTGCAGGGACTGTTGCTGAGTGTTTGGATACCATACCTCCAGGCTTCTTCGATGTCCTAAGACCCCATTAATAAAGATTCAGTAATTTTTCCCCCAAAGCAACCAAAGTATTACACTTCCATTTGACCAGGAAAAATCTGTCAACTTTAGGAGTATGGCACTCAACTTCAGATTCCTTTACTCAGCCCTGAGCTGCTTTTGCTCTTTGTGCATGTGCCTTCTGCTTTCTGTTGCCAGCTTTCTCTGATGCCCTCACTTTTATAAACACTGGCATACGCAGGCTGGTTAATGCACTCAAAATCATAGCATGCCAGGATTCTTCTTAAGTTTTTATGCTTTTGCAATTCCTTATGCCGTTAATTAACACAACACCCACCCATTAGCTGATCTGCCAGCAAAGCAACTCAGCATCATTATCTTCTTCACGGAAAAGGAAACTGAGTCATTTATGTCCCTATATTTGCACAAGTGGGTTTCTGGCTCCCCCTTTCCTCCTCCAGCATTCACACTTTCAAATGTATTTTAGACCATCAGTGATGTGATTTCAAAGGGCCTTCACCTGAACAATCAAGCCCCTGAAGGGGGTTTTTAAAGGTTTTTAAAACCTTAACCCCACTATAAATTCCTACAAATAGCCAACACCATACTGTCCACATCCTCAATTTTGGACAAATATGTTGCCCTTCTCTCATGTTCTTAGCTTTTTCTGCCTTCCTGTATCCTTTCAGACAAGGAGGAATCTTCTATCATAGAACTCAAAGGTTCAAAGTGACTTCTAAGCTCCAAAAATGACACTGGAGCTCTGCCTTGGGGGAGAGAAAGGATGTGAGAGATGGTTCTCAGGGTATGAACAGCAGGTGGGCTGGAGAAAGGTTTCCTGTCTGGAGGCAGAAGCACTGACCTGGTGGACTGAGGCAGGCTGGTGCCCCTGCTGTGGGCCACCCGCAGTGAGAAGTTGCAGCCTTCAGGAGAAAGATACTCTTGCTTCTTGGAGGAGTGGGCTGGCCTGACTGCAACTGACAGTCCGGGGCAAGGGCAAAGCGCTCTCCATGGATCCTGTCCACAGTGTGATCCGCTCCTTGAGTGGAGGGCAAACTACCCTGTCAATTGCCAAACAGGACCCTTCAATTGCCTCCATCACCAAAGTGCGCTCGCCCAGAGGACAGGACATGGTCACCCTTTGAGACAGCTATGCTGCCAAATGCCCAGCAGAAGCTTTGGAGGAATTCCATATCTAGTAGAAAAGGCATGGAGGAAAAGAAGTGAAGAAGCACCATATACAGACTTCAGTTAGAAACTGGTCAGCATTCCCAGACTCTAAAGGAAATAATGCTCTGCTTGAGAGAAGTATGTGATACATACACGTAATTTCTTTTAAGATTTTATTTCTTTATTTATTTAGAGACAGTTGTGGAGGGGAGGGGTAGAGGGATAGGGGAAGAGAGAATCTCAACCTTGCTAACAATCATGACCTGAGCCGAAATCACATGTTAGACACTTAACCAATTGAGCCTCCTGGGTACCCCAATATGTACACATAATTTTAAATCACATATTTAACTTTCTTTATGGAATGGCTCTTTTCAACTCTTTTTAAAATGATAAAGACTATTTCTCTCTGTACAGTTAAATTATTGGCAAAATAAGCTGTATTTGTCATGTAATTTGATTTTCTCCTAAATACCCTGTCTGGAAGAACCATTGTGCCCATTTGATAGATGAGTAAACAAAGGATCATATTTGTAACACAAGGTGACCATGGTGCAATGGGGAAGATCTAGGTCTTACACTCAATGTTCTAACTCAAAATTCAAGACTCATTTTACTTCACTGCAGTTTAACAACTTAAAGAATCTATCTTCCTCCCTTTAGGAACACTTCCTGTGTCAGGGTTCATGGGGAGTATGAGGAGCACCAGACAGGATAACGGAGATAATTTATGAAGGAGAAGTAGAAGGCTACCACTCCGGAGCAGATGGTACAAGAACCAGAACTGTTGTTAAGAAGAAGGCCCAGTGAAAGCATGTGATGCAGAGAAAGGAAAGGAAGACAGACCAAATATCTGAGAAATGTGAGAGGCCTGTCATTCATCTCTAGGGTGACACCTCTGAGTTTCTGGAAAAGCAGCATTTATTGTCCACAGAACAATAAGCAAGATTTATAGATACCACAGGCTTGGGGGACATGAATCCAGTTCCTACCATGAAGAGCACAGTGGGGAGGCTTCCCAGATGGCCATTGACAGACCCAGCAGGGCCCATCGGGAGAACCAGAGACCTCATATTCAGGTCAGGATTTCCTCAGCATGTAATGGTTAGCCTCTGCGTCTGTGGCAGTACGTGGCCCCCTGAAATACTCTCCTCCTTGAGAGGGCCTTTTTCATTGCAATTCCAGACATCGTACCTTTCAGATTACCTTTCCTTCTTTCCCAGGAGTGCAATGTTACCATTTCAAGGCATGTCAGACACCCAGTCTGTCATCGAAATGCTCACCCCCCAGGGCACAGCTCAGACGTCACCTCTTCCATGGAATCCTCTCTGCTTATTCCAGTGAGAAGTGATCTTCTACTTCTGAATTCTTATGATGTTTTGTATCTTCTCTACCATGTAAAACATATTACCTTGTGTCATAGTTGGATATAAACACATGGCATCTTTCCCCACAAAAGATAAATAAACCCACTGTTAGGATGGTGTTTGTTTTTCATTAGATCAATTTGCTTTAGACCTGAAAAAGCCCATAGAAATTATCTTGATCAATATTCTCATTTTATAGATGAGGAAACAGAGGTGTGGAGAGCTTACACATTTGAGACAAGTTCACACAGCCAGACAAATTAGAAATGGAATTCATTTGCACCCTTGTCTTCTCAAAGTACTTGACTGGAATGAGGCCAGAATGAAAGGCTGAATGAACCATTTTTAAAACTCCCTGAGATCTTCCATCCCATTTCCGAAGGGGGACGACCCAGAGACATAGACAACTGATACTGAATCCTCAAGGCACTTTATTTTAGAATTAACCATTTCATTTAGCACCCGTCTGTTCCCATCCAAAGGGGTTTTCATGAGGGGCTCATTCAAGCTTCTTAATAAGCAATTGGGTGGAGATGTCTTTAATCAGCTGACCAGAGATGAAAGTTATTTAGATTATTATGCTTTAATGCATTAAAAATATGAGCAGAAAATCAATCTAACACTAATAAAAGATTATTGAAAATTGCTAATATAAATCAAACAGTGCATCCTGGCTTTTCAAAAAAAAATGAAAATGCTATGGCTTTCTTATATCCTCCATCGTAAACCGCACACATGGCTCAGCTTCCATTACCTCTCCCTCTGCGCTTTTATGACAGGTGGAATGCCTTACGATTAGTGCAGCAATGCCAATTAATTGCAGTAATGAGTAGGCTTTGCGTTTAAGGAAACTCACAGCCTGATGCCTGACAGCATTTATAGGCTTGAAATGTCTATAAGAAGCTGTATTTCAAGGGGGTAGAGTGTGTGCCCATAAATAAGTGAAGGTGTTGAGGGTCAGGCTGCAGTGTGTGTGTGTGTGTGAGAGAGAGAGAGATATCTGCATGTGTGTGCATGCATCATACATGTACCTATGTGTATATGAGTGTGTGTGCATGTGTGAAAATGCAGGTGTGTAGCCAGCATCCATCCTTTGAAAGTGGAACAGGGGCAGGGAGGAGGGTACTGGTGAAGAGGGATAAGGGCTGCTTGCTGTAGGAGGGATGAGTTTTGCATATCTGGGAAGGAAGAGTCTGTGTGAGCAAGAGAAATGAAACTTTGAGTTCAGGGATTTGGGGAAAATACAAATGCATGCTTACGTAGAATGCTTGGAAGGTATAGTGAGAGGATTCCTGCAGAGACATCTACGTTGGTTTTGAAAAAAAAAATTGTCATGTACAAGTGGTGTATTACAGTGTGCTCCTGCCTCCTTGTTTCCCTTCCCATGTTCCCCCTCTTCTTCATTAAGGCCTTATGGATGTGCCTCTCCATGCCATTCCCCATTCTGTTTTTCCCTTTTCTGTCCTTTCTATTTTTTTTTTTAGGTGATAGGCAGTGGGGAAGAAGCAGCTGCCCCTTACTGGGAGAACTGGTTCTAGTGATTCTGTTATTTAGAAGCACATCCAAGTCCTGAAACAAATCCCTAAAGGAACACGGTTTCCCCTTGAGGACCTTCTAATGTATTTTTTTATAAAGCCCAAACACTGGGCAGTCAAAGTCACATGTGATGTGACAAAGTGGGTAATTATGTTTTACTTAGTACACATCAAAGGAACGAATGGCTAGGGAGCGTGTATGTGTATGCCCAGGCATGTGGGAAGGAGTCCTCGTGTGAGGCTGGCCCTGGGTGCAGGCTGGGTGCAGACTTGGGGGCCTGGCTCATCCTCTGGTCCCCTGTCCTTAAAAGGAATGAGGCCATCAGACTCATTTACATCTGGGAGCTGAAGTGGAATGTGTCTGGCCTTTCTCTTATGTTCCTTTGTTTGGTTTTCATGGAAACCTGTGTTTATGGGAAAACTCTGAGCATGCTTGGTACAGACAGATGTTTCTGTTCTCTGTCCGTTATCATGTTAAGAATGTTTCTTTTGGGAGATGAGCTACCATTTTTTTTTCCCTTTACACAAATGCAAAAGATAGAAAAAATTATCAACACTTCTAAAATCCAGAGGTCCCTCTGGAGGTAGGTGATGCCAAACAGCCTTTGGCAGAGATCCATCACCACTTGGAGCATGCTGCTACAACTTGATAGAAGGAGGGGCAGAATGAAAGGCACAAATTATGTCCACTGTCCTTGTCACAGATAAAAACGAGAGAGAGAGAGAGAGAGAGAGAGAGAGAATTAAAACTGGATGCTGCATCACTGATGCACAGCCCAGGCTTCTCCTTCACCCCTGGACCATCCCCAACCCACATTCCCTTCCCGCTACTTCCCCCATAGGCTGAAAACTTTGTCACTTTAACATTTAATTATATAAAATCCTGTTCTCTTTACCCCCTGTGGATGAGCAATTGTTCTGCTATTTCTATAAAACGCCACAGGAAATATGAAAATAGGAGGCAGGATTTGGAGCAAGACTGTTCCTGAATGCCTGTGGTTAGCAGCGTCAGAGATGGCTGCGTGAATTTTACATCTGTGACAGGAAAGTGGAAGGGGTAGGTTGGGGAGGGGGTGCGCCTGGGCAGACAGGGAGGGAGGAGAAGAGCAGGCATCATATGGCAGCCATGTCAGGATGCTACAGTGTGACCTTCGACCCGAGGGGCCTGAACCTGGAGCTGAACCCAAAGGAGGGCAGCCCCCACCTGTGCCAGGCTCACTGCTTAAGGCAGGAGAACTCGACTGGCAGATGGATCAAAAATGAGTCATAGCTGGAGGGGAATGAACTGCGCATTTCCCTACAGTATAAAACACCCTTTCCAAACAGGCTGGACAATATCTATGGTCTCACTCATTCTTTAATCAGATACGTTACTGGGAAGCAGGGTTGAGCAATGACTGCAAGTCTAGGCACCAGAACCAGAAGCCAAGCTTCCAATCAAAACTCTTTCCCTTGAGATGGTATAAGTGTAGCATGTTACTTTCTTTCTGCACTAGTTTTCTCATATGCAAAATGGGGCTAACAATAATAGTACCATTTTCATATAAAGTGGCAGAACAGTGCTATTATAATGATCTAATGAGTAAATACAATGTAACAAATAAGGTATTAGATACAATTGCTACAATGTTGTGTAAGAGCCTGTGTTCACATCTCAGAGGAGACAGACATGTATACAAATTATCAGCAGCATGGTAGGAGTTAAGATTGTGATATCTAGCAAGTCTGAGCTTTTGGAGATGAGGATCAAGGGAGTTAAAGGACACTTAGCAGGTGAGATGGGCTTTGTACATTTTGTATGATAGGTAGGAAGTTGCCAGTTGGGGAAGAAGGATCAGATTATTTCTAGCAAACTACAGGAAGACGAAAGAAATGGAAATTTGTTTAAAGTTGTTCTTTTGTGTTTTTGCTTTTGTTTTTGAGTAGGCTCCATGCATAATGTGGGGCTGGAACTCATGATTCTGAGAACAAGGGTAATATGTTCTACCAACTGAGCCAGCCAGGGTCCCACCATTGTAGGTTGTTTTTAAAAAAGCGAGAAATGTCTGAGGAATGGTGGGCCATGAAACTGGAAAGAAGAACCTTATATGACTTTCTGGGGAGCTTGGATTTCATTTTGTTAGAAATGACGATTCACTGGGGTTTTTACAAAAAGCATGATCCATTTTGAACTATTCTACCCACTGTCATACTAATTTTAATACCTCTACCACTACTGTGAATTCTTTATATAATAGACGAAATTAATAATCCTCCCCTAACTATAAAAACTACAGTAGAACAACACAGATGTCTTGAGGAGCAGTGGATGACTGATTGATGAGATGAGAGGTAAGGAGGAGCCACTGTCAAGAGACCCTTGTAATAGGCAGTGTGAGAGCCAATGGAGGGTTCTATCCTTAAGAACAGTCCAGAGTGTTAGAGTTTCTTTCTAACAGCTTCTTCTCGATCCTAGAAAACATCTACATAGCCGAAGATATTTGCTTGTTATCTACCTAGTATATGTTCTCCATCTCATCCTTACTCAACTATCCCTGAGTTGGTTTAGGGTACCAAAGGGCCCAAGAACTACATTCACCAGCTCCTCTTACACAGTGGAGCAGCCACAGGAGGAGGGTCTGGTCTGTGATCCGGAAGTAGAAATCTCCCAGAGACATCACAGAGCTGCTCTTCATGGAGCCTGCTTATCTCTGGACCTCATGCTCTATAGTTAAGTCTATGAACTTGTGTTTCTGTTTCTGTTTTCCTTAGCAGGAGGCCTGTATAGATACATGTCTCATGTAATGTACACTGCTACTGAGGCACAGCTATATGACATATCAAAAACAAAATAAGTTTCTCTTTGGCACTTGGAAAAAAGGGTCCACATCTCAACAGTATCCTTGACATGTTAGTAATCCACAACTGAAATTCTTCTCTGCTGTCAGATGTTAATCCTAGGTCTCCTACCAGCCAACAAAGACAAATTTCCCTCAATCCCAAAGCTCAGCCACCACGTGGCTAATCCCAGAAAGAAGGATAGAGTGTATAGAGTGTCAGTGTTAAGGAGTAAGTATTGACTATCAGAGGTTTGCCAGGTCAGTGGAAGCTGAGGATGTGTCTTTCACTTGAAGAAGAAAGGTGGCTCCAGATGTAACATCTGTAGCTTGGTTTCAGGCTGGTCAAGAGAGAAGCAGCTCCCTTGGGGTGAGATGGAAGGATATGGGGGAGATAAAGGAAAGCCCTAGAAGAAGATAGCTATGGTTGTAGCCTAAAGTGTTAAGTGGGGTGAGGAGAGAAGAAGAAAACTACGGACTAAAGGGGGCTAGACTGAGGACAGAAAGGAGGTAGATCAAAGGGCCTGGTTGCCCAATGGGGCTTTGGAGTTATTTTGGGCAGATTTTCCCAACCAGTCAACCTAACCACTCTAAGCTGTTGGTTCTCAAGTTTTAAAATGGAGCTAATTGTGCCCATTTGCAGGTTTATCCTGAGGATTACATGAGATAATGTAAAGGAAAGAGCCTAACACACAAGAGGCACTCTGTAAATGAGTGTTCTTAGTGTCTTCAAGGAGGACAGGTGGAAACTATAGGATCCAAAGACATTTCCAGGGAGCCCCTCCTCAGGGAGCATAGAAATCCAGTCTCATGGGCCCATATGAGCTCCTTCCTCCTTGCTAGAAAAACCAAATAGCTGATAACAAAATTTGACTCTCCCAGAGTCCTGGCCAGAGCTCTGCAGAAAGGATCCCTCGACGTCTCTGAGCTCTTTTTGCTCCCTTTGCTTTGGAGTGGAGGGATCCCATCTGAATCCCCAGTGCAGCCCTCCACCTGGGGAAAGAAATCAGCCACTCAAACAACAACCCCACAGGGAATCCTTCCCTACTGAGTTAGTAAGAAAGGGGTTCCACATGAACATCATTCACTCTATAATCCCAAGAGGCATCCCTAGAAACGATTCTTTCAGATACAGAGCTCAGATACAAGAAAAAATAACTCAACCCCGGACTGGAGAGTGATCTACTTCACCAGCTAAAACACAGAACCCAGCTGAGAGCAGCTAAGAGGCTCCCTTTGCCTGGCCCCTGGTAAGGGCAGAGGGTCTCCTTATACCTGGACAGAGGATGACTCAAAGAATGTAATGTCTGGGAGATTAGACATGGCCCAAGGAGATCCAGCAGCCCTCTCAACCCAGGTGGAAATTTCTCTCCCTGGCCAGCTGGGAGCATGCAGCTATGGTTTTATTCAAGGGGAGCTCATAGTTTTCATAGTGGGGGTCATTAGCACATACAGGTAGACAGCAGGGATTGAAGGAAAGGAGAATTTAACCATGGTGGAGTAAACCAACAGGGAGAAATTCACTTAGCTCCACTGTACCCTGCTTGTTCCTGGCTGGCCCTCATGCAGCAATCAAGTTGACATTGTGCTGGCTGGCAGAGCCAGCATGGCAGAGAGGCGTCCCCTGGGAAAGCCACGGACAATGTAGGAAAGACAGAGAGCCAGGTCCTCCGTCTTTTCGAAGAGTAACCCACTCCTGTCCCCTTCCTGGGTAGAAAAGAATGAATCCAAGGGTCTTCAGGGTGTCAGGCTTCAGAGTTTGAAGAATCTTCATCTCTCCGATCTTCAGCAGCTTCGATGTATAGACTTTCAAATAGAAAGTTTGCTCGCTCTTGCACTAGAAATCCCAGGCTCTGGGTATGCTGAGAGCAATACCCCACCAGGGAACTTCTTGTATAAAATTTATCTAGTTGTTCCCTAATTTCACAGCAGCCTCAGTACAAAAAGCTCTTTTGTTGTGATGGTGGCTGATAATGCAATGAGACACCATCCCCTCTGTGAACTAATGACGTTTGTGGGGAGATGACAGGTGGGTATGAAAATGGAATCGGATGGGGTGGGGGCAGGCTCTGGCTCTGTTCCTTGCTCTTTGCTGTTTCTGTTGCTCCAGCTCCTGAAGAAGAGCGTGGGATGTTATCTATTAGTCTGTGCATCAGAATTTTCATCTAATTTCATAATGAAGATGTTGCTCCATCAGATACAGATGACATGTCAGCAGAAATGTAGAAGGCCATTTTTATGTGTCAGCCGGCACTCTGCAGGGTCCCCCACCGGCCCGGAATAGTGTGAAAAGTGCTCTTTGAGGGAACAGCTTTGCCATACTAGATCGGCACTCAAAGATATGCCAGATCTCTCTTCTCTTTCCCTTACAAGTGATTCCTGTCACACTATAAGCTCTATGAGGGCAGGAGCCCCTTCTTCCTGTTCATCATTGTGTACCCAGTACCTAGAACATGGTGAGTGGTCAATATAGGTGAATGAATGAATCCTATCTGCCATGCTTCCCGGGAAATATATGGTGCCAGTCCTTTTTAACTGAGGTATATAGTTCGTATATAACATTATATTAATTTCCAGTGTACAACATAATAGTTCAATATTTATATACACAGTGAAATGATCATCACAGTTAGTCTGGTGACCATTCATCACCCGCATGGCACCCAATTTTGGTAGGCTTGATTACTCCTTAAAACGGAGAACTCCCTCAACCCCGGTCCACTTCTGGGGACTAGTTCTCACATTAGGGTGAGGAATCCCAGAGACTCAGCGAGTCATTGACTCAACTCAGCTCTTACGTGGCTGGTAAACTTATCTGCTGGAACCTTCTGAGCCTCAGATAATACAGGTACTGGCAGTTCTTGCCTGGTGTTTTGCTGCGAAGTTTGAATGATATATTGCATATCGAGGGCTAAGAACAGGATCCGGATCTTGGAAAAACCCAATATAGTAGCCCTTCTAAAGTCCTAGAAAGGACTTTAATCTTCTTTCTCTGTATTTGAGTGTTTTGTTCCAGGAATCTACTGGGGATATAGTTCCTCCAGGATTATTCATTCCATCTTTCAAGGGCATGATTCTATCACCAACTCAAGATAAGATTGTTAACCTTCCTCCTTTTGTCCCCTCTTGCCAATATTTCTTGCACTGTGATCTCTTCTTGGAGCCCTCTGACTAGTATTTTATTTGGACTCCAATGTTTGCTGTGCTAGACCCAAAGACCTTTTATTTATGGATGATCTGCTTTTCACAGATGGTATTTTCTCTAGATATCTGAAGCTAAATGGGCATCATGGTGTAGGAGTTAAGATCCTTGTCTCAGAGTCACAAATTTCAGCTCTGCCATTTTCTATCTATGAGACCCAGGATCTATTAATAACTTGTAACACCTCAGTTTCTTTATCAGTAAAATAGGGACGCTGATAGGATCTAACTCATAGGATTGCTGCAAAGAATCACTGAGTTGATTCCTTTGAAGGGCTTAGAAGAGCTCCTGCCATATATTAAGTATTCAATAAATTTTAAATATTATTATTTGTAGCTACCAAATGCCACTTGTGCCAACGCACAGAAACACACAGTTGTTTAATTATAGGTAAGACTTCTCACATTTTACAGCATCTGCTTGTGAATAGCAACTTATTCCCATGCACAAAGATGCATGCCCTTTCTTGTCTTTTGTCATGAAAATAAAGTTTACCTTGAAAACTCTATCCCAGCTCTGCAACTTTGAAGGAAGTACATTTGAACAAAGACTTTCTGGCACTGGTCCCTCATCTTCTCTCTACCACCTTTCTGCTATGAAGTGTCAGACACTGAGTATCTAACAGAGAGTAATAAAACTAAGTTCTAGTCTTCCGGAAATGAGTGTGTAGCACAGAGAACAACACCCTCTCCAGACTTTGGTTCCCTCATCTGCACAATGATGAGAGTAGATCAGCGGCTGTCTTTGCTCTTTCTCAATCCTGAGACTGTGAATATGACCGTAACTCAAAGTTCTCTAAGAATCCATGGCAAAGGTCTCTGCCGTGCCCTGGACAGGCTCTGGTTCCTGGCACTTTGAAAGGGAGTGTGACTTCTTTTTGGATTTTATGACGTTATGGTGGGTGAAGCTGCAAGTTCTCTCTCGCCAGCTTTGGAAAGGAGACTGGAGATATCATGGCCTTTGAATATGAAATATTAATGTTTAGACTTTCCCTTTTTAATTATTTGAGATGATCTATAGTTGGCATTAAAAGGTTAGATACTGATGTGTATGTCTTGACAGGCAGCAAACAACCAAAGAATTCCCGATTTCTCATTTATGGGAGTTTCTTGGGCCACTTCCTGGGTACAAGGCTGAGGAGCACAGGGGTTCTTTCCTCTTGCTGGTGCTATTAGCTTTCCTATCCTCCATAAGAATGTGTATTCAGGATATGCCTACATTTTCTGTCCCTGGGACTATGGCCTCTGTTCCTTCAATATAGACTGACCCAGACACGCGTGACTTTCTGAATTTTTCCATTTCACTCTCTGTCTTCTTAGGGGAAAAAAGGAAGGGATGAAAAGAAATAGAAACACTTAATTCTTGTCAACTACTAATTGCATCAAGCCTAAATTTTTCAACATGGCATTCACAGATCGTTATAATTAGGCTAAGAATCTCCTGCCTCAGCACCCATCAGAAATTAGCAAAGAATATTTACTCCCCCCTCTTTCTGTTCTGCAAATATGTACTTCTTCATCTCAGTTGTGAATTGCCTTTCCCCTCACTTTTCCCACTACATGTGAAGCTCAGTCTGAAGCCCACTGCCTGTGAGAAACTTCAGGAATGAAAGGAGCAGAATTAAGCATGTATGTTGTGAAATAACTTCTCCATCATGCTCTGATGGTTGGTATTATGATTCAGCTTGGTTAGGCCACAGCCCCTAGATATGTGAACAAACATTATTCCAGATGTTCCTGTAAAGATAGTTCTTAGACGGGGTTAAATCTATAGATTCTGAGCAGAGCAGATTGTCCATCACAAGGTAGGTGGGTCTTATCCAATTACTTGGAAGCTTTAGTAGAAAAGTACAAACTTCCCCTGGATAAGGAGACCTGAGACTTGGCCAAGCAGCCTTTGGATTTAGACAGTAGCATCACATTTTCTTTGGGTTTCTAGCCTCCGGCCAGCTGTACTCTAAACTTCCCAACATCCACAATCATACGAATCATTTCTTTAAAACAAATCTCCCTCTTCCTAATATTATACATATACATATACGTATGTGTATAAAACACATGAATACACACACACAAACACACAATATATTGTGCATACATACACATACATCCCATCTGTTCTGTTTTTCTAGAAAATTCTCATGCACATGTGACGTGTGTAGTGTAATGTTACTTTTTCCCTATGGGCAAGATGTCCTTTCAGGACTTTGGTTAGAATGTATATTGCCTCTGTGAAGCTTCCTTGGACTTCACCTAGTTTTCTAAATCCCAACGAATTTATGTTAGAGAATGAGAAGAAAGCTGTGTGAAATTGCTCCTCACCCATGATGGAGATGGGTCCAACCCTGCAGCTGTGCATCCTACAATGCGTGGCACGTCCCCTTGGAGTAGCCATTCACGCCTCAGCCCTGCCTTCCTGGTGGTCCCTTACCGTCGCCTATTCTATCGTCTGGTCACCAGCATTGAACAGTATGAAGACAAGGTACTCAGTGATTGGGAAGAAATAAATCATGATTTGAAAACATCACAAGCCTAACGTCTTCTTGTTCTTTCCTAAAAGAATGTAGGGAATAGTCTTTCTCTCCTCTAAACATCCTTAGTGCCTTTTTAAGGTTTTCTTACTGAGGGAGGCCAATACTGTGGCACGTTCTTGTTCGCACACTGCGTTCACTGTGTCTTTGATACTAGCGTCCACAACTTACTGGCTGCTCTGTGTCAGAGGTGGTGTGGTTGGGAATGTGTAACAAGATCTCTCCATTATCCTTTTTTTTTTTTTTAAAGATTTTATTTATTTATTTGACAGACAGAGATTATAAGTAGGCAGAGAGGGAGGCAGAGAGAGAGAGAGGAGACAGCAGGCTCCCTGCTGAGCAGAGAGCCAGATGCGGGGCTTGATCCCAGGACCCTGAGATCATGACCTGAGCCGAAGGCAGAGGCTTTAACCCACTGAGCCACCCAGGTACCCCTCCATTATCCTTTTTTAAAAAAAATTTTTTATTGAAAGTTTTATTTGCTTACTTAAGGAAGAGAGAGAGAGAGAGAGCATGAGTGAAAGCGAGCATGAGCAAGGGTAGGGGTAAAGGGAGAGGGAGAAGCAGACCTCCCACCCCCGCTCCCAGTGAGCAGGGAGCCCAGTGTGGGTCTCGATCTCAGGACTCTGGGATCATGACCTGAACCAAAGGCAGATGCTTAACCAACTGAGCCACCCAGATGCCCCTCAACATTATTCTTTAGGTGGGATTTATTATCCCCAAACTAAAATCGTCAGGATCAAGTTAATTACCCAAGGACTATATAGTTAATAAGTAACCAATCTAGGATTCACACCCAGTGTTCCTGACTCTAAATCCATGTACTTTCCATGACTTTAGTGTCTCCTCAGACTCTTAAGAGTAATGATTGTTTAAAAAAAAAAACTGACTATGTTCATGTTGCTTTAATTTGTCATAGTAAGTGCTCGGTGTGTGTTAATGAGGTCAATCCAATGAAGGGCAAATAAAACAATTGAGACCCAAATTCAGTTGGACAGCTGAGCAAGGGCCTTCATATGAGATCAGAAATAGTGAAATCAGGGCTGAAAAATACAGGAAATCTATGTGGGAAAGCAGATCATCTGGGAATATATAGATTCCTTTGAATAAGAAGGTCCCTGACAAGTCCAATAGAGGCTCATGAAATCTGGTTCATGACTAAGAGATAGCCTTTTATGGTTGTACACTTCCTAAGTATAGACAATACAAGAGGCAGCAAGGAAAAAAGCCACAATGAGGAGATTCTAAGTATGGAATCCCACAGAGCAGTGAACTAGGTGGGGATGCTGGACGGCTATAGGTGACCAATTTCCACCAGTGATTCAAGTAACCTTTGGATGCCAGAGAGACAAACCTGGATGAATTGGGTTATAAGAGCAGAGAGCTAGCTTTCACATGAAAATGGTTAGAATTGGAAAGACATGTGTATGTATTATTCAAACTTCAGTAAGTGGCGTCTGGGTCCCAGCTATGTGTCTATCATAAGCCCTGAGTTTCCTCAGAAGGTAGAGGGCTGACCCAGAGGGCCAGGGCTGGTGTAGGTCTCAGAAGTGCTGCGATCTGGGGCAGTCAGAAGAGTCTAGACCCATGCTTCTATTTAACAATGGTGATCACTGTTGCCACCAATTCATTTCCTAGACTGGAAACAGCAGAAAGGACCAGAAATAAAATAAGAACTTCCAGTTTTAAGGATATCCAGGGACATGCCAACAAATCCACCCAATGTAATACAATTCAGTAAGTACTTCTTAAGCGCCTATCATGTGTTTCTCTTTGTACTAAGTAGGTACTGATAGAATGATGGGGAGTTCACGAAATTGGATTTATTATCTATATCCACATGTAGGTCTCTATCCACACACACACACACATACACATATGTGCATGTACATTTGTATAAATTAGTTCCCAAATCTGGTAATCTACATACTTCTTCCACCTTAAGGTAAAGATTTGGGTGGGGGTGAGGGAGAGAGAAATTAACCGGCTTGCTTTGAGACAGACCTATGCTAGTTTGTTTACCTGAATCTCACAACAGCTGTCAGAGGGAGGCATTATTAGCCTACTTTCTCAGGCACAGAAAAGCTAAGTTAACACTTCTTCAGTGCCGTTCATTTGGCTTTGGAAGAGCTGGAGTTCAAACGAGGTGAGTCCCTATTTTTTCTGTTCCACCTAATACTTATTATTGAGTATTCAGAAAGCACACATTCAAAAGCTATTAAATAATACATAATCAATAATCAATAATAACTATTAGTGGAAATCCACCCCTCCCGGCTCCTCCTATTATCCTTTCAGCATCCAACAATATCATTTCCCTATCCCCCAAACCTGGCTCAGGAGCCATACATCTCTGCATATGGGATTAACAGGGCTGGACACTGGTCACCATGACTTAACTATAGAGACGCTCTCCTTCGGAAGGCAAAAGGAAGAATGAGACTTGGAGTTAGTCTTTCAGCTGTCACAAAGGCTCAAACACAAGGAATTTGCTTCCTGAACAGCCAGGTTAGAAATTAAGTGCTGAAGGCAAATGAATTTATGTGGATGTCATCCTGGGAATACAGATAGTAACCAGAAAGCTCTGGGTTTGCTCCTGTGACCCCTGAATCTGGCAGGACTTCTTCCCAATATCTATCATCATGCTTCTGTCCCTGGCACCTGGCACTGGACTCCGAAGTCCAGAGCCCTAGGCAGGAAACTCTGTGTGAGGAGATTTTCTGCTAAGCCCCAGCCTGAATGTTCTGTTGCTCAGCTCCAGGCTATTGCTCCTTGTCCTAGCACCAGCCGAGCAAATGAAAAATTCCCGTCCTCATTTGCATTGTTTCCTTGAAGGTATTTATAGCCTGTGATCATCTGCCCCGGAGTCCTCTCCTTCTCTAGACTATAATTTAGCATTACACCCAGGTCCATTAGCTGTGGAACTGAGCGAACACAGGAGCTCCATTGCCAGGCTAGTGCCTGAAAGGAGTGGAGGCTCCTCAAGCCGTCAGCAGTGGTAAGAGAAGGGGTGGTGGAAATGTCATTCAGAAATGCTGTTTTTGGTTATCTTTATCGAGAGTTTTATGATTCGTCTGTTGGGTTATAAAAGATTTAGAGATTAGCCCAGATGGCTCTGTGTGTGAGTGTGTGTGTGTGTGTGTGTGTGTGTTGTACATGGTGAAGGAGAGTGGAGGAAACCAAGTAAAAGAGGGAAATTGATCTTTTTGTGTCTCCTGTCTCTACCTTTCTACTCCACTATGGCTCTATTCTGCTATTGTTTTTCTTGAAGGTGGCAAAACCAGAAAGCAAAGAAAAACAAAAAATAAACAAATCATAAACACTATGCACACAAACACAAAAATCCTAAAATGGCCCTTATAACATAGATCACTCAGCTTTCCAAGATTCTAAGGCCACAGACCATTGAAACATGAAGAAGACTATATATGGAATCCAGGGAGAAGAAAGGAATTTGGGACAACTATTTAAGACGGCAAGAGAAGAGCTACAGCTTGAGCAAAGGATCTTTTTGGAAGTTTATCCATAAGTCCCAGAGTAGCTGGATTCATTTCTTCCTGTGATTCAGAAAGTGAAAAATAAAATAAGCATTTTTCAAATAAATGGGATTTTTTTGAAAAATGTCATCATGAATATTTTGCATTTAAAGCCTACTGTCTTCTTGCAAATCATTACAACTATATTAGCTGATAGGTCAGGATATTTCCCATTCCCATCTTGCTGAAACCCTCTATTTTGCCCTGTGTTGCCAAATGAACTCCATCAACCTTACTTAGGTTTAGGTGCAGGAGTACTAAAGGTTGGTGTTTGAGAGCAGGGAAGGGCATCAAGAAGACTTCAAATTGAGATGTTTTCATATTTCTAGGAAGGTTCCCCCCCAACACACACACACAGGGGAGACCCCATGCAGGTACTACCTTACTAAGGAATCAAGTTTAACATCGGCAGGAGTGGCACATTGTGGATATCGGGCTTCCTGATGTCTTCCTGATGGCAGTGCTATTTCTGTGAGATTCCTGCCAGGAATACCTGGTCATAAACACAAGTGAGACAGACCCAGGTTCAGAGCCATCCTACAGAATTAAAGGTCTGGATACACTGGAAATCCCATAAGGACATGGAAGCCCAAAGGCTAAAGAAGTGTTCCAGATTGATGTAGACTGTGAGTTAAGGCACCTGAATAAAATGTGTGATACTGGAAAAGATCCTTGGCCAGGAAGGAAAGAGAGACAAGTCTGAGGGTTGGAAATCTAGGTTGGCAGCATACTGGTTTCCTGACTGGGAGGCTTGTATATTGGTAAGGAAGATACAGTTCTTGTTTGGGGGAGGTAAACACTGCACCAAGGAGCGCTCCTTCTTTCTTTGTTTTAAGATACTCCAAACCCAGAAGAAAGGAGTTTAAAAGGCCAAGTATGGATCAATCAAAATGTTCAAGTACACCGACTTGGCTCTTGTCCCCACTTCTGTTTACTTCCTCTTGAGCCCTTTTCCTTTCTCTCTCTCTAGCCGCTGCCCTATATGTCCTTCTCAGAGGATGTTTCCACTGGCTCTTCCATAATCCCCAATCCCTCTGATAATGAGTTTTCCTTCTGAGGATACCAGAACCTTAATAGGGAACACTTGAAAAGGAAATGTTTTCAAGCCTCAAAAGAATCACTCTCCAAACAGAATTTCTGGCAGTTGAAGTAGACGAGGCAACTCTGACACACCTCACCACAGGTGTCAGGAGAACCTTGCCATTTGGGAAGAGGCCAGCCCTGCCGTGGGGACCCGAGATTTCCCAAACCATTCTCCGGACACCTCCATACCCCTTGCTCGAAAGGATATTACTCCCCTTTGGTGCCAAAGATAGTTTGACATAGAGGATGGAATCTATTTAAGTAGAATTCCACAACAGAGCATTAGAAAGATGTGATAAAATATACACGAGTTATTAAATATTGTCATCAAGTTGAGTAATAAATCAGACGTTTTATGGTTTCTGATTATAAATTCCATTTATTCCGTAAGTGTTTAAAGAAAGAGAAATGGAGACCCAACAGAGATTTAAGCATGCCCGCTATGAGCATATTTCATTAGTGCTGTGCGGCTGCAGCACCCCCAGGAGGAAGCACAGAGGGGCCCTCTCAGGGTGGGCAGGTTCGAGGCCCCGTGTCTCTGGGACTCCACGGGTGCAGTCTGTGGCAAGTCAGAACATTCCCGTGAGGTTCTTGTGAGTCAAAAATTCTGGCAGATTCCTTCCGGAAGGGGATCTGAAGACAGCCAACCAACCCCTCCAACGCCGTGGACAGAACCAAGAAAGCAGCAATGCAAGAGTCTGTATGGGTCCTGGCAGGCACCACTGCAAAATGAAGAGCCTTAACAGGAACTATCTCAAAGAGTGGCCACTGCAGATCACGGCCTAAGCACCATTTCAGTATGGCAAGTACCAGTTCAATAAAAATTATACTTTGTGTTCATAGAGCATTTTACAGTTTGCACATGCCATTTGTTAAAGTTACACTACCCTCTGGCAGAGCCATAGTTATTTTCATTCTAAAGACAGAAAATGAGACTGTCTCCCTCATCCACCCAGGTCTTTCTCAGCTTCTCAGCTCCTGTTGATGCTGTAGTCCCAAGTAATACCTCTTTAAAACCGGTCTGCTGTATGGAGAGAAGATGAAAACACAGTTTCCTAACACACTTTATGGCAGAGTTTGACCTGTTTTTTGACTTTGGAGTGCCTCATACGCTATTCTTCTAGCAGATTTCTCTAATTATGTTTTGCTTGAGCTAAGATGATGATTAATTTGTCTCTTCATAATCACACACAGGGTGAGTGATAGGGCCAGGCACCTGAGGACAGGCGGGAAACCAGAGACCGGGTATGGCAATCTGCATGCTGCGTCGGAACACGGCGAGAGGGGCGCAGAGCCCTGCGGCGTCGGCCTCTGGACGTGCATCCGGCCGCTTGCACAGTTCCTGGGACCCTATCGCAAGCTTGCACAGCAGTATTTAGCCTACTGGGGCCACAGCTGTTGACCCAACAATGCGTGTGCACTCACATATATGTACACAAACCCCCACACAGACTGAGGAGCACACGTGTGCATACTTGTACAACACTCACACTGCTTATTAGGCTCTAAGGAGTGTTGACTTTTGGAGAAAGACCAGATAAATCACGTTAGAGAGAGAGAAAAAGGAAAACAATATGATAAAGAAAAAAAATCTACTTTTTCCCCCTTCAAATGCCACGAGGAAATGTCAAGGAAATTGCTTTACTGGAAATAACAGAGAAGTTCAAAACTAAATTGTCAAGTGTCACTTCCTTGGCCTGACTCTCCTTTGCACACAGGGCTACTCTTCCCTTGCCTATTAGCGGCCTTACTGCCTCTGCTATCAGTCACCCCTCAGGATGCCACTTCTCAGTGCTCAAAAAAAGGATAAACCAAAGAATAGCCCTTAGAAAGCCTTTCATGATGTGGAATAATAGAGAATAAACAAAAGGACAAAGAAGTGAGTGGGTAAGAGATCCTCCTCTGCCAGCTGCCCATATCCATCTCTGAAACAATGTCCATTGGAGATCATGCACGAGACATTTATCATCATTTCTGATGATGACATCATCAGAGAGCTTTAGTAAATCATTAATTGTGCAAGGCTCTGTACAGGTCCCTGTAAATAGGGAAGTTTAAGGGATACTTCCGCCTTCTTGTAACTTAAAATCTATCACATATTTCACAGTCTTACAGAAAGGTTTCCTGATTTACTTCTATTACGACAGCAACGACAATAGTGCTTGGCTAAAGGACATGGAACAAGAAATTGTTGGCATTATCCAGATTCATTCATTTATTTATTCACTCGTTCAAAATTCCAAAATCAATTCAGAGGCTACTGGATTATGTATCAGGTCCTTCACTGTGTCCTAAAGAGAGCAATGGATAGGGGCGCCTTGGTGGTTCAGTGGGTTAAGCCTCTGCCTTTGGTTCAGGTCATGATCTCAGGGTCCTGGGATTGAGCCCCACTTCAGGCTCTCTGCTCGGCGGGGAGCCTGCTTCCCTCCTCTCTGTGTCTGCCTCTCTGCCTACTTGTGATCTCTCTCCCTCTCTGTCAAATAAACAAATAAAATCTTTAAAAAAAACAAAAACAAAAACAAAAACAGCAATGGGCAAACCATGAGTCCTGCCTTCAGGGAACTACTACTCTAAGCTGGGATACCCAATCATTTTGCATTTTCAAGTACAGGAAAACACAATTTTCACATAAAATATTTCCAGGAAACCTAATATAAGAGACCAATAAAGCAGGGTTTTCAGTTAAGTGGGGAACGAGGGATGGTGAGGAAAAGATTCTTAAAGGAGAGAATACGAATCCCATTTTAAGGTTGGTGAAATCAGGCTGAGGGGGGTTGGCAATTTTTCCACGTCCTGGTTGGCAGGTACAGAGAGCATTCAGGATGTGACACCAATTCTGTTGGAGCTTCAGTCCATACCCTCCCCATTTTCCGGCTTCTGCCCCATTGGGTTCTTAGACACCAAGAGGCTCCAGGAGAGGGAAGCTCACTTCCACCTCACCAAGTTTATTCTTTGCAGCAGTGGCTAGTGTCGAAGATTTCTCTGATTATAATTCACAACTTATTTTCTCATTTCTGCATCTCTATCCCTGGGACATAAAATTCAAACTTGAACTGACAGTAGCTTTTGGCAGTTTAAAAGGAATGGGGGAAGATATAACTAACAAAGAGAGAGAGAGAGAGAGAGATTGAGATCCTATATTAAACCAACTGGTAGGGGCGCCTGGGTGGCTCAGTGGTTTAAGCCTCTGCCTTCAGCTCAGGTCATGATCTCAGGGTCCTGGGATCGAGCCCCGCATCGGACTCTCTGCTTGGCAGGGAGCCTGCTTCCCTCTCTCTCTGCCTGCCTCTCTGCCTACTTGTGATCTCTCTCTGTCTATCAAATAAATAAATATCTTAAAAAAAAAAAATAAACCAACTGGTAGACCTGGGTTGAGAATGCTCAAGAAACAGCAAAGTAGACAAGGTTTAACTACACTTCCCAGAGTCAGGGCCCCAAGATTTGCATGTTATCATTAGGAAACTCGATCAGTTAAGTGCATTGAACACTAGATTTAAAATGGTGTCATATGACGTTTCACCATATTTCTTTAATGAAGAACATCGTTCTGTTATTTTGCTACCACAGTTGTTTTGCTTTTAATAAAGGCAATTGGAAAACTAAGCATCATGATGAAAACAATTCATCTTGAAAGAAATCATTTAAAATCAGAATGAAAAATGTGATTATATGCAGTATGTCACGTGCCTTAGTTTCATAGCCCTCATTCTCTGCCTGCTGGACTGTCAGTCAAAGTGACAGACACCATATGTGTGCAGAAGGAAAAGTGGTGGGACACATTTTCCCCAAACCAGCTTTGCTCTGGGACTGTAAGTAAGACCAAGAAGGCCTTACATGCTTTCTTTTCACATTGAAGCAGCCATGAAGGCATGATACTAAATACTCCGTTGCTGGTTTTAAATTTGACTCAATACCCAATGATTCGATGACACAATTCATTAACCAAATTTTAGCGGTACAAACTTCCAATCTAGTCTGCCGTCCACTGATGGGAGAATGTAAGTCACCAGACTGGATGTCTTCTTAAATACTACAATTTCATTTTGTCCCCATCATAGGCATCAACCCCATTCTTCCAACTACACTTGTACACAGGCACATTGATACACCAACTCCAGTGGAATTTTTTCACATTTTCTGAAATTGACATAGAAAACCAGAAAATGACAAGTAACCCTTTGGCAATATGAGCAGGAAGGCTGTCATGAGAAGGAGAACCGATGAACATAGATCATGGCCGAACAAGCCAATATGTGAGGCAGCCACTGGCCCTTTCAGGGAATCAAGACAAATGAAAGGAGGTAGAAGCACACTGAGAAATTGACAAATCTGGGCATTCCTAAGTGTGTCAATAGCTAAAACTCCTTGTGCATAATCTTTCTGAAACTTTTCACCCAAAAGCCAGATACTGCTGAGTCCCAGGAAAATGTAATGAGGACTTCCTCAAGGTTAATGGAAGGCTGGCCTGAGCACCTGAGTTCTGCTTTCTCACCTGTTTGTATATAATCTGGGCCAGATCTGTCTGAACCTACTCAACTCATGCTGGAGGATGTATGGAATTTGGTGGCAGTGCACCCAGTTGAGAATGATTGGGTAATAAGATGTCTTAGGAGCACTAAGGCACAATCCAGTAGCATGAAAGAATGAATGGAGCTTGTGAACATGCCAAGGGAGTTCTGCATGTGTACATAGCACATCTTCATGAAGAGCGTTGAAATCCCTTAAAGGCACTGACAGTTTTTCCCAGTTTTAGGACAGAAATTGGCTGAACCTCTTCATTCTTAATTGGGAGAAACTGCAGGAGCTGCGGGGAAATAAGAGGCAGAAGACAAGGTACATGATGAGAAAGGAAAGACTTAGGGGACCAGTAGTTCCAATGCAGAGAGAAAAAGCAGAAAGTCTCCCCCAGAGAACTGGGGGCACAAGGGCCTCCAGGAGTAGGGACCAAGTGGATTCTCTCCAGATGGGAGGGGGAGGGTGAACAGCTGACAGGAGCAATACTGTCACCATGTTTCTCCTTGGATTAATTGGAAGAAAACAAGCCCATAATGCAAAGTATTCATATTGATAAACTATTTATGTGAGTTTATACAAATCAATTAATAAACATATCAGAGGCAACAATGTATAAACGATATTTCATGGCTAATAGCTATAGTTTCAGCATCAAAATATAAAAACCCATTATAACAATATCCAGTCCTGCTGTGTCTGCCCGCCTATGATACCTCCACTTCCTCAGAAGTCACTCATTGCCTCAGTGGTTTTATTTATTTACTCATAATTTATATTCCACCTACTTAGAAAAAAGGGTCTGAGACAGCTTGCAATGTTAAAATATATATAAAGCAGAATAGCTAAAAATGAAAACAGGAACACAAGCCGGTAAAAATGAACAAGGAAAGAAATGTATCAGGCACCACCTGGGCTGGGCAACTGAGCCCTAAATTTAGCTCCGAGCTGTGAACGCTAAGAGGGACAACGTATGTTGGTTTCAGTGTTCTCACTGATTAAAACAGAAGCAAAACGGCTCACATGATCACACAAAGCCTTTCCTGGTACTGTTTAGCATGTGCAGCCACAGAGAATAAATGGATCATATTTTTGGCTACAGTTTTATAAAACATAGAACAATGCTTTCAGACGGGCTTTCTTACTCCTGCTCTTTATGGATGGCAGCTTGCAGATTCTGTATTTAGGCTAGGTCAGGTCCCTAAGTAGGCCCAATCATAGCACCTTCTACAATGCCTAGCGCAGTGGTTCTCAATCAGGGATGCTTTTGAAAGGTGGGTCTTAGTTTTCATTTCAAATATTATGATTCAGAGGGATTCAGTGGGATGGGGCACTCAAAGATATCATTAATAAAATTAAATATTGAGCAGTATGCCCATGCCATTTCTAATGTTCCCTCCTGATTGGGAAGCACTACACTCTGGGCTGAGAGTTTCATTTCAGCCATTTTCTCTCTGAAAATTGGCTTCTAAATTTTGCAAGTTGGCCTCTTTTTGTCAGCACTTTCTTGCCTTGAACGTTCAAGGGCGACAGAAGTCCTTGAACCTTGGAAACCATAACGTAGCTTATGGCTTTGTGGTGGGGAGAGAGAGATCCTACACAAAGCTACAAAGAAGCATTGCTTAAAGAAGAGCAGTAATTCCCTCTCAGCCTGGTGTCAGATCTGGAGCTAAGCTCTGCAGAAACCCACTGGGGCTGGTGCATCTACCAAGCAAAGCAAAGACTTCCAAACCTTCTACTCAAAGAGACCTGGCATTCAGAAGACACCTGATATTCACCAGACACCACTTATCGCCAGCCATTCTCCACCTAGAACTTGGAGATAGCATGCTTATCCCATTTTGGTAATGAAGAAACAAAAGTTCAGAGAAAGTCCTCTTTCTCTGAAAGAGAAACAGGAAGTCACTGGTAAAACCAGGATTCGACTCAGTTCAATCTAAACCCAAAACTCATCTACTCTTTTTCTACAGTGACTTCACCTTGGAACAATTTTTTTTTCCTTCCCTTAGGGTTTTGCCTTTGCAGGAGTGCAATAAAAGGGACTAGTTCAAAGCAAAAGTTCTATAGTCAGAATCTGTAGGCTTCTATCTTAACTTCATCTCTTGAAGGTTGGGGGCACTAGTAAGTTACTAACACTTTACATGCCTTAGTTTTTCATTTTGTGAGATTAGGATGTGCCTTGTAGAATCTTGATATGAATTAAATGACTCTCACATAGCACATGGTCAGTAATTAGTAAATGCCTGCTGACTTTTTTTTAAAGATTTATTTATTTGGGAGAGAGAAGAGGAAGAGACAGAGCATGTACATGCACACACGCAAGTAGGAGGAGGAGCAGAAAGGGAGAAAGGATCTGAAGAAGACTCCTTGCTTGACTCAGTGTGGAGTGCAGTTCTTAGCTTTATCCCACAATAACTGGATCAAGACATGACCCCAAACCAAGAGTCGGTCACTTAGCAGACAGAGTCATCCAGGTACCACTAAATGTCTGCTGATTTAAAGGTCTAGTAACAACAGAGTTGCTTGGGATCAAGAAGAGATGAGTGAGAACCAGCCTGTGATCCCATTGCAGTAATGGTCTAGAGCTAGATGGGCCAAAGTGTAGCCATAAGGACCACCCATATCCCACCAGGAATTCTGGGAACTATTTTTGATGGGGAAGGACAGGGACAGAGAGGGAAGGGATGAGACAGCAGCAGCAGACTTGAGATCCACAATTAAGTCTTCTAAATTATCACCAAAGGTTCCTTCTGTTTCTAGAAGTCTATAGTCTTACAAAGAATAAAATAAAATGAGAACATAAATTTTTAGAAATAGCATTCGGGAGGCTGAAAGCTGGCATCAACTAAGCCATGTGAAACAATTTTAAATTTTATTTGGTTCAAAAAACGAGCAAGGAAAGGACAGACCAACTTCTTGGGAAAGCTAGAGAATGTGTTACAGACGTCAGAGACAGAACATCTCAACTCCTGGTTTGCTTCCATATTGACCTCAAAGGAGAAGAGAAAAACCTTCAAGCTCTGAAGGGTAGAAAGATTAATGTTAGCATTACGCAGTGAGTGATAGAACGGGGAAGGACTTTCTCTGAGACAATGGTTTTTCAGATTAGTTGTGGGAGAGGTGAGCTGGCAATAGATTTCTGCCTTGCCACTAAGTCCATGGTACCTCTCTCAGCCAACAGGGATGGGAAAAGGCCAGAAGTAGACATGTCTACCACTAGGGGGCAGTGCAAAGATTGAAAAATAAATCTACGGATCCTTACTAAAGCCCACAATTAGGGGCTAAGGAAACTGAAGGCACTCTGGGAGTGACTGCTCATGATCATAGGACTTGTCAGAGGAAAAGACGGGGGTCTCTTGTCTTCCATTTCTGAGCTGGGGGAAAGACCACTATAAACCGCTTCAAATTGAAGCTTAGCTAAGAAAAAAGCATAGAAGAGCACATTTTTTTTTTTTGTCTCCATTTACCCACGACCCTTATTTAGTTCTTATGTATACTAGTAGCAGGGAAAGGATAAGGTGAGTCACCTTCAAGGTAGGGCTTAGGTGCCCAGGAACCACACTGTGTATAAAGGGCAAATTATAGAAGAGCTGTTTGTGTGAAAGACCTGAAGAGTTCAGAGCAAGAAATGGATGTTTCAGGACAGCTTCATGGAGTAGCAACATAAGACAGAGAAACCTAAGGAGATGATGGGATGCCATTTGGAAATGAAATCAAAGAACATTGGGTGTCTGGGTAGCTCAACGGGTGTAGCGGCTGACTCTTGGTTTCAGCTCAGGTGATCTCACAGTGCTGGGATGAAGTCCAGTGTGACCTCCAAGCTCAACCAGGAGTTCTCTTGAGATTCTTTCCTTCTACTTCTCCTGGCACCTGCTAACTCTCTATATCATTCTCTCTCTCTCTCTCTCTCTCTCAAATGCATAAATAAAATATATAATTTTTAAATTTTTTGAGAAGGATGAATTAAAAAAAAAAAGGAGCAATCACAAAAGTGGAAAGACAAAGCTCAGGGGGTCCATCGGAAATGGGGAGGAGCTCCAAGTGGCTCTTGGATGAGCAGAGGAAAAGTTGCTTCAGCCGGTGCTGGGAAGAGGGAGTTGTTCCCAGACCAGAGGCCAGGCTACGTAATCGAGGCTGGATTCTGCAACTGGCAGTGGAGACACTGAAGAGTCCGAGCCACCTGATGTGGCCAGAGCTGTGAGTAGGGCAGATGGGCCTGCTGGTCGCCAGGAGGTGGAAGGGAGCAGGGGACAGTGCCTGCAGCCTCACTGCCTAGGACAGAATTAGAGGAGCAGGCACGTGAGGTAGTAAGGACTTTCTTGGAGGGAAAGGAAGGAGAGATGGAAGAGGTGTTCTGATACAACTTGGCCTTAGTAGGTCCAGTTGGGTAGAGTAAGGGACACACCAGGGAGCTAAGCTCCATTTCCCCATTCCCTCATCTGTGAAACGAAAGGGATACCTCCTGCTCTAAGGTTCCACCAGACTGGGGAGTTCTAATTTTAGGTGTGGCACCTACGGGCCTTCAAAACCAAAATCACAGACAGAAGCAAACAAGTTATTATTCAAAGGCAAACTGCGATTCAATCAACTGGCCAAAACAACATGGGCTCCTTAGTGAAAAAAAGGGAAGTCTTAGGTATGTTCAGGATTTGCTAGCTCTCCATGCAGATAGGATGTGATCTGCCCTTAACTCCGGTATTCAATAGGATAATTACTTCAGAGGTCTCCTGCAAACCCAAAGCCTCACCTCTTTCAATCTTGTACCTACAGCACCATCTGCTGGTGTGGGCCTCTGTGGCCTGTGGTCATGCACAAAAATCTGCATTTTGTGCATTCTGTGCCCTGAAAACCACCTTACCACACCCTGTTCCCTGTGATGTACGCATGTGCATGCACACGCACACAAAGCACATATACTTACATACACAGGTGCACATAAAGACACACAGATGCACACACATAGTCACACACATGTAGATACGTGTGTACACAAGCTGCAAATGCACAGCATCCCTGCTCTAGACTGTAAGGCCTCCCTGCTAGTTCCTCCAACTCTGCATTCTGGGTTCCTGAGGTCTGCTTCCCGGCAGACCCTGGTGTTTCTGTTGAACCCCACCCATTCCCCCCGCCGGGATGCAAAGTACAAATGACAACAGCCAGGACTGCGGTATTTGCGAGGACAAACAGTTGGACATCTGAAAAGTTAATTTGCTGGTTAATTTACTTGCAGACTGCTAATTGATCCTGCAGTTCCCTCCTACCCTCTGCTCCCTAGTCCAAAAGACCCAGAAGGAAGGAGACTGGCCCTCTTTACCCCCATCTGTGTCCTCTCTCCATCTTGGCAGCGGCACACGGTACCCTGCTCTCATTCCAGAAGAATCAGGAACACAACCTGGTGCCTCCAAAAACATTTCTTATTAACCCACTTTCCCTAAAAATATCAGTTTGTCGAAAGAATCCCAAGTTCAAATGGATTTTATTTTTAAACCAGAAAAATCACGACACTGTAATGAAAATAAGCACTTTACTAACCTTTTAAGGAAAATACCATCCCCTGCCACAACTCTTAATAGTTGACTCCTGGCAGTAGCCTAAATGATGAATCCACCAACCTGTTTAAAATGTAAGGGAGGTTGTTTCAAAAGTAATCTGAGGGTGTTTCTGACTGCAAATGCAAATTCCTTTGTCAGCGGTCTCTGGCACCATGGAGTGCTCAGGTATTTTTAGTCCACACAGATTTGCACAGGGGAAACATACACATACACACAAAATTAATGCAATGTGGGTACTTAGTTCTGAATATTCATTCTTCTGGGATTTGGGAGATCTGAAAGGAAAAGTAGACCCATTCCTGCAGACAAATGTGTCCATGTCCCTAACACCCTGCTCCTTGGTTTTTGCCAAGATTTGCATCCCTGGTAGCCCCATTGAGAAATGGGTCCTGTTCATCACCATAGATCAGCCTGGCAGCTCCAAAACAACGGCCAGCAACCTACCTGATCTTGAGTGATGGGGTGAGGGGCCGCACCCCCAGTAGGCATTCATGTTTCTGTTTTGTTTTGCCCTTGTAAATTTGGGAGGAGACTGAATAGAAAAAGGATGAAAAGGGGTATATGTGTGTGTGTGTGTGTGTGTGTGTGTAAGAATCAGAGAGACTGTGGAGAAGGAACTGGCCCCACCAGGCCAGGCCAAGCATAGGAAAATGAAAATGATTATACTAAGGCTATGCTAGTGTTTGTTTGTTTGTTTGTTTGTTTTAACCAGCTACCAAGAGTAGAGCAGGAGGGAAGTGTTAAGTTGGCTAAGAAAAGTATAGGGATTATAGTAGGAATAGCTTTAGTGCTAAAGACCACCTTAGTCCATGTTAGGTACAACATACTCAGAATTTTTCTGGATACTCCCAATTTCAAATAGCTATTTGTAATATAATTACAAGTGCATTTGAACTTGGTAAAGCAGGTATTTCAAACTTTTGTCTGGGGTGACATAGGAAAAGACGCTTTGGAGTGAACTGAACTGGCTTGCACATGGGCTTTTGCCATGTTCCAGCTGTGTGACCTTGAGTAAGCCACATAACTTCTCTGAGCCTGAGCATTCTTTGCATTAAGGAAAATGGAGACACTAGTACCTCCTTCCCAGGGTACTTCTACATTGTCTCCCAGTCGTGGATGCACAGTAAAAAGTGTGTGGCTGTCTGTCTCCCTGCTTAGCCATAAAAAGCCAGCTGACAGAAGCGAGAGCCTTAGAACCCGGTACTCCAATACGGGATGACACCAGGGGGCTCGTCCTATCAGGGAGAGCGCAGTGAAGAAACAGACCAGCTTTCCTGTTGCTCAAGCCCAGGCACTGCTGGGATCAAACGATCTTGGATTGTCAAAGCCCAGAAACTTGGAGGACAAGGTAAAACTGAGACCAGAGCATGGAAATTAGCAAGAGGCAGATGTCAGCTCAACACTGGGAGAGACATTCTTGCTATGAGAGCTGCTCAACAAAGGACCTAGAGGTAACAAGCTCCCTGTCACCAGTTGTGTTCAAACAAAGCCAGGTAATCCTGGTCAGAGATGGCATGCAGGGAAACTCTTTGATGCAGTAGAAGGCCCAACGATATCAAAATCAAAATTGAATGTTCTCTGGATGCTAAATCTTTGTTTCTGTGAAAGAGAAAGAGAGGATTGCTACTCCTATTCTCCCTTGAAACCTACACTCTGGAAGTCCCTGGTCCCTGCTGGAGGCAAAGAAATAATAGGAAGCCTCCAGTGTTTCAGAGCCTTGCACTGGGACCATTAAGCAATCCTTTTAGAGCAAGAGGAAGAGGGAGTCTGAGAATCAGGTTTAAAATGATAATTAGCTTTTGTTATAGTCTTAATTGAAATTGGTTAGTCCAAAGAGAGGCTCTCTTGGGTCAGCGCTGCCCATCCACTCTCCAGCAGCATTAGGATGAAGCCAGCATGTGACAAAACTCTAGTGACTGGAATGCTGCCTTGGGCATAGGCATGAATTGACTCTTTCCTGATGGACTCTGTCCTCATCAATTTATTTTGTCTTTCATTGGACTGCTTTTCCCTACCCTCCCCTTTTTCCCTAACTGCTTACACTTTGAGAAGGATACATACCATTCTAAACTACGTAGTCTTCCCAACTCTTGTATTCAAGGTGATTCTCTGATTGACCGATCTCACTTCCCAACTGTCACTTTTCTTTCCTTCCTTTGTTCACTTGTTCCTTTCTTGCCTCCTCTCTGTCTTTTCTGTCCCCTTGACTTCCCAGGTAAGGTGCTACATCACAAATTAAGGAACCCCATGCATTTTCCTCAAGATTTTGCCTACTACATTCCTCAAAGGACTCCAGACTCATCAGGTTCCTTCTCAGGGCCTGCCCTAGTTTATCTGAAATTTGATTGTGTCAGGTCATACTGGCAGAACAAGCTCTAGTTTCATTGATACATAAATTGATACATTAAACTGATACATTAAATAAAAATGTATCTGAATGTTTGGCACAAGATCTGGCTAGCCCTCCCAGACAATGAGGCAGCCTGAACTCATGTTCATGAAGGACAGGAGATCCTGAGCTCATGGATGGTTTTCTGAAAAGGAGAAATCAGACAGGAATAGGAAGGGGGAGGCAGCAGAATGGGAGCTCATAGTGTCCTATGACCTGGTTCTGTGGGAGTCAGATAGGAAGGCTCTGTGTCTTCAAAGTTGTGGTTAGCAGCTGAGCTTAGAAGGAAAGAAAGAGAAAACCCCTCTTTCATGCCATTATTAATCTGCAGCCCTTGGTTTTCACTTTTTTTTTTTTTCCCTCTTCTCCAAGCCTAGATTGCTGAGAGTCAGTGAAGCTAATGACATGGCTGAGTGACGTCAATCATCAGTTCCTGGATAGAGCTCGGTGCTTCCTTGGGACACTGAATAGGCCTACCTCTGCACATGACTGCACAACGGAGCCAATAGGACTCCAAGAGCATCTACTAACACTAGGTTTGAGATAAAAGACAAGAACCTCCAGGCACTAGGAAGTGAATATGGAAACATCAAGAGCATGTGAGTGAAATCTTTCTCAGAGGCCGTAGGCTTTGAGGAGCCCAAGTACAGCAGAGGGAAAACACTGTCTGGGATTCTAAGACAAACCCACCTTACATAACCTCCTTTCCTCAGGGCTTGACTGGCCCCCCTCAACACATATCATGACAGCTTCCATCTGCCAGGGCACCATTCACATGAGAAACATGGTTTTGTGTGTGTGTTTTGTTTTGTTTTTTTGTTTTTTCTTTTTTTAAATGAAGGAGGTTGGTATGGTAGAGAAAAAAGAATACTACTTTGGAGTCTAGAGACCCTGGGTGAATTATGAGTTGTTTTCTTACTAAATTTCTGGAGAAACTCTCCTCAGTTCTCTCATTTTAGAAGGGAAAAGCTCTATGTGATGACCTCAATATACCTTCCAGCTCTGAAATTCTAAAATCCTATACAGATATTTGTAAGACATGGAGGATGAGCATTGCAAGTTTTCCTTCTCCTCCATGAAAGACTTGTGAGATTATCTCTATATATTTTAATTAATTCAGCTAGGTTTATGCTTAAACCTTAAAACAAACATCTAATAACTAACTTGCTAGATTTGGAACCATCTTGCCCTAAAATAGAAAACAAGTTTGTAGCTTCATACCTTGGCTGTCTGGAGAACATGAAATTCCTCCAAAACTCCATTGTGAGCAAACACCTGAATGTCAGGACAAGGTTTGGAACTAGAGTCTGAGATATGGAAACATCTTTTAAAAATAAATTCACCTTCATAAAAAAAGGTCCTTAATACATAAACAAGTGGCTCTACAGTTCAGAGTGTGGTCTTGTATCTATACCCAAGATTAGTTCTGTCTATGACACATCAATAAATATGTTGAGTGGACAAAGAAATGAGTGAACAAATGAATATTGCACCAGAAACATATGCTTCCTGGACAGAAGACTGCCACAAAGTTGCTTTGCTCTGTTGAAGACTCTTTCAGATATGAGGAAGTTATTATCTTACTGGGAAGCTTTTGTTTGTTTGTTTTTATAAGATTTGTTTATTTATTTGACAGACACAGATCACAGGTAGACAGAGAGACAGGAAGAGAGAGAGAGGGAAACAGGTTCCCCTCTGAGCAGAGAGCCAATGCGGGGCTCGATGCCAGGACCCTGAAATCATGACCTGAGCTGAAGGCAGAAGCTTAACCTACTGAGCCACCCAGGCACCCCTGTTTGTTTGTTTCTTATTGGGGAAGCAAGTCAGTTAGAAATTGCGGCCTTAAGTAAGACCCAAATTTGACTTTGTGTTTCCTGTACCCTTTGCCCCAGTCCAGGTGGAAATGCATATTCCTTCCTCCACATGTTCTTCTCTCCTTAGCAGCTACCATGCCTCTCCACATTATCCTAATCTTAAGAGCCCCAGATCAATTGATAACTGGCTTTGCAATACACATGCTCCACAGCGCCCCCTGCAAAGTTCCTTATAGATTTACCTTCAGAACATATTGTATTTAGGCTTATTTTAAACTTAACCCTTGAGTCCTTGAGCCCACAAAAACAACAGCCAATGAGGAAATGGTGAGGGAAATATCTCATCTGGGGTTTGAGAATGGACTCCAGATATGCAGAGGGGGACACTGAAAACCTGACCATACTCCTGAACACTCATGAAGTGTGAACAGCTCCTAACAGGAAGACAGGATTAACTAGCACTCACTGGTCTCAAGCTGCTACATGTGGCAGTGATCTGTGCCAGGCCAGTAACATTGTATGCAGCTGTGTGTGGCCTACAACATCTTTTTTTTTTTTTTTTTTTTTTTTTTGCATTCTAAGACATATTCATTAGTGAAATATCAGAAACCTCAGGGGCAGCATGTGCTTCTAATTCATTTTCCAATTGTATAATGAGCCAGAAGTGAAATTTTTAGGGTGAATTTAATTGACCTTTACAGCAACATCAGGCAGATTGGCTTAAATGCTATTAAAGCAAAATGTAACCCGGTGAGACTTTCTGGAAGGTTATTGGAAAATCTATCAAGTTTTTTTTTTTTTTCTTAATTTTCATCAAGAAAGGAAAAGATAGATGGAGGACATAGAAAGATGTACAGACAGAGAAATAGAAAAAAAGAGATGGAAAGCAAGAATGATATGGGTAGCGAGGGGTGAGAGAATGAAGTAGGAGAGGGAGGGCAGGCCTCTCACTACTGAGGGATAGTGTTTTAATGCAGAAAGAAAGTTTTAAAAATGTGTAGTTGCCCTACAGGTCACATTGGCATGATTTCCAACACTTGGGGATTTGACATCATAGGCTTCCCTTTGCTAACATTTGGATGTTCTGTTCAGGCCATCTCTAGCATTATTAGGGTCCTCTTTCTGACTCTCTTATCCTCTTCACCAAAAGACATGCTTATCCACAGTATCTTCTTCTTATCTTCTCCCATGGGAGAAGCCAGAAAACCAGGCATAAGGCTGAAAAAATCCTCAGGTACTAAGATCAAATCCTTTGGAAAAGCATTGACCGTCAAAGGACAGGATGAAAAAGCCCATAGCAAATAGGGATCATCTTTAGATCATGCCCAATCAGAGGGAAATGGCCAGTGTAGCAGATGAAATCCAGGGTAACCTCAGGATCAGCACCAGCTTACTCACCATTGGCATTACCATAGCCTCTGGCACCCCAGCCTTCCTCATGAGTACAAAGTCAGTAAGATGTGTGGGGAGAAAAATGTGTCCATAAAGAGTATGAAAATCAGGGAATGGATGTAGGCCCAACAGCACGTCCTCCAAGGGAGAGATGGTAAGAACTCAGCAGGTGAGCAAGATGGACAGCCTAGGACCTTGGACAAAGATCTGGGGCTAATGGAGGAGATGAGGGACAGAAGCTGAGGTTGAACGAAAGACAGGGGGAAGGCATGGCCTTTCCGGAGTCCACACAGGATTATCAGTAACAAGATGAATGGCATAGACCACAGTGCTCTTAATTAACTTCCCACCCGGATAGAACTGGCTTGAAAAATCACGCAGGGCTGAGTCAACAAGTGGAAAACAGTGCTGTGAGCTAGGGAAGAGAACAGTCCTCTCAGCAGAAAGAAGTTGACACAGCAGGTCTAAGGCTGCTGCTTTTGAAAGGCCGACTTGCAAGGTTGGCTTTTGACTGATGTCAGGGAGCTTGGATTTTGGAAAGTTTCTACTATTTTGTAACTAAGTGTAGGTATGATAAAGTATGATAAGTACGATAAACATTTTGTGTGTGTGTGTGTGTGTGTGTGTGCCTAGATTGTTTGTGCAGACAATGTGGTTTCTTCTGGACACCCCCCCCCACTTCTGAGAGCGTGGAATTTTGACATGCTAGGCAGAGGGTACCTATGTGGCCATGCCCTAATTAAGACCTTGGGCACTGAGTCTCTAATGATCTTCTCTGGGAAGAATCATCACACACCTATTTGTGTGAACAATGAGCTCTGTGTAACTCCTCATGGGACAAAGAAAACACGGGGAATTTGTCTTTGTCCTATATGATTTGGCTGTGGAGTTTATCACATCTCTGTAATAAATCCTACATAGGTATATGAATATATTTTAAGTCCTCTGAATCTTCCTAGGGAATCTCCAAGTATGAGGTGGTCTGAGGGACCTCCAACACATCCTGTCTCAATGAAAACTTTCCAGCTGGTTCTTACCCTCCTCCCAGTCCTGAATATCATATCTGCTTCTGAGATTTCTTTTTGATACTGATGGAGGCTACAAATATGAGCCATGGCCCAATATAGATGCATCTCCCCCAGCAGTGACTAAGCTCCCTCAGTGCTCAGAGGACTCTAATAGATACTCCGGTTACTCATATAAAAGAAACACATTTTTTTTTTCTTGCCCAGGAACCTACAGAAGAAGGGGGATGAGGAAGAGATGAAAAAGGAGGGGGAATTGGCCTTACTAATCAGAACAATCTTTAATAGTATTAGAAAAAAAAAAGAAACAAAAAAAAAGTAAAAGAAAAGGGAGATTTCTGGAATGGAAATGCAAAATATCTCAGAGTCTACCTTTTTTTATCATGATAAACAACAGTGTCCTCTTTGATAATGTTCATTGAGCACTTATAGTGTACGAGGCCGATGAAAAGCCCTTTATATATGTGGATATTGGGTAAAATTTGTAACAGGATGTGATAGGTAACAGACAATAGTGTTCCTTTTTTTTTTTTTTTTTAGGTGATAAAACTGAGAGAGAGTTTAAATAATGTACCCAGCTCAGAACTGGTAAGTGATGGAATCAAGACCCCATCCAGATGTGTTCTTCAGGAAGACAAGATAAGTCTCAGACATAGTGACATCCTTACACTCAGTATTATTAGACTAGTGAAATATGGTTCATAAAGGGGAAAGGGAATGCAGAACATGACTCCTAAGGGGACACTTTAAAAGGAACAAGAAGTAGTCTTATCTCTAATTGTCCCTTAATACACCTGAATTCCTAGTAGCACATGTAAAGAAAGCCATCTGAGATACTAAGAAAGCTGTCTATTACCTCCAGATTTTCACTCCTTTATATAATTTTAAAGAAATAAGAACTTTATTAAAAACTTAATTTTTAATGTTTTGGCTTTTTTATTTCTTATATATTTTAGCTTTTATCTTTTATGTTTTATCTTTCCTATGGTCAGAATTACAGGCATACAGAGAATTTTCAAAGTCAGCACAAAATATTTACTAAATGCTGAACTGTGTGAATATACCTTTGTATCCCCTGAGAAGGATACCTGGCACCAGGAAGGCACCTAACATATGTGTCAGTTGAAGGGATGGATGGATGGATGGATGGATGGATGGATGTATAGATGAACAGATGGATAGATGGTGGGTGGATGGATGGTTGTGTGGATAGGTGGATAGATAGATGGAAGAAGGATGGATGGGTAGATGGACAGACAGATGGATGGATGGATGGATGCTAAAGATTTAAACAGTCTTTGCAAATTGAAACCATTTCCTAGGAGTGGAGTGTGGCTTCTCTCCCTCATATACTCCACTAGCCTTGGATCTCTGTACAAGGTCCCGGGCTGTCCACCTTGCTCACCTCCTGAGTTCTTACTATCTCTCCCTTGGAGGATGTGTTGTTGGGGTTGCATCTATTCCCTGATTTTCACCATGACTAGGTGAAATTGTGATCATTATGTTCCTGGTTTTCTGGACTAAGAATAAATTAAATTCAAGGACTAAAAGTTGCTTTTGACTGCCCCATTCACTTCTACACTTAACATGCCTGAGGTATTCCATTTAGAAGCAGGGGTGGAGAAATGATGTGACAAAGGAATGGAGTTGTCTGGATTGCTGCAAATTTCTCCTGACGTGGGGATTTACAAGGAAGAATTAAGTCCTACAGATTGTTTGCTGGTCTTTCGCCCTCCCAGTCCATATTTCAGAAAGGAGGATTCAAACATGTGGGTTCCCAGCTGCTAGGGCTCAGCTTTCTATAGAGTTTGCTGAAGCGAAATCAGTGAGCCAAGATGTCCATTTAGGTGGGAATAAAGCACATACAACTGCTCTTGTCTCCCTTATAGGACTTTTCTAACTCAGTATCCTATTTTTATTTTTTTTAAGATTTTATTTATTTATTTGACAGACAAAGATCACAAGCAGACAGAGGCAGGTAGAGAGAGAGGAGGACGCAGGCTCCCTGCTGAGCAGAGACCCCCCCCTCCCCAATGTGGGGCTAGATCCCAGGACCCTGAGATAAGGACCTGAGCTGAAGGCAGAGGCTTAACGCACTGAGCCACCCAGGGGCCCCTCAGTATCCTATTTTATATGGATGTAGCCCACCAGTGCGTAGGAGCTTCCTTGGTCTCATAACTGTGGCCATTTATGCATTTATTGATTTATCAAACAAATACTGAGCTCCTTCCACAGGACAGCTTCTTTTGTAAGTAATAAAAATATAATGATGACTCAGACAGGATCCCTATCTATTTGTAACCCAATGGGAGAAACAGATAAATAATTCAATAACTGCAAAACAGTATGTCTAAAGGTATGAGTGTGTGTGAGGAGGGAAGGGTGGGGAGGGAAAGAGGAAGGGATGAGAGAAGGAGTGAGATCTACTTATTTTGGGAAGTTTGCAAACTTGTCGGCATACTAACTGGTGGATGCATGGCCGAGAAGGAGAAATTAAAAACTGTACCAGATAGAGAAGAGCGTGTGTGAGCAGGTGGGAGTTAACATCCCAGGAAAACGCAATCACATGTACAAAAATCATAAAACAATTTGTGTAGCTGGAATCCCCAAGGGCTGAGGACGGTAAAAGTTAGCCAGAGAAGGAAGACAAGGAGTAGGGAGTGGGAAAGTTGAAGAGTGGGGATAGAGAACTATATAGATGGAAGATTTGTCAGAACCAGACAACAAAGGGCTTTTTACAGTACATGAAAGTGTCGGGGCTTTTTCCTGCGGATAATGGGAAGGCATTGGAATAACTTGATTGGATTTCTATTTTATAAAGGTCACCTAGGAGGAGGGCGGTGGATGACTGGAGGTGGGTGAGCCAGGAGATAAGAGACTAGTTAGTAGACCATAAAGTGGGTTAGACAAGAGATAACAGGCCAGGATTCAGGCTTTAGCAATGGGAATGGAAAAGGCATTTGCGATGTCATTTAGTGAGGACTGGGGGAGGGCAAAATCGTGACTGGTTTTCAAATTTTTCAGTTTGTCTTGCCTGCTTGCTTTATGGGAGTTATAAAGAACAAAACAAGACTCCTACCCCCTGGACAGTACATGCAAAAAGGCAAAGACTACAGCAAAGAGTCATATGAAGGCAGAGACTCTTGAGTACCCTGGGGAGGAAAGGGGATTGCTTCCAGCTGTGCTCATCTCCTGTGGAGCAGGAGATGGATAGCACTGAGATGGACCCACAGGGAGAGGATGGCCCAGGAGTTAGGTGACAAAGGGCGCAACAATGGGGAGAAGGCATGCTCTGAGCCAGGTATTAAATGACTTCAGGAGACAATATATACATGGGGATTATGGAAGATACACATGAACTAATAGAGGGTGAAGGAATTTAAATGACAGGTTAAAGAGTTAGAACTTTCTTATCTGGGCCAGTGTTTCCTAAATCTGTTCTGTGGAAGGCCTGTGTCGTGGGAGACATTTATAACTGCTTTGCAAAATGAGAGGATTGCGGTTAAATTAAGTTTGGAAAATGCTGAATTAAACCAAGTTTAACAAGTTCTATTACTAATGGACTTCTTAGATATTTGAATATTATGTACAAAGAGGAAAGAGGATCAAAAGTGACAGAGAAATAAGATAAAAGGAAAAAAGCCATTTGTTGGTTCTAGCCCCAGCTCTCGGGCTGTTTAGATGTGCGACCCTGAGCAAGCCATGGAAACCTGTCTGGGCTCTAACACTTTTATTATAAAATGGGCTGTCAGACTAGGTGGGTGGTCTAACATGTGGAGATTCCTCCAGTGTATCACAGCCTCTGAAGATGCTCCCGCCTATTTTCAGTGTTCCAAATATATGTAATATGTTAAAATATATATTATGTATAATACTATGTGTTATCTAGAATATGATATACAAATGGATACATTTATCTATAAAGGACAGTTTAACCTAAATAATAAGATGTGTCTTTTATTTTTTCTGGAATCACAGAAACTCAGCATGGTAATCCTGGATAGTGTTTTGTTTTATTTTTAAGATTTTATTTATTTATTTGACAGAGAGAGACACAGCGACAGAGGGAACACAAGCAGGGGGAGAGGAAGAGGGAGAAACAGGTTTCCTGCTGAGCAGGGAGCCTGGTGAGGGGCTCAATCCCAGGACCCTGAGATCATGACCTGAGCTGAAAGTAGACACTTAATGACTGAGCCACCCAGGTGTCCCAATCCTGGATAGTTTTTATAGTAGATCATAAGATTGGTGTGTGAAAGGAATTTGGTGTGAAAGGAATTTGGTGTGTGAAAGAAATCATTTAATTTCTGGCATCTAGCACAGCACTGGGGGCACAGTGATTCAATAAATAGTTGTTTAGTTTATGAATGAATGCTCATCAGTCACTTTGCATGGCAAAAAAATAAGTGTATGTATACTTCCATTTAAAGGAGAAAATGAGCTACTCCTGAATATAAATTTTGGGAGACATTCTCGAAAATGGTGTCATGGGGATTTTAAAAATGAGTATTGCTTGCTGAAAAATTTGGAGACTGCTGATATAGATAATCTCTAAATGTCTCTTAATTATAAAATTATACGATATATGATTTTTTTTGAGGCCTACAAAAGCGTCACTGTATTTAATGTTTCCAAGAACATTGCAACACGTTTAGAGATAGAGTCTGCAGTAACAGTCACACGTGGAACAATTTGGCAGTGCAGCTGCTAAGGTGAGGAGTAAACAGATGACCAGGAAACAGACTGTCAGCACGTGTTCCTTATTGCTCTCACTAATGTGAGTACCAGGGCATCGGACACAGTGTGGCACCCTACAGGGGCGCAATAAATATGCTCCAACTGTCCCATGAGCCCAAAGGTCCATTCCTGCCATTCATTAGGTAACCACCACCTGTCAGGAACGGGGAGCTAGTAGCGAACACCATAGACCATCTTATGCATAATTCAGTTATACAATATTTCATGAACATCTACTAGGTGTCAGATTCTAAATTAGCTATGGATGCAAGGATGAGTAAGGCACAGTCCCCAACCCTAAGGAGGCTAAAATTCACTGAAGAATTTGAGGGTTTCACATGTGTAGGCAACATAGAGGTCTCCCAGTACAATAATCAAGAGGGAAGGGATCAGAGGAGAGACCCAATTGTATTTGCTATTAGGGAATTTGGACCATCCTGGGGAAAGACATGTAAGTAGTATTGTAAGAATGGAGATTAAAAGGCATTTATTCAAGGAGCAATGAAAGTTAAGAAAATGAAAACTGGCAAGTACATGTAGCTATCTAAAGAGACTTGGCAGTAGAAAGAAAAAGAAAAGTAGTTTGAAGGTAGTTTGAAGAACGGCAGGGTCAAAAGAAAGTTTTTTTTTTTTGTCTCATCTATTTTGTTTCATTTTATTTATTTTTGTTAGCATGAGAAGGATCTGAGCTTGTTGGTAGGGAGTAGGGAATTTAAAACGGGAAAATTGTCAATCAGACGTTACATACAAAGATTTTCAGTCCTCCATTTCTTCTGAGTTGGTATGGAGGGCCAGAGTTACTTTCCTTCACATTAATATTTCAGCATTTTGGATGTATCCAAAATAACCTAGTTTCCCTTAGCAACTCATTCCATTCACTTTCTTTTAACCTCTTGAGATTGTCAGCCTGTACCATGTCTCAGAGATACAAGTTTCATGTACTTACTGCCTGCTGGGTAAAGAAGTACTTCATTTTAATTGCTCTAAATTTACCATTTCTAAGCTGCACATGGTGCCTCTTGGTTCCGATGATCTAGAATTGCCAACTCATCTGTGCTCCATACCCAACACTGTGGGTGGCTGGCTCTCCATCTTGTTCCTGAGGCTCCCTCCCTGACCACGGGCAGCACATTTGCTCCCACTGCTTGAATTTCCACTCTCACTTTCCCCTGACATATTCTCTACCTGGCAGCTACAATGGCCTTTTATAAACAGAAATCATATCACCGTACTGCTCAGAATTAAGGAAAACACAAGTCCCAGTTTACCTGTGACACCCACTGGTCAGGTATAATCATTCAGAGTGCTCCATTCACTTTCAGAACAGATCTCATTGGACAATAAGTTAAATGACCACTCTATTTTAAAACCTCCAGTATATCTCCATTGCTATTAAAATACAATCCAAATTTCACAACCTGGTGGGATCTCTTCCCTTTATCATCCTGAGCTCGTCTGTTCCCTGTCCCCTACTCACTGTGCTCCAGCCACATTGCCGCTCTGTTTCTCCCAATATGCTGAGCCCATGCTGATGTCAAGACTGGAGAACTTGATGTTTCCTCTATGGAGAATACAGTTCCTTTTGTGTCTTGTGGCTCTGGTGTTTTCTCTCCCTTCAGATCTCTGTTCAAATGCCATATCCTCAGAAAGGCCTTGCCTGACTGCACCAGGTGGTAATCCCCTCCCCAAGCCATCTTAGCTCTCCTCTAACATGTTCATGAGTGATGGGCATAACCCGTTTTTTTTCTAAATTTGCTATGTATTGCAGGAACTTATCACTCAAATGGTAACTCTCTAAGGAAAGGACCTAGTGTACATTGTTAATCTCTGTGTGCTCCGCAGGGCTCATACCTAAGGCACCATTACCACAGAGAGGTCTAGAGATACTTTCCATTCCTATAGCGGGGATCCTCAAAGGCTTCAAAGATGGCAGCCCTCTTGAAAACACACGTCTGACTCTGAGATGACTTCAGGTATGAGATTATTTTATTATTATTAATGCTTTCGTTGGGAGCCTGAAAGAGTTATCACAACGTGTCACGATGTACCTGGGTTGCTTTCCTAACTTACTACATGCACCTGTCCCAGACCTTTCCATTGTCTAATTTTTATTACTGGCACTTCTACATAATTCCAGGAGAAAAGAATATATTACTTACTCAATATGGGACTGTGTAAATCATTCATATCTTGTGTCATTTTACACAGTATAGGAGTGTATAAATCCATCATCATAGAAACAACAGTTGATGATGGCATAGTTTTCTAACCTGCTTCAGAACATCTTTAAAGAAGGGCAAATAATTATTACATCTATTAATGGATGAAAGAAATAAAGTTCAGAATGACTAAATTACTTATTCAAGATCACTTAGTGCTCAAGCTGAGATGATAGGCCATGTTCTCTGACTCCTACCATGGTTCTTTTTTTTTTTTTTAAGTTTTGTTTTTTATTTGACATATATTAAGAGAGTGAGATCACAAGTAGGCAGGCATAGAGAGAGGGGGAAGCAGGCTCAGAGAGCTTCATGTGGGGCTTGATTCCAGGATCCCAAGATCATGACCTGAGCAGAAGGCAGAGGTTTAACCCACTGAGCCACCTAGGCACCCCTCCCCACCATGGTTCTTGAAATTGGTTCCATGCACAGGTAGTGTAGACAGTTGTCCAAATACTTGCTCCAAATAAAGGAGGACAGATACTCTAGAGACTTCATACAAAAGCATCATAGAATTCTGTAAAAACACAGTTTAGGAAAGGGAACGATTTTCCAGGCAGCCCACACAGGGCTTGGCACTACTTTGTTCTGTCATGCACATTGTCTTTCAAGAGGAAACATCTCTCAGCTACCAGATACCTCATCCTAGCTTTACATATACCTCAATCTTCTTATCTAATTTATTTATTTATTTGCTTATTTGTTTCTGTATTAATTATTATTAGTTTAGAGACCATATTATTGCCATTGGCACCTGACTAACATTAGTTTAACCAGTCAGTTAGTGAGTTACGTGCAGGATTCTGAGGACCCCTGAAAACAGAACAATACTGATGGGTCAGAAGTCAGAACCAATATAGAGTAATGCTTCTCAAAATTTAGTGTTTGATGGGGTTTTTATAATGCAGATTTCTGTGGTACCCATGTCTCTGATTCAGTGGATCAAGGGGCAGAGCTTAGATTTTGCATACTGACAAATTCCCAGGTAATGCTAGAGCCTCCCAGCTACACGGAGATGAGTGGATAAGAAGAGGCAGGACACCCTGTGAGAAAAACAGGTTGAGAATCTGAGATGTTGGCAGTAAGATGACTAACTGTTCTCATTTTTCTTAGATGGAGGGAAATGTGATACTCAGTACTAAAACTGGGAAAGTCTTGGGTAGTGCTGGGCACACCTGCATAAGCTGGTCACCCCCTAAGTGGTAGTAAAGACAGTTTATTATGGAAGGACCATTAAGGAGGCAATTGAGAGATAGCTTCACCAGTTTGTATCACAAGCAAGAGGGTGGCAGAAAAGAATTGTCTGTTTTTGAGTATTTCTTGACACAAAATGCATATTCCTTAAAGGAAGAACTACTCTATTTTCCTCTTGTTACCAGCATCTAGCATACTTTTGGACATATAGTAGGTGCTCTAAAAATGTTTGTAGGCCAGCAGACATGTGAAAAAATGTTTATCATCATTAGCCATCAGAGAAATTCAAATCAAAACCACATTGAGATATCACCTTATACCAGTTAGAATGGCCAAGATTAACAAGGTGGGAAACAACAAATGTTGGAGAGAATGTGGAGAAAGGGGAACCCTCTTACACTGTTGGTGGGAATGCAAATTGGTGCAGCCACTTTGGAAAACAGTGTGGAGATTTCTCAAAAAAATTAAAAATAGAGCTACCGGGGCACCTGTGTGGCTCAGTGGGTTAAGCCTCTGCCTTCAGCTCAGGTCACGATCTCAGGGTCCTGGGATTGAGTCCCGCATCGGGCTCTCTGCTCTGCAGGGAGCCTGCTTCCTCCTATCTCTCTCTCTCTGCTTGCCTCTCTGTCCACTTGTGATCTCTCTCTGTCAAATAAATAAAATCTTAAAAAAAAAAAAATAGAGCTACCCTGTGACCCTGCAATTGCACTACTGGGTATTTACCCCAAAGATACAGATGCAGTGAAAAGAAGGGTCATATGTACCCCAATGTTCATGGCAGCAATGTTCACAATAGCCAAACTGTAGAAAGAGCTGAGATGCCATTCAACAGCTGAATGGATAAAGAAGATATTTTCCCTATACACAATGGAATATTACTAAGCCAACAGAAAGGATCAATACCCAACTTTTGCATCAACATGGATGGGACTAGAGGAGATAAAGCTGAGTGAAATAACTGAAGCAGAGAGAGTCAGTTATCATACAGTTTCACTCACTTGTGGAACATAAGGAATAACATGGAGAACATTAGAAGAAGGAAAAGAAAAGTGAATTGGGGGTACTGGAGGGGGAGATGAACCATGAGAGACTGTGGACTCTGAGAAACAAACTGAGGGTTTTAGAGGGGAGGGGGTGGGGGCATGGGTGAGCCTGGTGGTATGTATTAAGGCAGGCACATATTGCATGGATCACTGGGTGTTGTACATAAACAATGAATCTTGGAACACTACATCAAAAACTGAGGGACTACTATATAGTGACTAACATAACACAATAAAAAGTAAAAATAAAATCGATATAAAAATTTCAAAAATGTTTGTAGATAGACTATCTGACTGAATGTTCAAATGAATGGATGAGTGAATCAATGGATAGAGAGGTGGTAGATGAATGGGTGGGGAGATTGATGGTTGGATGGATGAATCAATGGACGGATGGAGGTAATCCCTATCTCTTTCTCAGGTACAGTCCAAGGTAAGCTTGTTGACTCCAGCCATTAAATCAAAGATCATACAGTGTGGGGTTTACATCCAGGTAGGGGGATAAGATGTTCTCCTGACCCAACAGGGGCTGTCTTTGAACATGATTCCATGAGTATACTCTGGGCAGGGTGGGCCAGGGCAGTGGCAGGGCATTCCATCTCCCAGCCTAGCTCTCTCCTCAAACCTTGTTCACTTCTCTGCTCTCTAGGGAATCTTCCAAAACCTAGAAAAATGAACAGTTCAGTGAGGATAAAAAGAGAAAGAGTTAAAATTGAAATGTAAAGTTCTCTGTTTTAGAAAAATTAAGGGTGTGAGAACCTCTGTTGTATTAAATGTTTGGTATGTTCAGAAAGTAAATACAGTCAGCGAACAGGCAGGAGATTAAGGTGACAGAGAGAGCAGTTTTGAGCCCCGTTAGATATTAATTTCCCATAGATCATCTGTCTGTCCTCTCCTTGTTTGAAGTTCCCAAGCCTGGAGGCTTCAAAGCACACACGGACTGCCATTTGCACACAGCTCATGGCTCCGTGGGGAGCCGCCTCAGCAGGTTATAACACTCTGTCCCTGCAGGAGCCTTCCCCACACTCCCTCTCTGTCAGTTGCTGCCTTTTTCTTCATTCCAGAACATCAAGGACAATTCTATCAGCAAGTCTAGCAGCAGGTAATGAAGCCAGCTCATCCCCAACATGGTGCGTGTCCCAGGCCCTGGCTCCAGACAGGCAAATTGATGTAGGAGATGAAATGCAAAGTGACCCAAGCCTTCCTCAGAACTCTCATCAAGAAGAGAACTTTTTCTTCCTGATTGCTTCTTTCTCTCTCTTCTTCCCTGTTCTTCTTCATTTTTTCCCTCTTATTTTACCGAAGTTTCGAGTAAGGCATCGTCCAATTATTACATCCACCATTTGACTAAGTTATTTTAAATTATGAATTTATGGCCATTCCCTGATGGGAATGGATGGTTCCTGACCTCGAACAGATCGCTGCCTGATAGGACAAGAATGACAACATGTCTTTAATGATGCTCTACTAGAGATTCTGATAAGGAAAAGTGACATGAAAGAGGGATTTGGAACTCTGTTGCCAAGTGCAAGGGGTAGCTTCACAAAAGTGGAAAGGTTTCTCCTGAACTCACCCTCACCAGGCACCAGACAGTGCATGTTCTCAGAGCATATAGGATTATAGGCCAGCTGGAATTTGAAAGTTGTTTTTTTGGTTTTTGTTTGTTTTGTTTTTTTTTTTTAAACTCAGCAAAGGAGTTTGCAGACACCAGCAATCCTAGTGATAATGGTAGGAAACACCAGACCTCTCTCCTGAATTTGAGAATGTCAATCTTTGCATTTGTTAAAGGATAATATCATATTAAATGGAAATGTTAGACAAAAAAATAACAATAATTAAACTAGTTTTCTCATTAGAAAGAGGAGTCACTTTTGAACATGGCATCATTTAATCACTTAGATTTCCAGTTTTGCATCTTGAAAAGCAGGTACTGGTTTCTGTATCCTCCAAGCCCCTTCGCCACCCAATATTTGACAAATCTTTGATTCTGAGGACCTTATTGCTGTATGGAACCAAAGATTTTGGACATTTGGATCTCCGCTATGGCTTTTACTAAAATTTAATGATTTATTTAGATCCATTTGACATCAATAATTATATACAACCTGAACTCAAAATACTCTCCTTGGGACTTTGCAAAGCAACCAACTGGTGATGGTGAAATTTGGTTCCCCTTGGATTAAAATGGGTAACAGCTCAGCTGCTCAAGTGGAGACACTCAGGAAGGCCCAGGTCGCCCACTGACAGTATCAAGACAGCTGTGGAATGGATGACAGCCTGCAAAGATGGGAAGACAAAGCGGGAGGGCAGAGAGGACACCTTCGTACATACACAACTCTGCTCGCTAAATAAATCTGTTCAAAGACGTCTGAGGAATAACCTGCTGCCTATTCTTCTAATCAAGAAATCCTATGGGTCAGTGCCCTCCCCTCAGCCCACACCTGAATTAAAGATGGTGCAGTTTGTTTATAGTAATTCCCCACCAGGTCATTTATCGACTAAACAATCCCAGCAAAATCCAATGGCACAGCCTGGCCTGCTGACCTCTGTTTCAGCATTGATTGTTGCTGCTCACCTCATTAGCCCATTCTTCTCAGCACCGACTACCTACCCAAAGGAATTTCAGCTAATCTTTTTGTTTGTTTCTTTCTTGGTTTTCTTTAAGTGAATCAAAAAGCAGTGACTTCATACTTGGAAGGATGAACACAACTTCCATGTCAAGGAAAGAAAACCTACTTTGGCCTCCCTACTCTGTGTCAGCCTAGTAGAAATGCACACTCTGCAAGGTCAAGGAGAAAGGTCTGACTTGGTAGTCTACAGTCAGACTTGCTAACCTCAGAGCCAAGGGAAAATGGGAAAGGAAATAGTGCTAGTGAGGTTTCAGTGGGCTAGTGTCCACTAATAGCTGCTGGAATACAGAGGCAAGCTAATGAATGGATTCAGTGAATGCTCATTGTCTATTATTAATTGTACAGTAGTGCTTTATTTCAAACAATTTGATTGCTAACCCAAATACCCAAAGCTGCAAATATGAATGTGAAAATGTGTGTTATCTGTCAATGGAATGATTTTAAGTGTTTACATTTTCACTAATATTAGCAAGCCATTAAAGCTAATCCTGGGCATTAGCTTACTGTTAATGGTCACTGTAACCTGCACTTAGCATCCCGAGTGCAGGTCACGTGCCAATAGATCAGAGGTCTTAATGGGCAATCAAAAATGAGTTTTAGCTAATCTAAAGCTGTCTCTGAAATGTTATGCAATATGTTTTTGTCAGTGAGGATTTTTCAGGGAAGGATCATTGTCCTCAATGTATCCAAATAACTACTTGACCCCAAATCCTGCCAGAGAAACAACTGATCTAAATTACAATCTTTCCCGAGAAGAAGATGTGTCTCTATCTCCCTCTAAATTCTTAATTTCTCAAGTACTGGGTTTTGATTGAAACATGCCATGGGTAAACAAAGTGACTGGAATTAAAAATGTAACTATATTATGTTCATTAGTCTCATAAATATTCTTGTTAGAGGAACAATGATACCCCTATTTTGTAGATGAGAAAACTTAAGTTTTCTAAGCAGTGAAATACACTGTATCAGAAAAGTCAGCAATTTGGTAAGGGACCCTTTCCTGGAAACACTGAAAAGTAATATAATAAGGTAGTGGCTCAATGTTCCTCACTTTAATGGAAAGAAAAAAGGAGTACTAGAACTTCACAATGCACTGTAATGTAATTAAAAGGAACGACTCAAAGGAGAAGATCTGGGTTCTAGTTCTGTTTTTGGTATTTCTTGGAATTGCCATCTGAGGCCAATCTGAAACCTTTAGAGCTAGGATGAGAACCCAGGAGTGATGACAGATATGAAAGCTCTTTGTAAAATATTAAGACTATATAAATGTTAGTTACTCATAGTATTTTGAAAATGAGCATGCACATTAATGTCATTATTAAAGGTCAGAGGGAAGTGGATTTCTTCAAGAAGCATCCAAAGGAAGGCTGATATAAAACATGAATGTTTCATGGGATGTATGCTTTCCCTATAATAACATCCATCATGACCTTGCCCGCAGTCTTGCAGACAGCTGAAGGCTACATTACTATTGATATTATCACATCATCAGGAAAGTGACTTTCATGTAGATAAAAATGGATTCCAAACAGCCACAGTTTAACCTTATTAGAAATGAAGAAAATAGATAACTGTTTAACAAAAAACAATCAAGAAAGCTTCAACTTGAGAGTTAGTGCTGCTTGGAGGGTTCCCTGTTTTTCTACAGTTATCATATTATTTGTTTAGCTGAAATCAAATGAAAGACAAAAGTAGGCTTGCATGGAGGAAAGGATATTTGGTTGATTTTAAGAAAAAATATATATTCTAGATAACTTGTATTTTCTTGCCAGCTTTATAACTGAAGTTCAGAACCCCCGAACAAAATTCCAATCAATGACACAACACATCTATTTGATACTCAGAAAACCCATTACAAAAAAAGAAGACAACAAATAGAAAAAGTGTTCATTTGTCTATGTTACTAATATAAAATAGACATTTCCTGTGTGTTGTAGCCAGGCTCCAAGATGGTCCCCATAACCTCATCCCTTTCTCCCCCAATATTTATGACCTTAGGTACATCCTTTCCCTTTCAGTTTGGGCTGGACTTAGTAACATGCTTCTATCAAATAGAATACAGTGAAAGTGGTGTGATGCCACCACTTTCTAACATTAGATTATAAAAGTTGGTGACTTCCATCATGCTCGTGTTCTATCTTCTGGTGTCTTGCTTGCTCCCTCAGATGAAATGAGGTGCTATGCTGGGAGCTGCCATATGGAGAGAGCCATGTAGCAAGAACCTGGGGACAGCTTCTACCCAACTTTCCAGGAGGAAATGAATCTTGCCAGCAGCTACAGGAGTGAACTTGTAAATGATCCACCCCCAGTAGATTTAAAGTGACCCTAACACTAACAGACACCTTGATATCAGTCTGATGTTAGATCCAGAGCCAGAGGATTCAGCTAAGCTGCGCCCAGACTCCTGACCCAGAACAACTGGGAAATCAGAAAATAAATGCTCATTGTTTTAAGCCACTAAACTTTGGAGTCATTGTTGTCCAACCACAGAAAATAAATTCATAGGTAGCTGATTATACCAGGAGCTATGAGTACTCAATAAAGTTGCGCAGACTCATAACATTTTTTAATGTTTTAATTAACTGATGTCTTCTCCTGAAGTTATGGCAAAACTTGTGTAACACACTAATCTGCCAGTACCTATTTCCTGGCTCTGAAGCCACCCAGGTTGTCTGTCATTCACAGAGAAACATCAAAACTCATTGCCATTTTACAAAGTCGGCCATGATTGACTCCTACCTTTCTCTCCAGGTTCATCTCACACCAATCTATAATCACACTTTGCATTCTGGCAATGTTGAGCTTCCTGTGCTTCCATTTACAAGACTATTTTTTTCAAACTCATGCCTTTAATCTGAACCTTCTGTCCAGCTGATTTTTCCTCACCCATTTCCTTACCTCTATTTCTCTATACAAGAAATCTATAGTTCTATTAGAAGCCTATCTATTAGATAGGGTCTACAGCCATACCACCCTGAACGCGCCCGATCTCGTATGATCTCGGAAGCTAAGCAGGGTCGGGCCTGGTTAGTACTTGGATGGGAGAAGCCTGATAGGGCACTAACTTCTTTAATAAGTCTTCCCTGATCCCCATAGTTTGGGTTAGGGAGCAGTCTTCTTCATGTCTCTACAAACTGCAGGCTTATTGGTGCCATTATATGCATTGAATTGATAGCAGCTGTATGCTCCTGTGTCTGTTTCTAAGCTTCAATTCTGAACTCCTTGAGAATAGGTCTATACCTTATTCATCATGTGCCCTTCTCATCTATCACACTGCAGCTGTGATAGAACACCTCCTGGGTGGATAAAAGAAGGGATGAATGGCACCTCCCTAAGCACATTTAGAGTATAATAAATGCAATCCCAAGCTAAGCCATTGAACTAAACCCAAAGCTCACTATGGGCATTGGGGAGGGAAAATTTTCTCTTACCATTCAAGATTCTTCTAGCTAGTCTGAGATCAAATTGACATGAGGCAGATTGACAGGAGAAAATGAGGACTGTGATCAAGAAGGCTGCGCTAGGTTCTTCCCTGTCTACCATACCTAGTTCATAACGTAGTAATCTATGGTGATAGCTCCCTTACTGGAGCAGGTCCTCTATCTAAATTCTTTAGGCAGTTGGGTGTGAGGCAAGTCAAAATTTCTAACCGGGCCTTCTATTTTCTTGAGTCTATTTTCAGCTCAAAATAATCTACATGCTACAGCGGTACACTTTGAGGTGGCCTGCCCTTGGCCCCTACAATGATAAGGGTAAGGTTGGGGCTATAAACATAAAGGGAATAGAATAAACTGCAACATGATTGGCAACTGGGCAGTTCACAGATGAGTTAGTACATTCTCCCACCTGGAAAGCTGTACTACAGAATTTCTATTGTGTCAGGAGAAAACTGGTCAGTCAGGAATTCCTACTCAGGCATTCTTATGCCATCAGTTGGCTAACTTGTTTGTGAAAGGGAGCTTCAGTTATTGAATTTATGTGTTCTCAGTATAAAAGAATTCTGTAAATTGGGATCACCAATAACCATATTGACTTACTGATATAGATAGCTGCCTTGTTGATAATAGGTATCAACTGGCCCATGGCATTGTGTCCAGCATCCTGGCTCATAAGACAAGTAATTAGTATAGTTTTAGAGTTAGAAGTAATTTCATAAATAAGGTCTAGACTACTCTTCTCAGTTTCAGGAATAATAGTTTAAGTTCACTGTCCCCTATATATAGTAATCTCTATGGAAACCTATGCAGGCAGGAGTCAGAGCATGATATTAGAGGAAGGCTGTAATAGCAGATAACAGCAAAACCCTTACCTGAAAGAAAAGAACAACAGTGGTGAGTGTAGGAAAATACCTCCCAATCAAGTGAAAAGGAAATACAAATAGAAGGTATTGTTCAAAATGACTTTAAATCTTGGGACATCTGGAGGGCTCAGTCAGTTATACGTCCCACTCTCGATTTCAGCTCAAGTCATCATCTCAGGATCCTGGGATTGATAGAATTCTGCAGATTTCTGCTGAATTCTATTCCTGAACTTTATCTCATCTTGTTTTACTTTTATCATCATTATTATTAGCAATGAAAGGTATTTATATACAAAATTATATAATTTTAAAAATTTCAATATACAATAATAGCTAATATTCATTGAGTAATCACTAGACCTCAGAGACCAAACTAAACACTTTATTATGTAATGTCACAATAACCCAATATGATAAACATTATTATTATTTCTATTTTATAGACAAGAAAAACAAGCTTAGAACACTGTAGTAAGTGTGCCTAGGTCCCTACCAAATGCAAGATGAAGATCTAAATTAGACTCATGATCGCAGAACCCAAACCTTTACATATTATGTTATGATCAAGTTCCCACTCTGCTGCTTTTATACCAGGCTCTTAGTACTGAATCCCTAGCCCTTTCCCAGTGTGGGTTTTGCTCACCTGTATAATTCCTGCTTGCTTCAACTCTGGTCCCATGCCTTGTCCATCCTTACCTCATTTTTTATGTTCTCTCTAGAATAAAAAGGATTCAGACACTCGGGCCTAAACCAGTGACTTGGGCCCTGTCCCCGACCTGAGAACTAATGCTGGTTCTGCATCCGCTGAGCCGTAGCTTCAAACTTGTTCCCAGGCTCTTCAGAGGCTCTCTAGAGACGGGCCTCGCTGGATGTTTATAGAAACCCACAGCTGACAAATTAGATCCCAGAGTCCTGGGATCAAGCCCAGCATTGGGTTCTCTGCTCAGCAGGGAGCCTGCTTCCTCCTCTCTCTCTCTGCCTGCCTCTCTGCCTACTTGTAATCTCTGTCTGTCAAATAAATAAATAAAGTCTTTTTTAAAAAATAAAGTAAAATTAAAGAATACATGTTCTTTTTTCTTTTTTTAAAAGATTTATTGACTTAAAAAGGAGAGAGAGAGAACAAGAGTAGGATGGGAAGTGGGAGAGAGAATCTGAAGCATACTCTTGAGAGGAGAGCCTGATGTACCAGGGTTCAATCTCGGGACTCTGAGATCATGACCCGATCCAAACCAAGAGCCAGATGCTTACCGGACTGCATCGCCCAGGCATCCCAAGAATACATGTTCTTTTCAAATACGCATAAAATATTTATCACAGATTATTATTGAAGCTGCAGAGCAAGTCAGAACTTATATAAATAAATAAATATATATATATAAGCATAAGTATATGAACTTTTAACTCAATTATCAAATACAAAATAACATAAGTCAAGGAAGAAAGTTAAAAATTCAAAAATATTAAACTTTTAAAAATTAAAAATTAATAATAAAAAATTAGGGGCACCTGGGTTGCTCAGTGGGTTAAGCCTCTGCCTTCAGCTTAGGTCATGATCTCTGGGTCCTGGGATTGAGCCCCGCATTGGGCTCTCTGCTCTAGCGGGGAGACTGCTTCCCTCTCTCTCTCTCTCTCTCTCTGCCTGCCTCTCTGCCTACTTGTGGTCCCTGTCTGTCAAATAAATAAATAAAAATCTTTTAAAAAATAATTTAAAAAATTATAATTAAGTCTTAAATGTCTAAATGCGTAAGGTACAGCTATAATAGTATAGTACTAACAGGATATTTAGAATAAAAAAGATTGAAAATTAATGAGTTAATCCTCTAATGAGTGTATTTAGAAAATAGTAATGACTAAGTGTAAAAATATATAGAATAAAGTCAATATTAAAAATAAGAGGAGAAACTACTGAAATAGAAACAAACACAAATTTGTTGGGTTGATAGATCTGGAAAGTGATTCTCTGGAAAGAACAATAAAACTCTTAAGCCTCTGTTAATGTAGGGGAAGAAAAAAACTAGAGAAAATTTATAAATATGCAATATTAGGAATACAACAAACTAGTATATGTTAATAAATTCTGGAGAATTTTTCAATTAACAGGAAAAACATTTACTGGTAAATTTGAACACACATAACAAGAAACTGACTAATAACCTGGAAAATCAAATTAGAAGCAATGCTTAAAACAGAATGTTATCAGAAGGTAAAAAATCTACTAACCTCCATTAGGCACCGAATAATTTACAGGTGAATTCTAACAAAAATACAACATATAGATAGCTCAAAAATTAAACTGTTTCCAAGATGTATAAAGTGGAAATAGTTTCCAGATCACTTGTTGAGTTAGAATAGTGTTGGTACCCAAACCAGAAGAGGATGGTGTCAGAAAAGGAAAATTATAGCCCACTTTCCCTTCCAGAGATGGAAAATCTAAAGATGTCTTTTTAAAACATGAACCAGTTGTTTTATCCTAGGAATGCAAATTTAGAATAATTTTAGAAAATGTGTTAATGTACTAGGTCACATGAATGAATTTGCCTCTGATGTTGGAAGGATGATGTCTAACAAGGTTTCTAAAGTTTTAATGGGCATACATGCATCTGGGGATCTTGTTAAATGCAGATTCTGATTTAGTGGGGCTGGGTTGGACCTGATACTCTTTCATTTCTAACAAGTTCCCTGGTGATGCTGATGCTGCTGGTCTATAGATTACTTTTGAGAAGCAGTTGGTTTTGACCCACTGGTTTTGAAGGAGTAGGTTCCTGTTTTAGTCAGGAACATCTCCCCACCTCCATTCCAGAGCACCACCTTGTCAAGTTCCATTAATTTTGGTGTTAGATATTCTCCTTGAGCCAGGCTTTGGGTTGCAACTACTTGATGAACTTTTGGAATATTTGGTCAACTCTGAGGGGATAACTCCCACTATTATTCATTTCAATAAATGCAGGGCAATTATTTAATAAAATGTGACACAATCATGATAGAAACTCAAAGGGGATTATGGATATAAGGAACTTCATTAACTTGAAAATGGGAATTAAAAATGTAATAAACATCTTATTTAATAGTGAAACTATTAGAGGCAATTACTGTAAGTCAGGTTCAAAGCAAGGATGCTCATTGTCATGCCTTCAGTTCAACAACAAATTTGAGGTCAGGGTCAGCACAGAGAGCACAAAGATATAAAGATAATAAGAAATAGAAAAGAAAACAAACTGCCTTGTAATGATTTCTAATGATGGGATTGTCTATGTAGAAAAGCCAAGTAGATCAAAAGATTAATTAGAATTAAGATGTCAATTTAGAGAAGTTGCTGAATATAAGATCAATATAGAAATACGAAGCAAAATTTTAAACATAAGTTTCACACCAATGAAAATAATTATTTAGTGGAGACAATATTTATAATGGTAACCAAAATAAAATTTGTGGAAATGACTGTACAAAGCATATGTAAGAGACTTAGAGAAAAAATTACATGATTTTTTTGAAAACCAAACAAATGAGCTCTAAATAAATGGAAACACATAGCATGTTCATGGGTTGAAAAAAGCTTAACATCATAAGCATGTCAATTCACTCCAAGTTATTCTGTAAGTTTAAGTTGATCACAATTGATATTAAAATCCCAAGAGAAATTTACATGATGCTAGACATTAATTTTGGAGGATAAGTAAAGACCAGGATGAATCTGAGAAGCAAGATGGAAAGAATCATTGTAGCAGACAGACATATTTCAGAGTTATAGTAATTAAGACATTGTGGCTTGGATTCAGGAATAGATAATAAGACAAGTAGAGCTGGATAAAAACCCAAAATGGACCACATTATATGGGAACTAGATTTAAGAAAGAAATGACATTGCAGGTTCTGGAGGAATCACTAAATGTTACTGGGATCCATTTCTTAACCATACACAAAAATCAACTGCAGGCAGATAAAACAGTTATATATGAAAAACAAAGCTTTGCTATTTTTAGAATACAAATATGAGAGAGTAATCTATGTGCGCTTGGTAGAAAATTATTTTTATGCCAACACATATATACACACACATAAAAAAAAATGACTTTAGTTAAATAAAAGAAAAAGAAAAACACTTCCTATACCCCCACTTCCCCAAATCATAAAGTGAAACTTCAAGTGATACACTAGGAGAAAAAAATTGGCAATCCCAATTATACAGGAATTGGTATTCGAAGTATGAAAAAAAAAAAAAACAAACCATGAGAGACTCCTAACTCTAGGACATAAACTGAGGAGTATGAGAAGGGAGGTGGGTAGGGGAGGGGGTAATTAGGTGATGGGCATTAAAGGAGGGCACTTGATGTAATGAGCACTGGGTATTATATGCACTTGATGAATCACTAACTTCTACCTCTGAAACTAATAATATAGTATATGTTAACTAAATTGAATTTAAATAAAGAATTAAAAAAAAAACTACAGAGAAAGAAAGAAAAGTAAGAGGAAAACCAAATGGCCAATATGTATTTTAAAATATGCTCAGCTACATTAGCAATCAGGAAAATACAAATTTAAACAAAAATAAGATATCATTATACACTGAGCAGATTGCCTTATTTCATTGCCCTAGTGAGACTACAAACTGGTAAAACCATTTTATGGAGCAATTTGGCAATATCTGAAAATTTTGAAGAAGGTGTCCTTACGCTACCCCCAGGAATTCTGTCACATGTATACAAGGAAACATGTACATGAATGTTTACTGCAGCATTGTTTGTTATAATTGGAAACAACCTAATTGCTTTACAATAATAGATGGCATACACATGGTTTATTCATAAAATGGGTCACTATATAGCAATTAAAAATGAATGAAATATGTATGTGATGTGATATATATTATCAAAAGGAATATATGAAATCTCAGAAACATAAAATTACACAAGTAAGGCAAATATCTAGACAGATATAACCAGATTGAGATTATTTATAAAAGTTTAAGATCTTGGAGGACAGAATTATATTTTATTTATATATACAAATGCATTAGAATTAGGGGAAAATCCCACTAAATTCATATTTATGAGCAGCTATGGGGAAGGAAGAAAAGAGTGAGGAGAATAGAAGTGAAGTGGAATAAGCAGGGTGATTCAGTTTGACTGTAGTATTTTATTTCTCCAACAAAGAGGTCTGAGGTAAAATTGGCCAAAATGTTAAGATGCAAGAAAGATGGGAAGTTTGTACATATTTCATGCTTTATTATTCATCATGTTTTTCTACATTTTTGGAATATCCATATTATAAATGCTGATAATAATTTTAATAGTATTTGCATTAAAATGTATGCAATTTTTTCACTCAACCCCTAACATAGTCAATTAATGTTCTTCTTTTACAGTGTCTTTTAAAAAGATTATTTCCCTGTGAGTTTCCCCCACCCACAGATGAACATGCTTTGTTGATGATGCTCATCTTTAGGTCATCTCCAGGTGTTGGCAGATTCGTGGACCCTATTGTGTGGTCCTGGTTCTCGGTGCTCTACTTACCCTGCTTACTTTCTTACTACATTTAATTGAGAGAAATGAAACAGAAACCACAGCTTGCAAAATTTACCTAACTCACAAAACTGATAAACTCTGTGAAACCATGGGGGCACCTGGGTGGCTTAGTTGATTGGACAGATGATCTTGTTTTTGGCTCAGTCGTGATCTCATGGGTTGTAGGATGGGCCCACTGTCAGGATCCTTTCTCAGGGGAGACTCTGCTTGAGATTCTCTCTCGGCCCTTCCCCCCACTCGTGCTTGTGCTCTGTCTCTCTTTAAAATAAATAAATCTTTAAAAAGAAAAACAAAACAAAACAAAACAAAAAACCCAACTCTATGAAACCATTTCATGCAACACAAACAATCTAAACTCAAAAATTTTAATACTAATTTATTCAGATTCTTATGTTCCAAAATAAGACCATAGAATAGACCAAACTGATTTCACATAATTTTCCATGGAGTCATTTGTTCCAAAGAAAAACCTACTAACTTGTTCTAGCAACTCAACTGGTTTATGAAATCTGACCAATGACTGCTCAGTCCCTGCTCACTAACTTCTGCCCTAAAACCACCCTAACCCTTAGAGTAACCCTAACCCCAAGAGTTTTGGAAAATGTCCTTTCCTAACTTCTCAGCCTTCTGAGATTCTCTCAAAGTGTTGCTTTCTCTTGCTCAGCAGGTTGAATTAACCCAGTTTTGTATGACTAACAGGCTTACCTGGCCATCTCTGAGTAGGAATTCAACAATAGTGTGAGAACAAATGGAGTTTGCCCTGTTCAGTATGGCCCCTGTATACCAGTCACTCAGCGTCTCTTGCCACGTTTCTCCAACATCATGTCTCCTGCTCTGGACTTACTGAACAATTCACAGATTTCTGAACCCAGTATGCTCTTTCATTTCCCTGTTCCTTGTCACTTTCACTCTTTCAGCTCTAATATGCTTCCCTCCTCTTCTTTCCACTGAGTCTCCTGCATCCTTTATCCCTTTTACTTCACTGCTCCCTTTACCTGAGGGGGTCAACATTCAGTTGAACTCCCCTTGCATTTTGTGCTTTCCTATCTTACAGCATTTATCATGCATATATTTCCATTTTTCTGTTTTCTCATCTGTTTGTCCCTCTCTATCAGCAGTTTTCTTCTTTGCATAGCCTGGGAACTAGAAAAAATGTTGACTTATTGGTATGGGTTTGGCCTGGGTATCTGGATTGTTAAAAGCATCCAGGTCATTCTAAAGTGCGGCTAATGCTGGCAATTCCTGCATTAGCTGATGAGCTCTTTGAATGTTATCTTAGTTGCCTTTGTAGCATTAACACCTAACCCGGTGATGGACTCATAATAAGTCCTATTGAGTAAATGGAAGGTAACTATGGACAACTACTTTCTAATTCTAATGTTAAATACCCACCAGCTTGCTGTGTCACTATATTTGGCAACAGCATTTGGCAGAAATTCCCAAAACGATGAATATAACTCAATTATAGAATTACTACAATTTGTTGTAGTTATTGATTTCCTATTTCAGTGTTTCTTGCTGCAGAACCATGAGTTCTTTGAGGGGATGGACTACTCCTATTCATTTTTCTATCTCCAGAGCCAAGAATAGTTAATGAACCAGGAAGTGTCTCAAAAACGTGTACTTAACTTATTTAACTGACCATAAATTAAATGAGCTGAATTTAAATTAATCATCAAAAGACTTAAGAAGGCCTCATATTGCTAGACAACCATACCATCCTACTGATCTGTTCACAGCCCCACTCCCGCAAGATGCTCACTTCACACTTTCTCCTCTCTTCTTCTTCAACCTCTAACCCTTTCTTCTATCATCCTCAGACTTGCCTCATGACCTCACTTCCATTTTATTAAGAAAAATTAAAACTTTTCAGAAGAGGACTTCTGTAGACTCACCATCCCTTCTGTTCACCTGCTAGCATCAGTACCCACTGGGCATCCAACAAACACCAGATCCCGCTCCACCTGATATACCCAAAGACACCATTCATTTGCACCTGATGATCTCTTCTACAGATCATTTCCCATCTCTTATGGGTCATTCCCATAAGCATACAAACACACTGTTGTGTATTCCATTTTTTAAAAGCCTTTTATTTGGGTGCTTGGGTGGTTCAGTTGTTAAACGTCTGCCTTTGGCTCAGGTCATGATCCAGGGTCCTAGGATCGAGTCCCACATTAAGCTCCCTGTTTGGCAGGAAGCCTGCTTCTCTCTCTCCCAGTCCCCTTGCTTGTGTTCCCTCTCTCACTGTCTCTTTCTCTGTCAAATAAATAAATAACAGAGAGAGTCAATTATCATATTGTTTCACTTATTTGTGGAGCATAAGGAATAACACGAAGGACATGGGGAGATGGAGAGGAGAAGTGAGTTGGGGGAAATTGGACGGGGAGATGAACCTTGAGAGACTGTAGACTCTCTGAGAAACAAACTGAGGGTTTTGGAGGGGAGAGGGGTGAGAGGTTGTGTGAGCCTGGTTGTGGGTATTATGGAGGGCACGTATAGCATGGGGCACTGGTTGTGGTGCATAAACAATGAATTCTGGAACATGAAAGGAAATTTTAAAAAAATAAAAATTTTTAACAATCTCCAAAAAAGTAATAAAAATTAAAATAAAAAGCCTTTTATTTAACCTTACATCTTCTACTATTTCTTTGCTCCCCTCTAGAACGGGGGGGAACCCCCTCAAAAATAGTTGCGTGTTTCATTGCTTCCTATTCATCTCTTCCTATTCTCTTTTAAATTCTCTTTATTCAGGCTTTTGCTCTCATTATTCATCACTGTTCTCAACGTTGCTGTTAAAGCCCCTGTCCAAATCTTCTCAGGCATCCTTCATCTGGACCAACCACTTAATAACTCCACTCTCCGCAATACACCTTCTTCACATAGTGTCCACATTCTTGGTTTTTCTCCTGTCTGACTGGTTGTTCCTTTATAATCTCTTTCTCTGTGTCCTCATTCCATTCCTGACTACTTAATATTGGAGTACTCCGGGGCTCAATGTTTAGCCTTTTTCTCTATCCTCATCTACTTCCTTGGGCATCTCATTTGGTCCCATGGCCTTGGATGATATCCATATGTCAACAACTTCCAAATTTAGATGCTGGTGCAAATCTGAACTAGGCAAGTGAATATGTGGTTGCCTGCTGTTCAACTCCTCCCAAACTTAGCATCTTCAAAGTGAAACTCTTGACCTGATGTTCCAAACACCATCTACTTATAGCCTTCACCATTTCAACTGATAGCAAGACATCCTTCCAGCTGTCCGGGACAGATGCTTTCCAATCATATCTGCCTCCTTCTTTTCTTTCACACTCCAAACTCAGGCCATAAGGAAATCACATTTATCTACCTTCAAAATATATCCGAAAATGAATCACTTCTCAATGGCTTCAGTGCTACTGCCTTGGCCTGGGTCACCACCATCATTTTTATTGGTTACTCCAATAATTTTCCTTACTGTTCTCCCTACATCTACATTAGTTCATGCCCATCCAAATCTAATTTCAACATTGCAGCCAAAAAATTCTTGATTTTTTTTTTCTTTTTAGTGTAAGTTCTGTGTAAAACTATGCAGTGGCTGGCTATTTCTCTCATGGTAAAAGTCTGTGTCCTTTGAATGACCTACGAGTCTCTCCTTTTCTAGCTTCCTGTTATCTTTATTACCTTCACTCTTACAATATCCCTGGGCTCACTTAATTTTAGCCAATATTTTGCTACTCACTGAGCATGCCCAGTGTGCTCCTTAGGGCTTTTGCCCTGGATGATTCCTTGCCTGGGCTATTTCTTCCCCCTGATGTCCACATGATTCATTTCCTTGTATCTTTCAAATATTTGCTCTAATGTCATTTAATAAATGATGTCTACTCTGAATACCCTTTTAAAACTGCAGACTTCCTCAGCCTTAAAACTCCCAGACCTTAACCCTTTTCTGTTTCTGTTCTTTGTCAGTACTTATCAGCTTAACATATACAATAAGATTTACCTACTTATTCCCTTACCATTTATTGTCTGTCCACTCTCCACCTGAAGAATCTAAAGTCAAAGAGGGCAGGAATATTTGTTTTATTCATGGACATATACAAAGCACCTAGAAGAGTGGTTGGTACATATAGGGGGTCACTAGATATTGTTGAATGAATGAATGAATAATGGATTTCTTTCTTTAATTCTGGAAAACTCTCTTCAAAACTCAAGCCCCTCCTTTTTATGCATCCAGTTTCAGTATGATCTGTTGGGCCAAGGTGAGCATATAGTTTGGATTGAGGTATGTGTGTATGCACACACATGTGGATACACACACTCACGCAATCAGAAATGTTCACCTTTCTTTCACCTGTTATATATTTTCACATTGACCACTTTCCTATTGGCCATTTCCCCGGCACAGAAGGGCAATGTAGAATTGCTACAACATAGAAAAAGACTTTCTACACTATCTCTAATCCTCACAACATTGAAGGGTAGATGTAATTATTCCGACTTTAAATATGCAGAAGATGAAGTTCAGAGGGACTACTAATTTGTAGCACAACTGATAAACCAGAGTCAGGGTTTGATTCCAGTGTTTTTCAGCATAAAGCCATTGCTCTGATCTACCTTATGCTGCCCCCATAAAAATGCAGAATACAAACAAGGCCAGACACTAAATTTTACTATTTCTGTATTTCCCACCGGTACTTATATGGGATGCTCTTTCAGGATCTCATACATCCTGTCCAAATGTGAACACAGATGATGGAGCCCGCCTTCCTGGATTGGTAGTCACTGAGCATGCTCCCGATCTGGTGCAGCCCGTGCCCCGCCCAGTGTAGCCTCAGAGCTGGAACCAGGTCATCCTTCCCACTACCTGATGTAAAAATAAATAATTAACTGTGAAAAAATTCCAATCTCCGTTTGGAGGCACTAAATCCCCTCTCCTTTCCAGATGGCTGGGAGATTTCTCCCAGGTGGTAAATATATTATTAAGAACTCATTTCACCGTGAAATTGACTATTCAAAACACAGACAGAAGTTAATATATTAGGACAACCTGTCTGAAAACTCGCGTTAGAGAAAATTTATTTTTGTTTAATATAAAACCTGGTATTATACACGACCTCTTTCTAGCTCAGGCAGTTAAAGTCATCCCCAGTTAGAACATGTGTTCCAATGTCAGGAGCGCTACCACCAAGAGTCACATCTCCCTGGTACAACCAGCGATTACCCCTCCCGCTGTGGAGACTTGCACCATGACAGCTCATCATCATGGGTCTCGTGTAACATTCTATATAGCCCTTGGGTGCACAGTAACTTTTTCCATCAAGGATCTAGGGCCAGTTAAAAATCCCTAGCTGGGGTTGTTCTAGGTTGGCCTTCAAACTAATGATTCGGGATCATCCTGGGCAAATGAGACAGAAAAATGATCATTACATAGGGGTGATCCATTTCATTATTAGAAAAACCATATCAATCACGAAACAGAAAAAAAGACTTTCAGCGAAGACCCAACCGGATGTGAATCTATTAAGTATTAATTCATTCATGCGTTATTGATTCACTCTTTAATAGCTAGGATAATTTCTTAGATTACAAAAACAATTACTAGAGCAGATTTCAGTCTTATCAGTGAACACCTACATTATAGTAAGAACAGTGTTTTAGGATTTGCCTAAAAAACCCAATTTACAGAGCTGCTAACTACTTAGTTGAGGGAGTGAAGGTCAGAGGAGTAACAGAGGAAGCACCATTTTGCATGATCTTGAAGAAGGGCTGAATGTCATAGAAGCCTGTGTGGAAATTTTTATGCATGAAGGGACCCCCACCTACCCTGGTCTTGAAACCAACATGGCTCAAAAAATACCTATCCCTTCCCTACAAGAGCTTTTTCATGTTAATATATATGTACTTCCTTCTGTACTCTGACACTTTTGTTTTGAGTTTTGTCAGTAAACTGAAGTTTAAAGGGAATGGTTGGGTTATCCACAAAACCTCACAACTGACTTCCTTTTTAATCTTTAAGGACTCCTTTAGGAATGACAGATTTATTACTAATCACACAATGAATTTGTTACACATCACTAGTAACGAAACTAAACTGACACCTAAATAATGTCTATTAAAGAATTTCTTAATTTAGTCAATTATTTTGATCTAACTAATTACTCACTTAAATAAGAATTCATTCAAACAACTGCCTAGACTTCTTTAAAAAAAAAAAAAAACAGTTCCAAAGTAATTAGTAAACCAGTAATTAATAATCCCTTAAGAAGTGGAACCATTTTTCACACGTTTAAAGTAAACAAAACATCCTTTATTGGGTAACTGACTTTTTCAGTGACTTGATAAAATTCCAACCACTTATAAAGTGGAAAGAACCATAAAAGGGAGATCATGCCCATTGGAAAACTGTTTTCAGTAAGTTTGAATTTCCAATTGGATAAATTGCATACTAAAATAGATACTAAAAATAACTTATTTATGTAATTTAGAAAACATTAATTCATCCCGTCATTCACACATCAAGCACTTGCTGTCAACTTACTAAATTCCAGGCACAGTGCTGCATGATGACATATGCATGATGACTGAGAAAAATTTCCCTGACAATTCTTTTAATTCATTCACTATTTAGGTCCAAGGATATTTAAGTGAGGTTTACAAAGATGAAAAGGCAGGAATTCTGCTCTGGGAAAGCTCTCAATCTAGTTGACAGAATTAGGATTCCATGTGAAATCTTGGAAACCAGAGGAAGATCCAGCAGATGAAAGGTGGCAAATATCCTAACCATTTTAAGAAAAATCTTTATTGAAATATAAGATACAGATAAAAAATGAGCTCATCATAAGCGTGCAGCATGATAGATGTTCGCATAGTAAACACAACTGTGTCACTATCACAAGCTGAAGAAACCAACCATTAACCTATACTCAGAAAGCTCTCTCCTGACCCCTCCCCATCTCTGTTTTCCAAACACTATTCTGACTTCTACCTGCAGGCTACTTTTGCCTATTTTTACATTCTATATAAACAGAATCACTTGTTAGGAATTCTTCAGGGTCTGGTTTCTTTTGCTCAACATATTTGTGAAATTCATCCATGTTATGTGTAGCTTGCACATAAACTGGTTCTATCCATGCAGCTAAAACAACAAAACAAAACAAAACAAACAAACAAAAACCCAAAACTATTTTGTGAGTGTTAACTAAAATTCCACTCTTACCATCTCATGAATGTTTTGGTCAGCCTATGAACAATTGCTAATTAGTCCATACTTATTAAAGGGAAAATTTCATTATAACAAATATCTTATAAAGGATAGCCTAAATTATATTTTAGAATTACTTTTTCAGTATTTTATAGTATTCCGTTGGATAAATATATCCCAATTCATATATCCATTGAACTGTTCACTTTTGAGTTGCTTCTCATTTGAAGCTCAAACAAATAGAGCAGCTAAGAAGAAACATTTTTGTAGAAGTCTTTTGGGGCATGAATATATCTTCTATGCTTGAGAATCTACGCAGGGAAGAATAATGTCAGATTCTCTAGTTAACAGTGCCAAATAATCTTCCAATGTGTTTGTACCAGTTTAGATTCCCAACAGCAATGTAGAAGAGTTCTAGCTTCTCTACACCCTCACTAGCACTTGGTATCGTCAGTCTTTTTAATATTAGTCATTCTAATGGATACATTGTAAAATACCATTTAAAATTAAAACCATTTAAAATGGTTTTAATTTACATTTTCCTAATGATTGATGGAGCCAGTTTCCTTTACAAATTATTGGTCATTTTGTGAAATACCTGTTCAAATCTTTGGACATTTCTACTGGATGTCTTTTTTTTTTTAATTTTTAGGAGTTATTTATACATTCTAGAGCTATGTCTTCTCAGTTATATATACTGTGAATATCCTAACTGCTCAGTCCAGGTTGTTTAAAATCAATCCCAGTACCATTCTAGATGGCGTATGTCGTCCCTGCGATGGCACACACGCATGCATGTATTTGGCAGTTTTCATTCACCCTTCAGAACGGCTGGTGTGGGACTTGTATGATATACTTTGCACCAACACTCAGACCTTAAATATTGGAAATGGCTCCAGATCTGAGCCCAAAGGGAAAGTCTAAGTAAAAAATGATAGGTATCTTCTCTCCCCTAAAATCTCTTATTCTTCCTGTAATACACTTAATCTCCAGATTATTAATCCCCTTGATGGTGAGACATTTTGCAGATTTTGTTTGCTGCAGTATTCCTCAGCATTGAGAACAACACTGAACACATAGTAAGAGTGTAAAAGATGCTTATTGAATGAAATAATGACCAGGGCCACAATGGAAGTGACGGGTCTCAGAGGATTTTAGCTATCTATTACCTACTAATAATGAATATTGACCCCACCTTCCTGGTTAGATATTAAAGAAACAGATATTTAGGTAATATATCTAATGGGAGACAGTATAACAATATGATTTAAATCATGGGCTATGAAGCAAAAGTGCCTAGCTTTGAACCCTGATTATAGCACTTAGTAGCTATGTGACCTGGAATAAGTTATATTATCTCTCCATACCTCATGTGTAAGGTACACATAATTATAGTACTTATCCCACTAAGTTCTATGCAGATGAAATAAATTAATACATGTGACTTATTTCAAGGAAGCTCGGTCTACACTAAGAGCTTACTGAGTAATAGTGATGAGGATGATTGTGATAGTAACAGAAGTGAGGTGTTGATGATGAAGATCCTAATAGAAGCTCTGCATGGTCAAACTACATCGGTGTTACTCAAAGCTATAATCTCACACACAGTGCCTGCCAGTAGCTGACTGAATGAAAGATGAATGACCAATTAGTTAGAGACAAAGATCATACATTTTCTCCAACATGTGGGATATAGGTCATAACTGGGGCCATGGGTGTGGAAGAAAGTGAGAATGAGAAAAAATAGAGTGGGAAGGCAGGAGTCCCTCAAGTTGAGCCTTAAGGAATTTCAACCTTGAAACGCTTGCTCAAGGAGAATGTGTCTAGTGGGCTTTGAGCCCCCCACCCTCAGTAGCACAAAGACAGAGAAATAACGTGAGATGAAAAAGAGGCCAATAAACAAAGACAAGGCAAAGAACACCAAGATAAAAGTGAGAATCCATATACCTAATGTTCTTCTAACCTCACCCTCCCCATGCCATGAGGCTATATATGCTTTCTGGAACTTAGATCGATCCCAAGGAGAAGGGAAGAAAACAAAAGGGTGGGGAAGGGAACAGGGGAGTTTATACAACTGCTGAGAAAAACTTTGTAAATAATTAGATGATTTCTGTCATTGAACAAAAGGGAGGTTTGAAACAGAAATTGAGTTATTACAGGGAGAAAAAGGAAGTTACCTGTTTTGTAAAACAGAATTTGATAGCCTTGAATGTCACACCACTTTACCTGTTAGGTTGCACAGCTGACCCTTGAGCAACATGAGCTTGAATTACATGGTCCACTTCTATGTGGATTTTTTGATAAATACAGTATAGAATTATATGTATTTTTGCTTTATGATTTTTAATAGCACTTTCCTTCCTCTAGCTTACTTTATTGTAAGAATACAGTATATAGCACATACAACATACAACAACTGTGTTCATCAACTATGTTACTGATAAGGCTTCTGGTCAACAGCAAGCTATTAGAATTTAGTGGAAGTTTGGAGGGTGTCCAAAGTTATGCATGGGTTTTTGATTGTGTGAGGGCCAGTTGCCCTGACCCCCACACTATTCACAAGTACTTCTACCTCAGAGTTCCTTCCTTTTGGATACAGGCATGAGTAAAAAAAAGGAGTTGGAAGCAAGAACCAACTACGAATTTACTGTGTGTTCATCTCACTGAATGTTATTTTAAAAGACCACAAGTCACAACTAATGTCTCATTTAGCCCTGACAGCCATCTTCTGGCTCACATGCAAAGCTAAAGATGCCCTCAGTCTTATAAACTGGTTCTATCCATGCAGCTAAAACAACAAAACAAAACAAAACAAAACAAAAAAAAACAAAAACCCAAAACTATTTTGTGAGTGTTAACTAAAATTCCAATCTTACCATCTCATGAATGTTTTGGTCAGCCTATGAACAATAGCTAATTAGTCCATACTTATTAAAGGGAAAATTTCATTATAACGAATATCTTATAAAGGATAGCCTAAATTATATTTTAGAATTACTTTGTCATTGGATAGGACTTCATTTTCCAGGAGTGTTGTCATAGATGCACGCACACACACGTGCATTTATGTACATAATATGTATAGATGTGTGAGTGCACATGTGCATATGAGTGTATGTGTGTGAGCTTACATGCAGGCATACACTTCCCTCAGCCGATCCCCAAAGCAACCATGAAAAGGAGTTACTATTATTTTCCTTGCTTTACAGCTAGGAAAGCCAGGCTGGGAAAATCTTAGCAATTCATCTGAGCCACAGAATTAGTAAGGGACAGGTCAAGCACTCTGATACCAGATCCTGTTCTGGGCTTCCCTCTACTCGATTTCCTCATATCCAGGCTGAGGGCAAAGTCAAGATTAATTTCCGTAGGCCATCGGGATTTATCACAACAAAATTTATCCTTATTGTGATTAAAAATAAAGCTCGTAGAGTAGTCTTTACTTCTAGTGAGTCTGTAGAATCATGCTTCTTTTTTACCATCAAAGAACAAGCATACAGGTCAAAACCTCCTCAGGGCATCCATGTTTCTTTCCTTAGAAGTGAGGTTTCTTTGTAATGATTGCTTTGCCAAACATCACATGCTTAGTCCCCTGGCTGTTTAGTCTGAATTTGGTCTCTCAGACTCTGACATTGAGTTAGCAGGTGAAAAAATTACTCTGAACTCAAGAGTGAAAAGAAGAAGCATCATGCATACATATGACCTCTGGGTTTTTTTTTTTTTCCTCTTCTAACATCTAGAATTTGATGTGTTTGTGCTTGTGTTCGAGTGGAATATGTGTGGCTTGTTTGACGGGTGATTTGGGAGTTGGGGTAGGTTTTGAAACAAACTGCTTTCCCTTTTGTCATCCATCTGGTATGCAGAAGAATCTTCCTCTGGAGCAGAATTGACTAATATTGGCTTTTCACATACATATATATACCTGGAAATCAGACCTCTCTGCTCTCCACCTTCAGTATGTAGATTAATTTTGGGATCCTTTATGCTTTCATGAATATTTAAGGGACTTCTATGAACTCTGAGATAGTCTGAACACGGAGCTGGTCTGAGCGTAGTCAAGTAAAATTCATTCTCTTTAATTCAGAGTGAGAGTGTCTGCGACCCAATTCTTACTGAAAAGCCATGGTATGAATATAATTCCAGAATGCTCTCCTCTGAAGTTCAAGGTACACCTTCCCCAGGGAATGTTATTTGCTACACACGCTGTCAGTGCTCCTGAAAAGTATACACATTTATAAATTTGAGAGTGTAAGTTTGCACTCTGTAGAAACTGCCTGGAGTCCGGACCTCCTGAAAACTTGGGGAAGTCACCAGACTGGGGCAGGGACTCTTGTGTGAGTTTACACAAAGTCCATCCTGGGCTTGGACTTTGTGCTTAGGTTCAATGTTTTGCTTTGCTATTTTCCCACTGTGGGGATTTGAGCATATCCTCTAATTCCATAGCAGTTTTCTTATCAGGATGGGATAGTGCTTCCTCATGACCATGCTTGGTATTCAAAGGAGATCAGTTTATCAATATGCTTTCTAATCAATTACAAACCATAATAGCTTTAGTCATTCATATATATATATATATATATATATATACACACAAATATATATATATATATTTATATATTTATATCTTTATATATTTGTGTGTGTATATATATATATATCCTTCAGCATCTTGGAGGTTACTATTTTCAATTAAAGAAATGAAGGAGGGCTCCTGGGTGGCTCAGTGGGTTAAGCCGCTGCCTTCGGCTCAGGTCATAATCTCAGGGTCCTGGGATCGAGTCCCACATTGGGCTCTCTGCTCAGCAGGGGGCCTGCTTCCCTTCCCCTCTATCTGCCTGCTTCTTGGCCTACTTGTGATCTCTGTCTGTTAAATAAATAAATAAAATCTTTAAAAAAAAAATGAAGGAAAAGGTTTCCTTTGAGATAATAGAGAAGATCCGATCAGTGCAGTGTTCTGGGAGATCTCATCACTAGCATCACTAGCATCTAGATCTAGTACATGATTAAGGAGGTTGCATAACCCTGACCTTTAGACATAAGCATGTGTGTATGTGTAGAAATTGAGAAAAAGACAGAGAGACAGAGGTGGTCATGGTAAAGTGGTCATCATGAGGCTAAAATAAATATTTTGCCAGGTTCAATTTTTTATGGTTAATTGCATTGAAAAAATAGTTTCAAATATGAAAGTAAGCTTCAGATATTCAAGTACTTTCAAAGGTTAATAGACTCTAGAGTAAGCAGAAGAACAGAAGGAAAAAAAAACCCCATGAGTAATGAAAGTTGAATAAATTAATTTGGTTTTGAGAGATGGTATTAAATATGTGAAAAGAAAATACTTTGCGGGTGCCTGGGTGGCTCAGTGGGTTAAACCTCTGCCTCCAGCTCAGGTCATGATCTCAGAGTCCTGGGATCAAGCCCTACATCAGGCTCTCTGCTTAGCAGGGAGCCTGCTTCCCCCTCTCTCTCTGCTGCCTGCCTCTCTGCCTACTTGTGATCTCTGTCTCAAATAAATAAATAAAATCTTTGGGAAAAAAAAAGACCTTTGGTGATTAGAATTAGATGGTAGTAATAGTGGTGGGGTGATGCTCATGGTGCTGGTGGTGATGGCAGTGGTGGTTACAGTGAGGTGATCATGATGGTAGAAGTGGCGGTGATGCTAACAGTGACGTTAACAGAGGTCTTGATGGTGATCGTGGGCGTGGTGGTGGAGGTGATGGTGGTAGTTGGTGGTGGTAGTTGGTGGTGGTAGTGGTGATGACCGTGATTGAGGTGAAGGTAGTGGTTGTGCTAATCATACAAGCAATAATAACAGCTGACATTTATTGGCCATTTGCTGTGGACAAAGTTGTGATAAATGCTTTGCTTGAATTCTTTCATTTAGATCTAGAAACAGCCCTGTGCGGTAAAGGCATTTACTCCCTTCAGTAAGTGAGGAAAGTGAGGCCTGGACGATTTAAATGTGTTTCAAGGTCACATAACTATACATTGAGCAAGAAATTTGACCCTAGGCCATTTGATTCCAGAGTGATAAACATAACCGTTCTGCAATGCTTCCCAGAAAAGACCGAAAAGAGGGGATCTGATACTGAGATGATGATGATGATGATTATTATTATTATTTCCAATGGGAAACTGGTTTATGTGCCAAAGGCTGTAATGGGAGACCTAGAGAGTATTATCACCTAATGGTGCTACGAGATAGTTTAAGTACAGATAAGCATAGTTTTAAGATTAGAAAAAGGATGGACTTCGATATTAGAGAGGTAATTATTTATAACATTTGGTCATTTTGTTGGACTATGACAACCTAAGTTCAGTAATGACATCAGATACCTAAGATTTACTTATCTGCACATAACTTGAACTTCAAGATAACCACTTAATGTGAAAATAGATTTTTGTTTTCACTCTCAGTTGACCTACTAAGTTTGGGTACTGTGAAATCACTATGGAGGAAAGTGACAAAAGGGAAATCCAAGGTATCAGATTTTGAAGGAAATAATAGGCTATTGAAAATGGGTCCATAATGGACAAAATGAAAGGCAGGTTGTTTCTAATGGCAATAGGATAGCCAGAAACTGATGGGCATAATTTCTGAATCTAACCACCTTCTTCCTCTCTTGCTCTTCTAAGTCCTTTCTCCACAATACAGCAAGAGTGACCCTTCACCATCCCATTGTGTGCAAACCACAAAAGCACCCTGCTGCCCTTTATCACTTCCGCCAGAGATAAATGGCCTTCAACTCTTTGCATGTCCAGACCCATCTGATTTTTAAAAATCTCTGGTTGTGTTGACCCAAAGTCCCCATACAAGCATTTTATTTTCCATCAGGGCATTTAACCATTTATCTTTTTGGCACTTTTCCAAATTATAACTACATTTATGTGCGTCAATTTTCTTGCTACTTACTTTCTATCTTTTCCAAGTAAACACTAGGAATAATGAGGCTATTGCCTCTTTCATCCGTCAATGTATACATGGAGCTTGGTACACAAAAAGATACTCAAAAATGTTTGTTGAGTGAATGAAGGAAATAATAAATGCATGCACGAGTGAAATAACAAATGCACTCCTGGTGAGTGCTACCCTCTGCTGTCATGAGCTAGAAGGACAGAGATTCTCAGACTTCCTCTGCACATGGGTTCGTCAAAAATGCAACTCTTCCATGCTGCATAAGTATAGAAACTGCACTCCTCAGTTTGCTGTCACACTACTCCTAGGGGACAAAGAACTGCAATTCTGGGGATCATATTACAACTCTAGAAAATACTATCTGGCTGTTGGAATTAATATACATTCTCTTACATCCTCCCTGAAGGGACTACCAGAACTGAACCCCTAACTACCCTCGTTTTTGTCCCTTTTTACCTCTGTCGTTCCCGAAGTGGGAAGATCCATCCCCACCCATCCTTCACACCACTGGGCTTTGCTCCTCTATCTCCTATTATTCCCTCATCCATCAAGTTTTCCATTGTCCCATCTAGAATATTTCCTCCATAATTTTTTTTTATAATTTTTTAAAAGATTTTATTTATTTATTTGACAGAGAGAGAGATTAAGTAGGCAGAGAGGCAGGCAGAGAGGGGGGGGGAGATGGGGGGAGAGGAAGGCCCCCTGCTGAGCAGAGAGCCAGATGTAGGGCTCAATCCCAGGACCCTGGGATCATGACCTGAGCCAAAGACAGAGGCTTTAACCCACTGAGCACCCCAACCCTCCTCCATAAATTTTTCAGGATTTTTGGGTCAATTCCTTAATTTAGCTGGCTACCCAAACTGGTTAAACTTGGATAGCTCCTCAAGACACTGCTTTCTTTGCAAATTTAGCTTTGTATTTTCTCAAGCTGCCACTTGCTTCAGAGTCTGCAGTGTGGAGATATCCTTCCTGATTATCATTGCTCCTTCCATACAACTACTTATTTACTCTCTTGTTAAAATTGTCTTTTTGATGCTAATGCCATTGACTTTAGAAGCTCCATAATTTATTCAAAATCCTGACTTCCCCATTCTTGACCTACTAAAAACCAGTAACACTTTTCCCTATTACACCTCAAGGATCTGCTTCCATAGCAATCGCAACCTTTGTCATGATCTGCAACTGACCTACTTTAAAAATCGACTTAAGTTTCTACTCTCTTGCCATAACATCCTACTATCTAATTTTCTAAAAAATCACTTCTACTGAAAAACATTCTTCAAACCCCCGAGATCTTGATGCTATGTTTATCACATAATACATTTGTGTTAAGATCCCTCTGTTTTTTCCCCAATGTTAGCATTCTCCCTTTCCACATTTTCTCCTAACTTGTTTGGATTCCACTGCTCTTCTTGTCAACTACAGCCTTACCAATATTGCAGACTCCCCCACCCCTCTGTTTCCTGTGTACCTTTTCTTATATTTCGAATTGGGTAGGAATCCAAACATAAGTTTATCCATGCTTACATCCAAGAAGTCAAGTATGGCTGGAGATTGTCACATAGTAAGGCAGATAGATCTTATTTAAATATATCATCATTGACCTCTAGTGAATACCCATTAATGTTTGGAAATCCTCCTATTATTCCATCTAACTTGAATTCCAACTAACCCCCATTCTCAACTTCCTGCTATTTTACCTGTATAACCAGATAACAGAAAGTGCTAAGTAGATCTTTCCCAGTATTTTTAGAATTTATCAACCATTGCCTATCCCACATTACCAGTTCAGATAAATGGCTGCTGTGGTGTCAGTCACCTCCTTAAGGGTTTGACTAGAAGGTTTCTGCTCTGAAATCCCTCTTTCCTACTATAGAAAGCTAGAAAGGAGCATTTTTGAGGAAAGTACTATTTGTGAGGAAGAGGGAAAGCAAGGAGAATGCCTCTTGACTCACTCTTTTTTCAAGTGGAAGAGGATAGCTGTCCCCACCCCACCCCCCAAAAAAATCTCATGAAGTCTGTGGCTATCTGTAAGAATGAAGTAAGTCTGACAGTTCCACCCAGTTAATAGTCTGTTGAGCTGTGAGTCTCACTGACCTGACTTGTATTACTGAGATGGGGAGATGAGCACTAAGAAGAAATGGAATGGTGTATGACCAGAGAAGGAGATCATAGACCATAACTTCAAGTTTGTAATAGTCCCTGAAACTTACAGGTGATGTCTCTAACAGTGTCCATGGGACATGAGGGAGTGGGAGGGGATGAGATTGTGTGGTTGTGGCTTGCTGGGGACTTCACTGGTTTGGAGCAAAGAATCTAAAGTAACTGAACAGAGATGAGTTCCCACCAGCTGCATGTCAGCTGGAAGAAACAAGTGATTCCTGGTCTAAAAAGACTAAAAAGACTTCTAAAAAGAAGTCACTTTGAGACTCCACTAGCTGGACTAGAGAGTTCTCATTCTGCCCTTCCTAAGTCTATAGATAGCAGATTCCGTGAGTAGTTAAGACCCACAACTTGGAATGTAAACAACATTCTTTGGGCAGAAACTAAACTTTACTCCTCCCCCCAGCTATATTGAGCTAAAAGCTATTGAGTTATATTGACATATATCATTGTGCAAGTATAAGGCATACGAAGTGTTGATTTGATACATTTATATATTGCAAAATGATTATCATCATAGCATTAGTTAACACTAATCTTGAAGTTTTTAATGTACAGTATTTCACCTCCTCAGTTAAATTTATTCCTATGTATTTTATTTTTGATACTATTATGAATAGAATTGTGCTCTTTATTTCTTTCTTCAGACATTTTGCAGCTATTGTGTAGAAATGCAACTGATTCCTACATATTAATTTTGTATCCTATAACTTGACTAAATAGTTTACTGGTTCCAACAAGCTTGGTAAAATATGTAGAATTTTTGTATATAAGATCATATCATCTGCAAACAAAGGCAGTTTTACTTATCTCTGATTTGGATGTCTTTTATTTTTCTCTCTTGACAAGTTGCCCTGGTTAGGGTTTCTAGCACTATGCTGTGAATAGAAGTAGAGTGGGCACCCTTGTCTTGCTCTTGATCTTAGGGGAATAGCTTCGAACTTTTTACCATTGGGTATGATGTTAGTTGTGGGTTTGTAATACATAGATTTTATTATGTTGAGATATGTTCCTTCTATACTTAATTTGTTGAAGCTTTTTTTTTTATCACAAAGGGATGCTAGATTTTGCCAATGCTTTCTTTTTTGCCTTTATTGAGATGATCTTATGATATTTATCTTTCATTCTATTAATGTGGTGTATCACATTTATTGATTTGCATATGTTGAATCATCTTTTTATCCCAGGGATAAATCCCACCTGAACGTGGTGTATTATCCTTTTAATTTGCTGTTGAATTTGGTTTGCTAGTGTTCTGTTTAAATGTTTTGAATTAAATTCATCAGGAGTATTGGTCAATAGTTTTATTTTCTCGTAGTATCCTTATCTGGCTTTGGTTTTAGGGAATGCTGGCCTTATAAAATGAATTTCCCCTCATCAAACTTTTGAAAGAGTTTGAGAAGAAATGGTGTTAATTTTTTTTAATTTTGGTAGAATTTTCCCATGGAACCATGTGGTTCTGGGCTTTTCTTTGTTGGGAGATTTTTGATTACTGATTCACCATTGTTCTGTTCAGATTTTCTAATTCTTTATGATTCAGTCTTGGTAGATTGTATGCTTCCAGGGTTTTTCTGTTTATTTATTGGCTTAGAATTGCCCATACTCATGTCTTATCATCTTTTATTTTATTTTATTTTGCTTTCACATATAATGTCTCTTTTTTTATTTCTGATTTTCTATTTCCGTCTTTTCTCTTCTTAGTCCAACTAAAGTTTTACCAGTTTCATTTATCTTAAAAACAATTCTTACTTTCATTAGTCTTTTCTGTTTTTCTGATCTCTACATCATTTATTCTGTTCTAATCTTTGCCATTTCCCTACTTCTGCTAACTTTGGGCAAAGTTTATTCTTCTTTTTCTTGTTCTTTGAATCATAAAGTTAGGATGTTTATTTGAGATCTTTTTTTTTTTTCCTGAGTGTAGGCATTTACTGCTATAAAATTCTCCCTTAAAACTGCTTATGCAGAATAATTTGGGTTTTGGTAGGCTCTGTTTCCATTTTTGTTTCTTTCAATATTTTTAAAGTTAATTTTTAACCCACTGGTTGATCAGGAGTGCTTGTTTAATTTTCAATTATGTACAGATTTTCTAGCCTTTCTCCTGTCATTGATTTCTAGTTCTGTGCCACTGCGGTTATAATAAAAACTTGATATGATTTCAATTTTCTTAAATTTGCTAAGACTTGTTTGGTGACCTATTACATGATCTTTTGTGGAAAATGTTCCATGTGCATTTGACAAGAATGTGTTTTCTGTTCCTGTTAGATAGAATATTCTGTGCCTGCCTAGTAGGCCCATTTGATCTAAAGTTGGAATAAAATCCAACATTTCCTTATTGATTTTCTGTCCAGATAATCTATGCATTGTTGAAAGTGGGGTATCAAAGACCATACTATTACTGTAATATTATCTATTTCTCCTTTCGGGTATGATAATACTTGTTTGGTATACTTAGATTCTCAAATGTTGGGTGTCTATGTATTTATAATTGTTATATCTTCTTGATGGATTGAACACTTTATCATTATATAATGATATTTGTTGTTAGTTACCATTTTTTGGCTTAAAATCTATGTTGTCTTATATATGTATAGATATCCCTGCTTTCTTGGTTTCCCTTTTCAGGGAATATCTTTCCTCATCCCTTCACCTTGATCCTAAGTGCATCCTTAAAGATAAAATGAGTCACAGACTTTCCTTTTCCATTTGTTTCCTTTCTTGCATGAATATCACCTATCCAAGGAAGACCAAAGTGTTTAAGGAGTGAGACCATAAGTAGAGGCCCATTACATTCTGAACCATTCAAACCAAAATCTAAATTTTTATGGTGAAACAGAATTGAATAAAATATAAAATTACAACATTAAACCAGACTGGACAAGTTCTAAAATTTTAATTCATTGAATTGTTATGGAATAAACCAGATAGTATCAAGAAACCTTAATGGTCATAGGAGTAAGGTGATTTTATTTTTCAGTAAAGTGGCAGAAGTTACTAGAAAGTCATCTGTTTATACTCAAACTGAGTATAGCCACTATGATACCTATATCAAAACACATTTTCTTTTTCTACCATTCTGGTACAATGTAGGAATTACTGCTCCTCTTAGCTAAACTCAGCCTCTCTCTCTCTCTCTCTCAATATTTCACTTGGTTCTTATCCCCTCCAGCTTTCTCCAGAACCTGATAATGTTGATTTTTTGTTCATTCTTTTGTGTCAATGGTTGTTTTCTATATCAGCCTTTAAACATACTCAACCCATCTTCAGAATCTTTCACTTGACTCTATACATCCTACATTGATAGCCCATTTCTCTTCTTGTTTTCACAGTCAAGCAACTTGTCAAAAAAAATGCATACATTTTATCTATTGCTTCTCTTCTCACTTACTTCTCACCCCACAGTGATAAATGTTATGTTATGGTACTATGCTGACTTCAATAAATTTCATGTTATGAATCCAATGGCACCTCTTCTGTCCCCAACCCATTTGCTTCAATCAACATTTTATATTGTTAACTACTCCTTTTTTTTTTTTTTTTTAAATACTTCCTTCCTTTGACTTGTCTGGCTGCTTTTTACTTCTCTGGCCACTTGTCTTCTACAGGCTTATCACTGTCTAATTGGCCTTTAAAATTGGAGTTTATCAAAGCATATACCTAGACTTTTTCCATTTTATGCTACCTTCTTCCTAAGACATTTTATTTATATACATGCCTTAATCTTTAAACTAATACAGAAAACAATCATTCCCCAATTTATATTCTAACCCAGATCTCTTTGCTGAGTTCTAGGATGCTCCAACAACAGACTCAACATCTCCTCTAGGTTATTTCAAAGGTTCTTTATATTCTACATAACCAGGACTAAATTCAAGATTTCCCTCCCTAAATATGGTCCTGTGCCACTAAATGACACTACATTCCATCTAATTGTCATCCTTGACCCTATCCTCCTCTACCATCCAAAGCTATCATGTGGTCCCATTGATTTTTTTAAACTTTTACCCTAATCTATTAATTCACCCTAATCTATTAATTTCTCTCCCTTTCCATCTTCTCCTTCCTGCTACACCTTAGTCCATCTCTCACCCAGATGACTGTAATAGTTTCCAAAGGACCTGTCTACACCCAACAATCCTGTAATGAATCCTACATGGAAAAGTAGAAGACCTTTTTGAAAAGCAGATTCAACCATCACACTTTGCTAAAAATCTTGGTTCAACAGCCAAGTCCCTAGCATGACCTATCAGTTCTCACATAAGTCAAAGGCAAAAAGTGCCAGCCTGACTTGCCTCCCCCTCCCCCATCCTATTCATATCCTAGAGACTTAACCTCTAATACTTCAGAACATTACCTTACTTGGAAATAAGGTCTTTGTAGTTGTGATTAGCTAAGTTAGGATGAGGTCTATATGAATTAGGGTAGACTCCTTGTCTAATATGATTGGCAGTTTTACCAAAAGGAAAGATGTAGACAAAGACTCACCCATAGTCATGGCAATGTGGAGATAAAGACAGAGATTAACATGACATTTCCACAGCCACAGAACACCAAAGATGTTCAGCCAACCACCAGAAACTATGTGAGGGGACTGGAACAGATTTTTGCTCATAGTCCTTAGAAGAAACCAAACCTATTGCCACTGTGATCTTAAACTTTCAGCTTCCAGAATTTTTTTTTTTAAGATTTTATTTATTTATTTGACACAGAGAGAGATCACAAGTAGACAAAGGGGCAGGCAGAGAGAGAGAGAGAGAGACAGGGAAGCAGGCTCCCTGCTGAGAAGAGAGCCTGATGCAGGGCTCAATCCTAGGACCTTGGGATCATGACCTGAGCCAAAGGTAGAGGCTTAACCCACTGAGACACCCAGACACCCCTCAGGTTCCAGAATTTTGAAAACAATACATTCCTGTTATTCTAAGCAACCCAGCATGCGTGGTACTTTCTTACATCAGCCCTGTCAAACTAATACACACACCATTTTCCTCCTTGCTCTTTCTTCCTCTGGGACTTGCATTTCACCTACAACAGAACTTTTGATGTGGGAAACAGAGGCAGAAGAATAATTATTAAATTTCCTTACCTACTGACAAGCCCTTAAAACAGGCAGAGTGACCTCCACCTTAAGGCTTTGCTAAGGGCAAAGGACAATCCTAGCCTGAACAACCCCCTACCCCCAACCAGAATCCTGTAAGTCTACTTTAACAATTCCTTTGGGAAACTTTATCTCTAAACCTCCAAGAGAGTGTCCACAATCATTCCCAAGCATATGGTCCACTGATATACATCTAAAGGGTCTCACAAGAATGTTTTATTACTGGGGAATAAACTTTTCCCCAGACAATAGCTAGACCCTCAAGGTCCTAGAAACCTTTCTTCCAAAATTCCTTAGAGATTTACGCCATCCCTAATCCCCTCCCTAACTTACAAGTATATAACAGACCACTCCTCACATCCCCGGGGCAACAGCTCTTCCTGCCCACGGGTCCTGTCCCCGTGCTTTAATAAACCACCATTTTGCACAGAAGATGTCCCAAGAATTCTTTCTTGGTCTCGGCTCCAGACCTCAACCCACCAAACCTCACCTATGTTCTAGAACTTCATCACTTTATCCATGCCCTTCCTTCTGTCTGGAAGGCTTTCCCTCTTTTGTTTTGCTAACTCCTATTAAATCCCCTGTTCCCTTGCCAGCTGAGGAAAGGCATCTCTGAGGAAGACCACAGCCTAAATAAGTTTTGTTTATTATTCAACTTGTTTCAGTGTATAATTGTGTTTCATTCATGTCATTCCTTGACCAGTGTAAGATCTGTCACAGTGTAGGCAAGCAAAAAATCATTTGTTATTTGAGTGAATGAATGAATGAATGAATGCTTATGTAATAAATACATATTCTGGATTGATTTAAATACAAGTCCAGGCAGAATTAATTGCTCAGTCTTCCATATTCTCCTCATTGTTTATGATTTCCACAATTACAGAATTGGCCACATTACCTTTTATTCATTTATCTTAGGTGTCTCTCTCATACTCTGTCACCCCCTTGAGACTATGACTTCTTTGAGCCTTATGTTCCCAAACCCACTACGAAACCTAGTGAGCACTCACCAAATATTTGTGGAACTGAATTATGTAGAAATTATAAGGAACAATGAACTGCAAAAATGCTTAACAAATGTAACAGATAATTATTTTCAAGTGACTTGAATTATTTTCCTCTACAAGAATAATTTTTTTTTTTTTAAATTTGCTGCTCCTAGTAAGTAAAATTATGCCTGGTAAGTTCTTCTGTTCAGCCTCAAGCTTATGTGGAAGGAAATTAAATGTCTCTTCCTCAGATTCATTTATAACTCACTCCTCAGCTGATGTTCTCTACAATGCCTTTTGAGAATTCTTTTCAATTCCCTTTATCCTCTTATCCTCCCTCCCCCTTCAGATGTTTGTAACCCAGGGGAAAACAAAGCACTTAAATGCAAGTAACACTGTAATCATACACAGCATTGACTTGCACATGGAACAAACAGAAACTAGAAAGTCTTCCACTTAATCTCACATCTCCTGACTCACACTCTTGTACTTGGCCATGGTAAATGTAAACATAGGCTAAAGTAACATTCTTTTATGTTTAGGGTTAGCCATTGAAATCCATTTAGTTTCAGTTGAACTAATATAATCACAAGTACTTCTCTAACTCAAAGTTGTTTTTTTATGATAAGAAAATGCTCTTTTCAATTAAACAATGATAACATTAATACTAATTTACATTTCTACATTTCTTTTTATCCAGGTTTCCCAAAGCACTTTAAAAGGCTGTATTCTGTTATATTAAGATCAAGCAGGAAGTATTATCTTTAGTTAACAGAGAACAGAAGCAGATACTTGTTAATTAGTACTTGTCACAGGTCATCCTGGCGGTTCATAACAAATGCCTTTCTTCAGACAAGAGGTAATGTGCATCTCCTGTGGACCAGATGAGCTAAATCTGTTTAAAATTTAGTTTCTCCCACTTCTAATTTCATACTCAACTGATGTCTCGGCCACTTAATCTTCTTCTGAAAAGCAAACCCCAGAGATTTAGATCAACTTAAAGATGTTGTGTGTGACTGTAGGGTGAGAATCTGTTTGGATTCTGCTCTGCCGGCCATAGCCATGTTTTCAAGAAAATCACCCTTTAATCGATGAGGAATGTCCATGGACTCAGGAAGCCCTGCAATTATCACCATTGTCGCAATTCACCTCCGAAGTAATATAATTTCTTCCCCATTCCTAACAGGAACTTTGAGATGCTTCTGTGAAAGCCAGACTCTATAGGACTGAAGACCCAGTTCATTTGTTTCCCTTCAGCATGAAAAACAAAAACCTAAAGAGAAAGCCACTGCTCTCTGCCAATATGGATATCACCTATTAGTCTCTACACAGAGATTTTCTTGTATATGTGGCTTTCTTTTAAAAAAAAAAAAAAATATATATATATATATTTATATATATATATATATATATATATATATATATATATATATATATATATTTTTTTTTTTTTTAGAGAATGTGAGTGCAGGAAGAGGGACAGAGGGAGAAAGAAAATTTCAAGCAGGCTCCACACTCAGTACAGAGACCAAGGTGGGCTCTATGTCAGGTTCCTGAGATCATGACCTGAGCAGAAATCCAGTACCTCGCTTAACTGACTGAGCCACCCAGATGCCCCCCTGTGGCTTTCCTTTAAACCTGCCTTTCTTTCAGAAAACAAATCACCCTTTCAATTTAAAAATTCACCTTGGGGTGCCTGGGTGACTCACTTAGTTAAGTGTCCAATTTTTGGTCTTGGGTCTGGTCTTGATTTCACAGTGGTGAGTGTGAGCCCATTGTCCGGCTCAATGCTAGGTGTGGAGCCTACTTAAAAAAAAAATAAATAAGTGGTGATGCAACATGGGGGTTAAGGGGGTAAGAGAGGAATAAATGAAACAAGATGGGATTGGGAGGGAGACAAACCATAAGTGACTCTTAATCTCACAAAACAAACTGAGGGTTGCTGGGGGCAGGGGGGTTGGGAGAAGGGGGGTGGGGTTATGGACATGGGGGAGGGTATGTGCTATGGTGAGTGCTGTGAAGTGTGTAAACCTGGCGATTCACAGACCTGTACCCCGGGGTATAAAAATATATTATATGTCTATAAAAAATAATAAATAAATAAATAAATAAATAAATATAAAAGCCATTTCCTCCCCCACTATAGTTGCCTTGATTTCTCCTTTCCTATCTATGTTATAGAAGAAGATATCATTAAGCTAGCAGAAGACAACGAGCCCTCACTCAAATATAGGCATGCATCAGAATTGCACACAAAGTAACACATGACATTGACACTATGAAAAACGATTCATCCCAGAGTCTTCTGCTTCCCTTCCTTTTACCAGTTACTCATTTAAGACAGTGAAACCAGCTGTTATGAGGGACTGATATTTGCTTTGCAAAAGAAGAAAACTCTCTGTACATACATTCTTATTCTTCCTACTGATTCATGTGTTAATAGTATTTGACAAGTTGGTAATTTGTTTTTTTTTTTTTTAAACCATAATTCATTTAGTACGTTCTGCTTTGTTATTGTACATTTTACACATTGGTGCACAGAAAATATTGTTTTTTAACATTTCTTTTCTTTGCAGTTATCATTCATTCAAAAGGGCTGCATGAGAGTCTTTGGGGACAGGAGGTGCCAGGAGGCCCAGACAAGAAAGAAAATGAGAAGAGGGTGAGAAGAGCATCAGGGAAGGAGGAGCTAGAGACAGGAACAAAGATAGAAGGGGTCCTTAAATGGGGTGACAACTACATAAGGAAACAATATCTGTGAGGAAACAACAGAAAAGCACTACAACTCTGTGCCCTGCAGGTACAGTGGACTCCAGCCCGCCCTCTTGCTCACCTCTGAAGGGATCTGAGAGATGTCTCAACATCCTACGTTTTTTCTGAGAAAGGCAGGAAATGGCTCCTTCATCTCCTATAGGACATTCACAGGAAGGCGGGGAAGAGGGTCAAGAGAGGAGCCTCACATGCACATAGCTGAGATTTCTGTCTCCATAGAAACTGGTTCTCCTTGCTTCCTTGGGGTGAGAATGGGAGCAGGTCTGAAAAAGCTCTATGAACTTCACCTCCTCTCTAAACTGTCAGGAATCAAGGTCATGAATCCCTAGTGTGTCCAGTGCCAGGGAAATGGAGTCTGAAGGGAGGGAAGTGGGGGGCGAGGATCTCCCCCTGAGGATGCTTTCCTCCACTGGAGCATTCAGGCCACCATATGCCAGATGTGCAGAGCATGACATACCATTAAAGCCACATATGCACTGTGGCACCTGGGTGGCATAGTCAGTGGAGCCTCTGACTCTTGATTTTGGCTCAGGTGGTAATCCCAGCATCATGAGATGGAGCCACGCAGTGGGCTCCAGGCTCAGTGGGAAGTCTGCTTGAGTCTCTCTCTCTCCCTTTCCCTATGTCCTTCCCTCCACTCTCTCTCTCTGAATAAATAAATAAATACATAAAATCTTAAAAATAGCAACAACAACACAACAGCCATTTATTGGGCAGTCACTGAGTTCCAAGCATTGTGCTTTTTACCTTGTTTCATTTTTCAAGGCAAATGTGATCACTTTTTTTTTTTACAGATAAGGAAGCAATATTTGAGAAGTTAAGTATTTGTTTATGACTACAAAACTAGTGATGGTGAGAATCTAAATTTAAGACAAACTATTACTGCAAAATCAAAGTTTTTGCCAGTGTGCCCACCAGACTCCCTGAAGCTTACATGGAAGTAGAGGAAAGGGCGCCACTTGGCTTGGAGTTCAGGGTCAATAAGTACAGCATCTTTTCACGGAGAAGGGGACATCCTGTCTGGCCACAGGAAACAGTATGTTTGTGACTAAGGATCTCACCTGTCAGTGGCTATTGAATAGAAACCGAAGTCACCAAAACAGAAGCAAGGAATGAGCTTCCAGTTCCATTAGGAAATGGATCTGGTGATGCTTCTTTTCAACTAGGACACCCTGGATGGTGAGAGAGCAAGAAAAGAAACTTAGAGAAAGCGGTTTTTCTTTCCCCAGTGTGATTGTCTTCCTAGCCAAACACAGGAAGAAACCATTTTTCTCTGTGCTCAGACATGAAATGGGAATAATAATCTCTACTTTTCATTTTCTTACAATTTTAGGAGAAAATCCTTCACCCATTAGAGTTGAAGATTTACAGCCCTATCACCTGGCAATTCCACATCTGGGCTCATGGCTTTGGAAAGACTTGAGTGTGTGCTCAAGGATCTGGGACCCTGGATATGATGGGCAACAACATTTATAACAGCAAAATGTAAGCAAGCAACTACATGTCCTCCAACAAATAGGTAAGTGCAGAAAAGTGACTTATCATAGGACAAAATACAACACTCAAGGTAAACATTGAGGAACTTTGGCTCATGTTTCAAATGGAAGAATGGTATATATAAAACTTTTAGATGAATGAATACATAATGGTTTGATTAACTTTGTGTAAGTTTAAAAGCATGCCAATAGCATTTTACATTGTTGAGTGACACGTCCATGTGGTAGAAATATAGAGGAATGCCTTGGGATGATGATAACACCAAATTTGGAATGGTTTTGAACTCTGTGAGGAAGGAAAGGGGCTGAATGGACTGGCGGGGGGTTTGGGGGGGAGGTGGACTCTACAAAGAGCTCACCTGTATGGGTGGCCCATTTTTTGTTAATCTGGATGTTAGATACACTAATATTCATTTTCTGTCTTTCTCTTTTGTATGTTTTAAATCTTCCATAACCAATATTTTGATTGAAAAATATGTAAAAGCAAGCACAGAATTTCCTAACAACCAGCAAGCCTCAGTCATCGGGGAGGGTGACTCCAATCCCCAGAGAACCAGAACACAGAGCAGGATCAATATCCATGTGGGGGAATCCTTTTGCCCCTTGGATTCTCAAGTAGCTTTACTTCTCAGTAGAACACTGTGCTGCTTTGGGCGGTGGAAAGTTGTCTAGTAACAGAGACGTAACGTGGGAAAGACAGAGGGGACAGAGACTGAAGATGGAGAGCTCAGATCCAGCAAATAAATGAGAGGAGGGGCCCTTGTTAATCTCACCAGGCTGTTGTGGTTGAAAGGACCCACTTTGCTCCCAAGCAACCGTTTATGTTATTATTTCTCTCAGCGGGTTTCAAGCTGCCTGCAATTCTCTGTTAGTTAATAAGAAAAGTGAGAGATGCAACAATTGCTTTTGCTTGGCTGGCTTGTAAAGGCTTTGTCACTCAAAAATGGAACAAAGGCCCTAATAACACCCTGTGCCGCAAAGGCAAGTGTCAGGGAACAGACCAAAATCAATTATCTGGGTGAAATTCAGAGACAGGAGGAGCAGCACATACTTGCACAGTAGCCTCCACACCACATAATCCCATTAACAGGGTGCCGCTGCTCTCACGGGAGGGCAGAGCCACGCAGGAAAATTATAATTAAAAGTAAATAAAGGGAAACAAGCCCCTAGTGCCTTCTGTCATGACCTCAAATGTGAACGTGGTCCCAGCAGATGTTGGCATGGCCCTCCAGTGGCTCCCGTGTGGGGCAAGCTGGGAAAACGGTTTGAGCTGGGCTTGCTGGCTAATCCTGCTAGTTAGTGATGTTTAGTAACAGGGTAAGGGCTTTGGCAAGTGTTTGTGGTGTCCTGGGAGCCTAGAAAATGTTCCTGATGCAGGATATGGATTGTTCTAGAGATTTTCTATGTACATCTCTCTTGCTAAATAAATATTTATGGAAATATGTGGAGTGAAATGAATGAATGAATGAATGCACATGACAGCAGAATGTATAAGTGAATGGTCCATTAGCGTATTCCTTAAAGCAACACATAAGAATCATCCAGGACATCTTTTATAAATTCTGTAGTCCACACTTGGCCCAAATCAAGTAAATTAAAATTTCTGGGGAGTGGAACCCTGTCTTCCGTTGGTTTATGTGCTCCTCCAGATGACTCTAAATGTGCAGCCAATGTTGCAAACCTTTAACCTCAGTTGTCACTTACAGTCTTCTTTGGGTAGGTTTACAGATTTTTGTCATGAATTTGTATAGTACCAGGAGTAGCCAGAGGGCAGTTAGGACAAGTGGGATCTTATCTCACCTCCAAGAACAACTAATTTTCTGTCTTTTAGCAAATAACCTAAACTTTCTGAATCTCAGTGTGTTTGTCTATTTAAAAAGGGGGAGAGGGGGTCTGTTAACTAGATACGGTTACAGTCTCTTTGGGCTTGACAGCTCTATGACCTTGAAACTCCATGACCCAGAACTCATGTAGAACAATCAACACAAATGTTTACTAAGTGCATTTTCTGTGTACTTAATCCATGTGGGGAGATCAAAGTTGATGAGAAGGAGAGATAGGACCCTGTAATTCCTGTGATCCTTTGCATAGATGCTATACAGACAATTGGTAAAATGGGGAGAGCAGTGGAGGCAAGCTGTAGCAACATCCTTTAACACTATGATTATTTCCTTCCAATATCTTCAGCGACTGACAATGTCTGACACAGAAGCATTGGTTGATGATTGAATGAATGAATGAATGAATGGCACCTCTAATGGCTAAATCGAAGTGTGGCTTCCCTTTGGGAACTGAGTATTTCTGCCTCACTAGCTATTAAATAATCATCCTCCTCACCCCTTCCCAAGAGGCAAACTGTTGCACTGAATTGTGCTCAATGGTTCCTAATATCCCAACTCAACTATACAAGTCCATGGATTCTATCAATATGCAAATCTATGGCTTCAGAGTCAAGAGGGGTATGGTTTCTCCTCCAGGAAGGATCTGTTAGCGCCTAGTGAGATTTTAGTCTATGTCAGTAGGTAGACATCCCTGCAGCTCCTTAAAAAAAAAAAAGTGTTGTATTTCATTTAAATGTGTTTCACCCATTTGCTAAAGTTAGTAGGAGAGGGTCTGGGTTGAAATCAGGCAGGTCAGGGGTAGTGGGAGGCCCTCTTCAGAGATCCCGAGAAGAAGAAGAAATCATTTTAAATTAACTCCTTGAAAATCATGATGAAGGATCTGCTGCTGCAGGAAGGTGGATTCCCTATAAAGCAGGGAGGGAGATTCCAGGTCACTATGCTTCTCAGGCTCCTTCAGTTGATGCCTGTTGGGTGCAAAAACCTGCTAATGTGTTAGAGTAAAGAAAATGAAGAGTGTTCACTGTAAACACCCAGCCTATCATTTTCAGTGTGCTTGGTGATGAAAATCTCTTTGGAAGAAAGCACAGTCAAGAGGATTCACCCTTATTTGCAAAGACAGTAAGTGGTGCAATTGAAATCCAGCAATTTTAGCTGGCACCAGTCCCCTCTACTGCATCTACTGCTCAGTCCCTGTGAGGTTAGGAAAATATCCAGAAGTTACTCAGTATAAACCAATGACAAAAAGAATCAGTGCTGAGTGTCAGGTCGGTGCATGCAAGATCTGATGGTTATTGTTAACTGGAATCTGGTGGCCAACACCTTGGTGCTAGACAGTGAGCTAATTCAGAAAAGTAGGGCCAAGGGGGTAGAAGGAGGAGGGCAGAGCAGATCATCAGTACAGATGCTTAGCACCCACTTCCAGAACAACCTTTGTAAAGACCCAACTGCATGCTGCATGGAAAATGCTGAGGATTCCTAGGATACTCAGATTGGCTCCCCTGCCTTTTTAGGTCATTGGCTAAGAGATGACAGAGCAGCCGCAAACCCAACATGGTGATTCTGCTGGAAGAGTGCTCCTGAGATGCCCAGTAGGAGTCAAGGCTAATCTGAGGTCAGGTTGAAGCCAGTTTCCCATTCCTCATAAAACAAAAGACTGAAAGAAGCAGTTTCAGGATCAAGTGTTTGTTTTTAAAAATCAGCTCCATCCATTACACTTTTACTCTCCCTAAATCCCTAAAGATGATTTTATATTTTAAGCAGATCTGTTCTATGTGAAATAATTCTTGGTCTTAAATGTCATGTATATACCCTGAGGTCATATTGCTTGGGGTGCAGTAGTAATGAATCAGATATATTATTAATACACAAGTCAATGGCACACTAGAGTCTTTCAGGGAAATTCACACAGGTATACAGAGTACTCAGAACAGCCTGGATATGAATGCAAAGAAGGTCTGAGAAATTCAGGTAGAAACTCACCTCAACGTATTGAAATTAAAACCTGAAACAATAGTCCCAGAAAGACCTCAGTTAGGTGATGTACAAGCTCATATGCTCCTGGGTTTCAAAATGCCCACACAACCTAAAGCCCAAATAAGAAATATCTAGAAAGAGAAGCTGTGCCATGGTTGGGGGTGGGGCAGTTGCAAAGGGGCCATTAAAAATCTCAGGGAAGGTTAGGTAAAATATTTGGAAGCTGCAGATACACTCAGAAACCCACTCAGATTACATAAAAATAGATAGCACAAAATCAACATCATCCAATTAATGTTCACTCAGCGCCTCCTCTATTTTAGAAAATTTGAAGGATGAACCCTTGGAGAAATTCAGCTCTAAGTCTTTAGCTGAAAGGGGCCCCAAATAGTTTGTGGCCTTATTTTGCTCTGGATAGATCTCCCTTCAAGAACCACAGACTTCTAAAATCCTTAACCTCTAGACCATCTAATGTGATGTGACAAAATGCCAGCTCAATTCAATATAGGGTTGCATGATTTGGGGATAAACTTCAATGAATTAGTTTCTTCACTTGTCATTGAAGAATTGGACTAAATAATCTTTAAACCCTTTTTCTAGTTTCACATCCAGTAATATCATTTCCCCATCCAGAAGGCAACCGTTTTTGTTTTCATATTAACGAAATCTCTAAAATATGAGGTATCCAAGGGGCGCCTGGGTGGCTCAGTTTGTTAAGTGTTGGCCTTCAGCTTAGGTCATGATCCCAGGGTCCTGGGACTGAGGCCAGCATAGGGCTCCCTGCACAGTGGGAAGCCTGCTTCTCCCTCTCATTCTGACCCACCCCCCAATTTGTGTTCTTTTCTACTTGTTCTGCTTTCTCTCTCTCAAATAAATAAATAAATAATCTTGGAAACTATGGGGTATCCAAGAAAATATGGGATTAACCCCAGACTTTATAAAAATATCAACTTTTTCTCTTCAGAACTTAAAAAAAAAAAAAAACTATCATTCTAGGTAATCTTGGGGACAACTGTCTGCTGTTTGAGGAGTACTGGACCTGAGGGACAGACACTGTCCACCAATGACACTGAAAATATCAGATGATTTTGGATCAGGGCGTCTGAGATGCATTCATGATGAGTGACTAAGCCTCAGATGTTTCCCTCGGTGGATTCACTTGGCGTGATCCAGAATAAATCCTCTTCTGCTTCTGTGTCTCTGGCTTTAGCCTTAGTTGTTACATAATCCACAAATGCAGAATTTTCCAGCCACTAATGAGAGCACTTCACATTTAGAAATAGGAAAGCTTTCTGAATTGTAAATAAAGGCAGAGAAAAGAGAAGATAATTCAGTTGAGTTCTTAAAATGTTGAAACGGAAGCAATTGCCTCTTTGCCAGATCTCTCTCACCATTCCTAACTACTGGCTTCCCCAGTGCACAGCCCCCCACAGCCTGCATCCCTAAGGCTCAGAGACACTGAAGCCCGGCCCTGCCCACGTGCTGGAATCTGCTCCCACCACCCGAAAGGAAGCAAGATTAAAGCCTTAATCCTCCTGCAAAGCTTCTTAAGCGTTTCTATCAGGGTCAGCTCAGTTGGTGCTTACTCAACCTGCCTCTGGAAAATATCCCAATTTAGGCCCTTCTGCTGACTGTCAAGTTGAGTGAAATGAGAGCCTGTATCCTGACCATGAGATGGGCTGGGGAGACAGGTGGCAGGAAATCATAGGGTGGGGAGGAAAATCAAGCCATTCCCTTTTCTTTGAAGACAAGTTCTCACATCCACTCCCAGGAGAATTTTGATTCTATCCTTTGTCTGGGCTTTGTTTCCCAATCTCTAAAGAATTCTTCAAAAGTATTCAAGGGAATTTTTTAAAGCATTCTACCAATATATATTGAGCACCTACTGTGTTCCAGATACTGTACTAGGAGAGAGCTGTGAGCAAGAGCGATAATGCCTGCTCTCATGGAGCACAGCCCAATAAGGGACACAGCCAGTGTGATAAGCACCTACAATAGAATGTAATACGGTAAGTGCTGCGATCAAGGGGTTTGAAAAGCTATGGGAGCATGTAAGTGGGTCATAGGGCAGAGTGTAGTTGGGTTGGAAAGCTTCCCGGAAAGAAGTCAAATTTAAGCTCTAAACCAACGGGTAAATTGTAGATAGCCAGTATCAGCACAAAGGTGGGGGTTAAGGGGACAGGAGAGTAGCAACAGGTAACAAAGAAGGCAATGGGGATGAGGGGTCATGGAGGTTAAGAAGATCCTTTTCAGCCAATTAGAGTTCAAGCTTGATCCTATCGTGAGGGCAATAGAAAGCCGTGGATGGAAGAAGAGCAGCAAACTCACATTTCCATTTTAACAGATGTCTGATTGCTGAGTGGAGAACACACTGGGGAAGAGCAGAAATGAAGAAGGACCATCAGAAGTCATTGCCCATAGCGTGTGGGGTGAAAGGTGGCAGCATTGCTACAGAGAGGTGGTTGGTTTTGAGAGACATCTGGGAGGTGGAATTATCATGGCTTCCTTGCCAAATTGTCTGTATGTGATGGAAGAGAAAGGAATCAAGAGGAGAGTCCAGGTTTCTCAACTGGAAACCATGGTGGTTGCAGCAATGCAGAATAAGGGACAGCTGAGGGAGAGGTACAGACCTTATGAGCAGTACACCAGGCATGGAGGTTCAGAGTGGAGTAAGAGGAAAAAACCCTGAGTGGTTTTAAATGGGGGTGCGTCTCACTTCCCCATTTTATTTTGGAGTTTTATTTTATTTTTCTCACATTTTCTTTCATGGGATTGAGAGCAGGACCAAGTTTAGGAGTGCCTCTTAGGATCCAAGCCATTGATAATTTTTGGCTTTTTTTCAACAAGGAGTGGGGAGGGATGAAAATATACTACCATCTGAAATTGCACTAAAGGGTTCTGGAACCTTTGTTTTCACATGCAATGCAAACATGTGATAAGAACATATTTTCGTGGACTCACAATCTGGTCTAGCAGAGAACCAGGTGGGGGAGGCACCTAGAGGGAGGGAGTCTAAAGGAAGCGAGCCAGGTGTGAGCGTTCATCGCCGCTTTGCTAATGATCTGGAAGAGGAAGTAAACTGCACATTCATGAAGTTTTCAGCTGAGAAGCAAAAAAGGAAACACCAGGGAAAATAGCAAAATAATTGGAGTAAAACCCAAGTGGCAAGCAGAGAATAGGGATGATGTGTACCCACTCTTGTGTTGGTGATTTATTGCAGTGGGACCACATCCTTTCTGAAGAGAGATGAGAAGAGTGCTCTATTAGGCTTTATAGGAGGTACATTAGCTCCATAAAGGTACCATGTTGTGGTTCATTCATTGTTTCATTAGGTGTTAAATGACAGATAATAATAATAATATTAATCATACATGGCTAACATTTATTTAACTCTTATTGTGTGCTTGACACCAAGCTAAGCACATTACCTCTTTTAATATTCAACGAACTCTGTGAAAGAAGCAGTGTGACACATGAGGAGAATGAAAGAGAGGGAGTGAGTGACTCGTCCAAGATCTTATGACTATTCAGTGGCAAAGATGAAGTCAGAGCCCAGGTCTCTGTGATCAGAGGTTTTGGTCCTAACCACCAGCTTACACTGCCAACGGCAACATCAAAGTAATCTGTGACCAAGTCCTTAGAAGAATAAAGGATTATTGTGTAAAACTGAATGAAGCAAATAATCATAACATTTTGTTGATTTTATTGGTGAAAATCCAGGAAACTCTGTATAGGTGAGCTATTGGTAACCAAACTCCCTAGTTTCCCATCTGCAAAATTTGCCCATCGGAAACTCCTACCACATTCTTTCCGATACAGGTCAAGTACCTCTTCTGCAGAGTATCCCAGACTGTGGCAAAGGCCATAAATTCCTCCGCTCTAGAACCCCAGTCCATTCTTTATAAAAACTCAGTTTATGATGTATTGGCCATAGTTATATAGATGCACACACATACCCACACACATACATACATAACTCTATAAATGTATATATAAATAATTTACATATACGCATGTTTATACACATATATGTATGGATTCTTCATTAGTTTATGAAGATGTTTGTATTATTCATCTTTGTGTTTCTATCACCTAGCAAAGTACCTCAAACTAAAGAGGTTCTCAATAAATACGTTTCGAAGGTATGAAAGAATGATTGAATGATCAAGTATGGATGCTATTAACTAACATAAAATTAATTTGCTCTCATGATAACAATCATATGGTATTGGAGAAGTACATGAAAACACTAAACTGAACTGGCAAATATGTTTGGTAATCTCTTAGTTCTAAATATTATGTGCTTAATTATAAGAAGAGAGCATCACGAAAGGCATAACTTTGATGATATTATTACTGTCTTCTTAACCATACGTTGACAATCATAGCTGGAAATAAGTTCTAGCTTATTAAAAGCAAATACATAGGGCAAATCTAAAACATCATCACATGTACGAAAGGAACCCTTGGGCGTCATGATCCACACCACTTAAACAGGTATGTAGGCAGGCTTTTCAGGATCCTGGTTGTTTCTTTAAACTTCTTTTTTGACTGTCCCTTTTCAAGTGTTCCTGTGTTCTTGCATTATACTACTTGCATACCCTTGAATTTCCCACTTTCTCACTCTGGACACATGTCCACCATTTTTCCCCTGGCAAAATCTTCCTTTTCCACTTCACTTTGCTACCTTGAGTCTTGATTCATATGCTAATGACTCCAAGGGGTCCTGCTTGTTTATCTGATAGCCCTTTGCCCCCTGGAGACATTCCTGTGAGGGGTGGGGCACATAGCCCTGGTGATGCATTGTCACAAGTCCCTTTTTTTCCCCCCCTTCTCTATCCCACACTTGAACCTAGTGTCTGTTTGCTTCTATGTCTCCAGTCCCTGGCATGATGCCCAGGGTGTGTTTCATGGAGGAGAAAACTGGAAAGTAGTGTGGGGGAAGGGAAGGGGGAAGGAAGGGGAGCTAGGCAGACTCTAATGCTCTACTGTTGTTTTTCTCATGTCGTGGACACATGTGAAGTGCTCTTCAACCAACCAGCCTTGGCCTAGGAGTCTATCCTCATGGTTGAATGTTTAGCTGGAGTTGATCCAAACATCATTGTTTGTACCAAGGATAAATCAATCCCCCATTCTCATATATAATAGACATTAGCCCTCACGTGATAATGGCAGCCTTATTAGAGGAGAAGAAAAAAGAGATCGACAAAAAAAGAAACACACACACACAGAGGCAGAGAGAGAGAGAGAGATGAATTCTCTTCCTGGAATAGGGCAGAGAGAAGCAGGAGAAAACAAGAATTTGGAGAGGCAAATGGAGTTTTAAAGTCAGTGTTTCAGTCTTTCACATTGTTACTCTGCAAGCAGTTTGAGGCTGTTAGGGATACATAAATGCCGTGGAGTGTTCAGTTTGCTAACAATCTCCATACAGCTGAACTTCATACCAGCATCACCATCTACTGTAAACACTTGATCTGGGGACGGTATGATGACTTTTTACAAAACCTTATAAAAGATGTAGATTATCTCAGGGCTATAAGGTGAGAAATAATTATACCTCTGAAGTCCATTGCAAACTCCAGATGTGCCACAGCTGTATTTTAATATTCCAATACTAGGACAAGAGTGAGCTTGCTACTGCCTCTTATCTTCCCCTCACATACCAGTGCTGTCAATGCCATTGGCAATTTTACATGTAAATGAGCCCATCCATCACTCCTTACTTTGCAGCAACTCACTTCTAAGCCTGCCATAGAGTTACACCATTAAATCTCCCTGCTTTACAATATACATCATGACATATTTGACATCAATCAGCTGTGTCAGCCTGCTCACTGTAAACCATAAACTTGCTCTGCATCCCTCTCTGCACGGGGTGATTAAACCTGCTTGGGGTAGCTTCCTGATTACAGTGATAAATAGTGATTCATTTCCCACTCACTCTTCCTCCACCTGTTTCTTGCCTCGGCCCCAAGCTTCTGATTGCCTGCCTGTTGGAGGAGGTAGCGGTCAGTGGAAAGTGTGCAGTGGAATGCACATTTGTACATTTGGGTTAGAATCCTGACTTTGGCATTCATCGCTTGGCTCTGGGTTGTGGCTTTGCCATTTTAAAATGAGGATGAGAAGCTATATCCTTTGTCATTCTGTAAGGACACAAGAGATGAGTACTTAGAGTTCTTCTAAGGACATCCCTCCTGCCTAGAAGAGAGAGACAGACCAGGACAGTAATTCTCAATTCCCAGTGACGGATGCTCACCACATGCCCATCCGACCCCTATATACAATGTGTAATACCTGCCAGGTTACCTCTAAGTACATCCCATTCCTATTTAAGAAGTCATATCAGAATTCATGTGAGTGAAAATGACATTATTGTAAGGATAACCTTGAATCTGTTCTAATTGATTGTTTTAAGTAGTTCATTTGCAAACTTCAGTACTTTATTATTGGAAATAACAAATTACTTGTGACGTGCTGGGATATTGCATTATACCATACAGCTGACTGCAACACACAAGGGTATCACGACACTCTAACTGAAATCCACTAGACTAGATGATAGCCATGGGTTTGTTTGGTTTTATTTTTTTTTCTTTTCTTTTTTTTTTGTCCCAAACAGGGAAATCCAAGACAGTTTTAGCAATATGAAGAGATACTCCACTGAACTGACTAGGCAATCCATCTGATCACTCTGAAAGTCCTTTTGCCCTTCCTTCTGTTGAGCCTGAGATAACAGCTACCTCTCCTACCTCTTGGCACACGGACCAAGCCATCTGCTGACCAGTGGAAGCAGCCTCAATCATGTGTGCACTCCAGAATATCTCCTAGGCAATAAATCAGAGGCTCTTTGGACCCAACAAAACACACAGTAGTAAGCATTTTTTATCTACAATTGCCCCATTTCAGCCACAGACCTAGGACTTCCCACCTGCCACTTGGTCTGATTTCTATCAGTCTGACTGCTTAGGTTCTCTTTTTTCTTATGATCTCATTCATCTCCTGAGTCCAAAGTGGCCTGTCCAAACCATGGAATACTAACGGATCTGGAAGAACCAGAGTGGAGGGTTGGGCTATTGAGGATAGCCATAAACTAGATTTGATGTCAAACACTAACAAGATGCCCACAAAGACATTTGGACATCTTTGGGTTGGGTGGCAGAGGTTTGAAGGGTAATTCTGGGAAAAGGGAGTAATTCTGTGTGGGATTCTGCTGATCTCATGAAGTGAAGGGAGGGGGTGGTCAGAGAAAGGGAAGGAGGAGAAGCAGAAAGCGTAGGAGGGGGAAGAAAGGAACAAAAGCAGAAAGTTAGCTTCTTGCTTTCATTCTTGGGACATCCAGAGTAATGAACCCTCTTTCCAGAGAAGATGAATGGGCAGCTGTACAGATTATGAGTGAGGTTTTATTGCAGATCAATAAATCTGTGTCACAGATCCCCATCTGGAGGGAGTTTTAATTTAAAGGAAAGAGTGATGAGCTCACAAGGACGATAAATCAAAAGTTGTGTATTCACGTATGCATTAACCTTCTATCAAAACATACACCCGCGTCAAGGCAGGAGTTTGGAAACAAAGCTGAGAGGTGATTTGGAAGGACAGCCACCGGAGGCCCAGAGCTCGCCTACCCTGGGACACAGTCAGAGAAGCGACTGTGGGAATTGCGGGTTGTCACCAGACTACAGCTGCCTCAGATCAAAATCAGGGAGCGTCCTCCGTAAAGGAGAAAGATTTCACAGCAACAAAACAGAGATAGCAGCTGATGAGAAAGGGAGTGAAGGCATAATCAGGAAATTCTGAAATCTGTGTTCGAACACAGTTTCAAGTGTGGGGTGTAACTTAGAAACCCACCCTACTGTTGCCCACCATTTATAGTTTCTCCACCCTGCACAGCCCCTCAGTCTTTCAGTAATGTCCCACACAAAGCCATTACAGGGACTGGCTGCTTCAGAAGGCGTGGTCACGAACGACTGGCGCGGATCCCCTGGGACAGGTGAGTGTGAACCGCCAGTGGCAGCACTGCAGCTTGAAGAAACCAATCAGACACGGACTATATTAATCAGCTACCACTATGTCCCAAGAATGCTAGCAGTTCAAGGAGGAGAGCCACTTATTTGCCAACTTATAACGGGTGTCTTGCTGCCCATTGGTCTAAGCGACCATGCTATTCTTTCAGACTTCTGTAGAAATTTGGAAAAGAACTAAAGAAGTTAAGTATTGACTGCCCATCAATAAATCAATTAATATCTCTCTGCAAATATGTTATAGATGTACAGCTCTGTATGTGTATACAATAAAGTAAACGCATCCACTTATACGTGTATGCACTAATTCCTTTATTTTCTAGAACGTAAGTGTGTTAGACATCCCTACTCATATTAACACCGCTAGGTAGATGTAATTAATCTTATATTCTGGATGAGAAAATTGAGACCCAGAAGGATTAAGAAACGAGAATTCCAGTCCATATCTGTTAGCTCTCATTGGCTACTTCTTTTCTTCTGTCCCACCAGCCTCTTGCTGTGTATGGTGTGTGTGTGTGTCTGTCTGTGTGTGTGTACATATGCACACTTCTATAGACCTGACTCATTCCTCCCTTTCTAATCTAGTCCTTAATGTGCTGCCTCTTATGTGTGCTGCTTGCCAGTGATGACTCAATACAGGCTTTCCTTGTGCAAAAGCTTTGTGAGTTTTGTTACCACAGCCAGCAACACCGTCTTGTTTCTCCAACTCATACCAGAACACCCAGCTCGTGACTCTGGCACTTTCCCTGATCCACACCAACTCCACTCAACACAGCTCCTTCTTCTCTGTTTCTTACCTTGTACATATCTCTCTACCAGAGCACTTTTCCCCTTTCTCTAACCTGTTTTTATCGGTATGATTTCTTTGCATTCACAGTTCACAGGGACAATGTCTTCTTTACACTTATTTACATCAAGCTTAGTAGCCCTTAGTGGGTGGCCCATAGTTGGTGCCTTATAAATGTTTGCTGAAAGTGGCTAGAAGAATATATTTCACTAATGAGGTTTGAATTCTGATCAAGCAAACGGATATACCTAACCACAGAAGCAAAAAGAGAACTCCAATCCCTGAAGACTTATAACGGGACCGCCCATCTCTGATTATCATTAGGAACCTGTGCACAGACTGTGAACCCTCTTGAACTACTGCCTTCATCCTCTCTAAGCCACAACACATATGTACTTAGAAATAAAAATGTTTCCATGAAGTCAGCTAATAAATCCCATTCCAAAGATAAGCAAAGTGAGTCATAGAGAGAGCATGGCTGGGCTCTCATGATCCAGTCAACTGAGCATCCAAACAGAACCCTAAGCTGTTGAATCATTCTAACCTAACCTTAGTTTACTGATCTAAATAAAATTCAAGGAATGATGTCTGCAAAGTATTCATCTACCATGCTGAACACATTGAAAGTGATAGTTTAAGAAAGATTGATTGCTATTATTACTTTGAGAGAGAGAGCATGAGCAGGGGGAAAAGGGAGAATCCCAGACTCCACACTTAGAGCAGAGCCTGATGTGGGGCTCAATCTCATAACCCTGAGATCATGGCCAGAGCTGAAATTCAGTTGTATACTTAACTACCTGGGCCACCCAGGTGCTCCAGAAAGACAGACATTATTAATAACCTTCCACATATCAATGTATACTATGTGAAGATTATATCTAATAATAATGTGCATGTCAATGTATACTACGTGAAGAAAATATCTAATAATAATGATATCTAAAGATAACCCTTATGTAAATAGCTTCATATACAATCATTTCAGGCGGGTATGAAAGGAGAAAATACAAAGCAGAAAACATTGGTAATAATAACAAAAGCAATAACAAATATTTATTAAATAATGTCTCATATGTTCCAGACACTCTTTTAGGTACTGGAAATACAGGGCTGAGTGAGACAATATGCTCCCTCTCAAGACACCTATGTTCCACATCTTCTATGAACAACAGCCACTAATATTTATTGCAAACTTTCTGGGAGCCAGGCACCCTTTCAGCATTGTGCAACACAGAGAATTTCAGGCTCTTGTGTAAGGACACAAAGAGGACAGCCAGACTGAATCCAGACCCTAGCCTGCTAAGCCTTCCCCATCACACCTCTCCTGTTTGTTTTCTTTCTATTTTGAACTCTTTTCCTGTTTGTAGAGAACTTTCCCTGCATCTTGAGGTAACCTTGTAACCGCTCTGCCTGATGCCAGTGTTGCCACTGTAATCACTTTGCAGCCAGGATGGCTTTCCAGAAAAGGCAGTACCCACCTTCAACCGCTTTCAGGGCCCGCCATCATATATTAAGTCAAGTCCCAGTTCCCATGCATGGCATTCATGGCCCTCGAGGATCTGGCCAAACTGAAATTTCCATGCTTTTCCCACATTCCTTCTGTAGCTCCTTCAAGTCACAGGCTTGGGGGCAGCAGTGCCCTCTTCCGCCTTCCTGCTCCTGGACTTCAACTTTGCCCAGACTGGTGCCTTCTCTTCTTAGCTTATGGTTGCCTTGTTTCTTTCAAAGATTAGCCTAAACATCACTTTTCCTGTAAGTACCATTTTACAGCCTTCAATGTTGCCTGTCCTAAAATTGGATTTATTAACTGCTTTCGCTGTGGGCTCACAGCACTTTCCTACATCTCCATTACAGTATTTTTATTTCCTAACAAGTATTTAGCAGTGGTTTGTGTGTTTTTCTCCTCCATCAAAGTTTGCGAACTTAAAAGCAGAGACTGTGTAATTCATTTTATAATCCCAGCAGTGCACCATGCCTGGTACATAATAAGAGCTTAATAAATATTAGTTGAATTGTTTTGCTTTGCTTTTCTCTTCTCAAAGAGTTTATCATATCTGGGAAATGGCTAATGTTGTCTGATGTGTGTGAAAAGCTCTAGACCAGAGAACACAGAATCTGAAATCTACTCTTTGCTCTGCCAGTAGCTTACTCTGTGACATTAGGCAAATTCCTTGTCCTCTCTGTGTCTCATTACCTCATCTAAAATAATAGGGAAACACTAGGTAATATGAATTCAACTATGTTACAATATAAAATTCTCATATTCTTTACATGTTTAATAAATATGTATTGAGCACTTTTTATATCCCAGACACTCTAAATTAGGCTCCAGAGATGTGGAAAAAAGACAAGTCTGAAATCAAGAACTTCATATGTGGTTCTCATATAAACTTTGCAACCCAGGCAAGGTGATTATTAACGACCTTGCTCTGAATACAAAGTTCAGAGACCTTGTATTTAATTATCAGACATTCTTAAGATTCTGAGGCATAGTAGTTGAAGGCCTATAAATAACTCTTTATAATTTTCCCCATAGTTGAGAACAAAGTTCTTCAAAGATTTTTCATTTAGATTTACTGAAAGCTTAATTTCTACATGGATTTACCAGGTAATCGAATTTTCCTCATTGATCACTTTTGGAAAGAATGTTATGAAGCCAATTTTTTTTGTTGTTGTTGTTTGTTTTGTTTTGTTTTTTAATGCTTATAAAGATATATAGGAAGTAGTCCTCACAATATTTTTGTTAAAGACACTAAATTGAAATGGTGATGTCTAATCAGATTTTCCCACAGAAGTATGTAGGTTACATTCTTCACCAAAAGAGTGATGTCTAGCATTTATAGGTATGACCATAAACACCACATATAATTTTGTGCAAATAGAGAAAAAAAAACTATTTTGTTTTGAGGCATCAAGCTTTCTAAATCAGTCTACTCCATTAAATTCAACAAAGAGTCTAACCAACTAAACTATATAACAGGATCCGAGAGTCACTGCCTAGAAAGAAATGTGAATAAGATGCTGCTCTTCCACTGGGAGTTTTGTTCTATTATTGACAATAAGAAAATGGCACAAGTGTGTGCTAAGAGTCATAAAATGAGAAGTGCCTTAGGGAAGAAAGGACATGTATTAACACTTATTTTAATCATTTGCTGTGTTCCAGGTACAATAATAGACACTGGGATATTTGAAAGGCGATTGGAAGTGCGATAGTAGTGTAGAGTAAACCTTTAAAGTGTTAAGGAATAAAGATCTATTTGTCTGAGTCCAAATCCAAATCCAGGTCTGATCATTACAATCCATGGTATTGCCATGTTTTGGAGTTCACACACGCACATACACACACCAACATATGTATATTCAATAAAAAGAGAACAAATAAGGCTTCTTGTGGGAAAAAGTATTTACGCTGAGCTTTGTTAAGGTTGGGCAGAATGTTTGGTAAGTGAATAAGGGAGGAGAGGCACCAGATGGAAGGAAGGGCCAGAGGAAAAGCAAAAAGAAGAAATCACCGTTACACTTATGTGCTAACAAACATAGAGACAGAGAAGGAAGACTGTCTTGAACCCATGTTTATCCTATGTTGTGTGCTGGGGATATAAAGACCAATAAGATGGTCAAGGTGTCCCCAGCCTTATAGAAGCAGGTATTGTAATACAGAGATATAGATGCTGTGAGATACAGAGAAGGGAAGGGCAAACACTGCCAAGTTGGGTGAAGGAAGACTTTGCAGAGAACATAATTTTCACAGTGAGTTTTGGAAGATGATCAAGCACTTATCAAGGTAGAGAAGATGGAGTGAGGTTGTGTGGATGGAGGGGCCAGGGTGATAATCTGGGCAGAGGAAACAACATAATCAAATTCAGAGACATCACCAGCACCGCATGTTCAGAAAATGACTAACTGCCTGGTGCGTGCAGAGAAAGAAGGCAAGGGCTCAAGGTGGACAGATCACGCACACAAGAAACACTGAGTGTTCAGCTCATGAGTTTGGCCTAATGACATTCACTCATGCCCGAAAAAAGAATTTAGACTTAACTTTTCTGGCATAAAGTTATCATTGATGATTTCTGGATAGGGAGTGTGTCAAAGTCAGAGCTGTGTTTTGGGAAGATTAACGTAGCAGAGATATGAAGGGTAGAGACAGAAGGGACAGGGATTAATTAGTTGGCTGTTCTGATAGTTCAAGTGAGAAGTGATGACATAATAAACCTGAATGGAGGTGGTGGAGCTGGAAAGAAGAGGTGTGAAGTTATAAAGTTAGAATCAACAGATCAATAGACCTGAGAGACAAATTTTATGTAGGGGCCAGGGAGAGAGAACTGGTGATACTCCTTAAGCAATTATAAATGTGGAATTGGATTTCAAGATAGGAGTCAAGGCTAGAGACAGATTTAGGCTTCATTCCCACAGAGGTGATAATTGGACAGTGGGAAGTGGTAAGAACACCAAGGAAGAGAGTATAGGGAAGGAAAGAAAAGAAAAGAGCCAAGGAGCAAACCATGGAGAAAACTTTGCTTGGGAGCTAAAGAAAGGCAAGAGAGACCAAGCAGGGGGCAGGGAACAAGTGGCCCCAGAAACAGGGGAAAGCCAGGAAAGCCAGCTTCACGGAGAGAAGCAGTAGATGGCCTGAGTGAAATGTTGCAGAAGTGAGTAGGTTGAATTGAGATTCAGCCAATTTATTGGATGATTAGTCAGTCAGTGATAAACTTGAAGAGAAGAGTTGGAAAGGAGCATAATGAGGAGAAAACAGGTGGCAAAGTAAGAAGTAGCCTGGGAACAAAAGTAGCCACCAAGTGTACCATGTACCCTTGCAAAGGTTGTCAGTGAAAGGAAGGAAAACATACCACCAAATGAAGCCCACCCCACCCCCTGCCAGCCAGAGCAGGGAAAGTTATTTAAAATTTTCTTATTAGCTGCTTTGCAAATGGATGATGTTTGGAAACACGGGATACCAGGTAAATCAAGCGTTAGAATGGCTGGCGTACATCAGTGATGGGTGCCGTTCCTGGCCAGGCCTGAGTTGAGTCTCCGTCTGCCCCAATGCCCCCACCCTGGTGGGCAGCACATCAGACTCAAAAAAAACCAGCAAAGGATGTTGCACAACAGAATGCTAAACCCCAGCCAATAACCTGATGAGCAATTTATAAAGTGGGGGAAATCACGCTGTGTTTTTGTTTCCTCCTGCCTTTTCTCCCCTCCTTGGGCTTTTAGTTAGCCATGAAGTGCAAGGAGGAAGGAAGCAGGGAAATCACACTGTACAGGACCAGCCACTGCTTCCTGCACTCCAGACGCAGGCAGGCAATTGACAGTTCATCAGGAGATTAAGAACAGAGCCCCACAGGATGCAAGGGGGAGCTGCTCAGCAATGCCTTCTCAGGGCCCAGGCCCCCGCCTTGCACTTGACCATCAGTGTCACAGAACAATGCTGTGACATGGAGGCCTCCAGCGTACTCATTTGTATCCTCCTACCTGAAGGCACCCCATAGCTGATGGGTGCAGGGATGAAGGCTATATAGGGGCTGATGAATTCTGAGGGACGATAAACAGCAACAGATAAAACTCCAAGTAGCTGAAATTCTGTTTCATGCAAATGACCATAAATGCAAAGAGGCAGGGCTGGGAAAGAGGGAAAGAAACAAGGAAAAGCTGAATTAATTCTAAATGGAAGATTTTTTTCCTGCAGCATTAGCTACTATTGAAGAAAATGAATAGGCTTTCTCCCCATATGTATTAAATGTCCATGATTCTCTAATTTCGGAGCCCTTTATTTGCAGTGGGAAGACTGAGACTCTGGGGTATTACAAATGAGAGGCTCTCTGTTACCTATTTGTCATAATGCTCACAATGATTCCTTGAGAGAAGTGGGGAGACGAGGAGAGCCCTCCTTGAGGGAGAAACACGAGGTAAAGCAGGAAGTCTGTGTGGGCCGTGCAGGACAGGGTATGTTGACTTGGACCTGGGAGGATGTGCCCTGCTCAAACTCATGCAAAAGGAGGGGAAGAAAGTCTAAAGATGTCAGAGAAAATCATGGCAAGAACACTGGGTCTGTAGGAAGGAGGTCTTATTCTAGCGCCACCATTCATTGGCTATGTCATCTAACCTTGGTTTCCCCATTTATGATATTGCATTATAAATAGCCCACCTCCCTTCTGTACCGTGAAAATAAAATGGGATAAAAACATAAAAACGTGCACAAAAAACATGGTGAGAATAGCTCTATATAAATACAAGATGCTAATGTGCTTGAAAGAAGAAAAGAATGTCTGTTGGTAAGGATATTAAAAAAAAAAAAAAAAAAAAAGTGAAATGACTCCATCCTAGCACAAAACTGCCAGAGCACAATCTCTAAGGGAGTCCTGAGGCTTTAGTGGGGGGACATGCAGTGTTCTGAGGTTCTGGTAGGAGTGAACAAGAAGAAGGAGGGGGTGCACTACATTCAGCTGCTGGCCTGTTCCTTGGCTCAGAGAAGACCTAGACCTCTTAGCTGTGTACTTTTCCCACCTGCTGTGGCAACTCTTAATATGCACTTGAACCAAGGGAGCTGCCCTATATTCAGAAGGACAAATACATTCTACCTGTATCTGCTATGTCCGAACTTAAAATCTCAACTTCAGAAAAAGTCATTTCTCTCTCTCTCTCTTGTTTCTCTCGTTTCTCCTTGACTTGGTAAGAGTAATTCAGATGGACCACCATGGATTTGATTTGATGCAACGGTGATTCACCGGTTGTTGTGTAAAAGTGCTAATCTTCCCCCAACCACTTCTGAATTCTTTAATTCCTCTGACACATTAATTCTAACCCCAGCATAGAATGCTCCAACATCCCTGAGAATCCCAGAACAGAAATTACAGCAATTTCCTATAACTGGAATCAAATTCCAAGGTTGGAGAGCATGGGCCACATCCTGTCATTAATTCAAACATCCACGTGAAAGATTATGGTGGGCAGCTGTGATTCCATTAAAGGGGGCAATTTCAACTCCATTTCCTTGATAAACAGACACAAGCTCGCCCCTAAATTGGGCTTGATAGATTTGATTAGGGTAGAGTTTTTGGAGGTTGCGGTTTCTGCACGAAAATTGCTGTTTGATGTGCAAGGCCAAATTGCACTTGAAATCTCCTTGCATCCATAGAAGGGGGAGAAGGAAGAGGATAGAACACCTAGCCAATTGCTATCATCCAAGCAGCAGGGGAGTCAAGCTGTTGTATTCAAAATATCTGTTAGGTATGCAGTCAGTGTGTGCTGCAGAAAGCATGCCACACTCAGGGGAAACTATGATTAAAAGCAGCAAAACCAAATGTTATTGAAACAAAGCAAAATGTACCCATCCAATTGCTTTAGCTCACATGAATCTTTTGCAGGGAGAAGGAATGGTATGTAGCCTCCTTTGGGGACGCCTATGGGCCCATGTTTCAGAATTCCCACTGAGAACCTCGGGGCCAGGGAAGGATACAAGTTGAAGCTCATAGCTTTATAGCACATTCTCCCTGCACAAACACAGAAGCCTGGGCTAAATGGCAGTCTAGCTTGCTTGCTTTGTCTTCAATAAATGAGAGACACTACTTCTTTAGGTCAGCTCCACCAGATAAGGCTTGGGGATTGTAATTCTTTCCACAAACACTGTTCTGAAAGTCTAAAAGTCACAAACCCTTCCTGTTGGTAAATCTTTTTGCTTCTGCAGTGTAAGCACTCACAAGGAGCACTTGAATTCCTTTGCTGTTGCCTGTTTTGCCTGGCCTGATGCCAAGTGAAAAGGGAATTAAGCTCTACTATGGACTTAGAATGTGCCAAAATCCACTCTAGGTACTTAATGTATATCATCCCCATTAAAGCCATGCATAACCCTGGAGATGACTACTGTTTCCCCATCCTCAAATAAAGGTAATAAGTTTCATAAAAGTCTAAAAAAATGGCCAATTTTTAAAAAAGATTTTATTTTTATTTATTTGTGAGAGGGAGAAAGATAGTAAAAGAGCACAAGCAGGGATGGGGGCAGGGAGAAGCATACCCCCCCTGCTGAGCAAGGATCCCAACGTGAGGCTAGATCCCAGGACCCTGGGATCATGACCTAAGCTAAAGGCAGATACTTAACCAGCTGAACTACCCAGGCACCCGTATGTTCAAGATTTTATAAGTGGTGAGAGGTAGAAAAGGCTGTAAGCTAAAATCACCTGATACCAAGGTCCAAATTCATCTATCATTGAGGACTGCTGCCATAACTGACTCAGGAAGTGAAGGACCCCAGTGGGGAAAGAGACACACCAAGTCAGTAGTACCAGAATGGTTCCAATCCTTGACAGAAGGATCAGAGCTTGAAAGATAAAGTAAGTATAACGACTAAGAGAGGATGAAAGCAATACATGTTTTAAAGTGCTGGAATTTAGCATTATATAAAGCAATTATCAAATCAGCCTCCACTAAAGAAAATAAATTGATTGGCAGGTGTCTGCTAAAAAGCTTCTGTGTTAGAGCAGCATTAGAAAATAGAGAAAGGACTCCTGGTGACACAGGGATTCCGTGTACCCTCTGCCACTCTCCAAAATGCTCTGTACCGTATCCTTTAGGAATTAAACAAACCTATAAATTCATTAAACATCATCTTCCTGAATATGTCAGTAGGCTTTAATGGGACCACTATGGTACCCCAAAGCAGAGCTATTCAAGATTCCAGGTCCTATCCACATGCTTCACTTTAAAGTATTTTTAAAAAAATCCTATAACACTGTTTGCACAAATCAGTGTGCCCAACCTAGATATTTAATAGAATCTGTTCCAACCGTAAGTTTGAAACTTTGCTGTGGTGTTCCCCATCCTCTTGAACCTTCATTTATCTACCTATTCAAACAAAGCTCTCAGAAGGGACTTTCGGTATGGATCAAATACTTTATAAAGAATATCAGAATACACTTTGCCAATCTAGCACCTGAGCCAGACTCGTACTGATTCTCTATTTCTGTTCTTCTCTCTCTTCATAGATAGGCTCCTGAGCCCACCTCCGGGAAGAAGTGACAACCTACTTGGAACTACTGCCTACTGCTTTGATCAGCTGTCACTAGATTCAAAACTCCAGAACCTATCTCTCTACCTCTGGCACACAGACAGAAAGTGAATCTCCACTGAGCCAGCATGTAACAGGCTGGTCTCCAATCCTGAAGACCTGGCTTCCGTGAATTTTTAGTAGCCATAATTGCCACTCCTCTTCTCCAACCTTGCCTTCTTAATGAATCCTATCCTATATATGACCAATATATCTGAAGATATAGAATAGATACATACATACATACATACAGCTTTTGGGATCTGATTTGTATACCTAGAGTGTTCCTTCTCAATTCAAGGGGCAACGATGCTCATAGCCCAGACAATTCCCACCATTGTTACTGAGACATGCCACTGCTCTATTCAGAGTACAATGCCACAGTCTGACTCAGTGAATTAGCATGGGGCAGTTTGAAGATACTCTCCATCAAGAGTCATATGGGATGTTAGTCATCATTGGGCTCAGATTGGGGTTGGAGATGGAGTATAGTATATGTAACCAATTTGTCTTTTGAGATGAATATTCTTAATAGATTATAAAGGGTGTGAGGTATTGGCAATTTTCCCCTCTGCTCTTTTTACTGTTTTAGAATTTTAATCAACAATTAATTGAACAAATATTTGCATGGGGCTAATTTCAGTGAACTTATAGTTGATTAATATAGACATGAATTCTGTTTTCATTGAACTTAATGGTCTAGTAGGGGAGAGATCATTGAACAAGTAGTTAGAAGTTCATTGGGTAGTACCATCTGCTTCCTGAAAGCATCTGGATAACCCAAGGCAGGTGCAAGCACAGATGGTCATTTCCCATCAACAGGGAAGAAGATTGCAGATACCCTGAATGACCCATAATAATATCTCAAAATCCATAAAGTCAGACATGATCTATCCATATCATATCTGATATTCATGCAATAGTAGAAATGGACAATGAGCACATAACTGTTTTATGGATATAGATCAATAAGCTTCATATTATGTGAGGTCAAATAACAAAGAAACCCTTAAAATCATCACCAACCATAGTACCTATCACATAGTAAGTGCTCATTAAACAGTTGCTAAGCAAATCATTTGAAAGATTCCTATTTGCTCTCAAGTAATTAGGCTTTGGACTCATCATTCTTGCCAGTTCTATTACCTTGTTCTTCTTCTGGTGGGAGCTAGGCTGTAGGAGAACAAATGCAATGAAATGCTTGAAAGAGCCTCCCTCTCCTTCCTGCATTTAGATACTGTTCTCCAGCAGAGACATGGAAGGGAATTGAACTGCAGTGCAGGTCCTCGGAGATCTCAATGATAACAATAACAGCTGGGAGGGGGGATAGAGGAATGCAAGGAGAACCTGAAGGCTGCAGCCTATACATCCACATGAATCATCAAGATGAGGATCACAAGGACCATTTTATAGCAAATCTTCAGTTAATTTATTTAACCCTGCTGCCCATTATTACTACCCTTTTCTTGTTTAGGTCTTGTATCAATATGCTTGGCTAATTTTTTTCTGCCCAGCTGCCAACCTTGGGCAGGAGAACATCTGGTATATCCCCAAAGGGCATTAGCCCATTAAGAAAGGCAAATTGATTTTTTAAAACTTCATAAATCAGCAGTCAAATGAAAAATGTCATTTTAAATTACAAACACAGCCCAGTTGAATGTGTGGCTGCTATCATGCACAATTGGAATTATTTATGATTGTTTAATATTTGTTGGGGGGACATTGTAATTTTAATTATGTGATACAAGGTGAGATAATTATTTACTGGTGCCGACATGGAATTACCAATAATTACTTAATATCTGTTGGAAATTATTCAACAGTTTTTAATTAGTGGTACATACTACAGTGATTGTTATTTTTCCAATGAATATAAAAATCCCATCCATGAGAAAAACATTTGGGACTTACATTAGTAATTGTTCCAAAATACATTATTGATTTATACACATGATCATACTATGTTAGTACTTCTCAGTATTTGAGGCTTTCTTGCCTACATCAGCAGAAGAATGAAAAAGTAAGCAATGACCAGCTCTCAGGGTAGGCCATTAACTAAAGGAAAGGCATCCATTTGAACAAGTCCCATTTGGCTCATATTCTCAGATTCTGGGATAAACAAATATGTTGCCATAGGGATACATAAATGCTTTGTCCACTGTATCTCTTCCTTTCAATTGTAAATTCCTTGAGGGCAGGAACCAGTCTTTTTTTAAAAGCTTACTGTGTCATGTCCTCCCTTACAGAATCACCTTTACAGTAAATGTTCTATAAAGACGTGTGGATGAAGATGTGGAGCAGAGATAGTTGTTCATCTGTACAAAATTCCTTTTACTATTTTGTTGATATTCTTTTGCTCATCCTTGCAAACCACAAAGGAAAGAAAATGAAAAAATGATCTCACGGTCTTCTAATAAATGGTCTTAAGTCATTTACTTGGTGTAAAAATTACTCATGAACACCATTACTTACTAAACACATTGTTCTGAATCTTTTTTAATGTAAAAAGCATTTAATTAGAATTACATTGTTAGAGCCTGTTAAGTTTTTCCTTAGTTATTCATTAAAAAATGAAGTGCTTTACCAAGAGAAAACAAAAGGAAGAAAGATATATCTATTTAATCATTTGCTAAATATTGTTGATGATTTGCTAAAGATCACTTCCAATTATTTGTAAGTGTAATAAATTTAACTCCTCCTACACTGCTTTGTTAATGCCACCTTGTCTAGGAGGAAGGGAGACAGGGACACATCCTCCCCATAAGACAAAGCACAATGCAGACAATGGGCCATGTATTCCAGCGGGGACAAGTATTAAAAAGCCTTTCCTCCTGGGGTTCTATCTAACTCCAACCCCAGACTCTTACCTCACCCAGTGATGCCAGTCACCCCACATCACTTATAAGCTCCTGTGTTTCTCAGCCCCAAATGCACCGTTTATGTTCTGCTTTGTGATACAGAGACTGGGATTCTACAAACTACATCTCTTCTGTGCCAGTTGGCTTTCTGTTAGGTTTCTCAGCAGGGTCATAAACAAAGGATGGAAGACAGAAGAGGAGAAGGGGACTTGCTCCTGCCTGTTGGTTTGTTCCTCCTGTCAGCACTGTTTCAGCAATGGCCCTTCACCCAGAATAAGAAGTACTTATTTCTAAGAACAGCTGGTTCTGTTTCCAGCTTCTTTCCACATTTCCCAGCCCAGGTCATGTTCCCTGCCATGGGAACCGGCATGGGCTGTGCAATGCCCCCTACCAGAGGATAACTACCAGCTCTGCCTGGTCCTTCCAACAAGCTCTTGAGATACAGAAGCAGCCAGGTGGCACCTCTCCTTGGAAGGCTGGCCTCAGCACTTCCAGCCTTTTTAAATTTTTCCTACAGGTCCTAAAACTTGCAGTTTCTGGGAATCCTAACTTCTCCATGTTCTGCCAGCCCTGGAAGGGCTTCAGTCTTTTCTTCTGTCTAGTTCATCTTCCTACACCTTGTTACCCAATTCCCCATATTCAGGATCTCTGGTGGAATAATTAGTATGGGTTATATTTTCTTGCCCAACATTGATTGTAGCACCTCTCTACATAAGTACTGGCTCATAACCTTGGCTCATGATGTCCCCCACCTGTGGCACTGACACAACACACATCACTGTCCCTCTCACACCTCAGACCATACTCCATGTACAGAAAAAAATATCACAGATGTCTTCTGTTTGCCCTGAACTAATGTGTGCCAGCGCTATACTGTCCTAAATGTGACCCGAACTCCTAGAGCATCACATGCCTTGACACTTGTGGAACCATAATTCTCATTTGGAGGAACCGTGATTTTCTTCCAGACAATACTGGATGGACATGTCTTTGCTGTATTCTGATAAAGCAGTCTTTTGTTTTAAAAAATAATCATAAAAAAGGAGGATAAAAGATAGCTTTGAGGTAACCTGTTATCATTTCTTCCAGTTATTTATTAAGCTCTTTATCTTGTACCAATAGTCTATCTAAAGAGAGTCCTCAAACACCACTATTCTTTTCTTAAGTGATGCTGACAAAGTATCTAATAACCATAATATCTACCACTTAGTGAGCAGACGGTATGAGCACCTGGACACTGCACTAGCTTATTAAATTCTAACTGATCCTAAGAGGAAGAAATTATCTTCATACTTTGCACCTGAAGAAAACAGTAATGCGGAGAGGGTGGGATTAGGGTGAGGTGAGTGAGCAAAATTTAAGGGGGTGACAAGAAATTCAGTAATCAACAGACCTATGTTATTACATTTTAATAAATCAAACTAAATACAATAACTGATAAATATGAAAATGCTAAAGAGTCCAATATGGCAGCACTGCTCTTTCTGTTGCTTGTGCAATGTTTCTGTTTCTTTTGTTTGTGCAAGGGGGCGCATCGCCGTAAGACAAGGGACTGAAATGCAAATTCAGGTTTCCTTAACTCCAAACCCTCAGTTATCCACCATTTGCTACAGGGCAGGGGGATCATAATCTCTATCTCTAGAGGTCATTACCAACTCTAGTTTTCTGATTTTTTTATTTAATGTAGTGCCATCCAAGTAGGGGCTTTCAAAGAACATGAATGTATTCATGTGTCATAGAGAACTTGAATTCTCTAAATTCTATGCTAACTGTGGTTTTAGATGTCATACACTCTAGAGCTAGAAGATGTAGTTTTGATGAAATATATACTACTTAATTATTCATGCATGAATTCATTAATTCATTCATTTAGCTAATAGTTATCTAGTACCTATTTTGTGTTCAATCTCTTGCCATTCCTTGTTCAAGTACTTGTGGAATCCATACATAGATTGGTTAAAAAGTAGCAAGGAGTGAAATTCTATCTTTCCTAGGATAACTCCCAAGGAATAAAATAGTAAAATATGGATGAGACATAAAAACGGAATACTTGTATACTAGTTCATTAATTTATACCAGAGATCATGAAGATCTGGTGACTTCTATAGCTAATGGCTATTGTGAATGTATCACCTGAATTCTGTAACTCTTGAGTATCTGAGCTAAAGGATGATCCCTTTTCCTTCTTCCTTTATTGTAAAGTAGTGCATAACAAAATAATGACCTGGTTGCTAATGACCAGTTTGTACCTGAATGTCAGTGTGATTACCGACAGGGCAAATGCAGATATAGAGTGACCCTCCCAACCCAGAGTTGCAAAAGAGACCCAGAACACTGGTGGTGGTACTGGGGAAGCAGCAGTAGGCTGTGCATGCCGTCATGCATTTAATACCGACGACCTCCTTCTTCCCTTTCTGACAGTCAGCATCCACTTGCCCGGAGAGTTGAGTGGTCTGAGGAGATTCCATCCTGCAAATATTTGTAGGTGGTTATCCTGTCTGTCCCACAGTCACAACTCAGACAAATGATAAATATTGAGGTCTTTTAATCTTATCTCACAAGTCAATCCCTCCAGCTTTCTAATCATTCTTGCTGCTCTATGGCAAGAACCTTCACATTTGTCTACCTCTCTGATACAGAAATGATGGGAAGCAGAGCCCAATAGAGCAGCTGGTAGGTAGACCTTGACCTCAGCCCACATCCTGATGCCCAGACAAATGCAAGGGCCACAAAACTGCATCTCTGCTGCAGGAATCTTCTGCCAGGATCTCTTCCCAGAACACCAATTGTCATTAAAAAAAAAAAAAAAAAAAAAAAAGAGTGAAGGGGCGCTTGGGTGGCTCAGTCATTAAGTGTTTGCCTTTGGCTCTTGTCATGATCCCAGCCCCACATCAGGCTCTCGGCTCAGTGGGAAGACTGCTTCTCCCTCTTCCACTCCCCCTGCTTGTGTTCCCTCTCTCACTGCATCTCTCTCTGTTGCATAAATAAATAAAATCTTTTAAAAAGAAAAAAAGAGTGGAAGCAGGACATGTGATGTATACGGTTCATGTAAAACAGAGATTTAAATTAATCTAAAAGAAGTTTCCACCCTGGGCTTGCAAAATCTATCCCTTAACAGAACATCGTGAGGTGATGTACAGACTCAAATCTGACTGACCCAGGATGGAAAGACAGGTGTTATGGTTTTGAAAAATTGTTTAATGTCTTTGCTATTCAGTTTTTAAATCTGTAAAATGGAGGTACTCCTTCTTACTTCTTAGGTGGCTTCAAGTTAGAAGAGACAACATAGCAAAGTCTTAGACACAGCATCTGGCATTCCTTTATTTAGCCATTAACCAATGTACAATAGTCCCTAGTGTGTGCCAGATATTAGGTTCTGGGGTTAGAGTCTTAAAAAGACAGAGTTAACCATTCATTTAATGTAATTCATCACATTCTTAGTTATTATCATTAATAATACTATTTAAAGAAGTGCCAGCAGTAAAACAGTGGAAATCTTACCGTTATTGCTAGTATCAAAAACCATCCCACAAATACAGCAGGCTCTATATGAACTTCTCAGTCTATATTCATAGGTGGCTGTCAGTACTTGGCAATTTTTGTGATGGAGATGGGGCATGAAAGTACTGAAAAGTCCTTCTACCCAGGTTGGCAATGCTCACTGAGAGGTCCCAGGGCCTTCCTTTCAATGGGACTCTCTCCACTCAACTTCCAGATGTACATTTATCTAACTGAGCTCTGGGGAATCCAATCTAGACTATTCCATTTTACAGTAGAGATGAGTGCTAGTAAGATAAATTAAGCAATTTAACAAAAGTAAATATGATTCTTTCTATAAGTGTGTACCTACTAAACAGATATTTGATGAGATCTGCAAAAAAACAAACCATTTTTATAGCCTAATCTTTCTTCTTACATATCAAATCAACTGCCTTAGCATACTCTTTTTAACTTGAAAATAAAATGAAAGCAATACCAATTTTAAGAGTAAGGGCCACAGATGTTATTTCAGAAGTAACAGCGTGAAGATGACATGTTCGTTTGTCGTTTATGTCTTATGTGCATTATTTATGGCCTCAGATGTCATAAGAAGCAGCAAAGATGCTAATGACAGCCAGAGGTGGTGGTCAGAGAAAGGGAACTTTACGCAGAGGTGGTGACAACACTGTAGAGAAATAAAAAACATGAACTCTAGAGTGGTGGTTGGGAGATCCAGTGAGGCAGGATTATCATGAGACTCAAGCAACCAAGTGTAGAGTTAGAACTTGGGCTTGAAATAATGCCAGCTTCATCTATTAGACAAGGCTGGTGATCCACCACCAGAATAAGCCAGGGCCTAGAGGATCAGAAATCCAAGAGAACTACCGTAATCAGAGGACCCTGTAGGCAGAGGGGCAGACCTCAAGACCAGGACATGAACTCTTATGAGGACACAAAGTAGCTTTATTACCTTCCATGGCATTCTCTGTTTGTTGATTTATTTATTGTTGTTGTTGTTGTTTGTTTGTTTTTTGCTGGGGTGCTGAGTATGGTTAAACACATTCCACTGCATTAAAATGTCATTTTTTCCTAAAAGGATTTGAATGTTATTTATAATAAAAAGGATCAAGGTAAAGAGATTAGTCATGCTCCAAATACAGACAACTGAGTCCCTATTCTTCCCATGACAATTATTAGGTACCAGTAATAAATAGCTTATTAGGTACCAGGCACTGGTTCTATATACATTAACTTTAAGCCTTATGACAAACAGCCCCTGAGATAGACATTGGTGTTTCTATTTTTAGATGAGTAACCTGAGTCTCAGTGAGATTAAACAACTTGGCTCAAATTACACAACCAATTAAACTTGGATCTCCACTTCAATCTCTGGCTGCAAACCCGTATTTGGCAATGTTTCACCTTCTAAAGTTCTCTTCACTTAATACTTGACTCATGCGGTTACTCACTGATGCATTAATTCCTTCACTCATCCAACAGATATTTATCAAGCACAGTCCACAGTCCACACTAAGTGATGTATATAGAATTCAGGTTGTCTTTGCAAAAGTTATCAAGGCTGTTGGAAGACCAGGTAGTGGTCACTCTTCAAGGAGTGGGTAATGACTGCAAAATAGTGAGAGATGGATTCATATACGTTGCAATGTTGTGTTGCTTGACCTTGATGTTATTTACAATACATGTGCTCAGTTTGGAAAATTTATGAAGTTGTATACTTATGACATGTAGACTTTTCTGTATGTACATATTTATGTATATATATGCACCCATACACGCAAATGACACTTATTAGAGGTATAAACACACCCACATACAAGGAAACAAGCAAAAAGATACTGTCCTTGGCTTTAGAAAAATCATATCGTACTGAATAAAAAATAATAACTCTCTCTTTACCAGAATAACTGAAAGTACTCTCTTCATATTGATGTTGGGCATTGTTTAAAGTAAATAGGATGAAGCTAGCCTTGATTTCCTCTTCCTTATTAAAATAGTTGTGCTAAAATCATTGGGCTTGGGAGAGAAAGCCTTGGTTTTATTGTTGTTCTTTACTAATTTGTAAATTTAGGCATTGCATTAAACACTTTGAACCAGTTTTCGCACAGTAACACCTACAACACAGGATGATTTCAAGGATCAAATGTGTTTGTTAAATCTTAAAGAGCTACTACTAATTAGCATTGGTTGCTGCTGTTGCTGCTGCTGCTTGCATTCTGGGTTGAATAGAGATGGCTCCAAAGAGATTTCTGAACGATTAAAACAAACTTGGTAAAATGGTGACCTGAATGCTCTTTTTCTAGCTTTATTTCTGACTTTTATCTGCTTTTCTTGAGCCATGTGTCTTTGACCAAAGGGCAGTCTGATGCAAGCAACTCTGCTGGAATTACTATAAAGAGAATTTCTGTAGGACTTGTTCTCTTGTCCTATAAGCTATAAAAGAACTAGAAATTACTTTCAGAAAATCTTTGTCCAAACCAGAACGTGGTGGACCTTGGGACAAACCTATCTCAGAGCAGTCTGTGGGATCCTAGATGAGAGATCAATTTCTCAACATTTGCCTGGCTTGAATGGCCTAGTTCTCCCAGCACTTCAAGAAGCCTAGAGGGAGCTAAATGGATGGGCTGAGTACTCCTTGTTCCAGAGGCCAAGAAGATAACAGGAAGTGGGATGTGGGGGGAGGGCTTCACTATTTCTATTCCCACTGATCCTCAGCAGGAGAGACCACTTCGCTTCCCACCACCTAACTAGTAATTTCTCAGTGTGACCAGAATCCCATTTTATTGACAAAGAAGAATATTTACTTGAAAGGAACAAGCAGTTAGAGAATCAGAATCTGTCAAAATAAAGCAAGCACATACTCAACAAAATACAACCTCTGAGGATGACAAAACATCTCTCTTAGAGAGAGAGAAATAGAGAGATTCAAATGCAGCATGTTCTTATTTCTGCAATAAAAACATTTGCATAATTAATCAATCCCAAAATTCTATAGTTGAATAGAAAGAGAAAATGCCACTGTTGAGACCCAGATTAGTTGCCTGGAATGTCAGAGGCAAAGTATTAGCTTAAAGCTAATATCCTATATTATATATAGGATTTAATTTATTTAATATAGGATATTATATAATATCCTATATTAAAAGGATAAAGAGATGGTATTCATTAGAGTATACACAGGAGTTTAATATACAAATAAGTAATTGTTTAATATGGGGGAAAACAACTAAGAAGAGAGATGCATAATCTGAACAAATAACAGAAGAAAATTTGGGGGAACAGAGGATAGACCTGAATCTGAATATTAAATGGTTTCTTCTGGTCCAGATTAGATCAATAAGTAAAGTACACACTTCAACATATTGCAATAAGATTCCAGAATTCTATGTAAATATATAATCTTATAAACTCCTAATGGACCAAGTGCTTACAGAAGAGAAAGAATCAGGCTGGCATTGAACTCATCGGCAACCCAGGAAGCTGGAAGACAATGACATAACACCCCAGATGACGGAGAAATGACTGTAGTATTTGAATCCTATGCTCAGTCAGGATTTCATTCACCTGTCAGAGCAAAAGAAAGATATGGAGACTAGGCAATAATTCAGGAACAACTTCATGCATATAGCCCATCTGAAGGAATTACTCAAGAACAACTCAGAGCAAAGAAGGGATGAGGCAGAATAGAGGCTACAAGGTGGGGAGGACGAGAGGTTTCCTTTCTCAGAGTTGAGAAATGAGCACCTGCCTGTGTTTCTCCCAAAATGGGTAAGAAGAGCTTGCCCAAGAACATATTTAAACCCACCCTTGTAAAGGAAGGCATGCGTTTAAAAAGAAATGCTAAAAATTATCCAGAATGTTGCATCAAAACCTGGATCTTCAGGTGGGGGGGAAAGAAATTGGGAGAAGTAGGCTAAAAAATATCAAATATTTGATGTGAAGTAATGGGGAGGAGGAAGAAAATCTTCCTATTTCTAAGTGGGGAGGGTTTTGGAGATTTAAATTAATAGAAAACAGAGAATTTTTGTAGATGAAAGTCAATTATAATGGGGAGATTATATAGTTGACCCTTGAACAACACAGGTTTGAAATGCTTGCGTCCACTTACTACCTTTTTTTTTTTTTTTTTACAACACAGCACTGTGAATTTATTTCCTTTCTCTTATGACTTTCTTAATATTTCCTTTTCTCTAGCTTACTTTGTTGTAAGAATATAGTATAGAATACAGATAGCATACAAAATATGTGTTAGTTGACTGTTTAGGTTATCAGGAAGGCCTCTGGTCAACAGTCATTATGTTTTTGGGGAAATCATAATTTATATGTTGGGTGTTGGTGTCCCTAAACCTTGTGTTGTTCACTCTATTTTACACTGCTTTCAAATAATAGGGGAAAATATGTCTGATGTGTCAGCAGAAAAGATTATAAGCATCAATAATATAGAATGGAATTTCTAAAAAAAAAACCAAAGTGGGGAACCATAGAATGAAGAGTGATTTAGATGTAATAGATATCAATCTATATATACTATGCAAGATACAGTCAGTTATATAAAACAAAATATTCAAAAACCCCACAAAACTATCTAAATTCAAGAATGAGATAAAAATAGTTATGGGGGTGGATGTGACTGGGTTACTCAGTTGGTTAAGTGTCTGCCTTCAGCTCAGATCATGACCCCAGGGTCCTGGGATCAAGCCAGCATCAGGCTCCTTGCTCAGTGAAGAGCCTGCTTCTCCCTCTCCCCTTCCTGCTGCTCCCTGGTTGTGCTCTCTCAATCTCTCTTTCTGTCAAATAAATACATACCCACCCCCACACCCACAAAATAGTTATAATAGGAAGGAGTAATGCAACTTTCTTAGAATTTGGCATCTTTAGTGGACAAAAACAATGATAAGAAGTTAGAAGAACTTAAGAATTTAGTCAATAAAACTGGTTTCAGATATAATATTTCATTATTATATGGTATATTTAAATAGCATTAATTTATGTATATAAAAGGGATAGTTTAAGTTTTTTGTCCTGGGATACAAAGAAACTTAAATAATTTTTAAAAATTAAAGATTTTATAGACAATGTTCTCTGACCAAAATTCCTCATATTAAAAAATAATAAATTCATGTTGCAAAATCTTTACTTAGAAAATAAGAAATAGATCTCAGCTCATCTTTGTGTCAGAAAAGGGAATTAGAAGTTGTCAAAGAAGAAAATTAAATTAAAATACTTCATATCAAGCCTATGGAATACAAGAAAAAAATTATTGTAACTTAATTGTCTTTATTGCTAATTAAGATGATAAAAATGGATGAACTGAATACTCATCTTAAGAAATTAGAGAAAGAAAAACCAAACAAGCAAACAAACCTAGAAAGAAGGGCTTAACACAGAAGCAATCAAGAATTAATTAAAATGAAACAAACAAATACAAAAGAAAAAGGAAAAAATCCAAAATCCAGTTCATTGAAGTCTTTTGTGAGCCTGATTAAGAAAATAGGAAACAAGTACAGATACAATTAGGAGAGAAGATAGGAAGAAAAGAGAAAAACAAATACTGACTCCATACAGATTAAAATATTTTAAGAAATACTAACTGAAACTCAAGGACAACAGCAAAATGCAAATTTATAAAAATTCATCTTAGAAGTAGAAACCCCAGAGATGCCTGGGCGGCTCAGTCAGTTTAGCATCTGACTCTTTTTTTTTTTTTTTAATTCATTTTTTATTTATTTTCAGCATGACAGTATTCATTATTTTTTCACCACACCCAGTGCTCCATACAATCCGTGCCCTCTATAATACCCACCCACCTGGTACCCCAGCCTCCCACCCACCTGTCAATTCAAATCCCTCAGATTGTTTTTTAGAGTCCATAGTCTCCCATGGTTCACCTCCCCTTCCAACTTTCTCCAACTCCCTTCTCCTCTCTTACTCCCCATGTCCTCCATGCTATTTGTTATACCCCACAAATAAGTGAAACCATATGATAATTGACTCTCTCTGTTTGACTTATTTCACTCAGCATAATCTCTTCCAGTCTAGCCCATGTTGCTACAAAAGTTGGGTATTCATCCTTTCTGATGGAGGCATAATACTCCATAGTGTATATGGACCACATCTTCCTTATCCATTCGTCCGCTGAAGGGCATCTTGGTTCTTTCCATAGTTTGGCGACTGTGGCCATTGCTGCTATAAACATTGGGGTACAGATGGCCCTTCTTTCCACTACATCTGTATCTTTGCAGGGTCATAGGGAAGTTCTATTTTTAATTTCTTCAAGAATCTCCACACTCTTCTCCAAAGACGCTGCACCAACTTGCATTCCCACCAACAGTGTTAAGAGGGTTCCCCTTTCTCCACATCCCCTCCAACACATGTTGTTTCCTGTCTTGTTGATTTTGGCCATTCTAACTGGTGTAAGGTGATATCTCAATGTGGTTTTAATTTCAATCTCCCTGAGGGCTAGTGATGATGAACATTTTTTCATGTGTCTGATAGCCATTTCTATGTCTTGATCAGAGAAGTCTTTGTTTATATCTTCTGCCCATTTTGTGATAAGCTTGTCTGTTTTGTGTGTGTTCAGTTTGAGGAGTTCATTACAGATCCTGGATATCAACCTTTGATTTCGGCTCAGGTCATGATCTCAGAGCTCTGGGATTGAGCCCCACTTTGGGCTCTGCACTCACTGGGCTCTATGCTCAGCATGGAGTCTTGCTTGTCCCTCTTCCTCTCCTCCTCCCGGCTCCCTCTCCCTTTCAAATAAGTAAATAAATAAAATCTTAAAAAAAAAAAAAATTAGAGGGTCACCTGGGTGGCTCAATGGGTTAAGCCTCTTCCTTTGGCCCAGGTCATGATCTTAGGATCCTGGGATTGAGCCCCACATCAAGGCTCTCTGCTCAGCAAGGAGTCTGCTTTCCCCTCTTTCTCTGCCTGTCTCTCTGTCTACTTGTGATATCTCTCTCTCTCTGCCAAATAAATAAAATTTTTTTTAATTAAAAAAAATAAAATTAAAAAAAAAGTAGAAACCTCAGACAAACCAAAGATCTGTTGCATCCATCTATCTACCTATCTATCTGAGACAGAAAGTTTGAGCAGGTGGTGGGAGGGACAGAGGGAAAGGGAGAGAAAGAATCTTAAGCAGGTTCCAAGCTCAGGATGGAGTCCTCATGCCCTGAGCTGAAATCAAGAGCTGGATGCTTAACTGATTGAGCCACCCAGGTGCCCCATATCTGCCATTTTTAATAGGAGTTGAGACCAGATGGGTTCACAGTTGAGGTTTAACTAACCTTTAAATTCTGATGATATTTGGAATATTCTGGGCCATAGAAAAAATAAAATTTACAAATTTATCTTATAAATATAGTAGTAAATGAACAGAAGACTTAATAAAAATACTATAAATACATTCCATACTTATATATCAAATATCTCATTAAAATGTTAATATCAGAATAGAGCAATTAACTCTAAGAAAGGATGACTTTATCCCAGGGGTGGGAGAACTTACATAAAACTGAAATAGCGTCTCTTGGGTGGCTCAGTCAGTTAAGCTCCTGACTCTTGATTTCAGCTCAGGTCATGATCTCAGAGTTGTGAGACTGAGTGTTCATAGTGCCCTGTGACTGGTTCGGGTCTGTGTGTAAAGCCTGCTTAAGATTCTCCCTCTTGGGACATCTGGGTGGCTCAGTTGGTTAAGCATCTGCCTTTGGCTTGGGTCATAATCCCAGAGCTTTGGTACTGAGTCCCACATTGGGCTCCTTGCTTAGCAGGAATCCTGTTTCTCCCTCTGCTTGTGCTCAATCTCTCTCTCTCTCTGGCCAAATAAATAAAATATATATTTTTCCTTTTTAAAGGGAGAGATTCTCCCTTCCTCTCCCTCTGCCCCCACCCCTCTCTAAAAAAATAAAAATAAAAAACAAAGTCATCTTTAAAACTGAAATAGAATCAAGAGATTACCATAAATTAGAATTGGTTGGGAGTTGTTTCAATTCAGGATCTCTAAAAAATAATCTCTCTGCCTTAATGACTACAGATTCTGTGATTAATCAGAGATTTGACTTTAGCTATCAAAGACAAAGAAAATAAAGTACAGATTTAATGTTGTTGTTTACATAATGATATATATGATGTTTACAGAAATCCAGAGTTTATATAATTAAATAGAATTATATACTTATAATTAATATAGAATTATGTATTTATATAATTCCTTCTCATTTAAAACACACACACACACACATACACACGGGGACCTGGATGGCTCAGTGGGTTAAGTGTCTGACTTGATTTTGGCTCAGGTCATGATCTCAGGGTTATGAGACTGAGACCTGTGTGGGGCTCTGCACTTAGTGGGGAGTCTGCTTGGGATTCCCTCTCTCCTTCTCCCTCTGCCCCTCCCCTCCTCACCCCTGCTCGCTTGCGCTCTCTCTCTCTCTCTCTCACTCTCTCTCATAAATAAGTAAATCTTTAAAAAAATAAAGGGAACACACAACAAAGTTCAGTCTATTGGCAGCATTCATTAGACTTGCCTTTAAACTCAATGGACAGGAATAGTTGTTTGGCCAACAGACTGTACTCTACAAGGTCTACAAGGTCTCTTCAGTCTTTTTTTTTTTTTTTTAAAGATTTTTATTTACTTATTTGAAAGACAGAGATCACAAGTAGGCAGAGAGAGGAGGAAACAGGCTCCCTGCTGAGCAGAGAGCCCGATACGGGCCTTGATCCCAGGACCCTGAGATCAAGACCTGAGCCGAAGGCAGAGGCTTAACCCACTGAGCCACCCTGAACTGTATTGTTAACCAGTGTTAATGATTAAATAACCCACTGCAGGTGCAATCTCTAATTTAAATGTTATCAGTTGGAACTGGTCCTTTACATATTATCTAGTTCTCTTTTCATATTTAAATAAGTCTAAAAAATCAATCCTATCCTTGTACATTTCAAGCTCTTTAAAAGTGTTTTACTTGTTTTGTTAATCTCAGGGTCCTGGAATCGAGTCCCGCATCCGGCTCTCTGCTCCACGGGGAGCCTGCTTCCTCCTCTCTCTCTCTTTGCCTGCTTGTGATCTCTCTCTGTCAAATAAATAAAATAAAATCTTTAAAAAAAAAAATTCCCTGCAGTGCTTATTACTATTCCTTGATCTTGTTGGTGTCTTGGGGGGGTGCTCAGTAATCACCTAGGATATTAAATAATGCTGAATAAAATTTCTAACTTCCTCCAGTCACTCTTTGATTTTAGCCAGGTATACTTTCAAGAAGAATCTGAACCTGAATGTCTCAGCATCACTTTTACAAAAATTGCAAATGCTATATTTGCAAGACATTCATTAACATAGATATGTTAAAACATACATAACCCCAATGCACAGGTGAAGTTTTCAACTCATCTTGTAGCTTCCTCATTTTGGCAAGACCATCTAGATGCAATGTGACTTAAAGACAGATATTCCCCAGTGTTAACACTGAGTTCCTTTGATGGACAAGGAGGTCAGCTGTAAGACTTGTCTTGAAATTTTTCAAGCTAACGCCATTTTATCCACGTTGTGTAAAACTTTGAGGTCTAAACCAACACGTGCTTAAGCAGTTGAGGAGACAGAAAACTCTTCCCTGAAGAAAATGCTGGCTCTACCTGAAAGAAATCCTGCTGTCCCCACCTGTTCTAAAGTGCAATAGCCTTCTGTCTGTCTCCTCAGCGTTCACAGCAGAACGACATCTTCTTTCCCATCTGGTGTGGAAAGCATATGGCCATCACAGCAACACAGGATGCCCTCACTACAGGTACTTGTTAGAAGATTCAGTCATTTGTTGTCTCATCCCTGGCCTCAACCAGAGGCTCTCCTAATATGGTTGAAATTTATAGAAAACTATTTAATAAACATATGAACAAACTACTTTTCTCCCTTCATCTTCTCCTAAACTACTATAACTGTATTAAGTTAGGTGATCGGAAAGAAAGGCTTTAACCTTGTGTCCCGAATTTTCCATCTTTATCAGGTGTTCATCTTAGTACCACCTCTTCTGCCCTCTTGGGCATGAGGACAGTGTTTTTGTGCATAGTTGCTGATTTTTTAAAAATTTTTCTTGACAATACCACTTACCTCATTACCAAAAGTTCATTGTCCCCATAATAAATTCTGTCTTGAGTTCTGCTCCAGGAACACATTTTCTATCAGAACTTCGGCATGCTTTCTTTCAGTGGAAAAGGATAATTAAGTAATACAACATAATTTCTTTGTTAGCCTTAGTTGCCAAAGGCTCAATTGTAAAATTAGCTTTCCTGGGCATCTAGATGAATCAACTGTCTCATTTTTGAGACTATTTTTGGTCTGTTTTTATCTCCCTCTCATTTCACACTATGTTTCACTTGTTAAAATTCATATAATCTTCATTTTCAGTTTTGATCTAGCATTAGCCTCGCTACATTTCAGGTGCTTTTAGTCTGTAAGTGTTTGGCTTGCCTGGACCCCACCTGCCACTGCCCAGACTCTTAAATAACAAGACGAGAGGACTGCTCGCTCAGATCAGGTCCAGCATGTATTATGAAGAAAATTGCTAATCTTGATTCCGATGCAAAGGCGGATCATCTTCAGTTTTTGTCTTTGTTTTTAATGATGAATCCAGTATGTCTTTGGATAAAGAAAATCTACATATGTATATATACAGTAAGGAAGGGCTAGTTTTGGGAGGTCCTGATTATATCTGGTAGAGCTGACTAGGTTGCTTGCTGAGTAATTATACAAGGTACTGCATATACAATGAAAGTGGGAAAATAATCTTTTACTTAGTTTATTTTAATGAAAAATATTAATAAATGAATTTGAAGAGAGAATTTGGAAAATACAGAAAGACCAAAAAGAGAAATTTTAAACCATTTGTAAATTCACTTTTAAATCAACTTTAATTAGATATATTTTGCAAATGATAAAATGGGACCATTTAAAGTGCACAGTTCAATGAGTCTTGACAATTATATACACTCATGTAACTACCTCCACAGTCATGCTTTAGAACCTTTCTACAACCTCCTCATCTTAGCTCATATCCTTTTCCAGTGTATGTCACCAACTCTCTCTCACTTTCCTTCTGACCCTGATTCCAGGCAAGTCAGCTTTCCTTTTTCTCACTATAGCTTGGTTTTGCCTATTCTGGAACTTCATATGATTTGAGCTATATAGTGTGTTGTCTTTTATATCTAGCTTCTTTGTCTTGAGATAGTGCTTTTTAGGATCTATATGTTCTCTTTAATGTATCAATGTTTTCTTGTCATTATTCAATGGAATTCCAACATGTGACTATAATACAAATTTTTATCCGTTCACTTTCTGATGGATAATTAGATTATTACCAGTTTGGGACTATTATGAATAATGCTGCCCTGAACTTTTCTGTGCAAGTCTTTGTGTGGACACATGTCTATTTATCTCAGGTAAATGCTTAGGGATTGGTAGGTCATATATGAAGTATTTGTTTAATTTTATGAGAAACTGTCAAATTGTTTTCTAAAGTGACTACACAATTTTACATTCTTACCATCAATATACAAGAGTCCTACCTATTCTCACATCATCATTACATGTTATTTTTCAATCCATTAGAATTACATTCTTTCTAGAAGGGGGGGAGTGACACTCACTGTGATTTCAGTTTGCATTTGCTTGATGACTTGCTTGACGTTGAATATTTTTTCATGGCACTTTTCATTGGCATTTCATAAATCTTCTTTTGTAAAGGATTTGCTTAAATATTTTGCAATATTTTAAGAAATTATTTGACCTCTTACTATTGAGATGTAAGATTGGTTTATAGATTATGGATTCAAGTCATTTGTTATATATATATATATATATATATATATGCATTATATATTTTTTTTCTTTTAATTTGTGGCTTGTCTTGCCATTGTCTTACCCTTACAAACAGTAAATATTTCAATTTGATGAAGTTCAATTTAATAATTTTTCCCTTTTTGACTTGTACTTTCTGTTCCAGATCTAGGGAATATTTATGTATCCCAAGGTCACAAATATTTCCTCCTCTTTTGTTCCTAGAAATTTTATAGTTTCTGCTCTTACATTAAGATTTATGATTCACTGTGAGTTTTTTGATGCAGGGTATAAAGTATGAATGGATTTTTTCGTGTATCATACAACGTTGCTAATTTCACATTAGCACTAATGTTTTTTTATGGATTCCTTCATATTTTCCAAGTGTATAATCATGTCAATGGTGAATTTAGACAACTGACATCATTCTAATCTGTATAAATTTTATTCTTTTTCTTATATCATTACACTAGGTAGGACCTTCAGCTCAAAAAGAAAAAAAAAAAAACAGTAGTGAGAGCAGACATTCTTTCCTTGTTCTCAGTTTTATGGGATAACATTATTCCTTCCCACTATGATGGTAGCTATAGGTTTTCTATGGAAGCCCACTGTCAGTTTGAGAAAGTTACCTTCTTGACTTAGTTTACTGAGAGCTTTTATCATGAATAGATGTTAAATTTTATCAAGTGCTTTTTTCTGCATCTATTGACATTTTTGTCCTTTATTTTGTTTTTATGAGGACTTACACTAATTTTCAAATGTTAAATCAATCTTGCATTCCTAGGCAGTGTTAAAATCCACAGGTCATAATGAATTAATATTTTCATTTCCAGATTCAATTTCTTCATATGTTGTCAAGGACTTCTGTGTTTATACATGATTTTGGTTTATAGGTTTGGTTATAGGTTTCTCTTTATCTTGTAATTTCTTTATTTCTATTATCAGTGAAATGCTGGCCTTATTAAATTTCTTACTTCTCTATTTCCTGAAATTCTCTCTATAGTTTGGTATCATTTCTTCCTTAACTACTTAATGAAATTAACCAGTGAAGTCTGTAGGCCTTGAGTTTTCTCTGTGGGAAGATGAAACTATACATTTAATTTTTTTGTATACAGGACTGTTCAGATTTTCTACTTATTCTTTTTTCTTCAGACTTAAGTCTTTATTTGAAAGAGAGAGCAAGCAAGGGAACAGGGGAAGGGATGGGGGAGAGAGAGAGAGAGAGTATCCCAAGCAGACTCCCTGCCGAATGCAGAGCCTGACTCAGGGCTTGATCTTACGACCCTGAAATCATGACTGAGCCAAAATCAAGAGTGTCAGGACCCAGCTGAGCCACCCAGATGTCCCAGATTTTCTACTTATCCTTGTGACAGTTTGGGTAATTTTTGTTTTTTCAAGGAATTTTTCCATTTCATCTAAGTTGTCAAATTTATTAGCATAATTTTTATTATAAATCCTTACTATCCATTTGAAATCTGTAGGAGCTGTAGTAATATAATCTCTTTCATCTTTGTTTTGGTTATTGTCTTCTTTATATTATATGGACCAGTCTTCTCATGAATAAAAATCTCTTAAAAATAAATAGTTAATTTTTTTGATCTTTAAAGAAAAACTTTTGGCTTCATTTATTTTCTGTATTGTTTTCCATCTGCTCTCTGCATTGAATGCTGCACATGTCCAGTAAGATCTGTCCACTCTAGCTGGTCAGAACTCAAATTATCTCCTAGCTCTTTCTGAGCTCTAAGAATTATCCAACTTATAAATCCCTTTTAGATCTTTTCCCAGCTGCATACATGTTCACTCTACACACGTGCCCTTTAGTATTCACCAGTGAAGTCATGGAGACTCCCGTGTTGATTTCCATAGCTCTTTTTCTCCATGTGACGTTCTTCCTCTCTATCTCCTCAATCAGATCGGTGCACTGAACACTGATCTCTACAGATTAAACTCAGTAAGAATGATATGCTTCCAGAAAGTACTTCTCGGCTGAATGCTGGGTGGATCACAGAGTTTACCTCATCTGTTTTCATTTATTCAGGGATCATAGTCGTCACTAATTGTTGTCCAATTGTCTTAAAACATTGATTCATACATTATGTTTCTAGTTTTTACAGCAGGAGAAAATTCTGATACCAATTAATCTTTCATGGCCAGAAGCAATATTCTAGAAGCCTCACTATTAACTTCATGATGTTTGTTTCTTGTAATATTTTATTAATTAATTCAATATAATCTTATTAAGCATTTGTTACATTGCCAAGCATTTAACATCTATAAATTAACACATAATATAACATATTTAAATTGGCTTCATGTATCATTATGTTCTTTTTTTCATTTATCTCAACTGGTATTTACTAAATATGCTATTTTCTCAAATTAAAATATTGATGCAGCTTAGGAAATGATTAGGTTTTGTATATATGTTGTTCTCAATTGGTATGGTATTTTCTTATAGGACACAAATTCTCCTTAGGTAAGAATTATTATCTTTGCTTTAATTCTTTCATTTCTCTGTTCTTCATCTTTTAATTTTGAAGTGAAATAAAACATTGCCAAATGTGTTCTCTGCATCACTGATTAAATTTTAGATTGCTATTTCTGTCCTATACTCCTTCTCTTGAATTTTACTTTCCTTAAATATTTCTTGATATAATGGAACCCTCTTTTTAACTCAATCTGCTGTTATATCATCTTCTATTTTATTGCCTTTTCCACAGAGCTAGTGAATTCTTTTTTTTTTTTTTTGCCTTTATGGAAATTATATATAAGATACTCTCTAAAGTTGTTTTCTGTTTTCTGTAGTGTAAGTTTTTTTTTTTTTAAATTGTGTTTCCTCCCTTATATCTTGGGTATAATCACATTCATCTTGTAAGTACAACAAAGACTCTACCAAATCTTTTCACAAGTCTCATATGGTTATTACTACATTCTTTGTATTTATCCATGGAGGAAAAGTTATATAAAAATTGATGGAGAGGTGGATTTTCCTCCTGGCCAGCATCACTTTCCTCCTAGGAGCAGTCGGATTCCTCGTATTAAAATCTACCAGGCTGCCACATGTGCTTAACTCATTCTAAAACTTTTAATACTGGATGTATGCAGTGTGTACTGTGTATAATGTATACGTATTCTATATGTGTATTTTTAAAGTATTATTTTAATAAAGTGGAAGAGGGAAAAATCAAGCGTTGGTTGAAATCTTGATCCCAATGTCTTTAAAAACTTGAGAGGAAAACATTGAACAGAAATCACTCATTCACTCATAACTTCAGATATACCCCACAAGCCCCTGACAAGCAAAGTAATGACCCTGACTTTTCTAGTGACTTAGAAGTGATCCAGAATTTTCTGTGGTCCTAGAGACACATCTATCCTACCCACTTCCTACTAAACATCTTTAATTCAGTCCCACAGGTATCTCAAACTCAGACATTCAAAAATAAAACTCATCCTTTCTCCTGTATTTCCCACAATTTAAAATGACCACTTTGCCTGCATGGTTGTATTAGCCACATTGAGGTTCATTTTAAACAACTTAGTGTCCACAGTCTGTTGTTCAAATTCCAGATATTCTGTCCTCTTAAAATCTGTTTTATTTGTCTACTCCTCTCTGTATTCACTGTCCCTGCTTTGTTCTCCTGCCTGGAGTGCTAGAATAATGTTCTAACTGGTTCCTCTACCTTCTGTCACATGTGTCTTACACCATCTTCCCATCCTTCTAATGGTGTTATTGTTGTTTCTAAAAGATAGGCCTGATTGCGTTAATACTCACCTTAAAACATTTCAAGATCTTCCCTTTATCTAAGAGATAGTGTCCAGACTCAACAGCATCAAGAGGCTCTAAACCATGATCTCTGAATCACCTGAGAATGTGGTTAAAGCACAGATTCTGGTTTGGTACCTGTAGGTGGGGCCAAAGATTCTTCAATTTTAGCAAGTTTCTGGGTGTGACCCAGGCTCCCACCCATAGGACCACTTTTGGTTGCACATCTGTAAGATGTCTTCTGTTCAGACTTCTCTCTAGACTCACCTTCATTTCTCCCTCCTCCACTTCAGCCCTATCCTTTTCACTTACTTAACTCTTTAAAGTGCCTAGAAAAATATCTCTGTGTGATTCATCATAGACATTTTCTGCTCAGAATGCTCTTCTCTCCCATTTCCACCTGAAGACCATCTATTCCTCTTTAACACTTATCTCAAGTTGAATTTTATAATAGAATCTTTCTCTGATCCCTCCATCCCATGGGAAGATTTATTTTACTTATTGACTGCTCTTCGTGCCTGGCTGTGCCAGTACGTGCAACTCCTAGGGCACTATGTGTTAAGAATGTGATCCATTCTCAACAGATTTTGTTTGTATACCTAGTTTCTTTCCTAGTCTGTAATATTATAAAGGAGAGATTGTGGTATCACTGTTCTCTAGCACACCGTCTCTCATCTTTCAAATTCTAAATAAATGGGTTTTATAAGAATGAATCTAAAATGAAATAGAAGAATAAATGGAACAACTTGAAAGTTTATTTATAGTTATAGTAACTATCTATTGATGCGTAAGATATTATCACAGACTTGGCATAATCTGCCTAGGCTGAAATCATGGTGTCAGGCGGGGCTGTGACCTTAACTAAGGCTCCGAGTTCTCTTCTGAGCTCATTGGCTATGGTGGAATGCATCTCCTGTACTGTAGGAGGGAAGCACCCATGTTCTTGCTAGTTATCAGTTCTTAGATGCTGACTGGATCTTTGGCACATAGCCCTCCTGGGCCATTCACAACAATGCTGTTTGCTTTCTTACAGGCCAACAGCAACACTTCTGACTGAATTCTGATCCCTCTCTAGTCTTCTATGATGAAGACTGATAAAATGCAATGTCATCAAATTTGCTACGTAGCATACTCTAATCAAGGGAGCAATAAGAGACTATTTCATCACAGTCATAGGTTCTGCCCTCATTCAAAGATGGAGGGTTGCACAGGCATGTACACCAGAGGGTGGGAATCTGGAAAGCCATCTTTGAATTCTCCCTACCACATTAGTTGACTACAAAACTTGAGGTGCTCATGACAAGCTTGGGGAAATGGAAAAGGAAGCTGATATTGAAGAGGAGGATAAAATATATAAAATTGTATATATAAAATTAAGATAGGAGTTTACTATCAATGTGTGCTAGTACTGGATTTTTTTTTAATATGTGGTTGAATTCTTGATTTTATAAATGAATATAAATCTTAAGGACCTTGAAATTTGTGGTAGAAACAGCATTCCTGACTACTGCTAAATGATCTTTCTTCTACCTTCGAATTGCCTTCTATTCCAAGCCACTGTAAACAAACCACCCCTCAGCCTTTGAATAGTTAAGTGTATAAAAAGGGACTTCGCTGAGGAATTAAGTCTGATCAGTTACTCTTAAATTTCTTGCTCAACTTTATCAACTCTAAATTAGAATCTTAAACTTCAAGTTTAAAAGAATGTAGCTGATGGCTTTTGAAGCAAGACTGGCAGCTTATCTCTTTTTCAGAGCGTAAGGATGCATGGAGGCAGCTGCATTAGCTTCAGTTTAACCTTCTGGAAAGCCAGTCACTAGCTAGCACTGCAGATTTTAGCTCTTCGTAGAGGGTGTCTGTAGCTTTCCTACAAATCCATGTGGATCATGGGATTTGAATGACAGGTTCTTAATGTTACTGAACACACCGGGTTTACCTTCTCATCTCCTGCATTGAATGGGATTAAACTTCCGAGCTGTGACAGGTGATGTAATGACAGTATTATCAGTTTTTAAATTTTTTAGCACTTGCTCACTCATGGCTTATTCCTCTGGGACGGTTCTTCTCTTCCCCTGAAATCCGCCAATGATCTATTTATCATAATTCAATATATTCATCCATCACCATGAAAACATAATTGGGTCAAACAGTTTTGCTCATAGGTAAAAACTCCCATAGGCAATTATCAATTCCCTTTATGATTAATATAAAAATGATGGTGTTTCTATTCATGGAAGTGCATGCGGGAGCATTCACAGTCATATACTATAGATAAACTTTGTCATTACACTAACACAAAGTAAAAATTCCTGAAGCAGCAAGGAACCTGGTAGCACCTATAATATCTGAGCATGTCAATTTGCCAGGAAATTAGAGTGAACTCACAGTATTACAAACAACACTTTTGCAAACTGTTTTTGCAAAAATGAGATTAAAGTTCTGTGTTTTTTTGTTTGCTTTTTTTGTTTTTTGGGTTTTTTTTTTTTGCTTTTTCTTAAATGCCATAATTTGAGGCAAGAACACAGAACTGGAGAGCACACTGTGTAGAGCAGACATCTACTTCAAACTCCTCCTTAGAATGGTAGGCACAAGAGAAGAATTTCATACTATATGCTTCAGTGAAGACTAACACCAGAATTGCATTTGAGAAAGGATTTGGTCATAAAAAAATCAAGTATGGGAAATCGTGGTTTGTATTTCAAAACCTAAAAAAAAAAAAAGAAAAAAAATAGCCCCTTATCATGAAGATGAATTAGAATCATATTGTTCATGAAAATATCTTCATTTACAGTGTTGTGTTTGTTTGTGTGTGTTTTGTTCATGAAGCCATGTTTCTCGTTGGTTTTAAGTCTTCCCAAATCAAGTTCTTTAACCCTACCTCTAGAGGGTATTGTTGAAAATGTTACATATATGTATATATATATATAACATATATATACTACAACATATGATATCAATATAATACTTATATATATAAGTATACACGTACATATACTTAAATATATATATAATGTAATATATACATAAGTTTAATGAATGTTTATTTTCCCTCAACAGAATTTAATTTCTTCTAAAACCTTTCTCCATGTAAGGCGGAAGTAGCTTTTGCTACCAAATGTTTGTGATTTGACCTTTCCTACCATACTATTGTCGCCAGGACGTGGCTGCCCAGACGGAGACCACATTTCCAGTCTCCTCACACATCACCACAGGCGTTTGCTGAGTTCCAGCAAAGTGGAACTGGAATGCAAGTAATACGCACCATTTCTAAGGCTAATCCACAACCCCCCCTACCTATTCCCTCCTTTACTGGCTGGAGGCTGAAGACTTGGAGTCCCAGAGACAGTGGAGTCACAGGACAGAAAGAACCTAGATTCCTACGTCATTATGTGGCAGAAAGCTACCTTTTCATGACCCAGGAACACCTCTGCATTGGAATTGATATGAAGGAAAAATAACTTTCATTTTGTTATGCCATTAAAATGTGGGGATTTGCTTGATGCAACAGCTAGCATTACCTGAACCAATACAGAAATCAAGGCCTTGAAGTAGATGCTGCTATTTAAAAAAAAAAAAAAAAAAATCTAAACTATGTGACAGGAACTTAGCAGTTTTGTGGTAGGCAGTGAGGACACAGATCTAGCAAGCTGGAAGTCCCTGCTTGCTGTAGTGAAACATTTGGTAAAACTGTCACCCTTGTTAGCGTGGAAGGCCGACCAAGTGTCTATGAGCCTGTGCATCTCGGGAAAGTGGTTGGAATGAGCCAGAATGCCAGCATATGTTGATCTTCCCTTGCTGTGTTTGGCAAGGTATTTCAAGAAAGAGTGAGCTAGTTTGCAGACAGAAAGAAACAGAATGAAAGTATCAGAAATTTGGAGTCACACAGGTTTGAAACTGCTTCTAGAGGACAAACAATGTAAAATAAGACTTGAAAAACCTTTGAGTCTCAAATGCCCATTAAAATTTCTCAATTAAATAAAGGGACAGGGCTCTGGGGCTGAGACCAGATTAAGAGTGGGGTTTCCACGCAAGCCCGCAATTGTCTATAGCGTTGAGGTACCCGCCTTGATAGAGAGGGGCAGAGTGGAGAAATAAAGACAACACTATTGCTCTAGAAAGGAACTTTTTTCTTGTGATTTCCAACCCATGGAATTGGCTGAAAACACATTGAGCGTCTCAGAGCACATACTCTGCCCTTAGTCACACAGCCCCCAGAAGAGACTTATTATATATAATGCCCATCAAAACCCATACTGGCTCAATATCAAGTTCACATCACCCTTGCTTATCCGACACAGAGCCTTCATTTTGCTATAGGCATTGTGTTGACTGAAATTCCTGTATTCCTGCATATCCTAAATTCAAAGCTCCTAGAGGAAAAAGGACAATAAATATAATTCTCTTCAGGGTGTCTCTAAGTTAGACAGAGCTGCAGTGTGTTCCTTGTACCAAGTGTTACCTAATAACAATTCTTTGGGGAGGGAAGAGATGATCAGAATGGGTATCTGGAAGAGATATTCCCTAAATTCATACTTTCCGGTGGTGTCAGTGGAGGGAAGAGGGAAATCACGGGGGCAAATGTTTTCCTTTGGGGATTTATAGAGGAAGGAAAATTAAAAAAAAAAAAATTAAAAAAAAAAAAGCCTTTTCAGTTTTGTTGATTCTTGCTGTCTAAAAATCGCCAAAATTTCATTTCATCTTTGCCTGGCGGAGAAGCTCACCTCCAGGGAGGAAACACGTGATCTCTCTCCTTGTTAAGCAAGTGCTGTACACAGCAAAAAGCACCCAGATATTAAACCATAAACCAAGTGAACTAATAAATAAAGATGCCAACCGCAGTTGAGCAGTAATGCTCCATATCTAATATTTTCAGGGGATAGGTCCTGTGCAAAGTGTTTCCACTCCCCCCACCCCCAGGATGAAGCTGACTGTGTTGTATAAAGCATAGATTAGCTTTAGAGCTAATCTATAGGAGCCTTGTGCTGAGCTCCAATCCAGGGACACTGAAATGGAAGCCACGGTGAGGACAACAGCAAATGGGAAAAGACTGTACCTTTGGAGTCACTATTTCTAACTTCCAGAAAAACAAAACTCCAAGAGAGATGTACATTGCTAAGCCTTGTAAATTGGCAGGTAGGTAAGAGGAAGAGAAAGGGAAAGAGACACACATACTCATTTTCTCCTGAGTCACCACAGGATCTATCTAGAAGGCTGAGCTCCTATCAGCAGTTTTGAAATCTGAGTCTGCTCTAAAAGCCACAGGCATTCTAGGAAGGAAGTAGCCCACAACAGCATTCAGATCATTAACGATACACTCATACTGAACACTGAGGCAAAATTATCTTCACCTTAAGTTTAATGCATTCCTGGAAACCACAAGAATAGCTCTGAGGAATGCCCCTAATGGCGAGTGACAGAAAAAAAACAACTTGGTACAATTCTTGGCGACCACACAATTACCCAAAACAGAGATGGAAAATTATATTTGGAGCCAAAAATAAGACCTCTTCTTTTATCCTGCATGCCATAAATTCATCTGCAGCAAGTAAATACTTTATTGGCCTAGCTAGCGTGATACAAAGAGGAAAAGACTATTTCAGAGAGCAGAAGGTGGGGAAATGTGTATTCTTGTGAAAAAAAAAAATTCAGTGACTTTTGAAAATGAATTCTCCAGATCCTTAAGAAAGTGTGTATATTTGTGTGAAAAGTCAAGGGTTAGTGTGAGTGATAAGAATGGACGTCCCCAAGGGGAGACAGAAATGGGGAGAAGAAAGAAATGAAGAAGCACATTAGTATCCTCCCTAAGATGCTGCTTCAGAAAAAGAAATTGAGGTTGTAAGGGGCAAAAATCAGTGCCTGAGGGGTAAGAAGCTTAATAAAAGTTACTGAGATAAAGGAAAGCTCTTGGAACCATTGGGTCTCCCACTGACACTTATGAAGAATTCACTGACGATTAAGTACTCCAAGCCTGGTGGAAGCCTTCAGAGCAATTTTGGAAAAATGGAAGAAAGCAAAGTCAATGACACCATGGCTATTGACTATTTTGTTTAAAAATGGCACAACAGGAGATGTCAGGAATTGGAGGTTCTTAGCACTATTGAGTCCAGGCTTTAACACACTTGCGGGAATTGTGTGGTGAGTCCAGGAGTCATCCCTGACAGAATGATACACAAGAACCAAAACCGTGTAATAAAAGGGAGGAAGATCACACAGCACTTACTCACCTGAAATGAAGAAGGAAGGCATACTGAAGGTGGAACACAATCAGGTTATACCACTCTTGGATAAATACATAGTATTTGATCGTATTTGACAAGACAGTGGGTGACTTTGCATTGCTAAGGTTATGAGTTTGAGGTAACACATTAGCCATATGAAAATGGAGAGTCACAAAGAAGAGTAAAATCTCTGGAGACAAGGTAAAGATGTACACTCAACCATTTGCTGCATGCATTTACAACACATTTCTCATTTTTAAAAAATACATTGATATGAGACCAATGCCAAGGAAAGGGTTATAGGAAATGCTGGACAACAGCATACATGTGAGACATCAATGATTTGGGAAGCTAAGGGGAAGGTCACTCCACCACTTTACCCATGGAAACATGCATAAATAGCATTGTGAAATGGCTGTGTGAAGAAAGAACTAAAATGAGTATAGGCAGCCCACCCTTTATTGTTTTTAAGATTTTATTTGTTTGACAGAAGTGGGGGCATGAGAAGGGGGCAGGGGGAGAGGGAGAAGCAGACTTTCCACTGAGAAGGGTGCCTGATGCAGGGCTTGATCTCAGGACCCCAGGATCATGACCTGAGCTGAAGGCAGATGCTTAACCAACTGAGCCCCCAAGGCACCCAGCAACCCACACTTTAAATATATAAGGGTACCTGCTCTTCTGAAAACATATCTTAGATGATACAACAATAGATATCACTCCCCTTTGTTTGGCAAACCTCTACTTCTCCTTTAGTCTCATCTCAACTATCATCTCTTCTCTATAATGTGCCCACCCCTTCCCAAGTAGAGATAACTATACCCTCCTTAGATATAATTACCATGTGTAAGTTTTCTCTTGTTGCAGAACAAATTTCCACAAAATTGGCACCTAAAACAACACAAATGTATTATCTCATGGTTTCCATTGGTCAGGAGTCCTTATGTTTTAGCTGGGTGATCTCCTCAGGATCTTACAATGCCGAAGTTGGGGAGTCAGCAGGCCATATTGGCATCTACAGACTCAATTAGGGAATGATCACTTTCAAGATTTCTCAGATCACTGGGAGAATTGTTTCCGTGTGACTGACTGAAAGACTGAGTCTTATTTTCTTCTTGGATATCAGCTAGGGATCATTTTCAGGTCCTAGAGTCTGTCCTTGGGTTTCTGGCCATGATTGCAGTCCTGTGATTCCTTCATAGGCTACTTTCTTCCAGGTCAGCCAGCAGGAGGGCCTCTCTCTCTGATACTCCACCTTATCTCGATGGAACTGCCCTGATTAGATCAATCTCATCCAGAATAATCTCCATTTTGATTAATTCAAAGTCAATGGATTAATAACCTAATCACAGGGGTAGTATCCCATTATATTTACTGACCTCATCCACTCTTAAGGGGAAGAGAATATACTCAGTGTATACATAGTTGGGTGGAGAAATGTGGGGGTCATCTCAGAATCCTGCTTACCATGCTCTCTAAACTGTCAAGATGGGATATAATAACTATATATATTATGGCTAGAATATAAATAATGTTTTAATATATTATATATTCACAACTATAAATTATTGTATATATGTGCTATATATAAGTATATAATACATATATTATATTTTAATTGATACATATATTATTATATATGGGTATTTTACACACACACACACACACACACACACCCCCTGCCCTGGAGCAGAGACCATGCTCTTTCCAAATCAGTATCACCAACAGCTAGCATGATACCAAAAATCTAGTAGACATTAATACCTTCTGTTAAATTAAATGTCTGTAATAAAATAATATATAAACAAACAACAACAAAACTTGGGGTTGGTTTGTGGAAAGATTATGAGAAATAGATTTGGAAATGGCATAGGAAGAGAGAATGAGAAGAAAAAGATAGTTTCCAGGAGAATGTGGAAGAGACCTGGCAATGTGCCCATTTCAGCCCTCATGTTTCACCCCAGGCTTTTCAATAAAGCATGGACTATTTTACACCACCACCAACAGAATTATCAAATTTCTTCTGGTAGTCTTAAAATCAAGGAGACACATCATGACACTTAGAAATGCAGGGATCAAGGTCCATATTCTCTCCCAGTCTAAGTTTTAAGGCACTTCCAGAAGTGGGCAGAAGGGGGGCTGGAGGGAAGACGACAGTGCCCAAGCTTAGAGCAAGGAAGAACACCTCTCCACACACGGGTGTGTGCAGATGGTGCTGACGATCGCTGCATCTGGGATAGTCACCTTCATAGAAAAGCTCCTTGGAGCACCTGCAGAGCTCAGGTTGCCCACCACATGAATCCAGCAGAATAAGGAGTACCCCTTCTTGAAAATACTGATATTTCTGACTGAATAACAAAAATTATGAAAGAGTATGGACTTGGAACCAAAGGAGGCCAAATAACTTCAGGTTAACTGCTATCAAGGTTAATTGAATGATGAAGATGATAAACGGCCCAGAACATGCCCCAGTCAGTGCTGATGCATAGACCTGGGAAGTCTATAGTCTTAGCCTGGGGCAATCATGATGGACGCCTTGGCATCTTGGTATCTCCATTTCTAATCTTGTCATCTGCTTAATGGATGCTGCTCAAAGCTTGAACCTGAGTCTTTCACCTCCAGCAGTATGCTTACAGAATCACATGAGGACCAAACTGCATTTTCCTGTGTTCATAAACAACAGTAACATAATTGATAAAAGTTTTACAGTGAGATAGATCCAGAATTTTGAGAATTCTGAAGATGCCTTTTATTATCAAACTATATTTTTACAACCAGCCTTGTTCTATAAGCTTTACAGCTGGAGGTGGTGGATTTTTCCAGTTTATTCAGAGTGGTGGCCCTGTTTTGCTTGAGACGTGCTTTAGAGGACCTCTTCATGTGAGTCACTGGGTCTATAAGAAATGTGAAAGGAAGCATCATCCCAATCTAAGCATCCACAAAACCCAAAGTCCAGAACTCAGAACAACAGCAAAAAGAACTGTATCACCTACAAAAAGCTATGGACTTTGAGTATAGGGACAGCCACAGATGGTGTCTCTTCAATGACAGTCCTTTTTGACCTAATCCTGACTCAAGAAACATTGGCTGAGGAATATGAGGCAGCAGGCAGTGATACTCATAATACTGACCGTGAGGTTGCAGAGCAAAGTTGTGAAGGGCCAGTGTTCCCAATCGTCCCAGGGATCAATGGCAAAGCACTGGAAAAGAAACAATGAACAGGAGACTTCAGGAAGCTCCAATTCAGTTTCATGAAGCTCAGAATTTTGAGATTTCTGTGTGTGAAAGTTATTATTTCCACCCACAGGCTATTGACTTAATTTAGCAGACATTTCTTACAAAGGAAATCTCATGACCAATAAAGCCAGGGCTCAGAAGTGGCCAGAACCCTGGAGCCTACAAGGTAAACACTTAATTCTGATGAGACTTGCCTAAGAACTCATGCAGAGAAAGCTGCATTGACTGTCCTTGGAAGCCTGAGACAGTGTTTTATCATTTGGAACTCAGTGCTTTTGCGGCTGTTGGAAGAGAGTCCCTGCTGTGTTGACCACATCAAATCTCCACAGATAAGCTGGCCTACAGATACATCCCTTTATCTTTCTTTCAACTGTAATGACCTGAGTTCTCCTCATCTAGTAGAAAAGGAGGAGGGAAACAGAAGTCTGAGCCTGCTCAGCCTGGTCCTATGGTCTCCCCTGTCAGGGGGAGAGGCCAATCTGTTGACTGGCTAACTGGTAAATGATTTAATTAAAAACAAATGAATAAACAAAATAGCAATGTGGACTATTTGGATCTTTTCTTATCTTCTTACTTCTATAGGGAAACATAGTGGATATTTCTGTAATACCCTCCCCACTGGCTCTTCCCCTGAGGGGTGGAGAGATCTATCTGACTGGTCAGCCTGGGAAACTTCCGAGTACGGGTGCTCTGTTGGGACTGGTGCTCCAGGATGCATTATCTGCCTCCACCATGCCGGGAACAGCCCCTTGGTTAATGAGAGGCCAAGGTCGGATTGCTAGTTTACCTAGACTGAATGGACATCTGACTTCTTGGCATATTTCTTAAGTGGTTCAGAATATGCAAAGCAGAGATGTGATTGATTCCCCCCTTTCCCCATGAACAGGTAGCAAGAACACAGCATTGTGTAACCCATGGCCTTGATTCTAGTCACTGGCTGTCACCTTGAGCATTGTTACTTCTCACCAATGTTCTGAATTTCTGTTGCCTCATTTGAAAAAAAAAAAAAAAAAAAAAAAGAGCCAGTAAAATTTGCTCCACAGGCAGAGTTGTAGAGGCCCTACTGGAAAGCATTATCCAAATGTCTATAATTAATGAACTCAACACATTTTGATCTCCCAGAAAAAAAAAAAAGGACATAGTAAATGCCTTAGAGATGCCAGAATCTAGTTACTGATGAACACTTATTTTTCTTCTTTGTTCCTTAATTTCCTTCTTTCTTGCCTCCTTCCTTGTCTTGTTTTTACACTGGAGTTTCTTTGCTAGCATTTTCACAGAGGCATAAAGCTTGAAGAGGGTTGGAGTGCTTTTCTTCCTAATTGAAAGAATAGTTTCAGTAGAAGACTTTTCACCTTAAAAAACTAAAAATATCAAATCATTGGAGAATAAAATATGAACTGATGGGATGGGGGAAAAAGTATAGGGGATTCAGAGATGGCTGTGAAATGTTAAATCTGGGAAACTTTAGGATATGATTTCTGTGAGATCTGCAATAGAAAAGTTGCTATAAAATGCTTAATTATGTGTTGCTCTCATAGAAACTGCGTAGAGAATGTGATATATGCCCGGTCTTTGTACTTGGCAACGTATACCAATGTTTAACAGCTTTTTGAGATATCAAGACCTTATCAAGACCCTCCACCTCCTCTGTGAATATTTGCATTTATTTGATGAAATCAGTAGCACTTAAATGAGCTATATTATTAAACATAAAAAAAAAAACTTCAAACTTTCAAAAATAGTACAAAAATATCTAGGTCATATTATTTAGTCCACACTGACCAAGGGGTCTTGGTCCCATAGATTGGGAATAATGATTTACTCTCTCCTGGTGCTATTAGAACCATAAATGCTTTTGATGCAACTATAAATAATAATAATAATAATAGTAGAAGTAGTAGTAGTTGTAGTAGTAGTAGTTCATGCATTCAGGAATTACTAAGCACTTTATTTGGATGACCTTATTTATTTCTTACAATAATCCCGTGAGGTCAGATTATTGAATTCCCTTTGGAGGTGAAGGAACCAAGGTCCCCCAAAAGGTAAGTAATTTACCCTTGAAGAGAGATTAGGAGCCCAGGCCAATTGATTCTAGAGTTTGAATTGTTAACCCTTGCATATTATTTACTTGCCTTGCCTGTAACTCTCAGCAGAAAAGAAAACACATACCAGTGATTTCTATTTAATCACATTAGTAAATAATTTAAAAATAGAATAAAGGGGATGACTATTGAGGAAAACAGTGTTATGGTAACAAATCCACTGGGAAAAAGGGAGAGGAATATCCCCATGATGTTGGATTGAGAAAAAAAAAAATGTGAATGAGGAAGGGGACAGAGGGGGCTGGATCTGAATATTAATGCTTCCTGTTTTTCACGTGGCAGTGACTGAAATGTGATGTGTAGGAATGGAAAGCATTCTGACTGAAAAAGGAAATAGTTCATGGAAAGGAGAAAGACCACATTGCTATACATAAGCAACTTGTAGTTTTAAGATCACACACATATATAAGCCAAGGAAGGAAAATGCTTCAATAAAATAATAATTGGAGGACAGAGGGAATAATCAAGTTTAACTTGTCTGATTTCTTTGGTGGTAAGTGTACAAACAAGAGGTACCCTTGGCAGAATGGGAGCCTGCCATGTGCCCCTTGGAAGTATAGCTATTCCCAGAGCCCCAGTCAAATGTTAGTTTGGAACAATAACCCTGGCTTTCCTCACATTTATGGAACAAAGGAGAACTCTCTCCGCCCCCCCCCCCCACAAGTGTGTCTGATTCAACCGCCTTTTCCTTGACATACTCATCCCCTGGCTGACCACATTATTGTCCTAATATGCTCCCAACTTCTGGCTCCCAAACATACTCTCATCCACGTCTAAACTTTTAAGATAGGTGCCATATTACATCTTGGATGTTAACTAATACTCCTCATGAGAAAATACAATTTCTTTTCCTTCCCATTACACACGAACTTATTTTAAACCCCAACGGCATGTATGGCCACACAAAGACAGACAGTCTTTAATAAGCAAATGCTTACTGAGTCGCAGGTCCTGAGCTTTGTGCCAGGGGTAGGACTGTGAACACGCCAGATCTAGTGCCCAGCTTCATGAAGTTTACACTTGAGTGGAAGACGTGCTGCAGAACCCAAATGATCAGAAAAATTAAATAACTTCAGGGATAGTACCTACATAGTATATAACTGCACGTGAAACATATAAGATGCTTGTTAATGAATAGGAAGATATGGGGCCCAAGTTAATTTAAGTAAGGCTTTTTGGGGAAATGCTATATAAGTGGAGATTTATAGGATGAGATGATAGCATTCCAGGCATAGGAAACTTGAGTGTAATTCCCCAAGAGAAACAAAGGTGGAGACTGGCGCAGTCAGGGAAGGTCTGGGACCAGCCGGATGATGGAGAATAGCAAGAGACAAGGTCAGATCATAAAGATATTTAGATGTAGGCCCTAGGAAGAGGCTGAGAGGCATGGAAAGCCATTGGAGGATCTAAAAGTAGTAATTATGTCACTGATTTGCATTTTCACATGATTAGATACACTACTCTACAGAAAATGCACCTGAGAGGTGGAAGAGGGGAAAGAGATCGTTGGTTCCCCAGAGGGAAGAGGTGCTCGCAGGGCTGCTTCTTTCTGCAGCTGCTGGTTATGCACCTGGAAGGAATGTAGAATGTCACCAAGAACACCTGCTGTGGACACTCTCCGGCTGAGCTCACTACCAATGAGCTGGGAGGACGTCGGCACATTTCTTAACCTCTCTGTGTCTTGATTTTCTCAACTCAGAAATAAATAATCATCCTTACCTTTTAGGGTGGCTGAGATGATTAATTAAATAACACAGGAAAGGAAGGGGGTGTGCAGTGATCACTGGCTTCATGTTACCTCTGCAACTATTTTGGTGACTTTGGGGGGCTCTGGGAAGTAGGGAGCTCCTGGCCATGAGTCGAGAAGGCAAGAACAGGGTGATTCGTAATAAGAAGCAGCTTGGAGGCAGATTCTCCCTCCTGATCTCATTTGACTTATTGCTCCAAAACAAGAGCTAACCATAGGCATCAACCACAGACCTGGTCATCAGCACCCATTATTTTATTTCATTCACACACAGTCTTGCTGTGTAGATATTGTTATCCTCATTTTTGGTATGAGGGAAGTGTGGCCCAAAGGAGATAGTGAACTTGCTCAAGGTCACTAGTTAGTGGCAGAGCCGGAATTCAAGCCAGATCGGTCTCTTTCCAAGCCCCATGCTCTTTCCACCAAAATGGCACAGCCACAGCACACACCTGAATCCCAAACACACCTCAGGTTCTCAGGATTCTGCAACATCTGTGTCTCTCAGCACCAGGTAGCCTGTCTACGAAAGGTCCCCAGGTAACTCAGGGAAGAAAGAAATCTGCCCACTCCAAGCCTTATAAAAAAGGACAGAACAGCCCCGTTCCATCTGGTGTTCCGTAAAGCACAGCCTTGCCAGGTAAAGTCTGGAAATGAGGTTGTACCCACTGCTGAGTACCAAATGTTATATAGCTAATTAACCACAGAGGTTTGGGAAGGAACCCATTAAAGAGACCAAATACAGCATGAAGAAAAGAGCAAATGGCAATGTTGCTGCTTATTACCATTATTGTCATTAATATTAATATTAATACTATTATTTAGTTTTATTATTACTCTGATAAATCATTATTATTGCTGTCTCCCAGCATCTTCTGCATAAATCTATCACCAAATGTTTTAGAGGTTTAATATCATTATAGTTATGTAATTAAACAAATAGGAATAATAGTTGCAGAATTGCAGAGTTACATAATTATTGCTCTACAATGGAAACAATAAATAAAACTTACTTGCCTCTATAGCAGTTACATTAACAACAATAGAAACATTGAAGGCTGAAGCTGAAGAATTATGTAATGCTGACATAATTAAATAATAAATTATCCTAGAGCTACGGGGACATGAGCTATATAAAGCAGTTTATGGAATGGAAGAGAAAAGGAAACCATTAAGCAACACAAAAGAAAAAAATAAATAAAAGAAAGAAAGAAAGGATTTTCCGATGGATACAAAGCAAAGCCACATGGGTCCAGAATGAGGAGTTCTGGGGTTTGTAGTATGAAGATGCTTCCGCTTCCCATTCTAGATTCAGACATGTGCGTGGAATTTTATCAAGCTCAACACACAGAGTAATTTGTCTAAAGCTATAAATCACTTGGATAATATAATCCCCTTAACTGAACAGTTACCACATGTGATACACATTTAATCTCTATGTTTAAACTTATCTCAAAATTCAGCTCCATTATATATTACACAACCCACTCTTCAGCAACCTGCATGACTACAGTGTGCACACAGGATGGGAAGCTTGCCAGAGGCTAAGAATGATACTCTTTAGAAAATTTTTTGAAATTATTTAACACACAATCCCCCTATCATGATGCTCCTTTGGTTGTGTTATCTCAATATTAACATACTCAAATATTTGTAAAGGCAAAGATGTTTGATGTTATATCAAATACAAGATCTTTTTATCCCAAAGTTTTGCAGTTAGGTTGCCTCGATTTTATAAAATAAAAATTTTTTAAAGGGTGTGTTTATCGAGGTCTAGAGTGAGGGGCATCGTTATATACCTGAGAATATAAAAATAGGTACCTGCTCTACAGACTGAGTTCAGATTGGGAAGCCAGTGTATAGCAACACATTTTGCACTCTGAATCTACCTGTCTCCCCCGTGTCAGCAGACCGAGCCCATTGTTGGAATGAATGGCACGATGGGATGTTCCTGGAACACCAGCAGCATGCAGGATGAATAAGCACATGGCATCGCTCAGCGGTGACAATGGGGAGGCAGAAGGCTCCTGTCCAGAGCCAGCAGGGAACAGAGTCATAGTCTGCCAGCCTCTCTGTAATTCACATTTCAAGGAGGCTCTCACTTCTCCATCAGGCCTGTTCTGAGAGCAGCCAGGTTGGGCCATTATCATAATGGGGTCACCTGGGAGTCTGGGAATAGACAGGGGAGCAGTCTATTGGGGAGAACTAATTGACTCCTGTCTCATTACTTGGCTCAGCTTGACAGGCAAACTTAGTGATGGGAAAAGGACAGCCTCAGAAGAGGACCATGCCAAGGAGGGGCCACGAGGCCACCGCACCTGCTGGACCTGAGGGAGTGTAAGTGGCCTGCCCAGTGTCAGCCCCAGAAATTCAGGTTGTAATTTTCCAACATGCAGCTCTGGCTTGCCCCTGGCCTACAGGGAGACTATGCTGCCCATCTGTCTGTGTTTGTGAACCACTGTGCTGAAGGACACTCAGAATCCAGACCCTTTTGGCATCACTTTGTCCCATCCCCCAATATCTCAACTTTAAATATCTCAACTTTGTACCCTTTCCCAGAGGAAGGTGAGGGTAGAGCTTTGTCTAGGTGAGCAGGGTAAGTTTCCATTATCCTGGGACGGCAGAAACTTTTACAAGGGCTTGAGGAATTACCATGATTACCCTGAACCTCATGGGAACATATGCAAAGCATGTTCAGTTTCCTCAGTGACTAATGAGGTGGCCCCTGGAGGCACTGTGGGTTTGTTGAATGTTCCAGGGCTTCAAAAGTAAACACACTTGGTATATTAGCCAGTCCAGACTGCCATGATAAACACCATAGCCTGGGTGACTTAAACAATAGACTATTTTTTCATTCAAGTTCTGGAAGCTGGAGTCCTAGATCAGGGTGCCAGTATGGTCGGGTTCTGGTAAGAGCCATCTTCCTGGCTTGCAGAAGGCTGCCTTCTCACTGTCCTTGCATAGACTTTCCTCCATAACATGGAGAGGAAAAAATCTCTTTCTCTCCTTCTCTTCCTCTTCTGATAAGGCTATGAATCCCATCATGAGGGTCCCACCTTCATGGCCTCACCTAACCCTAATTGCCCTCCGAAGATTCCATCTCCAAAACCATCATAGGGGTGAGTATGACTTCAACACATGGATTTGGGGGAACACAAACATTCAGTCTGTAGAGCACCTGAGCTTGAATTCCAGCTTTCTCTTTTTATTAGGTGTGGATCCTAAATGGCTTTGATGCCTGAAATTTGTTGCCTCACCTGTGTAATGTGGCTAGCAATACCTACTAAGTATGTATGAGGAATAGAGGGGTTAATGCAGAAAAAACCTCTGACACATAAAAATATTAAAAACTACCAGTTCTGTTCCCTCTGTCTTGCCTCTTTCGAGAAGTCTCTGATCCATGGTAGCATCTTTGTCCTCAAGACTTCTGTTCTACCCCATTCCATGTGGAAAAGGTCTCCTTTTTGAGATGCTTTCCATCCTGACAAGTTGGGCTACATAGCACCCTTCTTTCTCAGGAAACAACAACAGAAGAAAGAATTATCCCCTAAGAGCCAGAATGGTACCTCCTCAGTTGGGGGCCCATCAAGGAGGAGGGCACTATCAAGGGCTCTAGAAGACATGTGGAGGCCATTTTCCTTCATCGTGATTACCCGGAAGCAGGTTTCCTCCGCTTGCTCATCTTCTGTGTGTCCTGTTCCTGGGGCCCCTCTTGCCTCACTTCAAAGTCTCAGTGTCTGTGTCACCAAGTCCCATTATGTGCCCTCATTTCCATGAGTCTGTTCCTGGATATGGAATCCCCTGGCCTTGCTTCCCAGCCCCCAGACACCACTATTCTCTCATCAGGGTTATCTCTATTAGCTGTTGCCAACGTCAGTGCATTGAAACAGTGCAATGTTAGACACTTCCCCTGACTAACGTCTTTGTACTGAGTGGGGGAATCAGAACGGAACAGATGTTTTAAGGACTCCATAAATCCGTGAAGATAAAAAACCACCCACCCAGCACTTTTTAACAATGCGCCATGCTGATGAACCAGCATATCGGAAATACCAAAATAAATATAAAATCCCCCTGAAGCTTCAGAATAAATCTTAGTTTTTTTTTTTCTCTCTCTCTTTCCCCCCTTATAACATACCCCAGATATCATTTTTAAAACTCTGTGAAAATCCACAACTGGGAACAGAAGCCTATAAAAATGCTTCTGCTTCCCTCTGAAGTGACCCAATGACCAGCCACAATGTGCGTGAATCACCCTCCAACTGCTTCCTGAAAAACTCATTTCACTCTCCCCCAGAACCTTCTCCCTCTCCCATCACAACCAGTGTTGTCATGTTTCCTCTCATAACTCCTTGCTGAATTCCAATGAGGTTTTCTAATTAGCCTAATTAATTTTCTGCCCAACTTAATAAGACTGTCTCTGGTTCAGAAATAATTGGACTTCCCAAACACCATTTTCCCTCCCTCTGTTTCTCAGTGGTGAGTTGTGATCCAGCCTCCTTTAATAATTCAAAATTAGCTTCTGTTTTTCAGATGATGGGTTCATGTTCAGAGAGTTATTTAGTTTTTTCATTAACACTCTGACATCGTCTTCTCCCTCCTATAAAGAGTACCTAAAAAAGCACTAAAAATAAAAATGAAACTTGGAACCTTTCATGGAGAGATAAATCCATTTGGGATCAGGGTTTCAATGGATTCTTGCTTCCTATTATATCAATTTCAGGAAGGTAATTTAGTGACCTGAAGTACATTCTTTCCCAGAAAGTTCGGTAACAGCTATGAAAATAAGCCCTAACAAACCCAAGGATTAACATCACACAAAAAATATCTTAAATGCATTTAGGACAGTAGCCTCTAATGGAAGAGCAGGCTTCTTTCTGATCTCTCACAGTTTTTTTTTTTTGGTATGGTTGTGAATTTGTTACTACAGGCAAATGAAACTGTTGTTCACTGTATCAGCGTGTGTTCTCGAAACAAATGAGTCAGAAATAAAAGGAGGAAGGGATAAGAGCTAGGGAGGAGGGTAAAGAAAGAAAAGTTGGTAAGCCAATGAAAATGTCCATGTTCCAGTGTGTATTTGAATAAGATCTGCAAAGCTGTGTAAATTGAATACTGTCTTCTGTTTGCTCTCAGGTTCCAGACTGCCAGGCAATCTTAGCTGATGCAGTATTGGTTATGTAGCCTCAGGAATACTTTACTTGGAACCATGAAGGTGGAATTATTTTCTCATTCCCTAAAAAGCCTGAAGCATTTTTTAGAGAACTTATAAATATGCCGATGAAAAGTACCAGAGAATAAAAAGCAGAGTAAAAATGTTGCTTCCAATCCTTCTCTTGGTACCAGAGTGGCACAGCGGTGAACCCTCTTGTTATGGCTGCCATGTTCCAAGTAGAATCATAAAGGTGTGAAGGTTTTCAAAGAATGTATTCTAAACAATAACATAAGGGTACGACCCTGGTCTTCTCTTCGCATTATCTTCAGCTAAACTTTTCAAAAATGAAATATCTGAACTTACAAAGTTCGGCTCCTTTTGTCAATGAAGATAGGCAATCCACTTAACGTCCAATAGTCACTGCTTCTGTATTAAGACTCATCTAGGCAGGTAGATGTTTTAAGACAATATCATTCTAAAAACTCCAAGTGCACCAAACTGGTAAATTTGGGGATAATAATCTCCTTCTTAAAAAAGACTTTCAATCTCTGTCTCTCTGCCTCTCTCTTTAGAAGAGCTCCATGGATGTTGTTTCAAAGATCTTATTTGGTAGTGAATGTGAAGTGCGACTCGATTTTTTCAAATGTAAATAAGATTCAATTTCCTGTGAATGTCCAGATATGAAGTCTGCCTGTATTACAAGCCCACATCACCAGAGTTTTCTACAACTAGCTACTGGGAGGGGGGAAAGGACTGAGTTGGATTAAGAAGTTTACTCTCAAAATGAAAGTGAGAAGAATGATAAGAATTGTAACTCTATATTTAAAGGAAGCTTATTCTTGGCCACCCAAGTGGAACAATGTAAAACTATATAAAGTCATCTATATAGGGCTTAAAAATCTTTTTTTTAAAGATTTCATTTATTTATTTGACAGAGAGAGAGAGGGAGCACAAGCAGAGGGAGCAGCAGGTAAAGGGAGAAGCAGGCTTCCCACTGAGCAGGGAGCCTGATGAGGGACTCAATCCCAGGACTCCAGAATCATGACCTGAACCGAAGGCAGAAGCCCAATCGACTGAGTCACCCAGGTGTCCCAGGACTTAAAAATTGTGGGCTTTCCTGCTCATTCCTTAAGTAAGACGACTTGCTTTAAGCAGACTTCTGCAATGTCCAGTGACTAGCTGGGGGCTTTTGGAACTATGGCACATTTAAACCCCTAAACTATCCAGTGGAGGTCTGTTTAAAATTTTAAGATGATAGAATAGTATAAACATTAAATCCTTTAACCACATTTCACCCCCTGGAATATACGTTCTCAGGACGTTTTAAAAAATATCCTCTGCTATTAATATTGGGGTGGGTTTCTTTTCTCAGTTTGGGTACATTTTTATTAATCTTTGTCCTACTGCCCCTGCTCTGGTTAAGTTCCTCCATCACATAATGAAATGACTTTAATCCTGGTTTTGCATGAATACCTTAGAGATAAGCTCCTCCTAGACAAACAAAACATCAAACATAACAACAATAATCACATGGTGATTTCACTCAAAGCCACGCTAGTGGAAGTCCAGAACATCATGTCTTGCCATTGTTTCCATCTCACCGGAGCCAAGGGAAGCATCACTCATCACAGAGCATTGACTACAGAGCTAGCACATTTTCAGAGTACCAGATGAGCAGGAAGAGAGTTTTCACCCAAGTCCCCTTCCATTCAGGTTTGCCTTGACCGTGCAGCTACGCTGATCTCTGTTGATGTATCCACCCTATTAAGATGGTGCGACAGGAAGAAATATCTTGGGAAAACGGCATGTCCAGGCACATCAGTCAGGGGCCAGTCAGGCAGAATGCAAACATGGCAGAACTCTAACAGAAGGAATTTCATACTGGGAGCTAGTTACCCAGTTATGGGAAAAGGGAAACAGACAATTTTGAAAGGTCCTGTAGCTTCACAACAAAGGAAGTCTCTACCAGGTCTAGGACTGAAGGGTCAAGAAAGGTACGATGTTCCCAGGGCCATGAGCTGGGGGATATATTGAACTAGGACAGTGGCCCAAAGATAGCCCAACCCGCGGAAGGCATCAGCTTTCACTCTGGGCTCTCAGGTGGCATTCCATGCCCTCGCTCCATGCTGCACTAACAGCCAAGATTTTATGGATCATAAAATTTCCAGGTCCCTTTTTTAAACATAGCCCCTGGTTCTGCTTGAATGACCTCCCGCAGCAGTGAACTGCATAGCAGATAAAGAAGCATTTTCTTTTAATGGTTGGGAATTTACTAGCCATAAATTCCACCGAGTGCCCTAAGGTCTATGTGTTATTGTCAGGTAAAGTAAGTGAGGGGAGTAAGCAGTTTTCACTATCCCCCTGAAGACCCTTTCTGCTTCTCTTCCTGAAATAAAATAATTCCCTATTGTAGCAATTATTTAACAGGAGGGTGCCCCCCCCCCACACACACAGTTTCTTCAGAGTAGATCAAGACCCCTCCCTGTTTCTCTTTAACTCCACACCTACTTCCTTCTCTCAAGAAGCATTGGCAGGCTGTGAAAAGGACATCACTTTCTCTTTCCTACTGCCACTGCTACAACACCTACCTCTTCACAAAACAGAGAGTGTGGGATACTGATGATGATCATCAAGATGACAACCCAGCATCCCTTTTAGGAGTACTCACTGCCAACGACGTGCTGTCCTTGCCCAGGGTTCAGGCACCACAATGTTAGTGTTTCTGAAAGTCTAGACGCTGACCCCTACTGGCCATAGCAGGGCAGCAGAAGGAAAGGAAACTGTCCTTTTGATTAGAAATGCCAAACTTCTAATTCTTCTATTGCCTCTCCTCAAATAATACTGAGAGAGATGTTACTATTTTCATTTAGCAGAAATGTTAAATAGCTTGGCCAAACTCTCAGAATGAGTTGGGAAGTAAAGTTGGGATTAGAATCAAGGTCTGACTCACTACGAAATCCACATTATTTTTGCTACATAGTATTGATTCCAATTTTCCATGTGAGTGGCATCATAAAATGCAAAACACGCTCAAAAGAAAATCTTTCCACATATACATTCAAACATTTTGGTGATAATACGGTATGCTGGAAGAGCTGTCAGGTTTAGAAAATAAAAACGCAGGACACCTCGTCAGATTTGAAATATAGATGGGTAACAAATTAATATTTTTAGCATAAGTATGTCCCAAATATTGTGAGGGACACACTTACACTAAATTGATGTGTTATTTGTCATAAACTGGAATGTAGCTGAATATCCTGTATATTGTGGGGTTTTTTTTGTTTTTTTGTTTTTTTTTTTGTTTTTTTGTTTTTTTTGGCAACCCTAAGTGTAATCTATCTGTATCTTAATGCCTTGAGCTGTCAGGTTCACTTTGCTGTGACAAACTGAAAATCCTGTCAAAGAAAATTTAATTGCTTTCTCCTCTGCCGTCATTGCTAGTCTCTACTCCCCGGGCTTGCTGGGACTCCTCCTAAGCCAAGAGCAAAATCTCTGTCTACGACCATTTAAAACTGATGTTCCCTGATGTGTCTAACTGAGCCTTTCATCCAACTTTATCAAGGCATTATATATACATATATACACATATATGTGGATATATGCACGAGATGTATCCATTAGAAGTGTGGCTCAGCGAGTTTTGCTCAATGTATACATCTGTGTAACCACCACTGCAATGAAGAGAGAACATTTTCATCACCCCAGGATGTTACTTCACACCCTTAGCCGTCAAGCCTATGCCCCTCCAACCCTAGACAAACACTGCTCTGCTTTCTCTCATCATATGTTAGTTTTTCTTTTCCAATAATTTTATACAAATGGAATCATAGAATTGTACCATCTGTGCTCTTTTGTATCTGCCTTCTTTGGCTCAGCATAACCATTTGAGATTATCTATACCGTTGCCTGCATTAGTAGTTCATTCTTATTTATTGTAGAGTCATAGTCCATAATATGGATTCATCATGATTTGTTTAGCCATCCGTCCATTTATGGACAAGGATTGTTTCCAGGTTTAACTAATATAAATAAAGCCACTGGTAACATTCATGTGCAACTCTTTGCATAAATGCATCACTTTATTTCTCTCAGATAAATGCTAAGGACCGAATTGATAGGATCATATGGTGGTTATATGTTTCACTTTATGAAGAATTGCCATGATATTTTTCAAAGTAGTTCTAGTTCTCTACATTCCTACCATTGGTGTTTGATAGTTCCAGTGGCTTCACATCTTGGCCAACACCTACTTATGGTCAGCTTTTCTTTTTTTTTTTTTTTTTAAGTATTAGTCATTATAATAGGTATGGTATCTCATAGTGGTTTTGGTCTGAATTTCACTGAGATCAACTGAATTTTAAAGTACTCAGAAAAATAAAAGTAATGGTTTCTCCATTCATTGAACAATTTTTTAAGCATCTATTTTGGGGGATGTGGGGCTGGGCAGGAACTTCACTCTCAGCAGTGAGTATAAAATGGCAACAGCAGCAGCAGACATGATTCCTTGTGACACAGAGCCAAATCTAGTACGTGAGGAGATATTAAGAAACATTCATGAAGGGCGCCTGGGTGGCTCAGTTGGTTAAGCGACTGCCTTGGGCTCAGGTCATGATCCTGAGCCCCAGGATCAAGTCCTGCATCAGGCTCCCTCTGCTTCTCCCTCTGACCCTCCCCCTTCTCATGTTCTCTCTCTCTCTCTCTCAAATAAATAAACAAATAAAAATCTTAAAAAGACAACAACACTCATGAATATGTATCTACTCCTGGTAATCAGTATCACTAGCAGTATTAATAACTCCTGTGTGCTAACAGAGGCCACTCAATTTAGACTAGAAAGTGAGATGAGCCTTCTGGAAGAACATCTGACACACCCTGAGAGTGAGTAGGACTTGCAGAGGCAGTGAGGTGGTGGGGGGTGTCTTGCAGATGGAGGGAAGGATGTATTTGAAGACCACTCGATGAAAAGGACTGAAAAAAGGTCCATGTGGCTGAGAACACAGAGGGAGGGGCCTGTGGCACATGAAGATAATGAAGAGGTTGCCTGGGGTCACAGCAGAACCCTCCAGATCATGGAAATCATTCTCTGGTCCTGAGTGGAGTGGAAATTCACTGGTAACGGAATGGGGGGAGCATAAGCTAATGAATGCTTTTCCAAATCTCACCCAGACTCCAGTGATGGGAAAGATTTGAATGAATCTCTGAGGCATGGGGAGTGAGACACTAGCCCACAGCTGTCACTGTGGTGGAAGAAGGTGGCCAAAGTGTGGCCCTTGGTGGGCAGAGAGGAAATGAAAGAATCCATTATGAATCTTGGAGAGGAAATCCACATGATTTGGTGAAAACTCGGATGACAGGACTGCAGGAGAGGGAGGTAGGGAGGCTACTGGGTCCCTGCTTGAGCAGTTAGGTTGATGGAGGTACTAACGAACTGTAACTGTCACAGTAACTTGTACGGAAAGCTGGAGTGGCAACCTACAGGGAAGGAGGTGATAATCTTGTTGCCAGAGTAACATTTTTCCTGACTGCAAAAATAAAGACAGTAAAAATACACGAGTATGTGTCAGTGTGCATGTGACTTCATGGAATGTCTTAGGGGTCTGTCTCTATCTAGACACTGAGTGAGATTTGGGGCCACACACACAGATGGGTGGAATGTCCATCTTGAACAACCATGTCTAACAGCCCTGGACAAAATTGGCAACACCTAGTCTTATGAATAAAAGAAAAAGATGTTTCTGTCAAGAAGAGATGCAAGATAGATATTCTTAAAGATAAAATTAGAGCGAATTGGGGACAAAAGGTAATTGGTGCCCTCTCTCTGTCACATATAAAAAGGTGCCTAATGGCTTGTCACCTGAGGTCACCTAAGTGGGAATATAAATAAATCACAGAGCAAATGGCCATGGGACAGCTTGCCCAGCTTTCTTTCAGTGGGTCTTCATGGGGCCACTTCTCTGGGACAGAATCCTGCCTAAATGTGACAGACAGACAGAAAGACATTGGTGACTCTGTCTCTGCCCTGTAGAGCCCACAGGAAAGCAGTTTAGTGGTCCCGCAGATAGAACAATGACTATGTGGAGATGTACGTGCTAGAGCAGACATGGGTCCTGGGCATGGGGTGTCCAATGCAGGAACAGCCTAATCCCTTGAACTGGAGAAAGAAAGAAAAGAATGATTTCCTTATAGTGTTAACTCTGTGCAGTTAATCATAAGTTTTTCTGCTTCTTGCCACTTTCAGTGCTCACTGGGTGCCAGACAGAACACAGGGTTGAGTATGTTTGGACTCCATGCCTTTACTCTTCTATGCCTTACTCCTTTACTCTATGCCTTTACACCCACTCTTGGGGTGGATGTTATTGTCCTTCCTCTACTACACACTAGGACACTGGCTAAAACACCTGAGTTTGCTCACTCCCCTTCTTGGGAAGTGGCCTGCGGGGATTCAAACCTTGGTCCGTGGGACCTATAAGCCCATGGTCCTGACGACTCATACGGCTGTGGATGAGTTTATTCAGAACAAATTTTCAGTGGGCATGAAGCTGGCTGCTCCTACTACATGTTCTCCAACACCTACTCCTGCTTCAACTGTTGATCTTTTTAATGCCCAAAGAGGGCTCATTCATGTGCCACGTGTGTGGAACCAAGTGCTAAGGACATACACTGCTCTGTGTTTTTTATTCTTGGTCCAGACAAAACAGGGGACAAGCCAGAGAGGCAGGCCCAAGAAGAAAGCAAAGCCAGGCCCCCTCTGATGCCAAGGACCCCATGCTGCTGGAGGAGCTTTTCTGCACCGCACTGTGGCACCACGCAGCTACGCACGGCCCCCACACTTTATGTTGAGAGCCCAGTCTCCACGGGGAGCAGAGAGAGAGGGGTAGTGCTGTGTGGTCCCCTCCCATCTGTTTTGCAGAGGAGAGTGATTCTGAAAAAGCACATCAGATTAAATAAATTAAAAGAATTGCACCCCTCTGGGAACATTCTCAAAACAGAAAGTCATTTGAACCGATGTACAATTCACTCACAGCCTCTTTCCTTATAGGAAATGAATACAATCAAAATAAAAATCACTTCTTACTCTGTATAGTAAGAGGCGGTAGATGGGCACAGGGAGAGAGGGAGGAGGGGAGCAGGTCACAGTAGACACAGTGTTTACAAAGCCATTAAAGGAGAATGAATAGATCTAGTCTAGTCCCAAAAGGCAAAGAAATGTGAATTTTCACATATAAATAGAAAACGTTTAGAATGTTATTAATTCAAGACGGAGTTCCTAATGCCTCTGGATGAGAACTGTGTCTGAGCGTCTGGTTAGCTGCAGTGACCCCTGCTGGTAAGAATCTTTTCCTGCTCGCTGTAGGCCTCTACTTTCAGAACTTTGACTGCTTCTAGGAACTACAAAGGAAGCTTGGATCTACATTTATATACTAGGTAGTGCACACCCTGAACACCTAACTAAGACCTCCGGTGTTACCTGGAACCTACTGCAGTATGTGTCCCATAATAAACCCTTCACAAAGATGCCTGAGTCTGAGTAATGACATGACCAAACATACATAGCTCTACCATAGAACTGAACACGTTTGACCCAGGGCACCTTAACCTTGGATGAACGGTAGCATCAGAACTTCTCAACTCCAATCAATGGATTCTTCTAAGAAAGATTTATCAGGTAAGACCAAAGTCACCATGACAGGTGACAGGTGCAGCGGGGTGCCCCGCAAGCACAGAGGGAGGCCCGTCCCATCATCTATCAGGGTGACAAGTTGGTAAGGTGCAGGCTGTGTCCTATTGGGGGCACCCTTGATGTCACAGGATGATGAGGAGCTTGCCAGATGAAGAAACAAGGGAAGGGAATTCCACACCAAGAGAACAGAACCTCAGTGATATAAACATGAAAAGAGCATAGGGCTTTCAGGAAATTGACTTGGTGTCGCTGGAGGTTTCAATGAAAGGTAGGACTGGCGGTAGGTCAGTGTTATAGAGGTCAGATAAGAAAGAATCCTTTCTTTTGATACAAAGTTTGAAATTATTCCTCTTTCTTTTGATACAAAGTTTGAAATTATTCTATGGTCCATGGCAGCAGGTGGGGCTTGGGGAGGAGCGGGGGGCGGTTACATTTAGGATTGACATGGTTCATGTCGCATTTTACAGACATAGTTCTGGTGTGATTGTGGAAGATGACCTCAGGGGTGAGGAACAGATCACCAGAGGCAGAGGGCCCAGTTGTGAAGCTACAGCATTTGGTAGAAGCACGAGGAGCTTCACTGAGATACCAGTTGTCTGGAGAGCAAAGAGGAGGCTGAGGCAGAACAGTTAGGGAGGTGCAGTCAGGCCTGTCCACTGTGTAAGGAGGGGAGGCCAGGAAGGGGTGCCGGCTCCTGGCACAGAAACCTGCGCCACGTGTGACAGAATGCCCTGGAGAGGAGCGACAAGTTTGTATAGAAATCAGAAAGATGCCGAGACGGGTGCTGGTAAGTTATTCAGCCAGCATCTTGACGTAGGAATTTTTAGCTCACAGGAGCTTTGTCTGCATTAATAGTTTGGGGAGTTGTTAGTTTATAGATTGCAGTAGGAAAAAGTACATTTTCCATCTGTGCCTTGGTTTCCCTCTGGCATATTTATATAAAAAGCAAACTGCTCCTTAGGGATGCAGTGGCTTCCAAGAAATGATTATAATAATCATTTCATATTTGTATAATGTTTCACAATGAAGTAGGTATCTCATCTTGGTCCTTACCATGACCCTACAGGTTAGATACATTTACCCCAATTTTACGGGTAATGAAATTGAGTGTTTAAGATTAAGTGGCTTGTCTAAAACTACTGCAGCAAGTCAGTAAGTGACTAACTCAGGACTGAAGCTCTGATTTCAGTTCTCTGATTTTTTTTTTTCTGTACCTATTGCTGAGACTTTGTTACCATAATTTGTTGACATCATTACTATTATTTATTTATTTATTTTACTCCATTATGGTACAATGGCCTCATGAAGGATAATACTGAAATTCAAAGTTTCATAAGAACTCTAAGTATCTGAAGCAAGGAGGGAAAAAAAAAGCAGTGTTCCATCATTTATGAGCTCCTTGAAAGATAAAGGTTATTTAAATGCATAGGCTTATTAATGCCTCCGGAAACTCACAGATCTATCCATCCGAGCACAACCTGAAACTGTTAATTGTACAGGAGGAGGCAGACAACATGTTTCATGCTTATCTTGACCTGGAAAATTAAACCATACAGATGAAGCAAAGCAAACTCAGTGCCTGGGTACAGAGTGAAGAAATGCATTCTGGAGCATCCATCTTTCCCTCTGCAGGCTCCTCCTTTCCTGTCTCTAAAACTTTCACCACACCGATCTGGCTATATCACATCCCTTCATAGAAGTCGATGAAGAGCTCCCCATTGGGCAATGTTTCACTTTTGCAGGGTTGAGAAAGAGCAGCGTGTGCCCCCATCCCACCAGCATGCAGGAAATGTGCCCGACTAGCTCTGTGAAAGATGTCTGTCCCTGATGGTTGCCACGGAGAAATAAATTAAATCTCGCCAACCCTGAAAGTCACCTTCTGAAGGAAGATTCTCTCTCTCTCTCTCTTTTTTTTTTTTTTTGTTCTCTACCATATCTACTTACCTTGTCCTTCTAATCATCCATAGGAGTAGGACAGTATCAAGACTCCCAAAGAGAGGGCATGTCCTCTGGTGGAGGCTGATACAGGAGGAGTGGGCCGAAAGCCCCGCAGCTCCCCCCAACAGAACTCTGTCTCTCTGCCACAAGCCACCCAGCAGCCCAGGTGTTACAGGGTGCAGCAGAATGAGGGACATTGATTAAAGAATGAGCATTTTACCTTGAAATGCCTCTTTTGGTGAAATTTAAAAAACAAAACAAAACAAAAAGAACTAAAGGGCTCTTTTGTCTACCGAGAAGGATTTATTTCAGTGCTCTAACTTCACTTCATCTCTGGGAAGACCTTAGCTTCCCAAATGGTAAGCCTAGCAGATGAGGAGGGAGGATGAAGTTGAAGGCATTATTAAACCAGACAGGATGCTCTGTCATGGCAAAAAATGGTGATTCTGAAAGCATTGATTATATTTGCACAGGGCTTTTAAACTCACTAAAACCTTCACACTCATTCAATCACTTTGGCCTCATCCAGTAAGGCAGTAAGAGCTTGAATAATTCTCCCCATTTGTAAGATGAGGATGCTGAAGGGCAGAGCCCTTAACCTGACCATACCTCCTAATGCCCAGCACGGGACACAGGTCCTCTGTTCTCTCTCAAATCCTTCAACTCCTACAGGGATCGCTCCAGGAAATACTGCCCCAGTAATACGTGCCATAATCATTGTCATCCGAGGCTGTAACTCCCGCAAAGTGGTTTCTGGTACCACCGTCAATCACAGTAAGTCAGTGCAACTCCAGCAGAAGTCCCTGCATCTCCGTACCAGCCTTTGCCTACAGAATGTCACTCCTTTATAAACACAGGGCAAGGCTGCAGCTGAATCCCAGAGTCAGGGGACTCCGTCAGTAACCAGAGAGCTTGCATTTGCCCCGGAGATGCTGCAGGTGAGACCACTGGCCTCAGTGGTCAGTCTGCAGTGATACATATACTCAAGTTGGTGCACCCCCATGGTGGGATTAGGGATTAGGTCAGAGGCATGTGCAATAGCCAGGATTTGCGTATCTCTGCAGCTGAAGAGAGTCCAGCCAGTTCCAGCGTCTAGTCCTGAGTCCTGAAGAAGTTGGGCTTGAGGGCAAGGACGTTACGCTTATTTGCCAAAATTGTTCCAGAGTCCCGCAAAAAGCACAATTAGAAAAATATTCCTTTGTTTAAACATTAATTGTCTAATCTACATCCAATTCCTTAATAGACTTCTCTGCTCCTTTTGCCTTCCCCGACAGGTTTTCTGCAGAGTGCTTGAAGAGGGAATTGCAGACAATGTTTGAAACTGGGAGATACTTTCCCCCAGGACACTTAGTATGCTTCTAATGACAGTCATTTTCTTTATGTTTTTACTAACTTGAGTAGGAAGGAGGGGTTGATTTTCATGTTCTATACTGCAAACAATAATAATCTCTATAAAAATGTTGGATGGGGAAAAAACCCACTTTTTATAGGTTTGCTAAAATATCATAAACTCACAAGAACAAAGTCAATTATTTAGTCCCTTTGGAGTCTAAATTGCAATTTATTTGTATGGAATTTAATAATGCTTAGCACTTTACATATCTAAAGTACTTTACAAACATTAACAAATTAATCTTCTCAATAGCTCCTTAAAGTTAGGAATAATTACCTCTGATTCACAGATGGGGAAATTGGGAAAGGTTAAGAGACTTGCGTCAAGTCACAGAGATAGGGTCTCCAAAGATAGGAAGCAGAATAGGACCTGCTTCTCAAATATGGGCTAATTTTGGAATATCAAGAACTTCTAGTGGAAAAAGACTTTTAGGTATTACCTGCTGTTGGCAGCTTATTAGAGACAAAATATACCTTGAAGAAATCAGGAACACAAAGGGCATATTTTGATTGGATGCAGGAATGAATAGACCAGATCAGATGGTAGGACCCTCAAAGTGTTGGGGAATTGTCCCGAGTTTGATAGCTCTGCCCCCAAAGTACTGGATCGAAAACTCTAGATGAAACATTAGTTGATCTGTTATCACGCTGAAAGGTATATGCATTTTCAGAGAATTTAGAACAGCTGCTTCCACCATTTCACATGACTTCCCAAGCTTATTGCTTTTGGCCTGTTCTCCTCGAGATGTGGAAGTAAAATGCACTGAGGGGCAGTGACTCACAGATATATTTGGAAAGTGGGAGAAGTCATCATTCTGCCTGGTATGGCTTTATTCTGGCCAAGCACTTAGTAGGAAGACTGCATAACACAATTACATTTAATTAAATCCATGATCCCGAACACACTTAAAATCCATGTAACAGAGTAACCCTCTGAAGAAGAGTACTGTGAAGATTCTAGCATTATCTTTCATCTGTTTCATAGTTTTTTCCCAGAAACTTGTCATACCTGGTTTCTGAAAAATAAAATGTTGGTTTTTAAGGAGAACTTTTAAATGGAAACCTCATAATATGGCTTCCACATTTTATTTTGTCTTCCGTTTTATCTTTCTCCAAAATTATTTCTTAAATAATGATCAGACCCCAGAAACTGACATATCCTAACCAAGAGTTACTGTTTTTAAAGTGTGAAACTGAAACACACACACACACACACACACACACACAGAGTGAACAATCACCAGAGGAAGGCACGATCGGGAAAGTGTTAACAATAAAAAGCCAAGCTGTTAGGTTTTAAACAGACGCCCAGGCCTGAGAGGTTACCACCAAGTCTCTCTTTTGTTGAAACAACTGCATCCTTTGTGAGAAGGGGAAAAAAGACAAAGATATTTTTTCTGAAATCTCTTCTTGAAATAATTGAACTGAACAATCAAGCAGAGCTACAGACCTCAGATGGTTCATACAAATGCATAAACAATCGGAGAAAGGGAAGCTGAATCTATCAGCTTCTCATGTCAGCCTCAGAGATCCCTCTTCACACTTTTCCTCGGCAGTCAGCACTTAGGCATTCAGTTCATACAAATTTAATTTGTGCACTTGCTGAATTGTTACTATGAAAAACAAAATATTATTTTATGTCTGTTCTCACCCTTCACCTAGATTCTATTCTACGTGAATACATGGCCCCCCCTTTTTTTTGTCTATTTCTGTCACAGCCATCAGTTCTGCTTACAATGTTTCTTAGCTGACCAGCCTGTTCGCCAGGAAAGCAGGCCATTCCCTGCTTTAAATGGAAAGAAATTAAATGAAAAGACATAATTTATGCTCCCTTCTCATACATTTCACCAGGGCTCAAACATCTTTAAATTGGCATAAGTGCCCTTTTATTTAATATTGGAAGTGGCTTGGCTAAAATCACAGTTTCTGTGTAATTCACAGAGGTTATTTCTCCAGCTCAAGAGAAAAACTACACCATATTCCAGATTACAGACACCAAAAGATACTTACATGTTCTTTAGTTGTATTGGTGCTTTCTTTCAAAAAGAAAAAAAAAATCATTTAGTATCTCTCAGTACTATTTTTCCTCTCAATATTCATTTGGAAAAGATCACCAAATGAACAAGTCTAAAGACAACAAATGAGGTAAGATATCATTTGTAAATATAATGAGATAACATCTTATTACTTAGTAATAAGATAACATCTTATTACTTAGAAATGTTTTCTAAGGCTGCAACAAGATTTGCCCCAAATTTGCATATTTTGACTTTCTTTATTAACCATATAATATTTATGAGTATAAATTCTTGTTTTTAATTTTTCTGTATTTAATTCACAAATTATGAAAAATATAAGCTTCCTCTTCCTTCCTTCCTTCTCTCTCTCTTCTTCCTTTCCTTCTTTCTCCTTGAGTTTTTCTCTAGTCTCATTTTTCAACTATCCTTTTGCTTGTACTTCTACTTGCAAACAAGTTGCTTATACTAGTGAACTATTAAGTTAACTTAATTCTTTTTTATTTCATAATTAGGTTTCCACCAGAAAGTCCATGATCACCTGAATGAATGAAGAAGGCAAGTCAGTATTCAGGAGCAAACTCTCATGACCAAAGAGAATCTGAAAAACAGAGTTTCTCTGTGGCTCCAACATCACGAATTTGGAGGTCAGCATGCCCAATGGAAGTCAAGAATTTCTCAGAGCTCTGACAGTAGACCCTCCTTTGATGTGGGGTCCACACCCACAGAGGTGTCCAGAAGACAAACTCTCTCTCCACCATCTGCCATCTGTCTCTTTTCCAAACAGGCCAAGCCCTCTCTGGGCTGGGCCATCTCTCGTGGACTGGGGTGGGGTGGGGGTGGGGGGCTCTGGCAGTGTTTTCCAGATCCCCTGCAACATCCTGTCCCCTAAAGGTCATGACAATGAGCAAAGATGATCTAGCCTCCATTGTGACGATTATGCTCCACCCGTCTCGCCTGCCCTCAGTTCCAGCTGCCACATTCAGGGTCAATAAACTATTATTCTAACTGCTTTTCACAGCCCACTGACTTGAAATTGACTGCCTGCAGCTCTGTTTTACTGCATGGAGGACAGAGAAAGAGAGAGAGGGAGAATCAGGGATTAAATGGAAGGAAACTCCAGAGTCAAGGAAAAATTTTCCAAAAAAGAAAAATCTCTAGGAATTTTAGTATACGCCATCTCAAAACACACACATGGTTGAACTAGTGTCCCATTCTAGTCCAATTGGTAGATAAGAACTGTCTATTTTTTTGGATAATAAGCAAAAATCAACAAAATAATAGTAATGTTCATAACGGCCACTTATCAGTGAAAAAGGGAAGTATGTGCCCCATGTCGGGCGCGGTTCGTAACACGGCCTAAGCCTAAGAGCCTTCTTGTGGGCCCTGTATCAATGACTCCTCACAACACCCTTTGAGACAATCCGTGATTATTTTCTTCATTTCACAGATGTGGAAATGGAGGTCTAGAGATGTAAGCCACTTTCTCAGACACCGAGAGGTGGTGATGGGGGGAGCTGAGGCTTAAACACAGTCTGGCTAGTAACCCAGTTAGCAAAACATTTGTCTGGTGCTTTTTTTTTTTTTTTCTTTTAAGATTTTATTTATTTATGTGACAGGAAGAAAGAGTGAGAGAGCACAAGCCAGGGGAGCAGTAGGCAGAGGGAGAAGCAGGTCTCCCACTGAGCAGAGAGCCTGACCTGAGGCTGGATCCCAGGACCCTGGGATCATGACCTGAGTGAGCCAAAGGCAGATGCTCAACCAACTGAGCCACCTAGGTGCCCCTAGTCTGGTGTTATAAATTACAAAGCTGAAAGTGAGTGAACAAGGTAATTCACTCAGCACTATGCAATAGTGTCACATCGAGACTTCAAACGCACATTTGACTCCCAGACCATTTTTGTTTCCCATTAAACCGAAATGTCAGATAATCACACTTTTGGGTCTAGGAGGCTGTGTGTTCAGCTCCCTCCTCATTTTTGGTGATTCCCTTTCCTTTGAGCCCCCTGGCTCAGGGTTTCTGCAGGATCTTCACCTTCTGCCGGTTGCTCTGTACCTGTCTGTATCTGAGGAATGAAGAGAAGTCAGAAGCTCAGACAGCCTTTGACAACTGCTGCTTCCCATCTGCGATGTCTTGCAACATTCACGTTCTTCTGCTCCTGCTGGCAAAGACTGCTACTCTAACCAGGAACAGAGTCCTCATGTGACAGCCGTGTCTTCCCGTCCCTGGGCTGGGAAACACATGATCAGCTATGCTGTGGCTTGACAGACTCGGGCACGTGGCACCTGGATGCTGAAATACCCCCACAGACACAGAAAGCACAGAACAGGAGACACAGGCCAGCAAACTGCCACCAGGGTGTGGGACTGAGAGGTCTCAGGGAGGTTGTCAAGCCATTCGGAAACAAAACTCTTCCTGCTGATATTGAAAGAGTATTGATATAAAAGACATAATTGATTATTCCTGCATAATTATCACTATTTTTAGATTGGGAAAATAAAGTTCCAAGAGGGTAATTTACCCATGGTAGTAATAAATGGGAAGCTTAGGATTGGAATCTTAAAACGCTTCATCCCCAAACCTATCTTTTTTTTTTCTTTTTAATTATTTCCTCTCCAACAGGCTGAGCTGTTTTGATTTCTCAAAAGCAGTGAAAACACTATTAATATTGGTTCCTTGAAAAAAATTAGGGAGTGGAGGTGTGAGAAGGAACTTTTCCTTAGAAGAATTAAAGCACAATCATCTTTAAAATGCTACTGTGGGGAAAACAAACAAAGAAAACGTGCTACTGTGAGTTTAGCATGGGAGGGACTGATGTCTCCCTTGGCAGATGGAAAGACGGGATGAATGTTCCTGGGTCAGTGGCAAGGCTGCAGGAATCAATGGCCACATCCCTCGGCCCCCAGTTCAACCCAGGAAATTGTACAATCTCATTTTTGAGCTTTGGCTCCTTTGATGGGCTTGGCCACACCTCCCATGTTGACTTGTTAATGCTAAGTTGTCTAAACACTCCTATCTCCTCAAATCATTTGGACCCAACCTGTTATGGGGAAATTGAGGGAATACTGGTCCCATTTGTGAATAGTTTTCTCTCACCTTCTGGATGTCAGAATCAAAATAAGCTTCTTAGAGGAATAATACATGGCTTATTGGCAAAGAGTAGATGTCCACTTGAGAGCCATAAATATTGGTATCTAATTACGCCAAACAAACATTAGCTATGTACAAGCAATTTAGAATTAGCTATGGGAGTTGGGATCTGAAAGAAGGAAGATATGGTTTTCCTAGAAATTTTTTTCTAGAATTCACAATATTGAGTACAACATAAAAGCCACTTCACTTCCATTACTCTGGAAAATTTCTTGTTGGTTCTGCCCTATTTCACAAGTTCTTACCTTGATATTAATTCACAGTGACCATTTGTAGCAGGTGAACACAGACTTCTGGTAGGTAGGATGGTAATGGAGAATGTGTCAAATCTTTCCTGTGGCTGACATCTAAAAGCAGATGAGCGGTCCTGCCTACAGCCAACAGGGTGGCAGAGTGTGTCCCCTGAGCCCCTGCTTTTCACCCCCACACTGAGGCAAGAGACCTGAACTCTGTGTCCATCTGTGTTTGTGCAGATTGCACGTGTCCCTCCAGAAAAAGAGTTCGAGGAGGGATACATAGGAATGATGGCTAACCCAGCCCATCCATCGCCATCCTCTTGCTCTGCTTCTAATGAAAACCGCCGCTGCTGGCTACCCTGGCAGCCTCGGGGACATCACAGAGGGAAAAAAGCCACTGAAAACGAAGGAGTCAGTTTGATCTACAGTGTAATTACAACCGCGCTGTGAGACAACACAAATTTGGCCCCTGTGCAGGCATATTTCTTTTGTCCAGAAATTAATTTTCATATCAAAAAAGAAACCATTTAACTTCTGAAACCAAATTGGGCAGGGGAGAGAAAATGCGAGGATGGCAACCTGAGGTCTGGGGTGTCAGCCTTGTCCTGGGCACTAATATTTCTGTTGACTTTAAGGAGAACGGAAACTCCCCCTCGCCTCCCACCCCCGCTTGGTTCCAGGGCAGATATCAAGAATCAGATTCCAAGTGGAAGATATTTGTGGAAGCAGGGGTAGGGTAGGAGGAGGAGGCACACAAAGAAGGAAAAGAAAAAGGGGAAAGGGAGCAGAGAGCATAGACATCATAAAACCCAGATCTATTAATCTTCCCCCCAGGATCAGGAGGAGAGAAGTAAAATGATGTTTGATGCTTTTTTTTTTCCTGAGCTCTGGAGGGCAAATGAAATAACAAATAAGAAAATGCTGAAAAATCAACACAGTTTATCCCAGATAAAAACAGAGGTACAGTAAAACAAATAACATGAACGGTTTCTCTTCCACTGACAAGTGGAGCAGAACGAATATGCTGACTGGACTTCAGAACAAAGGTTCTCCTTGATTTCTGACGTCTGTGGCCCAGACTGGGGGTGGTTATTTAAAGACAGAGAGGTGAGATCCACCAATCCTGCCCCGTTCCTGTGACTATGCCCCTCCCCCTCCCCCTCCCATTCACTTAAAATCTTCCCAACCACAGCGTTTCCTTCTTTAGCCTTTACTGCCTGGATTGGTGGGGCTCAGCTCCTGAGACCAAACGTCCCCTCTTAAAGGAGTTCCCTTGTGAGGGATGCCTTACACATTGCCAGATAGATCTGAATCCAATGAGTGGTAATTCTCTTCCTCCTTTGACACTTAACCTCACAACTGGACATCCAAAAGAGGTAGCTTTCTTAAAAAAAAAAAAATGTAGAAGAAGCAGATAGATTTTAAGCTCCTTGAGGAGAGACACTATATTTGAGGACCTTCTAATGATGCTGATCCCTGCACAGGAATCCTCAACTAATAATGGCTTCTTTTTAGAGTAAACACACATCACAGTACTACATGAGAATGTCCTGGATTAGTCCCAAATTCTCAACTCAGATGGACAAACTTCCTTCCAGGAGGGAAGCAGGGATGTCAGCGATCATTCATCCTTCCCCTCCCACCTCCCTGCTCTGCCCTCATTGCCACCCTAAGAGAAGTCAGGGAAATGCTCCCACTATTTTAACAAAATTGAGTTAAGGTAATCATCTACCTCTCTTTCTCTCCTTTATTGTGTCCTCAGCTGCCTTGCCAGGGAGTGAGAGGTTTTTGGCAGATACGGAATGTGTCTCAGGAGCTGACAGAACACCGTTTCAGAGCCATCTCCAGCTGATAAAGTGTCAAATGAGATGGAACAGAAAGTGAAATCCATTTGAGGAGGCAGGCGAGGCTGGGCTGATTGATGTGAGGAGGAGACAGGGAGGAGGGGGAAGCGGAGCCACCCTGCCCCTTGCTCCGGGGATCCAAGTGCGTTATAAGTAGAGAAGAGTGTGCAGCTCAGACAGACGGTGAAGTTCCCAGAGGCACCTCATAGACCGTATCTGCTCAGCATTTTTGAACTTGTAAGCAGTAGAATAGGCCTGGCAGGCAGGGAAAGGTGGGTGTGTGTCTGTAATGGGGAAAGGCAACTATTTTCATGGCAATGAAGATAAAAAGGAGGCTGGGGATGTAGAAATAACATTTGAGTCTAGGACAGACTGTACATGGTTCTAGATGCCCGGCATCCGTTGAGGTATATGACCTTGGACAACTTTCTCAGATCTGAGTTCTCATCTTTGAAATAATGGGAATAATGTCAGAGTTGGGAGGAACAGCTTGCTCAATGCCCTTCTTCTTCTTCTTCTTCTTCTTCTTCTTCTTTTTTTTTTTGATATGAGAAAACTAAGTCATGAAGAGGAGTGATTTGTGGAGAATCACACTGATTTGAGACTTTATAGACAGACAGACAAACAGAATTTATAGAATACTCAAGGGTATTTTTCTCACAAATGTAAACCTAAAGAGTTTCCAAGGTCTCAGACTCCCACCCCAGTGCTCTTCCTGCTATACATATGTAGGGCCTAGCTGCATGATCTTTGTCATAAAATTAACAGAAGGAGCTACAACTTACACTTCAAGAAAGCACCCAGAGAAACAGCTAGGCGTGTAAACATAGGCGACAATTCATGTCTATTAAAGGTGACGTTCAATAATATATTCTTTGTTCATTGGCAAACGCCTAGTCAAGGTATATGTGAAATAAAACTTGTCTGTCCTAGATATTTCCTTTTCTTCTTCTTTTGCACCTGACCTCATTTCAAGCAGTAAAATTCCCCCACCTTCATTTTTTAATACCTATATGCTTCAACAAAATGATTGTCACGTTACTATGGTATAGGCTTTATATAGAAATAGCCATTTTACTTGGCTTTTCTCACAAATTGTATGCCAGAATATTGCATCCATTTTTCAGATGGAGAGACTGAGGTCAAAACCTACAAGGGTGCACAAAGCATGGGGGGGAAATGTAGTATCAAGTTCCCCTTAAACTCCACAAAACATTCTTTCTGTAGGATCTGGACAGCTGTGAAATGTGGCTGGGAGCTTTGCCAGCATCTGGCCAGAGGGGAAATATTCTTCACTGTGCCTCTAATAATGAAAGAGTTTTCTTTTCTTCATCTTTTTCCCCCTTGCAGCACATTTTTGGCAGGATCAGCTAAATAAGTGTTATACAATCTAGCACCTCTTGAGACCTTGGTGGCAAAAAGGCCATTGAGTAAGGAGAGAATTTTCAAGTTCTCAGGAAGGATTTTGTCACATATTCCTAGTTGAACTTATTAGCACCTGTCACAGTGAAGTTAGCCCCTTGGTTATGTTTTCTTGGCTTTTTCAGTATTTGTCATCTCATTGCTATTGTTCTCGGTGTTATTTTAATTATTCTTCGTTCTTTTTATTGGATTTTAATTTTCTGAACAGCCCCTGGGTGATGGTGGAGAAATAATAAAAAGAAGTATAATAATAATGACTGGGAAGGGTAGCATGAGGGATTTAGTGCTGCTGGTATTACTGATATTGTTACTTGGATTATTAATAATGTTACTAATAGTGGCAATAAGAGTAGTTTCTATCTAGGAAGCTCACAGCATTTTAGAGAAATAAAACTTGTGAACACTGATACATTCTTGGCGTAAAGCAAAGGGAAAGAGGCTAGTTATTTATGAAGTCACTACCTTTAAGTAAAAATAGGGCAATACAAGCACAAGGAATCTTTGGGAATCACTTACATGAATAGCACAATTAGGGACAAAAGTAAAAATTCTTAACTCTATGTCTTGTGAATGATGAGGTTTGCTGCTTTAGGATGGGGCCCTGTCTCATTCATTTCTGGATCCCTCTACCTAGCACACCACTAAAGATTTATTTGCCCCACAAAATATGCTTGCTGAAAGGAGGGAAGGCAGAAAGGCATGCAAATAGGGAGGAAGGAAAGAAGGAAGGAAAGACTCATTAAAGTAGAAAAGTATAAATCAAAATCAGAAAGGAATATGGGGGATGTACTGGGCTTTTGAGTGGACATCAGATATTTCAACTGCATTCCAATGGTAATGGTTATTCAGCCACTGCAAAATCAGGATCATTTCTAGAGTCACCCTCACAAGGAAAAGCCTTAATTCAACCAGGACGCCAGATCTGAGCTGGAGGTTAAGGTGGTAGAATTATGGATGGGAAGTTGTTGATGAACAGGCTTGCTCCTATCTTCCTTTGCTTCCCTCCATGCACTGCTCCATTGTAGAGTCCCTTTGTTGTCACATATGTCTATGCCTGGCAGGAGCCTGAAACCAGTTACTATTTTAAGCATACTTTCAAGTTACCATTAAGTTATTGCAAGAAACTATCTATTGGTGAAGACAAAAATATGAACAATCATGCTTTTATAACATTATTACTAATATCAGATAAGTGGAAATTATCTTAATGATCAACAACATGGGGATATTAAGTCTATTACGGCAAATCCAAATGACGGATTGCTATGCAGCTATTAAAATAACATTCTAGTGCAATTTTAATGGCATGAGGAGATATGATGATATTGAGCAGGGGAAAAAAGCCAGGAAAGAAAAGTAGAGGCAAGGAACTTGTTAGTGGAGCATGAAAGAGGAAATCGGACTAGCCAATTATTATGTGCCTTGAATGCCGTGCTGAGGATATTTGAGTTTAATTCATGGAGTTGGGGAAATAGCAACATTTCTACATAGGTGGGTAACAGCTGCCAACTGAGGACAGGGGGTTTCATTAAAGAGAGGTTTTAATATTTGTTTAAGAATACCTTCATCAGGCCAATGTTCTAAATTAATAAATGATTATCACTGTAATAATGTTAATATAAGACATTATATTATACCAACAGAATCGATCAAAAAAGCAACTGATGCTATCATTGGGGACACAGGACTGAAACCAATGGGACCATAGTTTTCCCATGTATATGTTAGTTTGCAGGATAGGTGATTATTACTAATTGATTTGAATCCACTCAGGGGGTGCTGCTCTTTAATCAAAATAGAAATTATAGCTAATTTTTTTAAAGATTTTATTTATTTCTTTGACAGACAGAGATCATAAGCAGGCAGAGAGGCAGGCAGAGAGAGAGAGAGGGGAAAGCAGGCTCCCTGCTGAGCAGAGAGCCCAATGTGGGGTTCAATCCCAGGACCATGGAACCATGACCTGAGCCAAAGGCAGAGGCTTAAGCCACTGAGCCACCCAGGCACCCCTATAGCTAATTTTTTAAAAGATGTATGTATCCATTTGACAGAGAGAGGAGAGAATATAAGCAGGGGGAAGAGTAGAGGCACAGAGAGAAGCAGACACCTCGCTGAGCAGGGAGCCCCATGTGGGACTTAATCCCAGAACTTTGGGATCAAGACCTGACCCGAAGAGAGACACTTAACCATCTGAGCATCCCAGGTGCCCCTAGAGCTAATATTTTTTTACCCCACTCTTCTTCTATAAGCAATCAGTCTTTTAATGTTTATGTATTCTTTAGAAAATTTAGATGTGATTCGTTACTGAACTCTGTTTCTGATATCAGTATGTATATATACATGACATACAGCCATTTTTTCATAGATGTACATACGTAAAATTGTATTATGCAAAGTTTAAAAATGCATATATGCATATGGAAAAATACATGTCATCTGTAGATCTTGACTATGTATCCTGGAGAAAGGAAAATGTCTACAAAGAACTACTTCAGTCCCCTCTAAGAATACATGAAACTGACACTACAAACACTGGAATAAAGGGATGGAATGACATAGCACCAGGCTTGAGATGATGAGATTGCAGAAACAAAAAGACTTATGAAAATCAGAAGTATGGGATCATTTCATCAAAATTTTAAGTGTTGGTAAGCATGGGGAGCAACAGGAACCCTCTTACATACACTGTTGATGGGAATGCAAACTGATGTGGCCACTGTGAAAAGCAGTATGGAGTTCCCTCAAAAAACTAAAACTAAAAATACCATGTGATCGTGTAATTCCACTATTGGATAGGTACTCAAAGAGAACAAAAACACTGAATCAAGATATGCACCCTTATGTTTATTTCAGCATTATTTACAATAGCCAAGATATGGAAGCAGCCCAATTGTCCATCCATAGATTTTTTTTTTTTTTGCTATTGGGGACAACATGGATGAACCTAGAGGGTATTATGCTAAGTGACATAAATCACTCAGAGAAAAACAAATACCAGATGATTTCACTTATATGTGGAATCTAAAAAAAGAAAACAAAGAAACAAACAGATAAAATACTTTCTCAAATATGGAGATCAAATTAGTGGTTATCAGAGGGGAGATGAGTAGGAGACTCTATAAATTAGGTGAAGGGGATTAAGTAGTTAAGGAAGTTTGTACTTCCAATTATAAAATACATATGTCATGGAGATGAAAACATGAAGAATACAGCATGAAGAATATAGGCAATAATGCTGTAATAATGCTATATGGCTACAGTAGGCGACTACCTTTATTGTGGTGAGCACAGAGTAACTAACAGAGTTGTTGAATCGCTGTGTTGTACACTTGAAATTAATATCACATTATATATTCATTGTACCTCTATAACAGATGAAAAAACAACAAATAGGCATCCCCAAGAACAACTTCCGTGCCCTCTAAGACTAAGACTGCTAACCTGACGGACTAAGATAGCACCAGGATTGAGATGATGAGAATTTGTATAAACAAAAAGACCCATGAGAATCAAAATCATGGGAGTATTTCATCAAAATTACAATTGATTTAGATCACCTCAAAATTTGCTCTTCTGAAATTTCACACTGAGAAAGTCAGTTGCTCAATTTGACATGGTCAACTCTGTGTTTAGGGGGGAAAACGCACTGAAGATCCTGGGAAGGACAAAAGTGATTAGGTGGTGGAGGGTGGGGAGAGACCCACGGAGACACGGTGAGTACCCAAACAAATCAACAACGGCAGCATAGAAAGCGAGTGATGAATTCTAGAGATTTCCCAGGCTCCCATGAACAGGAGAAGGGGCCAATTACAGAAACAAGGGGCTATTTACAAAGACCTGGAGGTTTCAAGATTGAACAACTGGATTCACAAATAACAGAAAGCAAGATGGACTTTGTGATTTCTGTTGTACTAAGAACTTGCTGTAGCTTATCTCATGAATTCTCGTGACAACCCTATGAAATGGGTTCTTTAATTATGCTCACTGTCCAGATGAATGGATGGAGGCCCAGAGAATTTAAGAAAACATCTCCAATATTACCCATTTAAGAAGTGGTGGGCATAGCTGAATATGGAAGTGTGTGGCTCTTCCTAACCGATATCCTATTGCACACAAAGTAGGATATCAGATGGACAAGCATTTGTGCAGATAGGGACCCTAGGGTAGGGGACGTCTACAGAGGAAGTGTCAGGACTGAACAGATGCCAACAACAGTCACCATAACCAGCCCATTAAGCATTTTTTGGAGAACAAGAATTTATCTCTGAGACTGTGTTGAGCAGGCCCTGGCCCCTTTAAATGCATTTTGGTGAACTTAATCATGGGGTCCAACCAGCCAGCTGCCTGCCTGTTGGTGAATTTCTTTAAGGAAGCTTTGCAGTCAACATTCAGCGCCAATTGTGTTCTGATTGCTTCCACTTAATCAAGAAGAAAATTGAAAAGATTGACATATGCATGCAAAAACAAGTGTGGAAGTCTGGAAAGGTGATGACTGGTGTCCTCAGCTATGACCTTTATTTTCTATCAATGGACTCCGGTGAGCGTCAGTTATGTTTGAAGCTGCACAAAATGAACTGAAATAAGAGGGATAAATAGGAACAGTTAAAGACCTTTTCTAGAAGAATTTGGAGTTGACTAAATAACATCATATTTAAGTAAACTCTCTGATATCAGACAGAAATGGAAGATAAGCATCAAACCTAAGCACTGACCTACCCAACCAAACTGAGTTATTTTAAGCAACATGAAAATGGGAGCTGATCTACATATCTTTGATCTAAAGAAACCAGGTGAGCGTAAAATTGAGAAAGATCCACAGTTCTTATGCTATTCCTTTGAGTCCTCTAAAACAGAACAAAATTAGAGTCTAGAGATTGAACATGAAGGAACAGAGTGAAAACACAAATTTGGGAGATGGATTGTGGGCCAACAACCATGTATTCCATTAAATTATGATATTTTTCTGGTTTAGAAATTATAAGGGGAAAAATTCTACATTCTGATTTGTAAAGTATTTCATAGATTAAATAAGACAAAACAAAAGAAACCAATAAACAACCTAGAAGTCTGATATAACAAGTTCTGGGCTACAATATCCCTAATTACTTGGGTCAGATCTTACTGACTGGGTTCTGGAACTGGCAATGCTTTTCCTGGGGATTGTTTTATTTCAGAGAGAAACCACTTATTTGGGCAGTTTGTTGATCCCAGTAGAATTTCTGGAAATTTAAATTTTGTTCTCAAAAGAGGCGCCTTACATCCATTCCTGAAGTCTGCAAATTCTTTTCTTTCTTCCCTTCCCCTCTAACTCTTCCATTGAGTGTAGGTATTTCTTGAGGCTCAGGGTTTCCCTGCTCTTCTCTTCCTCCTTGAACTTGTGCCTCCTCATGACTTCTACAGCCACCCATGTGATGATTAGTAGGAGCATTCTAACTCCAGTCCCTTTTGCTCACCTATATGCCTATGTCTTCACAGGGCACGTATTACCCCTGGACAACTTTATTTAGATTTACTATCTTTACCCCAATGTAAAGTTGGGGTAAACATTAAAAACAAATGAAGTGAAGACATACATATGGACAATAAGCATATGGAAAGATGTTCAACATCATTAGTCATTAGGGAAAAGGAAATCAAAATCACAGAATATCATTTCACAGCAGCTAGTGTGGCTATAATTAATATGAAGTCAATGGCAACTATTGGCAAAGATGCAGGGAAATTGGAAACCTCATCCACTGCTGTTGAGAAGATAAGACAGTGAAATCACTTTGGAGAACAGTTTGGTAGTTCCTCAAAGTGTTAAACATAGAATTACCATATGAACCAGCAATTCCATTCCTAGGCACATATCCCAGAGAAATGAAGACATATGTCCATAAGCAGCTTGTACATGAATGTCCGTTATTAATGACAGCCAAAAGGTTGAACTATTCCAGATTTCCCTCAACCGGTGAATAGATAAATAACATATGGCATAGCCATACAATTGAATATTATTCAGCTGAAAAAGGGAACAAAGTGCTAATTCATGCTACAACATGGCTGAAACTTGAAAACATCATGCTAAATGAAAAAGTCAGACACAAAAGGCCACATATTAAATGATCCTATGTATGTATATTAAATGGCCAAAATAAACAAATCTATTAAGACAGAAAGGAGTAGGCTCTGGCTGCCAGGGTCTAGGAGAAGGGGATATGGGATATAATTGCTGATGAGTCTAAGGTTCCTTTTTGGTGTGATAAGAATGTTCTGGAATCAATGATTATTATGGTTGCAAAACTTTGTGAAAATACTATAGACCATTGTATACTCTTTTTAAAAATATATTTTATTTATTTATTTGAGAGAGAGAGAGAGGTCATGGTGGGGAGGGCCAGAGGGAGAACGAGACTTCCCGCTGATGCGGGGCTGGATCCCAGGACCCTGAGACCAAGACCTGAGCCAAAGGCAGACATTTAACAGACTGAGCCACCCGGACACCCCTGAACTGTATACTCTAAAGGGTACCTTTTATAGTAGTATGTGAATTATATCTTAATTACAAGAAAACTGGTGTACTGTGAAATTTTTACAGAATATTTTTGGTTAAGATCTCAATAAGCCCTCTTCTATAATAAACTTGTCTGTGAATACCTACAGTACAGATGTAATAAGCATTATATGTTATGTTCTACAGAAGAGCAGAAACAGGAGTGGCTTCCATGCAGGCGGTTAGAAGGACAGTAGCAATGGTTGCTTGGAAACTGGGCTTGACCCAGGGCTGATTTCAACAGGTGGGCTGGACAGTGGGTGCAGGGAGCACTGACAGCCCTCACCTGGATCTTGCAAGAGCCTGAGGCTTTGGATGGCTGTCCTGATTCCTGACACTCTCTATTCCACAGTCTATCTTACAGACTGTTGACAGACTGATTTTCCTTAACGTTATTTAAAACCTGTCTTCCTTAACAAAAAACCTTCAATGGGTGCCTAGTTTCCTTTCATGCTAATGCTAAGCTAAGCTCCTCTCCCTGGTATGTTGATATGAGGACCCCTCTACCTCCCCCAATTACAGTGACTCCTTCTGCTGCACTTAACTATCTTGTGAGTTCACAAAAGAAGAATAGTGGTCCCCATAGTTTTCTTGCCCCCCCTTTTTATGAAAGCATATGAAAAGCTAAATTTATAACCATCTTCTAGCAAAGCTTAGGATGTAAAAGCATGTGTTTTGTGTACCGGCTTCTCCTTAATTTCCTACTCTCGTTTTAGTTCCCATCATGGTTTCTGAGCTATTTAAGATGTATTTTATCTTGCTTTATCATATATGTAACTAGAAGGGAGAGGGAAAAAATCAGGTGTTTTTGAAACAGGATGACTCAAGGGGTCCGCCTATTTAGTCTTTCTAAGCAAACCAAGCTTTTATTGGGAAAAGGCCTTGTTGGTCCCAGTAGAATTGTGAAGACAAAGCCCCTGAGGGTGTAGACTAGAGGCAGAGTGAGGACACAGCAGAGAATTGAGGTGGACCCAGTAACAGAATAAGAGGGATTCAGGATCTGACTTGGGCACACGGCAATCAGCTTGAGAGCTTGGGGGGCAGAGGGGGTCCCATCATGGAGCACGAGGCCGCAGCTTGGGAAGGATGGCCAGCAAGGAGTTCCTACTATCAGAGATGGCTGAGGAATTTTTACGAAGTTTGGTATTCAGTTTTCAGTTGTTTTTTTGTTCTGTGCCACATAATTTCCTGTGGACCTTACAAGATTTCAGTAAGAGCCTGTCACTCATAGTAGCCCTGGGTTGTGGGTCATTTGGTCCATAGAGCATGGGGTCAGTGTCCTAAAGGAGAGAAGCAATGCCAAAGAGAGATGGCAGCCACAGAACCCAAGTGGGAAAGGTGCTGAGAGGTAATGAGAGTTGTGTAGACCAAAGCTGACATTTATGTGTGAGACCTCTCTTTTCCTTTAAACGTAATACAAGAAGAAGAACTTTGAAAGGGGCACCAGGGAGGCTAGAATTTACCAAAGATACGGTCTGTAGGTAATTATAATGTTTTATAAACTGCCCTACATTCTTCCCAGTGGAGACAGAATGGGAAACAAAAACCACCACCGCTCCGTATCCATTCACATGATCCCTCTTTTCTTGAACGTTTCTCCCTCCCCCGTCTACATTATTCAGGGCCTAAAATCCACACACCTCCCCAGGATGGAGTTTGTGCTGCTTTATGCTTCACTAATTCTTATCACTCTTCTTAGAGCAGTTCTGGAATCGTGTTCCTAAGTACCAACAGCGGCAGTGTCACTAAGGACTTGATAGTAACGCAAAACCTCAGTCCCTACCCCACACCCATTGAATCCAGGGGCGGGTCCAGGTAACAGGTGTGTTACCAAGCCCTCTAGGTGATTCTAATGCAATGCTAAAGTTTGAGAACCAGTCCAGGGACCAGAGGCACTCTGTTGGAGTGGCAACTGGAGTGGCAGTCAGGTCACGTCCCTCTCCAGGTCAATGCCATCTGATGGAGTCCTATCCTCCTTCTAGCAAACAAAGCAAAACAAACCCACAAAGTATTTGTCATGGCCTTCCAGGTCCACATATACCTTGGTTCCATTTTTACCTGCCTAACCTCATTTGCTCCCCCTCTCACTGTCCCTGGCACTCACTTCCCTCCAGTCACTGAGGCCAGGCTTGCTTCTGCCTCCACACATTTATTGGAGCTGCTTCCTCTGCCTGGAACATTCTTCTTAAGATGTCCCCATGGCTCCATCCCTCACATTCTTCAAATTATTTCTTCTGGGAAACCTGCCCCAGTCACACAATTTGTAACTAGATCACCCCCACCAAGGGAACTACCCATTCCTGTTGTCTGGTTTATTTCCCCATAACATTTATCAGCATATAACAGTGTATATATTTCACTTCCTCAAGCTTTTCTTTGTTTGTCTCATTCTGCTAGAATGTAACCTCCAGGAGAGCAGAGATCTTATTTCGTGTTTTCTTATTTTGCTCCTTAATATAGTCCTTGATACATGTGGTGATGAGTATTCAATAAATACTTGTGGAATGAGGGGTGCCTGGGTGGCTTTGTCTTTTTAGTGTCTGCCTTTGGCTCAGGTCATGATCCCGGCATCCTAGGATAGAGCCCCACATCTGGCTCCCTGCTCAGCAAGGAGTATGCTTCCTCTCCCACTCCCCCTGCTTGTGTTGTCTCTCTGTCTCTCTGTCTCTCTCTCTATCAAATAAATAAATAAAAATCTTTTTTAAAGACTACTCTACCCATTGTAGTCTTTGTTGCCAACTAGTTTGTTAGCTCCATTAAAAGAGATAACATGTCCTTGACGTCAGTCTTCCCCACCAGCCTAGCACCATGCTGAGAATTTAGAGAGCACAAGATGCTCCTTGATTATAGGTCTGACCACAGTGTCCCACTGACTTGGGATTCAGGACCGAAAACTCATGCAGTGCCCCATAGACATCTGGAGCTCTCTCTCCGCCACTCCCTCCAACATACAGCTCAAAGCTCCACACTTGCCCCCTCTCCCTTGTCCAGCTATGATTTCCAGTCATTTCCCCTGACATGCAAAGAATCCGCCTCTCACTGGCTGCTCTCTCCACCCCCAGGCTGTGCCTGCTCAGGCAGCCTCCATCTGTCCCTCACCCTCGTTCCAGCGACCCAGCATGACAGCTGAGATCTATAATTTATTAGTACCCTTCTGCCGGGCCTTTTCCTTCTTCCTTTTTCTCAGGCATCCTTGGTACACAAGCCTTACTCAGCATCATCAGAGGGCTGCAGGTGTTTGAGAGGCCCCCAAATGGAGGTAATCTGAATCAAGAATTGGGCTAAGATAAGCAATTTGAGATTCTGGAACATGCTGTGCAGAGGGAAAAGGTCTTTATTACTTTAAACAGTGTCCTGGAATTTCTTTACTACCCTTCTTATTTGCATTTGACTGAATGTGTAGTAAAAACCACATTTTGTTCTTTGAAGAAACATGTATATTGATTGAGGCTAAGAGCCTCTGAGAGAGGGCCAGACAGCACGCATGAGTTGTCTTCTCAAACCTCAGTAGGCAATATGTGTTTTTAATAATTATCTGGTAATTAACAGCTGTGATTCAAAGCCTTTCATTTGGAAAAAATAATAATAATTTTACTTCCTGGTGCCAGGAGCCAGATGGGCAGCCAAAGAGAGAAGCCTCCAGCTCTGTAGCAGACAAGTAGAGAAGGTGAGGTCCATGAGCTTCCTCCTCACCCTGCAGCTGGCACAACATCTGGATAGGAGAACAAAGCAACAGCACAGATACCTGTGCCCCCACCCTCCCAACACACACACTTGGTGCTACTTACAGTATTGGTTTGTAATCTCTGCTACAAAAACCCCTAGTCTCTCCCTCTGCTTACTTGTTCTAAATGACCTCTTCTAAAATATCCACTACCTGATAGATAATGTCAAACTGGGAAATTATTTTTGAAATATCATAACCATGAATTTGTTATTTAGTGCAAAGAAATTGCACTGTCCCTCGGGCCGTCTTAATGTTCACTACCACCGCCTAAGCCATCTCCCCCTTCCTCTGCTGATCCTGGAACTTCAGGGTCAATGAAGAAAAAAACTATCTTCCCCAAATCATGTGTTAGTAGCAGATATATTCAATATCTTCACAAATATCTCTCTCTAATACACACACACACACACACACACACACACACACACACACAATTTCCTTGCTGAAGATATCAGGAGAAGGAAGATTAAACAAAAGAGAAGGATGACAAAAAGCAAACAACCTGTATATATTTTCATTACATTTATCAGTAAGTTCTCCTTCTGGCCTCACAGAGGTATGGGGTATGAGGACTGGAGTCGATCTGCTCTGCTGAAACCATCTCAAACTTGACATGGATTTGCGGACTCTGTTATTCACACAGAATGAAAGAGAGGAAGGGTAGGGGAAGAAAAAGAGGGAAGGAAAGAGGGAGAGAAGAAGGAAGGAAGAAAGGGTAGGAATGGTCTTCTCTAACCTATCCCATTTATACCTGTGTTTGTTTGCTAGATGTTTGACATGAGCCTGTTATGCAGGAGATACCATAGGCAGCCCCATCATGGAGAAGACCGTATTCCAATCCAGCAGCTGTATGATCCACAACACTCAAGTGGAAGAGGATCAGTGGTAAGTGATTCTTGGCTCTGCATGATTCCATCCATCACCAGGAACAGTGGCAAAGCTGCATTTGCCTTTCCAATTCCGCTTTGAGGAGCTTAATATTTTAATGGTTGCCATGGCAAGCAAGCTTAAAACACCACTGGATGATACGGATGGCAGAAGATAATGCTTTGTAATGTTCAATGGACACCCTGAAAGGAGAATTTGGGTATCTCCATTCTTAAAATGTATTTTTTATTTTTTTTTAAGTGTGTTCTATGCCCAGCATGGATCCCAACACGGGACTTGAACTCATAACCCTGAGATCAAGACCTGAACTGAGATCAAGAGTCTGAGACTTAACGAACTGAGCCACCCAGGTGCCCTGGTATCTCCATTTTTTTTTTTTAAATATAATGGGAAGAATTACAAGTTGAGGACCAGAGGAACTGGATGCCTGTTTCAGATCTGCCATTATATAGCTATGTGACCCCAGAGGGTATGTCACTTAGCCTCTCTGGGCAGAGAGGTTCCTGTCCTGAAAAGTGAAAAAATAGTAGCAAATGCTAACTATTGGGATTTTAAGATAGTAATAATGTAAGTTATGGTCAAACGGTTGGAATCTGGCTTTTCCTCTCTGTTAATCAACTGGGAGACTTTAAACATTTCACTTAACCTTTCATGGGTTTTCATTCTTCATTGTTAAAGATGTGCACTATAGATACTGCATTTGTGCGAAACCAGCAAAAGATAAAGAAAAGAGAGTATCTCCGACCAGCAAATCATGGAGAGGAGAAATAGCTCTGGTGGGCTTGAAATTATCTTATTTAGGGACTACTGACTCTAAGTGTGATCCTAACACTCTCTAGTGGCCCTGAAGCTCCCTCCAAGTTTGTTGATGCTAAACCAAACAAATCAGACATCCCACTGTAATCCTCACTGTAATCCTCACTAGTAGAATCTATTAGAAAATACAAAATAAAACATCAGCATCAGCATATTTACTTCCATCAATACATTATCCTGCATCTTCCTCCTTCACTCTCTGTAAGGGTTAGCCAAGATTTTGAACTCTGTATGTTTCTAAATTAAAATGTGTATCCAATTATGCATGTCTTGGAGAGTTACCTCGTAATTTTGCCTTATAGTAAAAAGTCCCTATCAACAGAATTTCACCAAAGTTTTCCTTTTGACAATCAGGCAATAAGCATTCCGTCCCTTTCATGCTGAACCATTCACTTTTCCTGGTTATGGTTTATGAGGGGAAAAATGACTGTCTAGACATCCAGAATACACTGTTACCAGTGTTCAGGGAGCTGGTGTGCATGTCTACAACCTTGGAGAACTTTAGTTAAGCACATAATGATATGGACACAATGGAGATCAGATGATTGAAAAAATAATGAGAGTAATTATAATTATATTTGCATCTGTTATTTTGTATTGAACATTGTATGCCAAGCATTGTGTCTGATGCTTTGCAAGCATTATTTTCTTTATTCCTCACAACAACACAAAGAGAGAGGCAATACAATCCTCACTGTACAGATTAGGAGACTGAGAGGAGGTTTAGGGATGTTGAGTAACTTTCAACTTGGTAGATGGAGGTGGGATTCATGTTCAGGCAAACTTTTTTCCAAAGCCAGTGCTCTTAGCCACTATGCATCCATAATAGTTATTGAGTACTTACAATGTGCTCAATCTATTATAAACACTTTCATTTCATGATCACAAAATCCTAGTGAGGGATTAGGATTATAATATCTCTATTATAGATGAGAAAACTAAGATTTATAAACTTGAGATAATTTGTCCAAAGCCACCCAGCCCCTAACTAGAGGAATGAGGAGTATATTTTGTCTCTTTGCCCCAAAAAATCATGGTGCTAAGATGAAATTTGAGAAAGACAAGTACAAAGAAAAAATAAATCCTGCAGTCTCCTGAGATCTAGTAATAATTCTTCTGCTAATTAACCAGGATATTCTGATTTCTTAGGGTCATTTGTCTTAATCAAGCAGGAAGAGTTTTTTTTGAAGGATAACAACAGTATGTATTTTTTTTTTTAGGATCTTATTTATTTGAGAGAGAGAAAAAAGAGTGTGAGCGGGGAGAATAGTAGAGGGAGAGGGAGAAGCTGACTTTCCCCTGAGCAGGCAGCCTTACTCAGGGCTTTGTCCCAGGATCCCAGGATCATGACCTGAGCCAAAGGCAGACCCTTAACCAACTGTGCCACCCAGGCATCCCAAGAGCATGTACTTTAAAAAGATATTTTCTAGTGTTCTTTTGAATTCTAAAATCATTGATTAACATTGCTCTAGTTTTTATATAGAAAAGAAAAACATCTTCCATATCTAAAGTATTTTTGTGTACAAACTGGGAAGAAACAGATGGTCACAATGATTATTTAAGTATTTACAGTGGACTAAGCATTCACCCAAGTGCTCTGCACATTTAAACCTCACAAAACCCCTATAATGTAGGTACTTCTCATTGCTCCCATTTCATCATTAAAATGTTGAGACAAAGACAGGGTACATAATGTACTCAAGATCTCTTAGACAGTAAGGAACAGAGGTAGGGCATGATTTCCGGTAGCTTATTTCATAGTCCATACTTTAAACCTCTGTAATATACTCTGAAGTCAAAATTGTTCATTATCTTGATGGCAGTCAACATGATGCAAAATTATATCAGCAATGCAAGACAATGTTGCAGAAAGAGTTCACGCCCAGATGATAGGCTAAATTGAGTTTGAATCGCCACATTGCCACCATCACTAGGCTTCCAGTTTTACTTAGTAAGAGTTCAGTCTATCTATTTCCCTCACGTCCCCATAACACCCAGAATGTATCTGTTGAGTGAATGAATTATTTACTGGGGAGGGGGGTGTTGAGCCAGCCTTACAAATATTATATTGTCTGATTCCAAAGCCTAAGAGATTTATTTTTCCAGAATTACCTTGCAGAATAAATGAATGCAGATCAGACCAAAGCTAAGCATTCTTCAGGCTGTGTAAACAAGTAGTTTGATATTCAAAGGTAGACACACTGCATCTAACAAAGTGTATGGCCTCTCTGAGTCTCCACTTAACTCTCCATGAATTTGAGATCATGTTGTCACACGTGCTTGTGAGAATTCAAAGCAATAACTGTCAAGCACCTAGCACACTGCCTGGCATAATGTAGACATACAATAATGGGCTACTTCTCAAATGTCTTTCTAAAAAAAAAAAAATGTCAACTGAAACAGTAGTATCTGTAGCCTGTGTCGGTCATCTTTTTTGAATCATAACGTTTCTTTGTTCTAAGGAAACACCCACTGAACACCTGGGCAAGGGCCTATGTTTCCCCCCATGAAGAATTTTTAAGACAACTTACATCAAAAATATACTCAAGGTGAAATGAATATGAGTGTGAGAATGACGTCTTGCAGGAAAAAATGCAAAAAACAAAAAACAGCCCACAATCTGGGCATACTTAGAACACAGTGATTTCTAATTATTTGCGACTTGTCCCCTTATGAGTGTCTCCTAAAGTTGAAGTTTTTGTTACTTTTCCATTTAGATCTTGAGGAGTGAATTTCCCAGCGGATGTAACGCGTGATGATTTGGCTCCTCAACCCCCGTTAGTATTGATGGAGCACAACAGGATGCTTAAAATAAACAGGGTCCCCTTGGCCTCCATAAATGCCTCCACACTTAGCAAATAAGTAGCACGTTTTAGCTTGGAATCACAGGCATGAAACGGCTTGTTGTCAAGTTTCTACAGCACTCAAAGGACCATTCAGAAACTTATTATTTCTCTGTCTTGGGCCTCTTGAGGCAGTGTCCTTTCTACCATATTAAGCCTGCAAGGCTATGGGTTCTCATGATTCCATTGTGAGTACCCTCCATGTGATCTTTGCATCCTTTATGGGGGCTTTCACTGCTAAGGGTTATTAGGAGCTCTACCTTTACCCTCTTCCCTGAATGTGCTCTCCAGCATTATGTAGCTGGCACAGCCAAAGAGCTGCCTTTCCTGGGCTACACTGCATGGATTTCCTTAGCTTCAAAAGCAAAAAGCTGACTTCTGATTCTGGCTGGGAGGGAGTGACAGGCACCAGATTACCCTCCTATCTGAAACAACAGTAACACCAGCAAGAAGCACAAAATATACGGGGCATTGACTTTCAAGACACTGGAAATCAGGCACTGAAAGATAGTAATCCCTGAGAGATGGAAAACCAAATGAGGTTAGCCCTACAATTGCTCCAGCTAACCGTCTGGAGAGAGATCCCAAGCACAGTGCAGGGAGTGAGTAATCAGGGAGGCAGAGCCCAAAGGACTCCCTAAATCAAGCAGCTAAGAGATCAGGGAAATGGAAGCAGAGTTCCCAGAACAGAATACCAGGGAGGAGAATACCTGCCCAGAGAGAGAACTCCAGAGACCAACAGAGGACTGCTTTGAGTATTTCGGGTAGTCAGTACATGAATAGGATGAAATTCTCAAAGTCTGGGGAAAGAATCATGCAGAGGATTGGAGTCAACAGTGTCCAGCACTCATAAAGGACCAGGTATAGTGTATTTTCCTATCTATCAGCCATTTGAGAAAAACTAAGATTCTTGAGCCACTGAATCAAGTACTCTTAAGTACCTTGCCTTAGTGGGGGGGGGGTGCTCACCATTTAACACTGCATTGATCTCACCTAACAAATCTTAAAAGTAAGATCCAAAAGAACTGAATTTGTAGACAAAAACTATCCCACCAAAAAACAACAATAACAAAAACAAACAAACAAAAAAATCCGAAAACAAAAACAAAAACAAAACAAGCAAAAAAACCCCAAATGAACAACAAAAACATGTAAGCCAAGAACACTTCACTGGTGAACTTCACCAAATATTTAAGAAAGAATTAATATCAATTATACACAAATTCTTCTAGGAAATTAAAGCGAAGAGAAAAATCCCAATTTATCCCATGAGTCCAGCATTATCTTGACACCAAAACTGTAAAAGGACATTAAAAAAATAAAACTGCGGAACAATACCCCTCATGAACATATATGCAAATCTTCTAGACAAAATTTCAGTAAATTAAATTCAGTAACATATAAAAAGGATACATCAGGGCCATGCAAGTTTTATTCCAGGAAAACAAGTTCGGTATAATATTAAAAAAAAAATCAATGTAATCCACAATATTAATAAACTAAAATAAGAAAAGCATATTATCCCAAAAAATAAGGAGAAAAGCATTTGACAAAGCTTAACATCCATTCCTGCTTAAAAGGGAAAAATCTCAGCAAATTAAGAAAACTTTCTCTATCTGATAAAAAGCATCTGTGAAAAACCTTTGGTTATCAGGATATATTAAAGTATAAGACACAATGTTTCTCTTGTAAAATCAAAGACAAGGATGTTTATTTACATGATTTCTATTCAACCTTGTACTGGAGGTTCTACCCAATGCAATAAGGCAAGAACAAGAAATAAAAGCCATTGGAATCAAAAAAAGGAGAAGTAAAACTTATTTGCAGATGATGTAATTGCCATTATAGAATATCTGATGAAATCTATAAAAAAGCTATTATAACTAATGAGTGTAGAAACGTTGCAGGATGAAATATTCCATGCAAAATCAGTTGCATTCCCATATGCTGCCAATAAATGACTGAAATTTAAATTAAAAAATAATACCATTCAAAAATGTTTTGACAATTTATTTATTTATTTTCTTTTAAAAAGATTTTAATCGTTTGAGAGAGAGAGAGATGGAGAGAAGAGCATGAGCAGGGGGGAGAGAAGGAGGGAGAGGGAGAAGTAGGCTTCCCACTGAGAAGGGACCCCCCCTAATGTGGGGTTCAATCCCAGGACCCTGAGATCATGACCTAAGCTGAAGGCAGACACTTAACTAACTGAGCCACACAAGTGCCCCCAAATTGTTAACAATTTAAATACTTAGGGCTAGCCCTGTCAAAGTATACCCAAGACCTGTGCATTGAGGATTATAAAACATAGCTGAAATAAATTAAAGAAGACCTAGATAAATAGAAACATGTACTGAGTCAGTCACAGACATAACTTTAAAGATTACAATTTTCTCAAAATTAATGTAGATTAATATAATCCCCAAATATTGCTAGTTCTTTTTAGCAGTAATTGACAAACTGATTTTAAAATCTACATGGAGATGCAAAACAGACCAAATTACCAAACAATTTTGAGGAAGAAAAAGTTGAGGGCTTAACGTCACCTGATTTGAAGACCTGTTACAAAGTTACAGAAAGCAAAACAGTGTAGTACTAGTACAAGGAAAGGAAAAATAGATCAATGGAACAAAACAGAGTCCAGAAATTGACCCACAGTTATAAAAGCTGCCTTTTTTGTTTTTGTTTTGTTTTGTTTTTGTACAAAAGTGCTAAAACAACTCAATGGAGAAAAGATACAATCTTTTCTACAAATGGTGCTGAAACAATAAGATATCTATAGCTTTCAAAAAATTCAATCCATTCTTTGCACTGTATACAAAAATAACTCAAAATGTATCAAACACCTAAATGTAAAATCTTTTTTTTTAAAAAAAAGCATAAGGAAAAAACCTTTCTGACCTTGGGTTAGGTGATGATTTCTGAGATGTGATACCAGAACACAATCTATAAAAGAAAAAAAACGACACATTGGGCTTCAGCAAAATTTAAAATTTCTCCTCTTTTAAGGGCACTGTGGGGGAAATGAAAAGATAAGCCATAGACTGAGAAAAAGTATTTCAAATCATATATCTGCTAAAGAACTTAGATCCAGAATATATAAAGAACTTCCACATTCAAAAGTAAGAAATAAAGCAACTCAGTAAAAACAGATTTGAACAACTATAATACCAAAGAATATATACAGTTAGCAAATAAGCATACAAAAAGATGTTGAGCTTTATTAGTCATTAGAGAAATTCAAATGAAAACCACAATGAGATACCACTACCTCCTTATTAAGATGAGTATAATTCTAATTATTTCATTAATAGTTAACCAGACACTTACTATATAGTCGACCAATTCTACTCCTAGTTATTTACTCAAGGGAAATAAGAGCAGGGCACCTGGGTGGCTTAGTCAGTTAAGAGTCTGCCTTTGGTTCTGGTCATGATCCTAGGTTTCTGGGGTCGAGCCCTGCATTGGGCTCCTGCTCAGAGGAAAGCCTGCTTCTCCCTGTCCCTCTGCCTGCCGCTATGCCTACTTGTGCGCGCTCTCTCTCTCTCTGCCAATAAAAAAAAAAAAATTTTTTTTAAAAAGAGAGAAATAAAACCAAGGACCATATGAAGTCTTGTTTATTCTTACAATGAAACACTACTCAATAATCAAAAAGTATGAATTGATAAATGCAACAACATGCATAGAATCTCAAAATAATTATGGTGAGTAAAGTCATACAAAAGCAAATATGTACTGTGTGAATCAAAATATATAGAACTCTAGAAAATGCAAATTAATTTATGGGGACAGAAAGAAGATCAGTGGTTGCATCTGTGGGGAGGTGGTTAACAGGAAGGAGGGTATATGGTAACTAGACATCAACGAAACTCACAAACAAACAGACACATTAAAAACAATCAATTGGGGGCGCCTGGGTGGCTCAGTGGGTTAAGCCTCTGCCTTCCGCTCAGGTCATGATCTCAGGGTCCTGGGATCGAGTCCCGCATCGGGCTCTCTGCTCAGCAGGGAGCCTGCTTCCCTCTCTCTCTCTCTGCCTGCCTCTCCATCTACTTGTGATTTCTCTCCGTCAAATAAATAAATAAAATCTTAAAAAAAAAATCAATTGTCACGCTTAAATATGTGCAGTTTATCGCATATCAATTACACCTCATAAAGTGGTTAAATGTACATAAAAATAGCAAATAATGATTGGTGGAGGAAATAGCCTGAAGTGTTAAAATAAATCTTCCTGCCTATTTGTCCTATTCACCTTCGATCTAGGTTTTTCCTAAACTCTGCCAACTGACTTTCTTTTGGGAAATATTGCTGGATTTACTACAGAAGGAATTTATGCTTTCCCCAATGCAATTTTGGTGTACGTGGGAAAAGGAATTCTTAACAGTCTCCATCTTTGCACTGCCTCTTCCCTATGAACCTGTCCTTTAAATAAAATTGCATTCACTGCTGACATAATATGCACGGTACTTCTAATAGCTCCTGTGGTGAGTTGAATTACATCATGTTCAAGTCCTAACCCCAAATACCTGTTTATGTGATGTTATTTGGATATAGGACTTTTTCAGAAGGAATCAAATTAAGACTTAGTGTTCTATTTTATTGCTTTCCTACAAAATCCATATGTTGAAGTCAGAACACTTACTGCCTCAGAGTGTGACTTTATTGAGAGATAGGGCCTATAAAGAGGCGATGAAGTTAAAATGAAGTTTTAGTGTGGACCCAAATACAATAGGATTGTGTCCTAATGAGAAGAAATTTGGACACACACACATATACCAGGGGTGTGCTCGGATAGGAAAGGCCATGAGCACACAGGAGGGAGGTGGTCATCTCCAAGCCAAGGAGAGGCGTGTCGGAAGGAAACAGCCTCCTTGCAACCTCTGATCTTTGATCATACTGGATTAGAGTGGTCCCTACCCACAATGACCAGTATCTTCATATAAGAAAGGAGAGGGAGATTTAGAGAGACACACTAGAGAGGAGAACACATCTGAAGACAGACAAAGATACTGGAGTGATACAGTGATATGTGCATAAGCCAAGGAACACCAAAGATGACAGGCAACCACCAGAAGGCAGCAGGAAGATTGGAACAGAGGCCCCCCTCAAAGTCTCCAGAAGAAACCAACCCTCTCAGCACCTTTATTTTAGACTTCCAGCCTCCAGAGCTGTGAGAAAATAAATTTCTGTTGTGTTAAGTCCCCCAGTTTGTGATAATTTGTTATAGCAGCCACAGAAAACTAATACAGCCTCCAAAACACCTTTCTTTCTTTTAGTACTAGAAACCAATTCTTGATATTTGCAAATCATATATCTGATAAAAGGTTGCTATCCAAAATATATAAATAACTTACACAACTCAATTACAAAAACAAAACAAAACAAACAAAGAAACCCAGACAATCCAATTTAAAAAAATGGGCAGAGGATCTGAATAGACATTTTTCCAAAGAACACATACAGGTGGCCAACAGACGCATTAAAAAGATGCTCGACATCACTAAGCATCAGGGAAATGCAAATCAAAACCACAATGAAATATCACCTTACACTTGTCAGAATGTCTATTTTTAGAAAGATAAGAAATAACAAATGTTGGCAAGGATCTGGGAAAAGGGAACCCTCAGGCGTTATTGGTGGGATGCAAACTGGAAAAGAGTAGAGTGGTTCCTCAAAAAATTAAAAATCAAACTACGACAGGACCCATCAATTCCACTACTAGGTATCTCTTTGAAGAAAATGAAAACACTATTTTAAAAATATACATGCATCCTTAAATCCATTGCAGCGTTATTTATAATAGCCAAGACATGGAAACAATATACTCATTGATAGATGAACGGAATACGACTACTCAGCCATAAAAAAAATAATGAAACCTTGCCATTTGCAACAAGGTGGATGCACCTTGAGCATATTATACCACGTAAAATCATTCAGAAATAAGACAAATACCACATGATTCCACTTACCTGTGGAATCTGAAAAATGAAACAAAGAAAGAAAACAAAATGAAACCCACATTTGTAAGTACAGAGAAAAGATTGGTGGTCAGAGGGAGGGGGATTAAGAGAATTAAGGGTGAAATGGGAAATGGGTAAGGAAGACCAAAAAGTACAAACTTTCAGTTGTAAAATATTAAGTCATAAAGATGCAATGTACAGCATGAGGAATATGGTCAATAATTTTGTATTAACCTTCTATGGTAACAGGTGGTAACTAGACATCATGGTGATCATTTTGCAATGGACACAGATGCCCAATCATGTTTTACATTTGAAGACAATATAATATTGCATGCCAATATATAATATTATATTATACTTCAATTAAAAAGAAAGAAACTATATCTCCCTATTTCTTATTTTAGTTGGGCAACTGCTATATGCTTACAGACTACATTTCCCAGTCTTCATACAGTAGTTATGGTCATGTGACTAAGTTTGAGCCGATGGCATATAAGCAAAAGAAATGTACATTGCTTGCTCTATTTCTCCCTCCTCTTTACTAACTGGGAATTGGTGAAAATTGGAAAAATCATGGAGACCAAGTGTTGGAGATGACAGAGCAGCTGTGGGGCCTTAGCCTACTTACTTCTGAAATGTCAAGTGAGAGAGAAATAGAATCCTGTCTTAGTTCAGGCATTGTATTTGAGAGTGGTCTGGTCCCTAGTTAATGACCACATATTTCATAATTACCCTTTCATCTGTCTTATGCCATTAGCTCCTAGAAGCTAGCATTTGTTGTGCATTTCCCTGAACCACATGGCATAATTTCATGTATAAACAGATCTTGCTTCTTTGATCATTGAAAACATTTATAAAACAAATATGGTTCTAGGACTGATTCAGCTAGTGAAATTAAGGAGCTGGATTCAATAAATGTCAATGAGCATAAATCCAGGGAAATAGCACCACTCAGACCACGATGCCTTGTGTCTCAGCCACAGGAAATGGCAAAGGCTGGGGAAGATGGACAAGAGCAATGTTGTATCAAATGTGTCACAGACATCATAGGGTGACAATGCACTAGAGCGCACTAGGGAAGGGCAACGCTCTATGAAAATATAAGCCATGTGCCCTACATCTGTGCTATTCCTAATTGTGGCAGTTACTTCTTCCGTATTATGACACGTTTGAATTCCTTCTACAGTGAGGGGAGTGGGCCTGGGTAAGACTTGGAAGCACAAAGAGAAGAGGGTATGTTTGCCTACCTGTACCTACCTGTAGTATACACTTTCCTGGGGAGAAAAGAGAAAATACTCAGGAAGAGAGAATTTTTTTTTTAAAGACTAGTTCTCTAAAAGATAGAAAATAATGAATTGGGCCTAGGAAGTTAAAAAAAATCACTCCAGACACAATTGTTCCTGGTGGCAGGAAGTGTTAATGAGGCATTTAACATTTGGACTTCACTTAATAGCTGAGGCTAAGTTGAGACAGACTAGGCTGAACCATGTAGATAGGAGGAGGACAATAAAGTAAATGGTTAGAAACAGAACTTTATCACAGCTAAGTGGCAACAATACCCTTTTGTGCTTAGCCGGATTGTTATCTTTTCTCTCTCTCTCTTTCACTTGCGTGTATGGCATTGTGTAGTTTATATTTAGAACATGTACTCAACTATTTTCTATTTTGTTGCTCTAAAAACTTCCATTTCTTTATAATTATACACCCGGGGTGCAGCATGACATTCTTGTTTTCCCATACAAAGACTGACTAAATTCTTAGCCTTGTACTGTCCTAAAGAGGTGTCAGAATGGCCTGGAAGCCTTATAAGCCACAGGCGCTGGCCCTGCCCCCAGAATTTCGGATTCACTGAGTCTGGAGCCGGGCCATAAAATTTGCATTTCTTATAAACTCCCAGATGCTGTTGATGGTGCTGGTCTGGGGATTAGCCTTTGAGAACCACTGGATTAGTGGATTAAGGGAAATAGGCTGAATCTTATGTTTGGGTAGATGGTGGCATGACACTGAGTATATTATATGGTGTTATATGGTCTATTCAACAAGACATCCTGAGCATTTTCCTAGGTCATTGAGTCATTTCTGGAAACAGGAGTAATTGTAGAATAGTTGTATGTGGATAGGAGTGATCCAGGAAAAGAAGAAGATTGATGATATGGGAGAAAGAGCTGAAAACTGTCTCTGGGTTAGTGAAAGGAGATGGCTTCTGTACGCCAGCGATGAGTTGGTTCAGACTTTCTGTCTCCACTTGCCTTCCTCTCTGTCACTCTTTTTGCCCCCACCACACTGACACTGTTCTTGTCAAGATCACTAATGGCCTCCACAATGGTTGACCTTGGGAAGATCATTCCTAATGACTTCCACATTGCATCCAGTGCTGAGTCCTCACGACACTTGACATAGCAGCATTTCATATCACTGATCATTTTTTCTTTACAGCACGCTTTCCTCCCTTGTCCTCCAGGACATACTCTCCTTTTTTGTTTTTGCTTTTTCCTCCTATCCCAAAGATTACTCCCTCTTCACCCCCTTTCCTGGTTCCTCTGCCTCCCCTACTCTTCCAAGGTGGGATTCCTAAGGCTCACACTCTGGGTAGCTGCTCTTTTGCTTCTGTACTCTCTTTTGTGATATCACCCAAGTTTACAGCTTCAGATGTAATGTATATGCTGATCACTCCCAAATGTGTCAATCCTGAGAGACTTCTGCCTTGAACTGCATGCAGACTCATGTTACCAACTCTCTGTTCAACCATTCTACGTGAATGGTTAACAAATGCCTCAAAGTTCAACATGTTAACTTCCTTAACCAACATTTTCCATCTACGTTAATGGCAACGTCATTATTTCAGATGCTTGGGCCAAAAACTTTTAGGTCAACTTGACTCCTGTCTTTCACTTACAGCTGTCAACTTACCCTTTAGGAAATCCTACTTCATTTTCCTTCAGAATAAGCTCTGCCTCTGTCCTACCACCTCACTGCTTTAACTACCATCCCTTTTCTTGGATTCTTGGAAAGAGTCTCCCTGTTTCTACTCTGGCCACTGAAATCTAAACACAATAGAGAAAAAGGAACAATTTTTTGAAACACGTCATTTCATGCTACTCCTCTGCTCAGAAGTTGCCAATTGATTTTCATTCACATAGAATAAAATCAGAAGTCCTTACAGTGGCCTACAAAACCCAACGCTTAGGTAGGCACCTCTCTTGCCTCCTCTCTGCCCTACGTCTGTCTTCATCGCCTCCCATCCTACCCCCTATTCCACCCTGGCTCCCCACAGTTCTCAAACACATTGGACAAGCTCCCATTCATACCGTTTGCAGTCTCTTTTCAGCTGCGCAATCCTTATTTAAATTATTTTATTTTTAAAAAGATTTTATTTATGTATTTGAGAGAAAGTGAGAGAGAGAGAGAGAAGGAGCAGGAGCAGGGTCAGGGACAGAGGGAGAGAGAGAAGCAGTCTCCGAGCTGATCAGGGAGCCCAACCTGGGGCTTGATCTTGGGACTCTGGGGCAGGCACTTAACTGAGCAACCCAGGAGCCCCTGAAATTCTTTCTTCCCCCCTGAGATGTCCACAAAGCTTACTCCATCATTACCTTCATTTTTTTGTTCAAATAATACCTTCGAAGTGAGGCCAACCACGATAATACACTGCCACCTCGATCTTTGTCATTCCCCATCACCTACTCATCTGTATTTTTCTTCTTAGCACTTACTGTCTTCCAGCATTTGCTATAACTTATTTATATTATACTTTTTATCTATTTTCCTCTCCACAGAAATATAAGATCCCAAGGGCAGGGTGTTTTGTTGTTTGGCTCACTAATGCATTCCCAAGGTTTAAAACCATTTTCAAAACACAGGCAGTCCTCAGTAGATTTTTGATGAATAAATGAAACATGTGACTTCATAGTTTTCATCATATTTACTGCATATAACCATTCTTTTAAGGCTGAGCAGTTAGGTTGTTTCTACTCTTATTGTTTTATAGAACTGCAAAAAATAGCCTTTCATAAAAACCTTGTATTAGTAATATTTTAACCACCCCAGGATATAATCCTATAAATGGCAACACCAAGTAAAATGGCATAGGTATTTTAATACCTTCATTGCGTGCAGCCAAACTGCTTTTCAGCTTCTCTCTCCAATAGTAGTGTTCGAGGATACCCACTGCTAAGAGAGTTAACATTTTTCTAACCTTTGCCAGTTTGTGAGGCAAAAAGAAGCACATCTAAACTGTTATTAATTTGAATTTACTTGATGAAAAGCGATCAGAGGTTTTTGTTTTATTTCTTGATCATTAACATATTTTAACTAGCTTTTCAGTCTTTGCTTATTTTTCTATTGAAATATTTATGTTTTTCTTATTGATATTTGTAGTTCATCATGTAGTAAAGACAGAAGAGTTTGCTGTGTTAAAAATATTTACCCACTTTGTTTCCTTTTACATTTCTGTTTGACATACAGAAAGATTTAATTTTAATGTTACTGAACGTATTAGTCTTTCCTCCTTATTATGTCATTGTGTTTGCACACAGACAGGTATTCTCCATCCAGTTAAATCCGTGAGATTTACTCATATTTGCTTCCAGTTTTAATGATTTTGTATTTTACTTGCTGCTCTGTAGTCTAATTATAATTTATCTTGGAGTTGGGCTTTATATAGATTTTTCACTATTAGAAAAATCTACACTACTTATTGAATACCCCTTTCTTACCTGATTTCTGAAATTGTCATATTCATGCAAAAAATTTTACATTTTTTAACAGTATTGCTGGATAATCAATTATGTTACATGTATCATTCTATTGATTCTCATGCCAGAACCCCACAGTTTATATTACTATAGTTTTTTTTAAATGATTTCAAATAGGCAGAACTATGGTGGTTTCCCATAGTCCTGGTCTGCTAAACCTTGTGATCAGGCTTTTTCTGCCCCGGCATTCCTCGTGGTACTGCCAAAGTTGGCAGGTCCAGGTAACCCACTAATGCTCCTTGAACCTTAGCTCTGGTCACTGCAAGAGGGAGGATTCTGTTTCGGGTCCCATGAAACTGAAACAGTCAGAGAGACAGTTGTTGGCCAGCTACCACCCCCAGGGAACTTCCCAGGTAGCAGACTGAAACAAACCCCCAGCCTTCCTGTGACCATTCCTTCAAGGACGGATGAGGCAACTCTTTTACCAAATACATAGAAACAAACACTGGAAGTCAGGCAAAATGAGAAAACAGAGGAATATATTCCAAGTGAAAGAACAAGATAAAACTCTGGGGGAGGGGAAGGAAATTTAATGAAACAGAAATAAGTACTCTATCTGATAAAGAGTTCACAAGAATGGCCATTAAGGTCTTCACCAGTCTCAGGAGAGGAATGGATCAACACAGAGAGAACATCAACACAGGGACAGAAAATGTAAGAAAGTACCAAAGAAAACACAGAGCTGAAGAATGCAATAATTGAACTGAAAAATGCCCTGGAGGATTCCATAGCAGACTACATGAAGCACAAGAAAGGATCGGTGACCTGGAACACAGAACAATGGAATTAAGCCAAAAAGAGGGGAAAAAAATAAAGAAAAAGAAAGGAGAAATTAAAATTAATAAATAATCATGACAAGTGAAGATAGTTTAAGGGACAACATCAATTGGAACAACCTTCACAGTACAGATGTGACATAGATGTGATAAGCAAAGGCTATACCAAGAAATGAAGATAAGCATTATGTAGCAATGAAGGGGTCAATCCAGCAAGAGGACATAACATTTGTAAATATTTATGCACCCAACTTAGAAGCACTAAATACATAAAACAAATATTAGCAGACCTAAAGTAAAAAATGGACAGCAATACAATAATAGTAGGGGACTTTAATACCCAGCTTACATCAAAGCTTAGATCATCTGGAAAGCAAATGGATAAGGAAACATCAACCTTAAACAAAACATTAGGCCATGTGGACTTGATAGATATATGTAAGAGAGAACATTCTATCCAAAACCAGCAGAATATACATTCTTCTCGAGTGCATATGGAACATTCCCCAGGACAGATCATGTGGTAGGCCACAAAACAAATATCAATAAATTTAAGAAAACTGAAATCATATCAGCATCTTTTCAGGCCACAGTAGTATAAAGCTGGGAATCACACACACACACACACACACACACACAGGAGAAATAACAAATATGTGGAAAGTAAACAACACACCACTGAATAACCATGGGTCAACAAGAAACAAAGGAGAAAATAAAAAATATCCGGTGACAATTGACAATACAACATGCTAAAATCTTTGGGATGCAGCAATGCAGGCCTTCCTCAAGAAACAAGAAATTCTCAAATAAACAATTTAACTTTAAACCTAAAAGGATTAGAAAAAGAGGGGAGAAAGTGAAGCCTCAAAATTAGTAGAAGGAAGGAAATAATAAAGAGCAGAGAGGAAGTAAATGAAATAGAGACTAAAAACATGGTAGAAAAGATCAATGAAACTAACAGTTGGTTATTTGAAATGATAAACCTTTAGAGAAAAAAACAGAGATGGTTCAAATATATAAAATCAAGAATAAAAGAGGGGAAGTTAACACTGATACTAAAAAATACAAAGATTGTAAGAGACTACTTTGAAACGATTATACACCAAACAACAATATTTCAAGGCTGGGTCATGAAAAAATAAAATCAATGTAGACTTATTATCAGCAAGTAGATTGAATCAGTAATCAAAACTTCCCAAAAACAGAAGTTCAGGACCAGATGGCTTCATTGGTGAACTTCACCAAATATTCAAACAATATTTAATGCCTTTTGTTCTCAAACTCTCCCCAAAAAAATTGAAGAAGAGGAAATGCTTCCAAACTCATTTTATGAGGTCAGTGTTACTCTGATACTGAAACCAGACAAGGAAGCCACGAAAAAAGAATATATATGTATATATATATATATACATATATATATATATGCCAAAGAAGATGAACACAGATGCAGAAATCCCCAACAAAATATTAGCAGACTGAATTCAACACTGCATTAAAATGTTCATATGCCATGATTAAGTGGTCTTTATTCCAGGGATGCCGGAATAATTCAACATCAGCAAATCTATCAACATGATATACCACATTCATAAACAGAAGGGTAAAAATCATAGGATCATCTTCACAGCTGCAGAAAAAGGAGTTGACAAAATTCTACACCCATGTATGATAAAAAACTCTGAGTGAAGCAGGAACAGAGGGAAGGCACCTCATCGTAATAAAGGGCATACATGCCAAGCCCATCGCTAACATCATACTCAGTGATGAGGAGCCAAAAGCTTTTTTCTAAGATCATAACAAAGATGTTCACTCTCACCATTTTTATTTAATTTAGTTTTGGAAATCCTAACCAGAACAATTGGGCAAGAAAAAGAAACAAAAGGCACTGAATTTGAAAAGAAGGAAATAAAACCTCCACTGCTTGTGAAAAACGTGAGTTTATACGGAGAAAATTTTAAAGACCCCACCAAAAAAACTGTTAGAACTAGTTTGTATGAAACCACAAGAATTCCTGAGTAGCCAAAGCAATCTTGACAAAGAACAAAAAAGCTGGAGGCATCATGCTTAATCTCAAGCTGTACTACAAAGCTATAGAATCAAAACAGTATGGTATTGATATAGAAACAGAAAGATCAATAGAACAGAATGGAAATCCCAGAAATAAATCTATGCACATATGATCAATTAAATTGCAACAAAGGAGGCAAGAATATACAATGGAGAAAGGACTATCTATTTAATAAATGGTGTTGGGAAAAGTAGACAGTCACATGAAAAGGAATAAAACTGGAACACTTTCTTATATCATGTAAAAATTAACTCAAAATTGATCAGAGTTGAGTCTAAGACTAGAAATCATAAAACTCCTAGAAGAAAACATAGGTGGTAAATTTCTTGACATTGCCCTTGGCAATATATTTCTGAATCTGACTCCAAAGGCAATGCCAACAGAAGCAAAAGTGAATAAATGAAATACATCAAATTTAAAAGCTTCTGCACAGCAAAAAAAAAAAATTATATATATATATATATAATAAAAAGGCAATCTACTGAATGGAAGAAAGTATTTGTAAATGTTGTCTCTGATAAGGGGCTAATATCCAAAATATATAAGGAACTCAAACAACTCAATGACTAAACAGACAAATCAATTAATAAAATTGTAACTAAAAGTGGGCAAAGAACTTGAATAGACATTTTATCAAAAAATACATGTCAATGGCCAAAAAACACATGAAAAAATTCTATGCATCCATAATCACCAGGGTAATGCAAATCAAAACCACAATGGGATATCATCCCACACCTGTCAGAATGGCTATTATCCAAAATACAGGAAACTGTTGGTGAGGATTTGGAGAAAGGGGAACTTTTGTGCACTAATGGTGGAAATGTAAATTGGTGCAAAAGCTGTGGAAAACAGTATAGAGGTCCTCAAAAAATTAAAAGTATTTCTACTTCTGCGTAGTTATCTGAAGAAAATAAAAACACTAATTTTAAAATGTATATATATATATATATATATATATATATACCTTTATGTTCATTGAAGCATTATTCACAATAGCCAAAATATGGAAGCAACCTAAGTGTCCATGGATACATGAATAAAGAAGATGTAATGTGGATATATACACATTGTATATATACATATATAATGGAATACACACACATGTGTGTATATGTATGCATGTATGTATGAATATATATATATGAATACTATTCAACCATAGAAAAGAATAAAATCTTGCCATGCAAAACAACATAGATGGTCCTTGAAGGTATTATGCTAAGTTAATTAAGCCAGGCAGAGAAGGACAAATACCATGTGATTTCACTTACATGCAGAACCTAAAAAAAATCCAAACAAGCAAACAAAACAAAACAAAAAAAATAGATACAGAGAGCAGAGAGGGGGCTGGGGAGTAGAGGAAATGGGAGCAGGGGGTCAAGTGGTACAAATATCAAGTCATAAAATAAAGAAGTCATGGGGATGTAAAGGGTAGCATGGTGACTGCAGTCAATGATATCATAACGCATAGTGTGAAGATTCACATGGTGACTGGGGAAACTAGCCCTAATGTGGAGATCATTTTGCAGTGTGTACAAATATTAAATCATGCTGGACACCAGAAATTGTTATAATGTTATATGTCAATTATACTTCAATTAAAAAAAAAAAAAAAACCATACAGGGCTGTTTGCCCTGCCCTCCATTCATTCGATTTTTCTGTTGCAGTTTTCTTGGTTAGAGCTAAAAATGAACATTATTCTCCCCTAACAGCTAGACCAACAAGATGAAACAAAACGTTTAGTATTTCCTTGGAATTGCCTTAAAACTAGAAAATCTCTTAGGAAAAACTGACATCTTAATAGTATTCAGTCCTTTTGACAGAAACAGTTTGTTGTTCCTTTTTTTTTTTTTTTTTGGTTTGTTTTGTTTGCCATTTGATCAGACTGTGTCAACACTCTTCCCTTGCTTTGGAATTGGAAGGCCCAGGTTCTAACGCCAGCTCCATCACATGGTCACTGCATGACCTCAGACAAGATACTTTACTTTCTAAATCTATAAATTCATCTGTGAAATGGAGTTATACATTATCTACTGATTAGAAGGTTTTAAAGACTGAATAGGAAAATTATGTTAAAAGCCCTTTGTGAGGTTTGAAGTGGCGGGGGGGTGGGAGGTTGGGGTACCAGGTGGTGGGTATTATAGAGGGCACAGCTTGCATGGAGCACTGGGTGTGGTGAAAAAATAGGTGAAAAAATAATGAATACTGTTTTTCTGAAAATAAATAAATTGGAAAAAAAAAAGCCCTTTGTGTGGAATTAAATAAGTGCTCACTAAATACTGGCTTTCGAAAATAGCACATTTTTATTGGTAGCACATTTATTGGTAGTTTTTCAAGAAAGGGAGGAAAAGTCATTAGAGAAGCAGGGACAGATAATTTGGGGGCTCAAAGAAAACATGTCCCGGTGAGGGAGAGATCAGAAATGTGATGTTGGAGTTAACAAGCATCTGCTTCTTAAGTAATCTTCAGATGCTTCAGTTGGGTGAGGAGTTAAAAAACAGCCCTGGGTGAGGAAGTAAGTCTTGGCTACTTATAAGCATCTGAGGGAGGCCACAGGGACCCATGGGAAAGAGAGCTAGGTCTTCCCTACCAGGGCCAGCCTCAGAGGTGTGTGCCCCGTGCAGTCCTATAGGATGCCAAACTCAGAGGGCCTTGGGTTTGGCTTGTGCTCTGCTGCTGCCATCCTGAAATGCTTTTTTTGACTAAGAGGTCCGCATCTTCATTCTGCACTGGGCCCCGCAGACAATGTAGCTGTCCTATTTCTACCCCTTCCATGCCTTGCCTAGCCTTCCGCTTGAGGGGGTGAGGACAGCCCTGTGTTTAAGACATTTTCCCCACGGGCCCAGCTGACATACCATTAAGTTGGGAAATGAAAAGGCACTAAGCCCTGTATTTGTTCTGAAGAGGGAAAAAGAGCTAGAGAATGTACTTTTTTTTCAGGAATGTGTATATTGAACATTGGTGTACAGTTAAAATATAGATCATAATTCACAAGCTAACTCCATACTCAACTTTAACCCCCCGCCCCAAAAAAAAGATATAAAGTGAGAGAAATGGGTATGTCAGAGGCACAATTCTTGTTCATGATTCTGAACCTACACTTCATGGCAACACTGACAAATCTCCTGAGTGGCTGGCTCCCTCTTTCCTTCCCATCCAGCAGGCCCAGATGATTCTCTGGCAACAAACTGTTTTCTTCTTAGAAGTGGATGAGAGTGTAGAGCAGCAGTGATTGGAGGAAAGAGGAAGAACATTTACGGAGTGTCTATCACATGCTAAGTGTTAAGCGAGGAGCTTTGAATAGAGTTTCTCATTTATTCCTCACAACGGCCCTGTGGGTGGGTAGTATTATATCCATTTTACAGATAAACAAACTGAGCTCACTGAATTAACCAATTCCATCGAGTCACACATAAAGTAAGTGGCAAGAAAAGGATATAAACCCAGGTCGCTCTGCCACCAAATCACTTGTTCTTTTTAGTGGAATATACTGTCCACCAACTGGAAACTGAGACAGATGAAGAAATATCCCATTACTGTATTCCAAGCACTGTTCTAAATGTATTACATGTTTTAACTCATTTAATTCTCACATTGAGACAGGCTCAGAAAGTTTAAGTAAATTCCATAAGGACTTGTAGCTGTTAAGTGTCAGAACCAGGATTCAAACCTAAATAGTCTATCTTCAAAGCCAAAACTCTAAGCAAACCCATAATGCTACTTTTTCTTAAAAAAAAAAAAAAATAAACGGGGCGGTTAGGGGAAGGACAAACTTGGTGATTGAATATAGATTGAACATGGAAAAGTTTTAGGGTAAATTCTAGGTTTTATGTTTGAGTACCTAGTGGGAATGTTCTGATGGTATCATTTAGTAAAATGTGAAATACAGAAAAAATGTGGTGCAGATTTCAGGGCAATGACTGTGACATCGTGTTTAGATATGCTGGGTTTGGGGTGCATGGAAGGCACCCACAAAGATGCTATACAACATTAGTACCTTCCTTCCAGGGTTGTTGTGGAGACTGAATGAGTTCATATGTGCAGAGTGCTTAGAATGGTACCCAGCGGAGTAAGTGCTAGGTAAGTGTTTGCTGCTATTACGGCCCAGCACACAACTGGGTCATTGCCAGACTAAGAAGATTATTATGACCCAGTAAGCAATTGGGTCAAATGGAGCTAAGAAGAGAAATTTTGTCCTGAGATATAAACACTGGTGTTCTGGACTTACAGATGATAACAGAAGTTACGGACGAAGAGGAGATCTCTTAAGGAGAAAAGATAGGAGAAAAGAAGAAATCCTTAGAAAGAATGCATCTTGATAGACATACAAATCATCTGAGGTACTGAGTAAAGGCTTGTCATTTGGAACTCACTGAAGTTAAGAAAAAAAAAAGGGAAATGTTTATATATGCAATAAAACATTGAGTCTCTGGCCAAGAAAGACCATTCCTTAGATAGTAACCCATACAATCAGAAATAACAAGTGAGATAACTTTAAATCAAACTCCTAGAGAGACGGGACCACAGCTAGCCAAACTGCTCCGTTCCACCACAAGAGTTTGTGCCCAGCATTAACAACCACTGGGGATTTCCCAGCTCCTCAGTTAGCTTCCAACCCAAATGTGGTCTCCCAGCTCTATGTGGTGAAGAGTCCTGGTCTTCAAGATCTATGAGCACAAACGCACACACACAGAACCCCCCCCCACACACACACACGTATGCCTAAGCTCAGTCATTGATTTCTGCTTCCACCAGTGATCCTGGAGGATTCCACCCGGCACCCCACCCCGCCCCTCCTAATCTCTAGGGCTCAATATGAGCTTCCTGAAAGAAGCATTTTGTGCCATTCACCTGGGCTGGGTGCTTTCCTATGGCTCCTTACTCTTGCCTCTTATCACAATGCTTATCCACTAACTCTTGGAACTTCCTACTTTCCTATTTGACTGCAAGGTTTTTTTCCAGAGATTTTTGTTTTCATAGCCTCAGCCCTAGCATAATGCTTGGCTATTGTATGTGTTCAAGGACTCTGGTTTTAAAACTTTATTCCTTGAAAGTGCCTTTTTAATTTCAGCATCTTCTGCATAGTCCAACCCCACTTCTGTTCCTAGATAAGACTGAGACTCTGTGAGGATTCAGTGCCCTCCTTGTTTAACATGGGAGATTTTTTTTTTTAGTCCATTTTGTAGAGATAAAATTTACAAATATTTCCCTACATATATTTTAAGTGTACCAGCTGATAAATTTTAGCAACTATATATACTTGCATAACCACCAGGTAATGAAGGTACAGATCATTCTCAACATCCCAAGAGGTCCCCCTATGAGTTTCCCTCTGTGGTCCTAAATACCATACTATAGGCTGGAAATCTTGATGTGTAGAAATATGTAAACAGGTTTGATGAAGGAAAAGAATGACCACTGATCAGAATGACCGCTGCCATATAGGAAGTGGAATACTTCCTGGCTTGGCAGCAAATTAAAGGCAAAGAGAAAGATACCTCAAGTGGAAATCATGTTGGCAAAATCAGGAAGGCAGGAAGTTGAACTGGGGGTCATTTGTTCGGAGCAGAGCTTTGGGGTGCAAGCGATGAGAAGGGAAATGGAACCGGTAGAAATGCAGGTTTCCCACACAAGTGGGGGATATTGGTGATAATCGCATGATCCTCCTGGCATTTTCTCCATGTCCAGGGAGGGATAAAGGTATTCATGGGCTCTGGACTCCTACCTACTCTAGTTATGCAGCCTCATAAAGGAGCCTAGAGAGCTGAGAACATTCTCCTAAGAGCTGAAGTCACTTGGCCACTCTGGTTGGTTTTTTGCCTCCTTGGACTCAGAAGCGTGCTGTTTCAGACATTGTCCTATTCTCTTCTGCCCCAAACCTGTCAGATCCCAAAGACAGCTGGACTCCTAGTCCTACCCTTTCTGCCTTGCCCCATCTCATGCTCCAGTGCCATCTTCATGAATGGAGAGAGAAGCCTTCAGTACAGAAAGATAGTGGAAAGAGCCTGTGTCTCCTGCTTGCTTTTAATTTCAATAATAATAGTCAAAAATCGGCCTATAACTTTTGACTCCGTCCAAACTTAACTATTAATAGCCAACTATTGCCTGGAAGCCTTACTGATACATAAATAGTCAATTAACAGCTATTTTGTGGGTTATTTGTATTCTTACAATAACATAAATTAGAGAAAAGAAAATGTTATCTAGGAAATCATAAAGAAGAGAAAATATGTTTACAGTATATTCTATAAAAATTCTTCATAGTAATGGACCCGTAAATTTCAAAACCATGTTTTTCTAGTGTCAACTGTAATTTCAAAGCATAATCCAGAGGCCACTTAGTTGACTACAATAGAGTTCAGCAAATAGATTTTTTTTTTCCAAAACAACTCACATCAAAGGAGGGCACGCACATCACCCCAACACCTTTCACAGAGACATGTTCAATCTGTATTTGTAAATCTGTCTGTATTTGTGAGATACACCCTCCTCAGAAGACAGTAGCAGCCCAACTCTTACAGTCATTCTGTGAACTGGGCATACAATCTGTTTTCTAACCTCCCAATACCAGGATTGGCTAGAAAGTCTGCAGCGGTAGAGTTATCTGAGACAAAAGACCAGGCTAACCCTCCTGAAAAAGATGCCATAATCGTCCTCTCAGATTTTCCTCGGCAAATCAGAGCTTGACTACCATGTAAGAAATAGGCAGATCTTCCTAAGAGGAACACTCTTGGCAGAGAAATTCGACACTGGGCTGAAGGGGAAGGAGTGAAGGTGAAGAAGTGGCTGGTTCTGACTCTGATAGGACCTGCTTATGTGAACCCTGGAATATCATTTTCCTCCATGACTCTGATTGTTCATCTGCTTCTATAGAATTATATTCTAAATCTTTAGGACTTTCTTTTCTTCCAAAGGGGAACACTCGTTCTTTAAAGGAAAATATCATTTTATCATCTGTGAAATGGGGATAATTATAGCATCTGCCTCATAGTGTTATTATGAGGGTTAAATGAGTTTGTTCATATAAAGCAATTAGAACAGAGCTTGCATGCAGTGTAAGGGCTCCATAAATGTTAGCCGTGATGATGATGTTGCTAATGATGATGATTATAAGGAAATAAGGGGATTCTCCAAGGACCAACAACAAAGAGAGGACTTAAAGTAGAGTGGGGGGAGTAGGGGCTAGTGCTCAACTGCCTAAGGCTGGGGGAGAGAGGGGCAGTTTCTCGTGTTGTAACCTAAGTGGCTGAGTCTTAACAGTAACCTGGGAACAGAGGCTGGGGACCCGCTGACATTTCCATAGAAGGCTGGAATCCTTGGGAGTCTCCAAATGTTGGATTAGGAAAAAAAATCCAAAATGTGCATAAAGATTATAAAGAACCATGTCTGTCCTGACCTGGGCTCTGAATGGAACAGCCGTGTCTGTCCAGGGAATGTGTAATTCCAAGAGTGTGCTGAAAGTGGGTCTGGGGTTCAGATGCGTGCTTCCCTCGCTGATGATCCCTGCGGGCACTGGCAGAGGCGAGCACAACTGCTCTCCCCCCAGGCCACACAGAAGTTCCCATTCCCACATTCCCTACTGAAGCTGTGTTCATGATCCAAAATGACCGAACACATGAGGAAACAGCCACATTCTCTCAGCCCCCTACAAACTTCAAGGAATCAAATAACATAACAGAGACTATGGCATCATTCAGTTTACAGTACTTTAAAAAAATCAGGATTCAAACATGTAAGAAATTATAAGACATTAAAAAAAAGAGGTGCCTTAAAACATAAAGCTTTTAGAAATAAAACAAATGAAGTCATGAAAAATTTAAAATCTCAATGAATGGATAAGCACTGTCAGAGAAGAGAAAATGACCAAAAAGGGAGATAAATCTGAGGAAGTCACTAGAAATGTGGAAATGAAAAATATGAAATAGCAATTTTGAATGTGAAGACCCAACACATGACTAATAGGAGTTTATGATCGAGAAAGAAAGAGCTCCAAGCAATAATATTTGGAGCGATAATGGGAGGTAAAAAATTCTCCAAAATTACTCAATGGACTAAGCACCCAAATCATTCAGCCAACATGTAAAACAACGTGAACTACTGTCAAAGAGGCTGCTGTGGCAAAGCCAGCCAAACTCTCAGAAGGGCCAGCATCCCCAGTTGTGACTCAGAGACTGGAGCGAGACAGCCCCCATGGCTCAGGACTGATGCGTCCCCATTTTCAAGTTCACTCCCAAATTCCAAAGACTATGATCTGTGTGTTTCCCACATTTGCTGCCATGTTGCCCTGTATCCTCCTCCTGAAATGAAAGCTGAGAAATGAACAAATCCAGAGCCTGACAACCACGTGGCCGGCTGCTGCATCCCCAGCTCCCTCCCACTAACACCCGCCGTCTCCCCTGCTGCGCACAGATTGCTGCTTTTCTCCACGCACTCAAGGCTATTCCACTAACGTTTTCAGGTTCTTGTCTTCAGTGCCAGGGGCAAGGTGACATTCCTTAAGATTTATTATTATTGTTTTCCATAACCTGAGGAATGTCAGTCCTCTAAAAGCCTCTGCACCGTGTTGATTTTCTAAGTTAACTCTGACTTAGCATAGATTTATTGGCAAGGTTTGTGGTTTGCCCTGTGTGTGTGTCTGCATGCAAGCACATGTTTGAGACACAAAGCAGAAGGAAGAGAGAAGCCCAGCATTTATTTAGCTTTAATATGCACTATCTTTGGAGCTAACTGCTATCATAGATGCCCATTCTTTCCATTCTCACAGTAACCAGACAGGGAGAATATGATCAAGCTTGTTTATCACAAGAGGAGGAAGGCTCTGAGAAGTTAGGGAACAGGTAGGATCACTTTCCTGGGAGTCTGATTCCATGGGGGAAAAAGGAGAACAACAAGGGAGAAATAAAACTATATCCTGGAGAGATTCCAAATCCATATGTAAGTAGAAGTACAAAGTTGTGTGGTGTGATCTGGGTGTGGAGGGCAACTGGGAGGTCCACATCCATTGGAATGTTTGCCTCTTTAAAGCCTAGTAAGAGACTGTGCATCTAACCAGTGTCTCCCAGACAGTCTTCACCCAAGAAACATGAGGCCTTTTACACAGAGCTTTTAGGCTGCTTCTAGCTGCATCTGCAGGTTTGTTTTCATGGGCTCACATTCCACTCCCGTCTCCCAGGGTCCTGGGGTCGCATGCTTGGTGGGTCCGGTGCTGTGTTCTATCATTGCTCTCTCATGCCTCACAGTGACAGAGAGCAGCCAACACAACCCCAACACTCAGTTTTGCAGAGGAAATTTGTCTGTTTGTTCTGAGGATAATAGTTCTTTTTATCCCAAATAGAATTAGCCACTTTCACTTCAAGGGGCCAGCTTTCTCCTTGGTTTCGGAGTATCACAGGTCTGCTATATCAACAACACTTTGTCTTAGGAAACTAGTTTGTTGGAATGTTAATTTGATGTGCACCTTTATGGGTCCCAAATCCAGCCTCCCTAATGAACTTCAGTCCTCCCCTCCGAGGGGGCTCAGAAACTGTGGCTTCTGTCCATCTCAGGGCAAGAGGGGAACAGATGAGCAGCAGCGGTGGGGGTGTGCAGACCTCTGTTGCTTACTAGCTGAGCTGCCTGGGCACATGTAACTCCTCTGAACCTCCATCTCCTCATGTGGAAATGGGAATAATAATCCTACTCACTGGATTGCCCCCAAAATTAGGTGGAAAACATCCATGGAAACAACTCAGTTAAATATCTTGGATTCTTCAGCCTGATCTGGGGCAGGCCCCCCCCTTGGTCGTCAAGGTCAAAGTGGATATGCCTATTAGGCTACTCAAACGCACCATCCACAGACTTACCAACTGTTAAGTAGAAAACCTCACATTTCAAAGGACAAAAAAGAATGAAAAGCTGTGGTGTGAAATAGCAGGAAGGGCCTGAGCCCTTGAATCAAGACCTACTTCATTTCCTGGCAAATCATGTACCTTCTCTGAATTGCATTTGTAAAATGTTAATATGTGCCTTATAGGGTTGCTCTAAGGGTTCAATAAGACGATGTATAAGAAAACACATGTAGACATACGAAATCATTCTTTTAGGAAGGCGTGAGGCTAACCCAATTCAATCTTTCACATCACCTCAGGGGGACTGACCCGTGGGCACCCATACTACAATAAAAACGAAACCAGAAGGGTGCCCGCAGTACCACGGGTACCCTGGCTTCTCAGACTATTCCAGCACATAGCTTCTCAGTAGGATCACTCAGATTTTTTTTTTTTTTAAACTAAATCCTTGGCCTGACCGTGCCCCAGAACATTTTAAGGTGAAAATGTCCCAGACAACACATTTGGCATTTCCTCTAGCAGACAGCTCCCTGCTCTGCCCTCCCTGTGTCTGAACCTGAGGAGGCACGGCCTGATCTCAGCCCTTCTAACACTGCCCTCTGGTGGCAGCAGTTTGCAACTTCATGGATTTTTTTGGACTCCCGGCTGGTGTTCTTCTCCCTGTCCTTCATACACTCCCGACCCCAAGGCTGCCTACCCTGGGGAGCATCTCCTCAACTCTGAGAATCCAGTGGTGCATATGCATTATTTGTTTTCACTTCCCTCCTTAAGGTAGGCAGTTTCTTTGCAGGCTTTGGATCTTCATACTGTCAGTCTGGCTGACCTTCCTGCTCCATTCATATCCCGTCCAGTTCAGAGTCTGGTCCCCTCACTCTTTGTTTATGTTATTTTTAAAAAATTTTTAAAATAATTTGATTTATTTGTTTATTTAGCGTGAGACACAGCATGCACCGGTGGCGGAGGTGGGGGGAGTGAGGTGGTCAAGGGACGGAGGGAGGGGGGAGGGAGAAAATCTCAAGGTTCCTGCTGAGCATGGAACTGTTGACATGAGCTTCAATCTCACGACCCTGAGATCCTGACCTGGACTGAAACCAAGAGTCAGAAGCCTAACCGACTGAGCCACCCAGATGCCCCCATCACTCCTTGTTTAAAAGCATTTAGGGGTTTTCACTGCCCGTCAGGAAAGTTCATGATGTTTGGCATGAAATAAATATGCTCCTTCTGTTATATCTCCTTTGTTCCCATATTCAGTCTCAAATCTGGAGCCCCTGACTTCAGGGCTACTGTGTGCTCCTGCTCCTTGTCCTGCCTGTGGGTATTCCTGACAGGAATTCCCACTAGAATTCCCTCCTTCCCTCAAAGCAACTCAGGAACCCTTTTAAGCCGCAATGCAGATGTCACTTTCTCAACCAGGACCTTCTCCAGCTCCCCAGATCCTCCATTCCAAGTTAGGTGCATGCCTACACCCCCTGTTCTCAACTCCATGACATGCCTTCCCATCAACTTTGTGCTCTCAGACCTAAGCACCACATTTGTTGCTTGTGTTTTAAAGATCTTCCTGGCCCCAGGATAGAGTACAGAGCCTGGCACATGGAACTTGCTTAAAGAATCTTGAATGCACAACTTTATCTAGCTTGGGAACCAGAAGAATAGCGAATACTGCAAGGGTGACAAATAATCATAATTACTTACATTTGCATACTACTAATAATGGTAGTTAGGGAGCATTTATTACATGCAAGACACCGTGAAGTGCCTTAAATTTATTTTCTCATTCAATAGGCACAGTGGGCTCCCCCCCGCCTTATACTATCTCATTTAATCTTTACAACAACCCCGGCAGGTGGGAGGAGAGCAGGCATTAGACCTGTATTTCAGATTAAAGAAAAAAAAAAAAAAACCTGGGCTGGAAGAGGTTGATGGCCAAGCATCCAAAGATAATGGGAGAGCCAGGGCTTTAGCCTAGTTTCTGCAACCTCTCTCCCAGTGACATGAGTCTGCTATCCCTTATTAATACTCTGCCACCTCTTCCTGACAGAGGCAGGTCCCAGGAGATGAAGCCAAACACAGAAATGTGCTTTGCCTGCAGACCCAGGCTGTAAAAGCAATCACAGCCTCTCCTCTCCCGCCTCCAGTTCCTAATCAATTATGGAGGAAATGACAATGAAGAGAGAGTGGAGAGAGATTCAGGAGCGACTGCAGTTCATTGAAAAGCTACCGGAGGCTTTGTTTCTGCAGCCGCAATTCCTGGCCAGGAGCACGGGGGCACACAGACGTAGGGTTTAGTGGATGACATGGAGACAAAGGAAAAATGACAAACCAAGTGAATTAGTGAAGGTGAAATAAACGGTACTCAGCAACAGATGGGGCTGATGCTGGGTAATTTTCTGCTGTCACCTCCCCTCAGGTAATAGATAATCCCGCAGCTGTGGGAGCTCCCAAGCAGGCGGGCATGGATCCTCGCTCTCTTTCCCGTTCAGGAGCCGTACCCCCCATCCCTTAACCTGTCTCGATGATAAAAATCTTAAGAGCCAAACTTTTTGCAAGACTTATAGTGGCGATTTAACTCAGTCCCAGCTAAGGTTGCTATCTGTCAGGCTGTCATGGTGACAGGCAGATTTGTAAATGCTCGGGCTCCAGTGTCAGGTTGAAGGTGACATTTTTCAGCAGGAGATTTTTTTTTCCCCATCCCTCACAGAGACAGAACGTCTCGGAATTAGGAAAGCAACCCCCTGAATAAGCCTCTGTCACACTCAGCACCACCCTGGCTAGGGCCGTTGACCCCTGAGCTCTGGGATTGTCGCCCAGTTCCCCAGACCCTCCTCTGCCCTGACTTGGGACATTCAAAACAGAGTGAGGCCCTGTAGGATTATGCCCCTGGACCCACACCCTCTCCCTGACCCATCCCCTGACTACACCTGACTTTCCTTTACAATAATTTGTCTTGGCGGATGGTCCCTCTGCCATTACTATTATAAATACTTACCTAGATTAATTAACCACTATATAAAAACCCAGAATCTCAACTGAATTCATTTCATGACCTGCCATGCTATTGCTTGGCCGAAGCCTCTAAAACTAACCCCGAATGCTCAATGACATTCTTCCCTTTGATTTCTTCCTGGAATCACTAAGCCTTAATCAAGTTTCTGTTTTAACCCCCCTTTTTCTAGGATTTTATTCTCAGTGTATTAACCGTATGGGAGCAACACTGACAAGGGGTGATTTTGTTCCTTAGCTTCCTGCCTTGTTCTCAGCATTCATCTGTCTTCCTTTATGAAGCTTGGGAAAGCAATTTCTGCTCTGATGCCACATCTACAGTGCAGCTAAGAGTTCCATGTGTCCCCACTTCGTGCCCAGATGCCAAAATGGAGATTCTCCATCTCTGTCTGTCTCTCCCCTCTTTCTCTCTTGGTTTCTTTAAGGAGGAACTAGCCTTGTGCCTTCAAAGGGTCTGCAGGGGGCAGAGGCCAGCATCGGCCTAGCACCACCCAGAGTCAGCAAGGGGAGGGGCACCTTGGAGACATGGTCTCCAGCACCAGCAAGGAAGGAGGAGAGACACCCGCAGATGGTGTAGAGGGGCGCAAAATATCCTGTGACCTCCCACCCCTCCTTCCTTCCTTCCTTCCTTCCTTCCGTTCCCCCTGCTTCACATTCTGTTTGTGTAGGTGTGTGAGGCTTTTGCTTACAGCTCCCACACGTCAGCCTGGGGGTTCTCCCAGCCCTTCTCTCCTTCTTGACCAGAAGCAAGGGCATTCCCCGGGCTGCCGTCAGTTGCAGAAATTGAGTTAGACGAGTTGCTCAAGTATCTTTATCTTCATTGTCTTCGTTTGAAAAGAAAAGTCCATGCTATCTACGTTGTACAGTCACTGTGTGTGTGTGTGTGTGTGTGTGTACGCGTGCGTGCGCGCGTGTGAAAAGCTCCTACGACACAGTGAAAGTTTGGTGACGGGGCCCACCCTGCCCCAGCGGGCTCCGGTATCCTTCGTCTCCAGCACGACGAGCGCCACCTAGTGGCGCAGGGCGTGCGCTCAGCCGTGCGCTTCGCACCCCCGCGGCTCTGTCTGAGCAGGTGCCGGGTCTCCGGGGGTTGGGGTCTTTACACTGCCTGCCCTCTGGGGGCTCACCATAAGGAGGGAAAGGGAAGAGGAGAAAGAGAAGACAGTGAGAGGCGGGGGCCGGGGGAAGACTTCCAGACAAAGGAAGGTAGATGGAGTCCCACGCGAGGCGGTGCGGACACGCGTCCCCACAGAGAGTCCGGGAGGGACTCAGATTGGAGGGGACAGGCCCATCTGTCGGCCGGGCTAGGGTGGGCCCCGAATTCCGCTGGGGACGGGCTCCTTGAGGACCCGCTGCCAGCCAGGAGCAGCCCCTGAGAGGCCGCCTCCGCCCTGGGTGGAGGAGCTCCCCGAGCAGTAGCAGGAGGCTTCGCGGCGAGGCACCGGGAGCTCCCCCCAGGTGGGGAGAAACCAGCCCGGGCGCGGTGGCCTTCTACGCCTCGGCCCCTTGGCAGAGGGGCTACGTCTGTGACGGTGACAGGTGGAAGGGAAATCGCTCCTGTCGCTGAAGGACGCGACGAGGCAGAGCCCGGTGAAGACAGCTGGGTGCGTAGGGCGCGCCCCGGGCACCGAAACCACGCCCGGCCTGTGAAGCTCCCGAAGGAGCCAGAAGGAGCCAGATGTTCGTGAGAGGAGAGACGGAGAGCTCCGTGGGGACAGTGAGGAGGGTCCTGGGGCGCGCAGCCTCACCTCGGCCCCTCTTAGTCCTTCACCTCAGCTCCAGGCTTGCACCACCTTCCAGAAAGCAAAAGACCTTCTCCTTAGCACCCACCTCCTGTGACCCTCCCTGACCTCTTCAGGAGGGAAATCGGAGTGTTTCTTCCATCAAGCGCCATCTTCTCTCTGACTAGGTTTCATCAAAGATTCCGTGTCCCTTTTGCCCCTCATGTTAAGCACCCTAGGACATTTAAGGAGTGGTCTCACTGCTTCCCTTCATATCCCCACTTGGTAGACGTTTTACCTGCTTCTTTCTCTTTCCTTCCTTCATCCCTTCACAACCTCAGTCCCAACCCCACAGGCCAGGGGGTGGATTGAAGAACACCGCCAGTCCCCTGGGCTCTTGCCAAAGGACAGGAGTGGCCAGTTAACCCAGACAATTTCATAATGTGTTAGGACATGGGTATCCCCATTAGCCCTGAGGTGTGGGGGTCTCATCTGGGCCCAGCCAGGCTGTGGGAGAGCCCTGCCATCTATCTGTGAGCAGGCAGGAGGCAGACAGCAGCTGGTCTGCCTCTTTGCCTCCTCGGTTGTCTCTCTTGCATCCTATAGAGGCTCTGGGCACCCCAGCAGGTGAGTTGGCATGGGAGCACACAAAGCCTAGAAATTCAGATGATGTCCGGTGGGTTGGACCAGGAAGGCTGGGCCCCAAAGAACCCCTTCAGGTAGAGCTCCTTACCAGCATCTGCCCCCGAAAACTCCTTTCCCTCAGTTTTTAAACTTCATCCTCATCTCCAGCTCCTTGGACCAGGAGTATCTATCCTGGGAAAAGAGTTCCTCATTGCATTACCTATTATTTTTGCTTTCTATGTGATTGATTTTTCTTTTTTATTGGTGGAAGGAGAGGGTCATTGCCACCTCGATTAGGCAATTCATTGGCTGCATGTATCTTTTAATTTTGCCTTCAGCTTGGGAAACGTGTTATTCTGGAGCTTCCGGCCTTGGGGGTCCAGCCTAGATGTTAGCATGCCCTGTCCATGCCCTCAGGAATGGAGGCACATGCTCTACCCACCATGTGCAGGCCTCTGGGAGAATGCCTACTCCTCGATTTTCCAGAATTGGGGCAGTTTTGTTTGTCTTCCTGATGCAATGTTCGTGAATATGTGAATTGGACCAGGGGTATGGGGAAGGCCTCGCTACACACACACAGCTGGGTTTTCCCTCTTCCTTCATCCGGAAATCAGGCTTCTCCTTGACAGCCCCATGGGCTCCTGTAGCCAGTGCTACAAACACGTGGGCTTGGGGACTGACGTGTGTGAGGGGAGAGAGCCTCAAGTCCGGAGTGTGGAGAGCATTCCCCTGACTGTGGGCTCAAGCAGCATGACTTCCAGCTCGCAAGACCACCAGGTTAATGTACTGTTGAATTTCCTCTTGTGCAAACCGGGGAGCCGACCCTGTTGAGGCAAATACCTGTCTTGGGTAATAGACACATCACTAATAATAATTGGTATTTGCTGTCAAAGCACAAATTCCTTTTCACTGCTCAGTCTTTCTCAAGGGCTGGCCAGTGGTGATAGTGGGAACGGTGGTCTGCGGCAGCTCACTAGCGGCCCAAAGGAAGGGTGGATGTAAACCTTGGTCCCAGCCCTCAGAGGTGTTCAGTCCAAGCCTGGGGTAGGGAACGATGAGGAGCAGGGGAGGGAGACTGGGCAGGGCGAACCCAGAATCCACGTACCCTTGCTGGCTTCCCTGCTGCCGCTCTGGGTGTATCTGGATATCTGTTTCAGGTACATTTTCTCAATGGAACACTGGGAAGCAATAGAATGTGGTCTTCCTTCACTTCTCAGTGTACTGAGGACACACGAGAACCATGGTATCTTGCCAGAAAGCATCTTTCCAACCTGTCAGTCCTTTTTGGAAGTTTCTAGTGGCTTCTGCTTATGCAAGAGCCCAGCCTACTGGTTGCAAGCACCAGCTGGATGAAAGACCTAGCTCTGCCCCAAGTGAGATGTGTAACCAGTAACAACTCGCAACTTCTCTGTGCCTTAGTCTCCTCATCCGTGAAATGGGGGTGATAATGGCATCCGCTTCCTAGGATAGTTGTGAGGAAAGGAATGAAATGATGAAATGTAAGTAAAACACTTAGCACACCACCCACAAAGTACTCAATATCTAGTAGCTATGTTTAGGGAGTTAGCTGTGTTATCTTTTGTGATATGAAAGAAAACAAGAGTATAGCATGCTGGTGATGTAGTAATTTCCCTCCTTCCCCACTTCATCTCTTTCTCACAGGCAGAAATGAGTGGCCAGAGAAAGGCAGAGTGTCTGAATCATGGAATTATAGGCAAGTGTCCTGGAAGAAGACGAGCATGGTATCTAATGGAGAGAAAATGCTTTCCGAGCTGGGCTTCTCAAAATGCAAGCAGGCGAGCCCACCAACCTGCTGCCTGCTGGCTGCCTGGAGGAAGGCAGAGCAGAAATGGGCAGCTGAGGTCTTCCTTGTGATCAGGCTCCCCATTCCCTCCTCACTCGGGGCCTTGACCAACGTCATCCCTCCCGGGAAGGTACCACCACCAGGCCAACCCCTCCTCATGGACTTGGACTCCACCTGTCCTCAGAAAGAATCTGAACTTTCAGGGGAGCTAAAAACAACAAAATTCCACAAGATAAATCTCCTAAGTCTGGCCCAGAGACTGAGCTGGGCTTTGATTTAAGAGCCAGAAAGTTAAAGAAAAGAGTTACTGTCCGATAGTGGAGGAGTCAAGATGGCGGAGAAGTAGCAGGCTGAGACTACTTCAGCTAGCAGGAGATCAGCTAGAGAGCTTATCTAAAGATTGCAAACACCTGCAAATCCATCGGCAGATCGAAGAGAAGAAGAACAGCAATTCTAGAAACCGAAAAACAACCACTTTCTGAAAGGTAGGACTGGCGGAGAAGTGAATCCAAAGCGACGGGAAGATAGACCCCGGGGGGAGGGGATGGCTCCCAGCAAGCGGCGGAGCAACGGAGCACAAAATCAGGACTTTTAAAAGTCTGTTCCGCTGAGGGACATCGCTCCAGAGGCTAAACCGGGGCGAAGCCCACGCGGGGTCAGCGTGGCCTCAGGTCCCGCAGGGACACAGAAGGATCGGGGGTGTCTGAGTGTCGCAGAGCTTGCGGGTATTGGAGCGAGAAAGCTGGCTGCAGAGACAGAGCCCACAGTGAGCTCGCAGCTTGGGGTTACCTTGAACCAGTCGCAGGCTCGGTGAGCTCGGAGCGCGGCCGGAGGTCAGGCAGACGGGAATTACTGGGCGCTGTTCTCTGAGGGCGCACTGAGGAGTGGGGCCCCGGGCTCTCGGCTCCTCCAGGCTGGAGACCAGGAGGCCGCCATTTGTATTCCCGTCCTCGGGAACTCTACGGAAAGCGCTCAGGGAACAAAAGCTCCTGAAAGCAAAGCCGAGCAGATCACTCAGCCCGGCCCCTGGTAAGGGCGGTGCAATTCCGCCTGGGGCAAAGACACTTGAGAATCACTACAACAGGCCCCTCCCCCAGAAGATCAACAAGAAATCCAGGCAAGACCAAGTTCACCTACCAAGGAGTGCGGTTTCAATACCAAGGAGAGCAACAGAATTCCAGAGGAGGAGAAAGCGAAGCACGGAACTCATGGGTTTCTCCCTGTGATTTTTTAGTCTTGCAGTTAAAGTAATCTTTTTCTTTTTCATTTTTTTCTCTACTTTTGCTAAATTAAAAAAAAAAATTTTTTTAATTTTTTAAAATTTTTTAAAATTTTTTTTAACTTTTACCCTTTTTTCAACTTTTTTAAACTAGTTTATCTAATATATATATTTTTCTTTTTCATACTTTTCTTTCTTCATTTTCTTTTTTTTAATTCCTTTTTTTTTCTTTTTTTCTTTTTTTTTTCCCTTTCTTTTTTTTGAACCTCTTTTTATCCCCTTTCTCTCCCCTCACAATTTGGGATCTCTTCTGATTTGGTTAAAGTATATTTTCCTGGGGTTGTTGCCACTCTTTTAGTATTTTACTTGCTCCTTCATATACTCTTAGCTGGACAAAATGACAAGGCGGAAAAATTCACAACAAAAAAAAGAACAAGAGGCAGTACCGAAGGCTAGGGACCTAATCAATACAGGCATTGGCAATATGTCAGATCTAGAATTCAGAATGACAATTCTCAAGGTTCTAGCCAGGCTTGAAAAAGGCATGGAAGATATTAGAGAAACCCTCTTGGGAGATATAAAAGCCCTTTCTGGAGAAATAAAAGAACTAAAATCTAACCAAGTTGAAATCAAAAAAGCTATTAATGAGGTGCAATAAAAAACGGAGGCTCTCACTGCTAGGATAAATGAGGCAGAAGAAAGAATTAGCGATCTAGAAGACCAAATGACAGAGAATAAAGAAGCTGAGCAAAAGAGGGACAAACAGCTACTGGACCACGAGGGCAGAATTCGAGAGATAAGTGACACCATAAGACGAAACAACATTAGAATAATTGGGATTCCAGAAGAAGAAGAAAGAGAGAGGGGAGCAGAAGGTATACTGGAGAGAATTATTGGGGAGAATTTCCCCAATATGGCAAAGGGAATGAGCATAAAAATTCAGGAGGTTCAGAGAATGCCCCTCAAAATCAATAAGAATAGGCCCACACCACGTCACCTAATAGTAAAATTTACAAGTCTTAGTGACAAAGAGAAAATCCTGAAAGCAGCCCGGGAAAAGAAGTCTGTAACATAAAATGGTAAAAATATTAGATTGGCAGCTGACTTATCCACAGAGACCTGGCAGGCCAGAAAGAGCTGGCATGATATTTTCAGAGCACCAAATGAGAAAAACATGCAGCCAAGAATACTATATCCAGCTAGGCTATCATTGAAAATAGAAGGAGAGATTAAAAGCTTCCAGGACAAACAAAAACTGAAAGAATTTGCAAACACCAAACCACCTCTACAGGAAATATTGAAAGGGGTCCTCTAAGCAAAGAGAGAGCCTACAAGTGGTAGATCAGAAAGGAACAGAAACAATATACAGTAACAGTCACCTTACAGGCAATACAATGGCACTAAATTCATATCTCTCAATAGTTACCCTGAACGTTAATGGGCTAAATGCCCCAATCAAAAGACACAGGGTATCAGAATGGATAAAAAAACAAAACCCATCTATATGTTGCCTCCAAGAAACTCATTTTAAGCCTGAAAACACCTTTAGGATTTAAAGTGAGGGGATGGAAAAGAATTTACCATGCTAATGGACATCAGAAGAAAGCAGGAGTGGCAATCCTTATATAAGATCAATTAGATTTTAAGCCAAAGACTATAATAAGAGATGAGGAAGACACTATATCATACTCAAAGGGTCTATCCAACAAGAAGATCTAACAATTTTCAATATCTATGCCCCCAACGTGGGAGCAGCCAACTATATAAACCAATTAATAACAAAATCAAAGAAACACATCAACAATAATACAATAATAGTAGGGGACTTTAACACTCCCCTCACTGAAATGGACAGATCATCCAAGCAAAAGATCAGCAAGGAAATAAGGGCCTTAAACGACACACTGGACCAGATGGACATCACAGATATATTCAGAACATTTCATCCCAAAGCAACAGAATATACATTCTTCTCTAGTGCACATGGAACATTCTCCAGAATAGATCACATCCTTGGTCCTAAATCAGGACTCAACCGGTATCAAAAGATTGTGATCATTCCCTGCATATTTTCAGACCACAATGCTCTGAAGCTAGAACTCAACCACAAGAGGAAGTTTGGAAAGAACCCAAATACATGGAGACTAAACAGCATCCTTCTAAAGAATGAATGGGTCAACCGGGAAATTAAAGAAGAATTGAAAAACATCATGGAAACAAATGATAATGAAAACACAACGGTGCAAAATCTGTGGGATGCAACAAAGGCAGTCCTGAGAGGAAAATATATAGTGGTACAAGCCTTTCTCAAGAAACAAGAAAGGTCTCAGGTACACAACCTAACCCTACACCTAAAGGAGCTGGAAAAAGAACAAGAAAGAAACCCTAAGCCCAGCAGGAGAAGAGAAATCATAAAGATCAGAGCAAAAATCAATGAAATAGAAACCAAAAAAAACAATAGAACAAATCAACGAAACTAGGAGCTGGTTCTTCGAAAGAATTAATAAAATTGATAAACCCTTGGCCAGACTTATCAAAAAGAAAAGAGAAAGGACCCAAATAAATAAAATCATGAATGAAAGAGGAGAGATTACAACTAACACCAAAGAAATACAAACAATTATAAGAACATACTATGAACAACTCTACGCCAACAAATTTGACAATTTGGAAGAAATGGATGCATTCCTAGAAACATATAAACTACCACAACTGAACCAGGAAGAAATAGAAAGCCTGAACAGACCCATAACCAGTAAGGAGATTGAAACAGTCATTAAAAAATCTCCAAACAAACAAAAGCCCAGGGCCAGACGGCTTCCCGGGGGAATTCTACCAAACATTTAAAGAAGAACTAATTCCTATTCTCCTGAAACTGTTCCAAAAAATAGAAATGGAAGGAAAACTTCCAAACTCATTTTATGAGGCCATCACCTTGATCCCAAAACCAGACAAGGATCCCATCAAAAAAGAGAGCTATAGACCAATATCCTTGATGAACACAGATGCGAAAATTCTCACCAAAATACTAGCCAATAGGATTCAACAGTACATTAAAAGGATTATTCACCACGACCAAGTGGGATTTATCCCAGGGCTGCAAGGTTGGTTCAACATCCGCAAATCAGTCAATGTGATACAACACATCAATAAAAGAAAGAACAAGAACCATATGATACTCTCAATAGATGCTGAAAAAAGCATTTGACAAAGTACAGCATCCCTTCCTGATCAAAACCCTTCAAAGTGTAGGGATAGAGGGTACATACCTCAATATCATCAAAGCCATCTATGAAAAACCCACCGCAAATATCATTCTCAATGGAGAAAAACTGAAAGCTTTTCCGCTAAGGTCAGGAACACAGCAAGGATGTCCATTATCACCACTGCTATTCAACATAGTACTAGAAGTCTTAGCCTCAGCAATCAGACAACAAAAGGAAATTAAAGGCATCCAAATCGGCAAAGAAGAAGTCAAACTATCACTCTTCACAGATGATATGATACTCCATGTGGAAAACCCAAAAGACTCCACTCCAAAACTGCTAGAACTTGTACAGGAATTCAGTAAAGTGTCAGGATATAAAATCAATGCACAGAAATCAGTTGCATTTCTCTACACCAACAACAAGACAGAAGAAAGAGAAATTAAGGAGTCAATCCCATTTACAATTGCACCCCAGACCATAAGATACCTAGGAATAAACCTAACCAAAGAGGCTAAGAATCTATACTCAGAAAACTATAAAGTACTCATGAAAGAAATTGAGGAAGACACAAAGAAATGGAAAAATGTTCCATGCTCCTGGATTGGAAGAATAAATATTGTGAAAATGTCTATGCTACCTAAAGCAATATACACATTTAATGCAATTCCTATCAAAGTACCATCCATCTTTTTCAAAGAAATGGAACAAATAATCCTAAAATTTATATGGAACCAGAAAAGACCTCGAATAGCCAAAGGGATATTGAAAAAGAAAGCCAAAGTTGGTGGCATCACAATTCCGGACTTCAAGCTCTATTACAAAGCTGTCATCATCAAGACAGCATGGTAATGGCACAAAAACAGACACATAGATCAATGGAACAGAATAGAGAACCCAGAAATAGACCCTCAACTCTATAGTCAACTAATCTTCGACAAAGCAGGAAAGAATGTCCAATGGAAAAAAGACAGCCTCTTCAATAAATGGTGCTGGGAAAATTGGACAGCCACATGCAGAAAAATGAAATTGGACCATTTCCTTACACCACACACAAAAATAGACTCAAAATGGATTAAGGACCTCAATGTGAGAAAGGAATCCATCAAAATCCTTGAGGAGAACACAGGCAGCAACCTCTTCGACCTCAGCCGCAGCAACATCTTCCTAGGAACATCGCCAAAGGCAAGGGAAGCAAGGGCAAAAATGAACTATTGGGATTTCATCAAGATCAAAAGCTTTTGCACAGCAAAGGAACAGTTAACAAAATCAAAAGACAACTGACAGAATGGGAGAAGATATTTGCAAACGACATATCAGATAAAGGACTAGTGTCCAAAATCTATAAAGAATTTAGCAAACTCAACACCCAAAGAACAAATAATCCAATCAAGAAATGAGCAGAGGACATGAACAGACATTTCTGCAAAGAAGACATCCAGATGGCCAACAGACACATGAAAAAGTGCTCCATATCACTCGGCATCAGGGAAATACAAATCAAAACCACAATGAGATATCACCTCACACCAGTCAGAATGGCTAAAATCAACAGGTCAGGATATGACAGATGCTGGCGAGGATGCAGAGAAAGGGGAACCCTCCTACACTGTTGGTGGGAATGCAAGCTGGTGCAACCACTCTGGAAAACAGCATGGAGGTTCCTCAAAATGTTGAAAATAGAACTGCCCTATGACCCAGCAATTGCACTACTGGGTATCTACCCTAAAGATACAAACGTAGTGATCCAAAGGGGCACGTGCACCCGAATGTTTATAGCAGCAATGTCCACAATAGCCAAACTATGGAAAGAACATAGATGTCCATCAAGAGATGAATGGATAAAGAAGATTTGGTATATATACACAATGGAATACTATGCAGCCATCAAAAGAAATGAAATCTTGCCATTTGGGACAACATGGATGGAACTAGAGCGTATCATATTCAGCGAAATAAGTCAAGCGGAGAAAGACAACTATCATATGATCTCCCTGATATAAGGAAGTGGTGATGCAACATGGGGGCTTAAGTGGGTAGGAGAAGAATAAATGAGACAAGATGGGATTGGGAGGGAGACAAACCATAAATGACTCTTAATCTCACAAAACAAACTCAGGGTTGCTGGAGGGAGGGGGGTTGGGAGAAGGGGGTGGGGTTATGGACATTGGGGAGGGTATGTGCTTTGGTGAGTGCTGTGAAGTGTGTAAACCTGGCGATTCACAGACCTGTATCCCTGGGGATAAATATATATATTTATAAAAAATAAAAAAATTTATTAAAAAAAAAAAAGAGTTACTGTCCTGGGCTGGGATCTGCAGGGGCATAAATTCACACCCACCTGCTCCTTTTCCCATTCTGCCATCCGGTCAGAGTTACTGGGTATCTGAATGCCCCACCAGGGAGGTTGAAGCAGCGCCAGGACAGCCCCCCCTGCTCCCTGTGTTCCCACCCACCTCTGGTTCGAGGCTCTCCCTCGAACCCCTGCAGAGCCACAAGCTATGGCAGAAAAGTCTCAGCTCTCTCAAGAAGAAAGGCTGGCTCAGGGTCAGAAGGCTGCCTGCTATGTTCCTTCCTTCCTTGGATATCCGGATTGCCAGGGATTTCCCTTAACAAATGTCCAATGTATATGCCAGCATTTGGTCTTACGGACAGGTACCTCACATAAAATTAGAACTAAATACATTCTTAAAAAGCCCAACTAAATAAATAAAATGTGACTTCCAGTGTTCATGAGTGGTTTGCGAATCCTAAAGTAAGATGTACTGGGGTTTACAGGCCTTTGAGATAGGGTGAGTCCTCCTCAGATGAGTCTGTGACACAGATGGCCATCTTTTCTGGTCCCGGATGATGTCGTGTTGCCTAGCCTCAGGATGGGCAATTTGCTTGTCCTATTCAGGGAGTAGCTGGGACCTTCTGCACAAACCGCACGACCACCTCAGAAAACGCCGCATCAGGTTCAGCACAAACATGAATTGCACACACACCTGCTATGGGCTACATACTGAGGACACAAAGGTGGGCAATCAGGACGCCATGCCCGCTATAAGACGGCCCCCCAGCGGGAGGGGGGGCAGAAGGTGGGCGAAGATGGATATTCCACCCCAGCCACGCCCACTTTATACCATACGTCCCCCCCCAAGAGAAGCAGGTGAAAAGGAGGAGCCAGAGACTATAATTGTTCCTGGGGTTTTGGAACTCAACTCACAGGCTTCCCCTAAAGAGAAATGATACATTCAATCACATTCTGATGTGATTCAAAAGCGTTTTCCATGGGCTTTTAGGATAATCATTAACAAGAAGGTTTCCGATTTAATGATGTGAGTTACCTACCCTCCTTCCAACCCTCCCTGTGTGGGCTTGCAAACCATTTTAGGAAATTCAGCTAGGGGCACAGAGAGAGAGAACAGGGCAGATGACTTTGCTTCCCTGTACAGAGTCTGCCAGGAAGAGCCCTCCCCAGTTCAACGCCCTATTAGCAGGGGAGACAGGCTGTTCAGGCTGCTGCAGGAGCACAGGAGTGCCCTCTCGTGGCCATCCTCTAGAGCTGCAGGCACCACAGCCAGCCCTGCATCTGCAGGCTCCCCTATCCAGATGTGCGAACTGGCTGCCAGTGCACGTCCTACCCCTTTGGGGTTTATTAGCCTGCTGTAATGTCAGCGCAATAATAGCCCCGGGGAGGCCATTACACCACTATTTCCATCCAGAGGAAGGCTATTCCATCAACTGCTCCAGAGGCCTGCTTGGTAAATGAGTTTTCTTTTAAAAATACATTCACTTGATTGCTTTGCTAGAGTGCATTCTGCACCAGGGGATGTGTGTGGGGCGGGAGGACACAGGGTGAGCTGGGAACTACCCAACGATCAGCAGCAGAGGCCAGGAGAGGCCAGCTCACCACCCCTCCCACCGCCCAATTCAGGGAGCCCCCTCCTCCCAGAGGCCCTCCGTCCCTCTCTCCCTGGTAACACTTTGGCTCAGTTGTTTGTCTCCTTGAGAAGGTTCCTCAGCCATTTATCTCCGTGCCCTCATACCCCGTCCCCCAGTCCCCTAACTGCAGTGCCCAGGCCAGGCTTTGCGGGGGATTGTGGAGCATTAATTCCAGTGAGTCCTGCCGCCCTGGTCCTGTGCTCACTCTCTGGAGACAGGGAAGACAGACAGTGGTGACTCCGGGCTGGACGCTGACAGAGTCCCTTCCCCTGTGAGCAGCCTGGTGAGGGGTTTGGGAACAGAGACCTCCCAGCAGACTGGAGGTCCAGGTCACAGTGAGAGGTGAATGCTTGTCCTCCTTTTACTCCTCATTAGGGTCATTGAGTGGTGGATCAGCCCCAGGCAGAAGGGGCAGACATCTCTGAGGACAGAAACATCTCATTCAAACAAGTACAGCAGGAGGGGACCCTGCAAAAGGGTTTGGACACCTTGCTCCCAGCACGTCAGGGGTTCAGCCTTATTAACTACCGTATTTCACATTCTGTCCTGTTTCATGTAGTCTGACACTTGTGACCCTCTCCTAGAACATCGGATTAGTCAAACTGTTTGCCACTGTGCGGAACCAGGAGGTCACACACAAAGGAGGGGCTCATGGAGACAGGGGCCCCATCTGTCCTGCACTGGCCTGCAAATATGGAGTGTCCGGATCCAGGGTCCCCTCCTCAGCTTGGCCGCCCACCGACCCACCCCCACAGCCCTCTGGCCACCACCCAGGAGCTCTGGCTGCTTTGCTGAGGTGCGCCCGCCCTGGCAGGTTAGGCCGGGGTATAATTGCTTCTAATTAGCAACCCCACAGATAGAACAGCACCCAACCCCAGCCTACAGCTAAGTGGTTCTCATAAGAGGACAGAAATTATTTTCTGCCTTTGAAAACATCAAAGGAAATCAGAGGAAATTAGTTCATTCTCATCGGTGCCTCTTAGCCAGCCTCACTGTGGCATCAGGTGGGGCCCAGCCATTAGAGGTAAAGAGCAAGGTCTCGGAATCAAGCAATCCTGATGCAAGTCCCCTGGCCGGGCCTGCTCTCAGTTGCCCCCTCAGAAAGTGTGGGGCCCACCGTTCTCCTGCCTGTGGCTCTCTCTTGCTGGAGTCTCTCCCTGGGCCCTGGATGTTTGATACCTATGTGTACTCCTTCCCTCTTCCTTGTGATAACAAAACCCCTGGGGACAGGGCTCAGTCCAGACCTCTTTGTAAACATTTACACAGTACAGTAGTATGGGACCTCCGAGTTGGAAAAGAATCCCTTGAGTTACCATGACTAGATACCAAACACTGAATTATTAAGAGCCTCCCTCGTGCCAGTGTTCCAGACACTGTGGACAGAGACGTGAGCAACGTCTCGGATCAGAAAGAACTTTAAATCTAGTAGGGAGACCTTGAAACTAAATAAATCAAGTAAAATAGATAATATTTCAGGTGTTAGACTATAAGAAATCTAAAACTAAGAAAAAATGGTCAGTCAACGTAAAGAAAAAGCATGGTAGAGCAGTTTTTCAACTATGTAGTGTAACTGGGATGCATTTCTGAGAAGGTGGCAGTTGGTTAGACACCTGAGAGAAGTGATGAAAACAGTCCACTCCATATGTGGCCATTGCAAGTACAAGGAGAGCAAGTGCAAATGTCCTGAGGCCAGGGTGTGCTTGGTGTGTGAGAGGAACAGCCAAGAGACAAACACGGTTGCAGTGGAATGGATGGAGGAAGATAAGAAATGAGATTAGAGACATACCAACTGGTAACAGCCCAAATATAATGTGGCTGGTCCTGGGAAATCCAGGAGCTACAGGCTGCCAGCCCAGCTATACATTCAATACCTAGCTATCTCCTCTAGATGTTGGCTGGGGCTCCAGCTTGAGCATGAGTATTCCAGGAAGAGGGCGTGTGAAGGACTGAGTTGGACTGGACAGTCCTAGTCCTTCTCTAGCTGGGGGACCTTGTCAGGTTACTCAGATGTCCAGCTTCTGCTTCCTCTGCTCTAGAACAGCCATTATAAATCCCTCCTCACGGGGAGGTGGTGAAAACTAAATAAGACATCTATATGAGGCATCAGAGAAAAGTTTACCTCTTACCTTATAGCTTCTAGAAAGCTCTCTCTTGGGTCAAGCTTTCCATCTAGATGGCCCTGGTTCTGGTCCCTGAGCATCACAAAACTGCTCCTCCCTCTGGTCTCAGCTAGAATTCTGCAGACATCAACTTTCTTATTGGTCCTCACAGGGAGCTCAATAACCCTCTGAAACTCCCTCTGGAGTTTCCCCACATCCCAGGCCCATGCCCCTCTTTCCCACCTCAAAGTCTCTTTTCCTTCTTGCATAGCTGGGCACAGTCACTGAGTCTCAGAGAGAGACACGACCTGTTAACTCTCCTAGGCCGTCATTTGGGCTGGCTTCAAACCTCTGCCTCCGGGTGTCTCCCTGGCTCTGGGAACATGGGATGTGGGGACACACAGGCTCCTGCAAGGTATGGTGGAGAGGCAGGAGGCAGGAGCAAGAGACAGAAGTGGGAAGGCCTCAGAGCCCCAACCTGAGCTGGGCCCAGTTGTCCGTCATCAGGACTAACATTGAACAAACACCCTGCATACAGAAAGCTAGTGCAGGTGCCCGAGGACAGGAGCCGGGCCCGGACAGGGCCTTGTGGGTGGAGACCACGTCCACCCTCCTGCTCCCTCTTGGCGTGTTGGATGCTGTGGCCCAGGCTGGTGCGGTCATGGTGAGGACATGCTTCCAAGTACTCTGAGGCTGTGGGGAGAAATTTTCTTATGCAGCAACCATCAGGCTGCATCTTTCCTCGTAGAATGGGGAGCACCATCTTCCTGCAGTTTCTAAGTGGGGAGTAGGGCTGGGCTGTAGTCCTGTGATCCTGGGTTGTCACCAGTCACCCAGCCAGAACGGTCCTCTGGGAACCCGTCTGGAAAGGCTGGTGTGGTCAGAGATGGCCACTGTCCTCCCATCACGCTCCTCGTCAAGTCCACGGTCCCTTCACGCCGCTTTCTATGCTGGGCCTGCGGTCGACGCCCATCCACGGCTCCCTCCCTTCTCAGGACCAAAGCCAGAGATGAGTAGCCAAGTTTAACTGATGGCAAACAGGAGGAGGGTGAGGTTCAGTTAACTCGAACGCCAGGTTGCACAGCCAGCTGGTAGAACCGTCTAGAACCCAGTTCTGTTGAACTCCAGAGGCAATCTGTTCAGTTACAAGGAACTCCATTCACCGTGATCTGCCCTATATCAGGGACCCTTCTAAACTCCCCACACTCCCAGTGAACCCTTTCTTTCCCAGCAACTTGGCACTGGGATTGGGAAGATCCAGGAGAAAAGGTGGCCTGGGAACCATCAGTTTTGATGACAATGGAGAATCCAGACGTTTCTGCCTCCAGGACCTTCCCACGAAGATCAAGCTACCTTTACTGTGACCATCTCTCTGTGACCCCCAAAATGTAAATACCGTTTGCCTTGGGATCTTCCCACTTCCCCTAAGAGCTCAGCCATGTCTCTCCATACTGACAGTGACATTATTTATTGATTCATGTTCCAGCTGGACCCCAGAGCAGGTAGGCTACAAACATGTAGAGGAACACTCTGACACCTTGGGCATATCCCCGCAACACCAGGGAGCTCACCATACGAGAATGTGTGTCACTGACCCCATCGGCACCTCTCACCCACTTCCACCTGGTCTTTGCCCATAAGACATGTACCTCCTCAGGCTGTTTTTCATCGCTTCCTGGGAGGGAGATTATCTACCAGTGCTGGAGGGCAGGGGTCACATCACTTCCTCCCTCTATACCCTGCACCATGCCCAGAACACAAAATAACCTGTCAATGCATCTTAGGTGACACACACGTCCGGGGTGCCTTTCCTGGCTTACTTCAGAGGAGCAAAGAAGTGGGAGATGAAGTCGGGGAGCTCCTGGAGCCCAGGGAGCAATGCAGCTCTTGTGCGTACGTTTGCATCTTCTTTTGATTAGGAAAGAAGCCTTCAGACCTTCTGGTTGGGTTTAGAGGGAAGGAAGGGAAGTTGTACTTTGTGAGCGAAAGTTTGGTTATAATGAGGTAGAAAAGCTGAGCAGACGAGTGCAGGAGTTATTTACACTAGCAGAATTTCTGGAAAGCTCTGTGAACGTGTGTCCCTGTGTCCCTGTGCGTGTGGGAGAGAGAGAGGGAGAGAGAAAGCAGGGGCAGCAGGGGTTGGGGTATCCATGTCATTTACGTGCCTTTTCTAAGTGTATTCTATCGTGCGGGGCAGGCCTGACTGACAGGTAAAAAGCACAGAGTGAGCTGTGAGTACAGAGTCTTTCTGCACCGACAGCGTAGGTGTGGGGCTGCCAGGAGCCGCAAGTAGCCAAATCCCAGAGAGGAAGGGAATGAAGAAACGGGAAACACTTCTGACGGGAGAGAGAGCCAGCCAATTTCACATAAAGCTGCCAGAAAATGAATGAAGTTCGCAAACTTTCTTGTAGATACTGAAAGCGCGTTGGAGCAGAGGGGCTCTAGAAGTGGAGGGAGACGCAAGGCCCTGATCTCCTGAGTCTGGGCATCAGGACGAGGTGGGAGGCAGGCCCTCCCTTATCCAGACCTGCAAGGCTAAGGGCCTGCAGCATCTGGAGTCGCCACCAGGGGGCACAGTCTGAGCACGGCAGGCAGAGAAGATGGTGTCCTTGCTCTCTGGCTCTCAGCGCTTCCTACCGTCTGGAGTAGGGAGGGAGAGCCAGCTGCTGCAGAGTGAAGAAAGAAAGGGGACTCTGGAAGAAACTTCTGGGCTGTTTCTCCACAGTGCTTGCAGAATGCCCTGAGAGGCAGAGCTCAAAGGGCCTATAGATTCTTAGAGAAGTCCTTACGATTACTTTTGGAGACAGGTATTACCCCCATTTTCCAGATGAGAAAACGGAGGCTACTCAGAGATAGAGCACGCCAGTGGTAATGCATCCATCTCTCAGTAGCTGACAGGGGGAAGATTTGAAATCAGGAAGCTGTTGATGGCATGCGGAACTTAGCCCGCCGTTCCTCATGACCAAAAACATGTCTCAGCCGTGAGACATGGCCACTGCCCGTGAAACCAAGTAACAGGTGTCCATTTGTGTGGAGGTTCTGCCTCCAGGGCTGGGGTCTGGGCCCCGATGATCTCTTTCCAGATATATTCCCTGAGTTGAGAAGGATGGGAGAGCTCAACCTTCTTACATGCCATTTCCCTTGCTTCTATGGTTGTATTGCGCAAGGAGGGAAAAACACGCACACACATACAGGCATGCCCCCCCCCCAAATCCACACAGATGTTAAGTATGCTCATTTCCCTCTAATAGCCCAAGTATGGATTTCTCTGATTCCTTCCAGTGCAGTCGGAAATGCCAGTTCCATGAGCCTGCGCTGCCCAGGGAGAGGGAAGGCAAGGCTATGTGGGGGCCCCAACAGGGACGTAAATACCACAGAAGGATGGAGGGTCAGGCGCTCTGGGAATGTCTTCGTCTGGGTTCACATCACGCTGTCACCCAGGCAGCTTCATCCTCCCCTCGTCCAGGAGGGATTTACTGAAGCTCGATAAAATCTGCCGCCGAATATTGCTATAAAATATATAGGTCCTCTCAAGATGCTTCATCCAGAGAATCCTAAACCAGTAGACTCACCTTTCCGTGACTTTGTTAAAGCAGAGAAAGGAGTTAGTAAAAAAACCAGGACTAAACTTTGCCATTCACCCTCTCATTACACAGTGGTCCTCAGGGGTGAGTATGCATCAGGGTGACGTGGGGGGCTGACCACACATTCCACAGATTACTGAGTCTCCCCGTAGAGACTCAGGAGAGTTGTAGAGACATAGAATCGTAAAGTCAGTGAAGATTTTGGGTTCCTAAGAAGTTGCAAGTGATGATGATACTGTAACATTTTATATTTCTTAGGACCTTAGAGGGGGAACTAACAGCCCCAGAAGATGTCAAAAAGCAATGGGAAAGGTTGGCTACAAATAGCAAAAGGAATAACGTACTCAGAGGTACCAGAGGTACAGACATCAGCTTCCGGACGGCTAAAGCCCAGTGCTTCTCTTCACACTCTCGGGACAGGCGCTGCCAATCAATCACGGACTTCTTTCTTGTTGAGTCCAGAGTTGGCTTCAGAATCCTTTTCAACCTACTATTCCAGAAAGCCACTAAAACCCACTGGAATCAGTAGGTGAGATGTAAACCCTTTGCTGGATTTGATCTCGAGTTTGGACTACAGTCTTGTGGACGCCCATCCCCATGGCTCATTCCTTCTGTCAAGCAGGAAATTTCTTCCAAGCATGAGGGGCCATCTGGGCCAAAAAATAAATGAGGGGATACAGGAAGAGCCCAGAGGGAAGGTGTCCTAAAGTAAGAGGGAGCGGATGGGAGAACTTGGGGGATGGGAGTCACCTTCATTGGTGAGCAGCTTCGTGGAGTCCACAGCCGTGTTCTTAGCGGCATCCAGACCCCGAGCGGGTGCAGAGCACCCATGGAGATGGTGGAGAGGGAGAGTGGCTGTTCTTGAGCACTTTCTCCAACAATGGAATATTTCCTATTTTAAAAGCAATTATGTAACATGACAGCTGCAGTAACTATAATAAAAGGATGTCACAGGAAGCTGTGCTCCTGAAGACAGGGACACATTTGGAGAAGGTGTTCTTAGGGGCCTTGGGAATACGCTCGATCTCCGTGGGTGCACGCCCAGCCCTGGAAAGCCCACAGCCCTTCTGTTTCAAGGGAGGACCGGAGGTCAGAGACGAAAGGTCAGTAACCGAAAGCAGACAGAGCCAATAGCAATCCCTCCCCTAAACTGGAAAAAGAACAGGGATTTGAGGGTTCTTGATAAAGAAAGAGATGGAGATGAGGAAGAGAGCAAAGTCTTTGAAGAACTCTGATCTGAAGAGGCATCTGGACAGTAAAATATCTGGAAACGAGTAAGCCCCTGGCTAAGTCTTTACGGCACAAACATGGGTTCAGGGTGGGGTGGGAAGGAGAGAGGGGAAGAGTGTGTGTTTCACACTGTTTCCTCTTCCTGGGCCATGCTCCTACAAGACTCAGAGACCCTGTCCTTCCTGGCCTCAGTGTGAGCTAGAGCAGGAACTGGGGATGAGGATGGAGAGATCAGTGTGTGCCCAAATAGGCAACACGACTTAAGGGTGAGCAGAGCCTGAAGCCTGACGGACCCCATTGGCAAATGTCAGGCAGTCTGCTGGCCAACTGTATTGCCCGATAGCCGCACGTTTAAGGTTTGGTGATTCCATAAACCCTGATGGAGTGTCAGCTTTGTGGAAACCAGCACGGGGACAATCTGGGAGGGCCCAAGGCATGCACCACAGAAAGATGTCCAGAACCTCAGTCTTGCTGTGACCCAGAGCACCTGAGTTTTTGGTGTCCCCTGAGTCCTGGTCTGACTCCAGGCAGGAGAAGGGAGAGAGGAAGCTCATTCCAGGTGCCCCAGAAAGTACCACACTCACGGATGCCTTAGACAACGTTCCAGACTCACATCCTCACAAAGTCAGCAAATAAATGGAACTCAGAAGGTCATCAAGAGACTTGTGGAACCAGAGCTTATTAGCATATATCTGCATATCAATGAAGAACTAAGGTTGATAATTTCCAGAATCCAATAAACCCCTTCCTTTAGAGTAGGGCTTGCTGACAAGCTCTGGGTCACATGTCTCCATGTCACTGTGCTACCCAAGATGTATTGGCCAGACTGGTGGGAACACAGTCACCGTGCACATGCACACACAGACGCGCGCACACACACACACACACACACACACACGTATGCCTGCATGCAAAGCAATGCCTCTGCAGGTGTTGGAAATTGGCTTCTTGATGCCACCATTTCCTATCTGTGACTTTGAATAACATAATCTTTCTGCAGCTCTGCCTCGTAGCCTAGCGATCAGAACACCTTTCAGGATTCCTATGAGAATTTGGGCTTCTCTCAGCAAACCATCTGTCCCTGGGTAGGCACACAGTGAGCTGTGGTCATTACGAGTGGGAGAGCCTTCGCAGCTATGCACCGAGAAGAGGCCCCACTTAACCCCCCAGAAAAATGGGAAATCCACATCCAACCGCACATCGACCATCCCACCTCGACCACCTGCTTTTCTTTTCCTCTGTCGCATTTTACAGACATGTCCATTGCACTGTGCTGTTCTCCCTCCAGGCTGCCTTGCCAGGACATAAATAATAAATTATAATACAGTGCATTGGCCTAGCACTTTGCTGTAGTTTACTAAGCACTTTTACCTACAATATGCCACTTAATTATTACTGCCACGGGAAGCCCTCACTTCAGAGAGGAGGGAGCAGAGGTTAACAGGAGGTGGGTGGCTTGCACAAATTCAGATAGCTGAACAGAGTTCAAACCTGGGGCGTCTGCCCCTGGCACCTGCTGCCTTTAACATAAGTCAAGCTAACCAGGCGGGCCCGGGCTTGGGGGCCCATGGCCCTCCAGTTCACAGATGCCTTTCCGTTCTGCTAATAACACCCATTAGAGATTACGTACCAGACTTGGAACTCTCCACTGGTGATTTGAGCAGCATTTGAAAAGCACCCAGTATGCCAGTCTGTCTGTGGTCTTCAAAAATGTCAGGCTAAGGCACTGTGGCAGATGAAAGGAGGTAAAGGAACATGACAGCCGAGTGGAGCTAAGTGGACGGGATCAGCAGTTGGGGGAAACGGCGAGAAGGGACAATATTTGTACATCTAGGGAAGCTTGAATGCAGACCGTGTACTAGAAAATAGCATTATATCTGCGTCCGATTTCCTGAGTTTGATCATCGTCGTGGTTATGTCAGGAGATGCCTTGTTCTGAGAAGCTGCCCGGCAACTACGGGGGAGAGCTCCTCAATATGCTGTTCTTGTTACTGTTTGGAAGGTTGGAAATTAAAAGGAAAAGAGTGCACCAGGCAAATTTCTTGAGCAAATACATCTCTGATAACTAGTGTGGTGCCTGAAGGCCCATCTTAAACATTTAAATACGGAAGTCCAGAAAATATGGAATTTGTAAAGGTCATCTGATTAAATCCATCTTCTAGTCACCCCTTCCCCTGTATGCACACACGTGTGCACGCTTGTTCACACACACACACACACACACACACACACACACGAGTGCCAGAAAATCACCACGGCAGCCTTTTACTTCTTTGGGCATTTTAGAACTTTACCTTTATTTTATTTTGAACTGATTATTTCCCCAATAATTTAGGCGCACCGCTCTTGGTTTTGCTCTATGGGATGGTACAGAAAACACCCCCTTCCTTCCGCACCGATTGGCGCTTCAGTATCCCAAGACGCTCTCCTGTTCACAAAGCTCTTCTCTTTCAGTTCCTCTTCCATAAATTCACATATTTTAAAGCCAAAATAGATCTCTGAGTCTGCTGATGGCCTCCTGTCAAAACTCAAACTCTCCAGAGGAGAAAGTCAAGTTTCTTCTTTCAAAATCGGGCTAAGTGTGAGTCCTCTCAGACAGGGTGATCACAAACCGGCTTGGTCAAGTTTCTGAGATTCAGATCAATAGACCAAATCTCTGTCTCTGAGCTTCCCACACCCCACTGCCCCTGCTCTAAATATCCAAGCCCTCAAAGATCCTCGTGGGCTGAATCGGGGCCGCAGAGCGCAGCTCCTCAGGTGAGCCAAACGGAGATCGGAGCCTTTCCTCTCTCCTCTAAGGACAAGGCTGTTCTCTTTAGGGGCTCTGACTATGTACCCCCTGTTTCAAGTTTTGAGTCACCTTCATAGGAAAGGACACATAAAACCACAGCTACAATGCCGGCCGGCATCCCACTCACTGAATCAAGACCCTGAATGGAGCGTGAGCAGAAGCCTGGCCCCAGAGCCGAGCTGGGTGTGAATTCTGTGTCCTCCAGGATTTGGCAGTTGTGAGAACTTAAGTGAGCCACTCAGCCTCTCCAGGCCTCAGTGCCTTCATCTCTTAAAATGACATAATACAATCTCCCCTCTGGGGCTGCAATGAAAAATAGAAGGAATAAGTTGCCAAGCTATGTGGCCCTTAGTAGGCACTCAATAAGTATGTATTCACGTGGCCACTTTTGAAAAACATTATCACGATGCCTTTGGCAAAGGTCTACTCTGTGGTTTAGGCTTTGCGATACACAAATTAATTTCAGTAATAACATCAGTGAAATCAAATCATAGTCAGTAATAAAAATTTAAAAAATGTGTTGGGAAAACCACCCCTGATATATTGGGATGGAGCCAAGACCAGCGGTCGACACACTGTGGCCACCAGACGAGCGGCTCTGCAGTTTAATACACTTAATAAAACAGCGCAGCTTCCTGAACGCGCTGTCTTGCTAAACAGAAACACCCCAAGGGTTTAAACAGAAAAGATAAATGACTCTGCTAGCCTCATACAAGAACTGAAGTGGATGTGAGACTGAGGTATCTGGAGGTCCATCTGGGAGCAGGAAGTGGGGTTGGTGGGTGAGAGCTGAAGTCTGCTCCCACGGGTTAAATAGTTGAAAAAAATGAGACTCTTAATATGGAGGGGCAAATGCAGAAAACGGTACTTTTCAAAATTTTTCTTTACATGCCCCGCATGCTGGGGAGTTTTCTCTTCTAGCAGCAAGTGAGTGAACTGTGTGAAGATTCAGTTGCAAGGGAAGAATTTAAGACCAAACAACCACTAACTCGGAGGCCCACATTTTGATCCCCAATTCAGAGCTCCAGGTCCACACATGAGCCTGCTGTGGGTGTCCATTTTGGAGCTGGAGCGAGGTGAGGTCCCCAGGGGAAGGACTTCTTTGTCGTTTGTTCCGGAGAGGCAGCGCGACAGTTACCAGACAGGGAAGGCAGGCTTGGTAATAACAATGGCCATATTCTTGTAACAGTGAATGGGAACAATGCAGTTGGTTCTGTGACACTGAGCTAACATCAGCCTCATCAGAGCTAGAGAAAGGTGGTAATAATAGCACTGAATGAGCGTAAATGCAAGGAGACGATCTCTACAAGGAGTTCCCCCCACCAGACTAGCCCGTGATTTGCCCGATCTCTGAGATTCCAGCGTTCTCCAAGGGCTTCTGAGACCTAACAGAATATGTTGGCAGGAAGGAACTAGAAGCGTTGTCCATTTCAAGTTTGTCACTTTACAGGGCATAAAACTGACACCCGCAAAGGATACATGGCTGATGAGTCACAAAGCCTAAGCCAAGCCCACGGGTTCAGTTTTATTCCTACTCTAGCTGTCTCTTCTCTTCTAGAGGGCCTGCCAACACTAGGAGGGACAACAAATGCCCTGTGTAGAGAAGAGGATGTGTCGAGACATGAACGGCTCTCCCTTTCAATAGGCTATTTTGGTTTTATTTCAGGATGTGCCCAAAGTCTCCTGCAACCCTCCTGCTTCTCTGGGAAATAAAGAATGGACCGTGGCAATGTTTCTCGTGGCCGCTAGAGGGCGGCAGTACCCTATGCTAGGGACTCCTCTTCCAGTCTACCTGATCACCCATACAGCATGTGTATATTTATTTTCAATGAGGTCAGGAGTATCAAGGTTGTAAAATAACATATTTTCACTTGTTTTCTTCCTACATCTCAGACATAGCTTTTCTGAAGTCAATTATCTCCCTGAGTTGCTGTTCCCCCTACCCCCTTCTTCTGCACTGCCTTTCAACACATCAGAGTCTGACACCAGCCGACAGAGAAACGGGGATGTAGGGGGTGGGAGGGGCGGTGAGTAAAAGGCAACTTTTTTCTTTCACCGGAGATGTGAAATCCTTGTTTCCCTGTTCTGGCATTTTGTTTGAAAAGGTAGTTTGCAAACATAAGGCCTCTGTTCTCCAGCCCCATGGAGGAAAGCACAGACAGGGTGTGGGGCTGAGATGCCCTCTGTGGAGGTTTCAGGGGAGGGCTGGGAACTCTGCCAGGGCGGGCACCTCCAGGATCCTTTCTCTAGCACTGCTCCTGGGGAAGGACAGGAGGATATTTCTGGAAAGTTCTCTGTAGAGGAGAAAATTCAGGAGGCATGTGGGTACTCCAAAGCATATCATGTCAGTATGTGATGGTGTATTTAAATGAAGATTTTTGTCCACAGGTGTGTGACCAGAATGGCAAGAGGATTGGAAGGAAGAACATGCACACACACACACACACACGCAACAGAGACAAGTTTTGCAGCTCCTCCAAGTGCAGATCTGGAGCCTGGCAGAGGCTCCTAAGCTGAACCAGATTCAAAGACCCATGTGCTTCTTCCAAGGATGGAATACCCTCCTGCTCAGACAAGGCCATGGCCCTCCCTGTGTCCCCTAGGGCAGGAGTACCAACAGGTCAGGAGAGAGCCTCTGGGTCAACTACAAGCCCCAGCCTGGCTCGCTCAGTAAGGGGCTCTGGGGCAGGCCCCGGATGAGCATCAGCAAACACAGCCCACCCTGCAGTGCCGCTGGCTGGCAGCCAGGAAGGATGGTGTAGTCACCTTCTCTTCTCATCACCAGCCTCACAATTCACCACCAAAAATATCGGTGGATTTCTTACCCTCTAGCCTGTCTAGGTTTACTTTTATATAGTTCTAGGCTTCCAACGAATAACACGGGAGCTGTTTTCCCCAAAGCATGGTGATCTTCACTGTTCTAAGGGAGAAGTTAATCACAAAGCTTTCCTTTTGGGGCTAGGAAGAAGCAGTCAGGGCCAGTCCAAGAGTACTTCAATTCCATCAACCTACGAAGCCCCCGACTGTGTACCTGGAGAACTAAAAACCTAGCTGAGCTCATGACCCTTTCCTCTAAGTAGTGGTAGTCTACATGGCCTTCTGATCGCTGTCTTCACAGAGCTGGGGAAACAGACAGGAGGACGGGGAGGAGGCGAGCCAGAAGAGAAGGTGCAGAAATCCCAGAAAGGCTAGACCAAACAGTTCAAGCAAAGACATGTCACAGCCAGAGTCCTGGGTGCTTGACAGGGGTGGGGACAGAAGCTGTCTGGGCTGTCCAGGGCCCCCAACATGGTTTCCACAGGGTTGCAGAGCCTCATGGCGCTCAGCCCAAATTTGGCACAGTCCTCTATCTCTATGTCTTGTGAAGGAGTCTTGGGGTTTAAAATACATTTTGAAAGCCTTTTGGTGAGCCTGTTTGCTCTAGTCTGCAACCCACCCACCAGCCCCCGGTCCTCTGCCTCACTCCAGGAGGGCTTTGCTCATTTACATCCCCCTGCTAGGTTCCTGCAGGCATTTGGGACCACGTGCTGTTTCGAGAGCTCCCAAATGGAGGGCACAGATAGTGTCCTCTTGATATCATGCTCCCAGGGCTGCTGATGGGAGGAGGCGGGACTCCAGTGCCAGCAACAGTCAGACACGCTCCTCCTGCCTCTGCCAAGGAGGCCCACCATCCGGGACGCATGGTGTCAGAAAGTCTAGTCCACTCCAAAAACAGACAATTTGTTTGGAAGGAGAGAGAGGAATTGGGGCATGCGAGTGGAGTACGGGAAGTGCCCATCACATGCCCTCGCCATCTGCTGCAGGTGGGGGAGCAGACCCTGCAGGCTTCGTGCTCCGAGGCAGCAGGTACAGGAGAAGGGCCCCTGCTCCCAAGCCCACCCACCGCCACTGTCAAAGGGTACCGTATTCCGAGACCCCAGACTGCACCTTGACCTTCAAAAGGACCTTAAGCTCCCAAGCCAAGAAACACTATTGCCTGCACCAGGTACCCAGATCCCCATTCTGGATGCAGGCTCTGGCGTCACCGTTCTTTCTGCCATCTTTTCAGTCATGCTTTGGATCAACTCTTGTTGACTGACACTTTGTCAACCTCCGGTGACCTGCAGATTGGCACCAAGCATCAACTTCTCATGCCTCTGACTCTTGGCTGATCTTCACGAGGCTCCAAGCCTTTTGCCAGCCAGGCTGAGTCCCAGGTATGCGCAGTCCAGGGAGGGGTCCAGGGAGGGGGCCGGGGGAGGGAGAGGGTCCTGCTAGGTCTCCTCCCACGGTGCCACCAGATGCAGAGTTAGCATTGATTTAACCACCTTCTCTGAAAAGCCCAGAACTAATAAGGCAAGTGCGAGCAGGAGCTATGAATTAATCCCCTTGAATATGCAGGTGATTTAGATGGAAGGAGACAGGTGCTGCTGGTCCTCCATAAATAAGTTGTGCAGTGGTTGGTGGGCTGGGGGTGGGGAGAATGGAGGCCAAATCGAGCCCCAGGGAGCAGAGGAGGTGGAATCGGCTTTCCAGGCTGATTATGGCTGCCTGAGGGGGACAGAGATGGCTCCTTGACAGCCATAAAGTTGCTGAGTGTAGAACATACCTAGAAAGGCAAGAAGCCAAGAGCCACCTAGCATATTTTTGAGGCAAGCCTTCTGTGGAGGGATTCCTGGTGCTTTTATGCAAGTGAGCCAGCAGCATCAGGAACAGAAACAATGAGAAGAAGGTGATGAGGGGGAGGGAGCAAGGAAGATGGGAGTGGAAAAGGAGTAGGAGGAAGGTGAGCGTGGAGCACGGAGTGCCTCATGGGGAACGCTGAAGGGGAAGGAGCTAGGCACTGGCCTCATGGGGCCTCCAGGCCCTCCGTCTCTAGGAGCTAGCTAGTCTACATTCTCCGGCCCTCAGGGAGGGGACTGAGGGGGCCACAGTCTCCACAGGAAGGTTGCTCCACTCCTCACAGAGAGTGTCTTGGTCGCACTCCCCTACATATAAAGACCTGCTACATCCCCAGTGACTCGGGGACCCAACATCCCTGGGAAAAGGAATGGCCAAGTCAGAAGATCGGGCTGTGCCGCTAGACAGACAGCCCTGTGTCGGAACAAGGACACATCGCGGCCCGCGTAGGTCCACCCGTGCTGTTCCGAATGGCAGGACTCCCTTCTGTTTGAAGGCTGAGTGACACCCCACGGCTTGTCTACACGCTACGTCTTTGTTATTCATTCACCCATCTACGGACACTTAGGTTGTTTCTTCATCTCAGCTGTTGTGAAAAGTGCTGCTATGAACGTGATGCTAAGTGAAAAGAGCCAGACACAGAAAGACAAATCCTGCATGATCACTTGGAAGCTGAATCTAAACAAGTTCAAATTCAGAGAACCAGAAAGCACAACGGGGAGGGGACGCGGGAGCTGCTGGTCAAAGGGCACGAAGTTTCAGGGACGCAGAACGAGTAAGTTCTGGAGACGTGGACCGCGAGGTGACTATCCTCATGGTACTGTACTGTTTATCTGCAGTTTCCCCAGAGGCTAGATCTCAAGTGCTCTCATGGCACACAAAGAAAGAAAATGGTAACTAGGGGAGGTGACAGTTATGTTAATTAGCTTGATTCTGGGGATTATTTCACAATGTATTCAAATGGCCACATTGTACACCTTAAATATATATAACTTTTATTTGTCAATTCTACCTCAGCGAAGCTTTAAAAAAAAAAAGAAAGAAACTCAGCTCCCTGACCCTTGGAGCAAGAAGAGGCAAGTGGGGCTGGGTTGGGAAAGAGGTCAAAGTGGCCAGGTAAGGCTTTCTCAAGTCCCTTCCCCTTGGTCCTGTCTGGCCAGGCTGTTTGCCTGGACTGTGTGCAGGTCCACACAGAGCCTTGGTTCCAGATGGACAGTGGATGAGCTGACACCAAAGTGGCCCAAACTCAGCTGAGCCCTGCCCCCTCCACCAAGTAACCTACCTACAGTTCTGCCCAAATGTGAAGGAAACCAATGCCACAGAATAACTAAGACAGGTTCTCAGCAACAAGAAAAATAGATAAATTCTGGCAGCAAGTTTTTTTTTTTTCCCGCTATTTTTTCCACATTTGGTTCATTTTGGTTAAAAGCCTAAGGCCTGATTTGGGCCCCAAGGGAAGAGGCTGAAGATGGAGCTGGAGAGAGGGGCACTTTTGGGGTGACTTCTGTTATCATTGAACAATTGCTTGACAGGGAACTCATTTTAATCACCTACAAATGAGAAGTCAGAGACAATTAAAATTCATTCCTAATTAATTGTTTTTTTTTCCCCTCTTTCATTACCAAGAGTTGCCGTTCAGGTAACAAGAAAGCCTGAAAAACAAAAGCAGACCGAAGCCTCCACTCCAGATACAACTGGAAGGAGGCTGCATTTCAGACTCCCCAACCCGATTGCCTCTCCCCACAGCAAACGACTCCGGACCCCTGCGTGGTCACGAGAGAGCTCAAATCTTTAGAGGTGAAGGAACCTCTAAGCTGTGAAGTCACGGACAAGTTTATTACCAGGATGCTGCCGAGTACTTTTTTTTTTTTTTATAGTTTTTAATTCCAGTTTATTTACTCTCCCGAGTAATGGCTTCAGCAACCATGTTTATTACTGATTCCGCCTTCCCTACTTCACTTCTGAGCGAAATCCTCCTCCCTCACCCCACTTCCCCTCTGGGCTCCTACCAAAGGTCCAGGCAACAAAGCAGCCTGAGATGACAGAAGCTCAGGAGCCTGCAGCCAGGAGGCCAGGTGCTCGCTCCCCTCGTGTGACATTGGCGGGATGCTAGCTCTGCCCTGTCTCACCTCCCTCATCCTTACAAGGGAACTCGCTCTGATGCCCCAACTGCCTGCCAGCTCTACAGTTAAAATTAAAAAAAAAAAAAAAAATCAATGCCATCCACTGAATCCTTAATAGGTGTCAAGCATCTTCCGTGTGCAACCTTACTCGTCCTCATTAACAATCCTCTTAACCAATTACGTCCACTCTTACCCATTGTCCCACGAAGAAACAAGCTCACCCTTTCACACACATAGAGCCAGGATTTGAAGCTTGCTGATTCCAGAGCCTGACCCCTTACCCTCCATTTCCTCCATGGTTTTGATCTCTGGCCCTCCTTTTAGGATGCTGGAGTTCCTGGCACAAAACAGGGTCTTGTGCTTTCTTTTCTGGATGGAGGAGAATGTACCTGTTGAACTCCTGGCCTCACCTGAAACTAATGACCAGGCATGGACCGCATTGAATAAGGAAGGTGGAGAGACAGCTCGGCTGTAGGTTGCCGAGGCTGGGCCAGGGAATGGGCCTGAAACAAAACCTGGATCACACAGCTGGCTTCCAGGAAAATCAAGAACATCCCCTTTTGAAAACAGAGCTGGTTCCCATTGCTCCCACCATCAGCGAGTCTCCCGGAGGTTAGAGCTCTCACTGAGCCTTGACTTTGTTATTATTATTGTTGTTTGAAATGCTTCATAATAACTGGGATAGATTTCTTAGGAAGCCAAATAATGCGATGCATTCCACCCTGGCTTTATAATTAATGTTTGCATCATTTATCTTTCGTGGAAAGATTATTCTGACTAACGAGGTTCTGGGCCACTAATTCATTACACTGCCTTGTCACTTCCTGCTCCTTCTTATTACCCAGAAATAGACTCATTAGTCAGAGTTCAATGACAGGGAGAAATTGTGTTCGTTAATTTAATTCCCTCACTCATTTCTGGGCCCCATGTTTGTCCAAAATTGGGGATTAGAAGGGGAAAATTCGTTGTCTTAAGTCTTTGCTTCTGCCTCATTATACCTTCCACCTTATTCCTATTCAACAAGAAAGGGCCCGTGCAGCTCAGAGCAGTGACCACAGGGCCCTTTCTTCAACTCTCAGGATGTTGCACCACCTGGGAATCCCTAGGGATGCTGGGCAATCCCAAAAGTAAATGCCCTAGGAGATACAAGAATGGAGCTGAGATGCTATACTACCCATAGGCTAGGCTCTGGAATTAGATAGAGATGAATTCAAATCCTACCACTTCATGTGGTAACTGTGCATCATTTTCAGATGTTTGCTCTCTCTGGACTGTGCTTTCTCATCCACAAATTAGGAATGCCAAGGGCTATCTTTTGATATTATGAGGATATTATGAGGATCAAGCTCACATGAAACACCAGAAGGGGTTTGCACAATGTGCAATGACAAGAACTTAAATAAAGGTGCACCTGGGAGTTGAGCTCATCAAAGCTCATGCAGTGGGAAAATGGATGTTTTCCAGCAGGAGCTCCTGAGCCTGGCTGCACATAGAAACACCTGAGGAAGATCAGACCCACCCAGAGAGTATTTGAGTGGGAACCTCATTGCATGGGGCAAGGGCACTACTGTTTTTAAAAGCTCCCTCAGTGATTCTGGGAAGAGGTCAGAGTTGGGAACTACTCAACCTCTTGAGGTCTACAATGAGCTCTTTCAACCTCAGTCAAGCATGGAGAGGAAACTAGCTGTATCCTTTCTGAAAGGGTTGCCCAGAGATGTTTCACTTCTGGTCTAAGCCTGTTCCAGGAAGAAATGCACTGCTGTGGGACAGGAACATTTCATCAAGTCCCTCCATGAGCAGAATTAATATCTATATTGTTCCAGTTGTCGGGAAGATCATGGGGAACAAAAGCAGCTCTAGCACCTGCTGTCATGGGGCTACTGGTCTTCTACTGGGCTGGTGTCAAATCACCAATGAATACAATGCACTGAAGGGAAGGGACTGATCCAGAGGCTGGATCCCCATCTTGGGGACCAGAAGGCTTTCTCAAGGAAAAGTCTTAGATTGAGTTATAAAGGATCTTCATCCAGGTAAAGAGAGAGCAGGAGTGCTTTCCAGGCAGAAAGACCAAAAACCGTGACAAAGACAAAGGCTACCCATGTAGCCAGAGAGGTGAAAGCTGAGGAAAGAGCTAGGCTGGAAAGCAGAACCTCCAGAGCCTTGTGAGCTTGATTGAGGACTTGGGTCCTCCTCTTTAAAGGCAAAGAGATGATTCTCTTAAGTTAAGGAATTTGAAGCGAGACAAAGAGCTGGAATGGCGAGACGGAATAAGCCATCCCTCGAGGCCCACTCACCTCCTGGCACTGTGGTCCGAAGGGCCATATTAATGACACGATGGGAGGGACCAATCAAATCTCTCCACACTCGCTGAGACCCTCTGGTAAGCCCCTAATGGAAAATTACCGTGGTCCCTGGTATGACCACCAGTGGGGGTAGGCAGCTATATTTCCCAGATATGATGGGGCAGAAAAGATCTACTTTAGATCTTTCCCCACCAAGAAACTTGTCCAGAAATGTTGATAGCACCAATCTCTGCTATGGCATGTCTTCCCCCATGGTAAGTTATTCAGCTGGATTTGGGTGGGTCCATCAACTTTCCATGAGTGTAGCTCTGTGAGTCCTGTTCCTTGGACTGATTCTGTTTGTAGACCTAAAATACTGAGGATCATGTCATTGGTGAATGCAAAACGGGAAGGTCAGCTTGGGCCTCGTGGCTTTCAGTCAGCCTCTGCCTGGAGGTCAGGGGCTTCTCTCATCTCAGGATGTCTGAATTGCGTGAGCTCGCCCCGGGTCTTCATTCTAAGACCCACTGTTCTGGGAGGGGACATTTTAGGCAAAGCTCCATGTCCAAATAGACCAGGACATTGGCAGAATACTTGACATCTCAGGTCCTTCAGTACTGTGTGTGTTTGTGGTACATAATATGTTCAGGGTCACTTGTCTCATCTTTTAATGAATCATTATACATGAAGCATTGTTGGCATTGTTGTTTGTAGCCATGAGTTTCCAGTCAATCATTGTTATTTGTAGCCATGAGTTTCAGGTCAATCAAGGAACACCTGCTGTTGGTAGGAGATGAGGCAGCCCAGGAAAGGGGGTCTGGACCCCTCATGAGCAGGCACCCAAGGCAGTCCTTCTCCCCAAGCCAGGAAGGCTGAGCACTGATGAATATAGTCAGGAGGGGTGAAGGGTAGAAAGCACAGTCCTGCTTTCAGACCTTGGCCTGCAGGTTCATGAATTCAGCCATCCCAGCGCAGAGTCTGGAGGACAGACTTGTATCCAATTACCAGGAGGACGGAGGCCAGAGGAACTGCCCTGGATGAGACTTCTGCACAATACCTACCACACACTGAAAATTGTGTTTATCCCTAGCACTGTTAAGAGAAATAGTAAGAGTTAGAGAACTGGATAGTGATACTTAGGACCATAGACTAAGAGTCTGGCAATATTTGTTATTCCTTATCTCAGTTAATCCTCACAACAGTAGTGAGATCTATATCCTATATCATACCCATTGTATGGATAAGGAAACTGAGCATCCAAATGGTAACTTGCCAAAAGTCAAGCAAAATATGGCAGTGCAGGGATTTGACCTGCAAACCCGCCTTCTTTCTGTAGCCCATAGGAGCCTCTGCATATTCCCAGACAACTCACGTCGGTCTTGACTCTATCCCTCCACATAGGTTGTCATAACAAACTACAGCAGGCCAGGAGGTTGAAACAACAGAAATTTATTTTCTCTTAGTTCTGGAGGCTACAAGTCTAAGGTCAAGGTGTCTGAAAATTTGGCTTCATGCTGAAGCCTCTCCCTTTGGCAGATGGATGGTCATGTTCTCCCTGTGTCCCTATGTGGTCTTTCCTGTGTGGGTCTGTGTCCTAATCTCTTCTTATAAGGACACCAGCAGAGGGCCCACACCTATGACCTTAATTTTCCCTAATTTCCTCTTTAAAGGCTTTATCTTCAAATGTAGTCACATTCTGATGTACTGGGACAAGGACTTCAACATACGTACTTTGGAAGGGACAGAAGCTGGCCCCACCACAGTGCCCTCGTCGATTAGATAAAGCCCTTTATCCTTCATTTGCCATGGGATCTACATTTGGCTTTTCATGTCAATGTAATCACTGTGTACCCAAAATAGTTTTCACCCTGCTGTACAAAAAAGGTTTTAACCATGAATAGTTGGGCAAATGTCAGGATTAAGATAACTCACTCCAGAGATGAGGTATAGAAAGGATGGGGTAAGACAAAGCAGCTGTCAGTCTTAAGAGGAGATCCTCTCTTAATTTCCCTGAGGGACAGGAGGGACCGTGTGAATGCCACCGGCAAACACAGGAAGCATTTAGAAAGTCACTTTCCCGAGGGCACATGGTATGCCCACACAAGGCCCTCAGTGCCCCACAGATGCGTGCACGGCCTCCGGTCCCGGAGCTCCCCACGAGCCACACAAACTCCAAGAACATGCCGACTGGCCCTAGTTCCTTTGTTCGGCTGCTCGTCTTTTAATCTGCCATTAAAGGATGGTGGCCACTATAAGAGAGTAGCTTTTCAATGTTGCTGGAAAAAGGAAAGGTTGTAATCCTAAAGGAAGATGTGAGAGAGTACTCCTCTCCTTCTCCTTAACTGCATTTGATAAACTTTGGCCTTTGGGGATAATGAATTACATCTCAAATCTACTTGGTTTTTGTTGTTCTAGTATCACGATCAAGGAAACATAAAGAAAGGAGAGACATGGGAATGGAAACTGGGGCCTGCATGCTGGTTTGGTCCGTGGCAGGCAGGGGTGGGCAGCTGGGGAGAGGGGGCAGCTCATTTCCTGGGGCCCCATGTGTTTCTGAGTGATCGGCGGGCTCATTCTGCTCCACCCAGGCCTGGTATTGAAAAGAATAAAGGAAGCCTCAGGAAGCTGCCAGGAACCACTCCTTGCTTTTGGCAAAGATCACAGGCCTCATCAGAAAAATCAAGAACTCAACTTTGGAGGTTTGGGGAGCCAGCGTGAAAGGGGCCTTCGGGTAATGACAGTAAGGACTTTCTTGGGTAGGGGTCTCTGATTTGGTCTCCTATTGCGCTTATGATACAGTATTATAATTCATATGCCTCCGTCATGATGTTGGAGGCTCAGGGAATTAAATGATTGCCTGAGGTCACACAGCAGACTCATGGCAGTTACAGGCCTCAAACCCACGTCCTTCTAGGCCCACGTCCAGTTCTTGAAATTACACCTACTGCCGGCTCCCCCACAGGCCTGTCCAGAGGCTGCATACAGGGCCAAGAGTTTGCCTGATGGAAAGAGTGAGAAAGTAGCAAGCCCCATGTGGCTGAAAGACTCTCCTTCCCTGTTACCCTCTGTGCTTCCAACAGAGGGGGTGTCGGCGGAAGGCAGGAGGTTAGGGGCAGGGATCGCGGAGTAAGAGAGGTACAAATTCAAATTCAGGCTTCAAGGTCACGCAAACTTAGGCAAATTATCCCATTTTGTTAAGCGTTAATTCCCTTGTTTATAAAAAGGCGATCATAAAACCAACATCATAGAATTGTTCTGAAAACAAAGTATGTGTGTGAATGTGTGCGTGCGTGTGTGTGTGTGTGTGATTGGTTAACATCCTGTCTGAAACTCAGTAAAGGTTAGTTTTAAAGAAATAGAACACAATGTTCCTTGCCTGAAGAGTGGGGATTTCGGCAGTCCCCAAAGCAGGTTTTGTGGGGGAGGCAGAAGGCTGGGCATGTGGGATTTGATATATCCTTTGTTTCAGACTGTAGCACCTCACACTCCCTGATGTTTCCAGAAACCCAGAGGTCCTGGTGCCCAAGAAGCACAAATTTCATCTGAAAGCCTGCCCCTCTGTCCAAAATCCAGGCCCAGACAGACAGCGGGGTCAAGGAAGAGCACAGAACCCGGAATGGAGATAAAAACAGAGGAAGGGAGATCAGTGTTGAACCCCGCATGAATCACTAAGCCAACCAGGGCCACAGAAGCTGGGGAAGCTGCCAGATCGATGGATTCCAAAGCAAATGAAGAACCTGGTGCTTTCGGCCTCCAAGCTGTGAAGTTAAATACGGCGACTGGGCAAGGTGTTTGATAAATGATGGGGGAATGAAACAGAACACATATCTCCACCTCTTGGGAAGCAATAGTGAGAGGGCAGATCTGTTCTGAGAAAGGCCTTTGGTCCTTGTTACCTTTCGACAGCAAAATCTCAGCTATGTGCGTTTGCATCTAAAAATAGCCATTTGCGTGCATGAGTACTTTCAAGCGGTGGTGTGTTTTGGGATAGATGTGTGGACAAGCACTGCCCATTTTTCCTCTTAGTCCACGGAGCACAGCGATGCTGGGGAATGTGTTGTTTGTAAGGTAGGTGCAAATAGAATTTTATTCTTATAGTTTGAGAATCGCAGCCTACTAAAATGAATCAAACCTACCCATGCACTTACTTATATGCTCTGTGGAATTTTTTTTGTACAATTAACATATAGCCCGTTACTTCCTGATTAATAGGTAATTCCAAAGCATCAATTTCATCTATTACAATTACAGGCCCTGGCAATGCCCCTGCCTCTGAGCGTACAGGTCAAGCTGTGGTATCGAACAGGGGAGCCTGGGAGAGAAAGCTGCCCCACCCCACGAGCCTATCCAACTCTGCCATCTGCAAAAACAGACAGAATATCAAGACAAGGAAAAAATTATATCACGGTCCTTCATTCAATCAATGAATTCTAAAACCTGCTGAATTTTCCAACCAAGTCACTAACCTCATCAGCCTCGATCCAAAGGTAGCAAAGAGAAACCTGCCCTTTATTATATTCAAGGAGCTACAGAAAGCCCTCTGGCTAAGAGCCACACCTTCTTCTTGCCCGCCTGGGCAAAATTCTAGGAGTGCTTCTTGGGTGCAGGATTTCTTCATTTTCAAAGCAGGCTGGGGGTGTGTGGGGTCTTCTCATTTGGCCTGGGACCCAGCTACATGGCAGCTTACTTTCTCCCTTTATGCAGGGCAGAGAACCAGAAGCATTCCCGGGCCTGTCTGACGCCATGAAAATGTTAAGATGAGTCACTGTGTATTCAGTGAACATAGAATAAAAGACCACAAGCTCGGGTACGACATCGTGCAAAGAGATGAAAGAAAGGTTTTGTGATTTTCCAAGCGCAACGGGACTTCTCCCATTTCAGAGGAGGAAGTTGTGTTTTTGAGCTTTTATCCTCTTTGTTGAAACTGACAAAAAGAGAATTTAAAGAACATCTGCGTATCCAAATTTTAGAAACAGAATTAAACACCTTTAATAACGAATTCTGGTAATTTTGCCTCTAAAATTCCCACTGTCTACAGATTTGTTTCTTTTGCGTGGAAGAGATCTTCTCCTCCGCGGGCTTTGGTACGGACTGGAGCTGTTTCTCTCTTCTTCCCCTTCCTACCAACCCATCCTCCAATCAATTGTTTAAGTCCCTTCATTGGACAGAACAGAGGATGGCACGTTTTAAATATTTTTATTGAATTGAGTTTTATGTTCCCCGTCTAGATTTATAGACTGCTAAATAGAATGTTTTACATTTCTTTCTCTCTCTCTCAAGGAAAGTAACAAGTACACGGGGGCAGAGCCATCAGTCAATTATCTCAGTGGCTCTCTTGCAAGTTACAGGAAAAATAAAAGCGCTTCTGCTTTACCCTTCGGGGAGAGTCATGGAATTTCAGAACAGGAGAAAACCTAAGTGAGTCTTCTTGAACTTCAAAATGCCTTCCTTGAGTGGTCAAGAAGAAGTAAGGAGATTATAATGACAAATTAGCCCCTAGATTTAGAAAACCACTCTGTTTCATGCTGAGGAGAAAGTAAGTGGTGTTTTAGTCTCACTGACCCGGCAGGCATAGAAAAACACATCCACAGCAATTAGACAGGCCTTAAATTAAGTAAATGATTCATAATGTACCAGAAGACCTCAATTTCCCTACCAGTTCCACACGTCTCCTTTCCATCCAGAAATTTCCATACCACTTGCAGTCTGATCATGACTGAGACACAATCCCCTTCCACATTCCTTATGCTGGGAGGTTTCACCCGTGCCTCTCCAGCTGTAAACACGTTTTCTTTCCCTACTTCCTCTACCACTAATACACAGAGAAGCAGCTGATTCATCACATCAGACACAGACCCCCAACTCATTTCAGAATCCAAACTCCAGCAGAGAAAGACCCCTTGGCCACCGACCGCTCTTCAAGAGCAAAGGTGTCACTCCTCTCAAAAGCCACAACCGTGCCCGGGACCGCCAGTCCTCCGGAAAATCATTCGCCACCGACTCTGGGGGGGATGAGCCTCCCCCTCGCCTGTCCGTGCAAAGGATGATGAATTCAGTGGTCACCTACCTTTGGGACCCCTCGACCGCCACCTCTTCCCACCTTCCCCGTTTCTTTTTCCGCTCATTTTTTTTTCCACTTTAAAAACATCCAACTTTGCCTTGGGGATGAGCAGAATGAAATGTCACTTACCTATAAAAAGAGAGACAGAAGAGAAAGCCATGCATCACATTACATACAAGTTCTTTGAAATCAAGGCCAGCTTCTGACTTTGAAACTGTAACAATGAGTGAATATTATTTTTTTTCATCCTACCTTTCTATATTTAATGAAACGCGAGATTTTGCAAGAAGCCCATCCCCAGGGCCCAGCCTCCCTTCATGGTTTTGCTTTTGTTTTCTTGCGACTCTCTGCCCCTCTTGTGTGCCCTCACCTCGCACTGCCTGCTCCCCTCTTGACTGGAGAAAGGTCAGGAAGGAAGGGAGGAGACACAGACCATAGAGATCAAGGGAGCAGTTCAGGCATGGGTACTGAAGTTGCAAGGCGTAGGAAGCCTCTTTTCTCTCAAGTGGGGCCTCAGTGACCTGGGGTCAGCTCTGGGGCCAATGCCTACACAGGAGGAAGGTCACAGTCCCCACAGGGTGACTTTCCAGCTGCAGTTCGGGGACCTTTTCAAATGGCCCTGGTTCTGAGGCTGTCTCCTCTCTCTCCCTAGCCCAGCTCCCCACCACTCCTCCTGGTTGGGATGAGCTCACATACCGTTTCTCTCCCCACCTTGTCACGTGAAGTGTGACACCTCGATACTCACAGTTCAGATGTGCTTCTACAGGAATTGCTTGTTATCACAATATCGTAAGGTCAGTGTGACCAGCCTGGGTCATTTTCTCTGTCTCCTGCCTCAAAGAAGGATGCAACTTGGTTCATGCTTGCTCTAGGAAACCAGAGCTCTGTCTGAGAACTGCAGGATTCTGGGTCCACACCTTGCCTGGCTCCTGGTTTTGAAGGCTCGCACCCTTCACACTGCAGGGTCCCCACAGTCCTGTGGGTCCCTCGCCTCTCTCTGCCGCAGGGGAAGCTGGGCTCCAGCCTTCTACATCAGGAACAGACCCTTGCTGAGCTATGTACCAAAACCCCTAACGTGCTAAATAGTTTAAAATCGATTTCAGTGGCTTGCCAGTATCTTTTTATTATGCCTGAATAACTCAGCTCTTTTAGCCTCTTCTTAGGGATTTCAGTTTTCTGTTTTGTTTTGCTTTTTCCCCTCCTCCAAGCTTCTCTGAGAGCCATTATGGAGGATGCCCCAGACCTGAAGATTGAATCAAAAAATAACCAAATACCCCCCATTTGGCCAGCTTTAATGCTGAATCTCCCAAAGAGATGTTCACTTAGGATGCTCTTTCAAAGAAGAAATCGTGGCCAAATATTTTCAGGAACTGCTACCTCCTCCTTCCCCTCCTGGAGATTCATGACCACATTCGAATATTAAAGACCAGGAGAATGTCCACAGCTGGGGGCCATGGTTAAGCTGCTCCTAAAATGATTTGACTTGGAAACTTCTCTTCCTACATGCAAATTAAAACACCCTACTTCAGAAGGATGGTGTTCTGTGGTTGTTTTTTTATGTCTGCTACATTAAGGTAACTGATTTGGTTTAATCACAGCTGGGACAAGGGCATCCTGAGGGCAATGCCCCCTCCTCCCAGGACCCACAGGAAGCCAGGCGCAGGATAGCATTCCAGCCTCTAGTTTGGCTCAGCCCCTCATCCAATGTGAGAAGTCCCCCAGCTGGCTCCCCCAGCCTCTTCTTTGAGATGGAGGGATTTCTAAACACTGGGATGCTGCAAGGCTGTAGCGATACTTTTTTTTTTTTTTTGTAATATTTTATTTATTTATTTGAGAGAGAGACAGTGAGAGAGCATGAGCGAGAAGAAGGTCAGAGGGAGAAGCAGACTCCTGTGGAGCTCTGAGCCCGATGCGGGACTGGATCCCGGGACTCCAGGAACATGACCTGAGCCAAAGGCAGTCACCCAACCGAGCCACCCAGGCGCCCTGTAGCGATACTTTAAAGATTTTTTTTTTTTTCTTTTCTTTTTTACTTATTTGACAGAGTAAGAGAGATCACAGTAGGCAGAGAGGCAGGTAGAGAGAGAGGGAGAAGCAGACTCTCCGCTGAGCAGAGAGCCCTGTGTGGGGCTTGATCACAGGACCCTGAGATCATGACCCGAGCCAAAGGCAGAGGCTTAAGCCACTGAGCTACCCAGGTGCCCCTGTAGCGATACTTTAAATGCACCTTGTAAACTGCAAATAGCAAATAGTTTCAGGGCTCGGTATTGGATACCGCTGTCCTTGGGCTGCACTCGTGGAAAGAGACAGAATGCTGGACTTCAGCTGCACAGGGCAGCTGGGAAAGAATGTGGGGCTTTTGTTTTCCCCAGTGAATGAGAAGGCAGGAGCTAGTGTGCCTTGATTACTTCCCCTCCTCTGAGCCCTGAGGGAGGGAATTGATCTCATAGGCCTTTTTCCATCTTTAATATCTATGCCTACGTGTTTCCCTCTGTTGCACAGGAATGATTTCTCTGCTTTCTCAGTGTTTACACCTTTCAAAGCTTGTAATCCTGTTCTGTCTCTGCTCTGCCGCTTTGCAGCTGGGCAAGTTTCTCAGTAGACCAAGAACCTCTGTGTGGGGGCTGGAAAGTGAGCGGTGTTGAATCAGATCTGAGGGGAGTGATGCCTGTCTGTCTCCCTTATCACTCTTAAGGAAGAACAAATGGGCAGTAAAATAATGGCGTGTCGATGTAGGTACATGAACGGCAGCCAGCAGAGGACTCTGGCTTGGGGCAGTTGGTGTGGGAGGCAGAGTATGTGGGGGAAATCTTTGTGCTTTCTGCTCAATTTTGCCAGTACCTAAAACAGCTCTAAGAATCAGCTTATTCATTAAAAAAGGTCACACTCCTTAAGTTTCCATTTGTTCAAGAAAATATTCTTGATCACAATCTATGTGCAAGGCCCAGAATGATTTCCAGTGGAACAGGGGAATTCTGGGAGGTGACTGTATTTGCTTTGAATCGTCCCCAAAGTAGTGCTCACAGCAGCTTTGGGGGGGGGCACTATGTAGAAAGAATGGGAAAATAGCACTCAAGTCTCAGCCCTGGGAGAGCTTGAAAACTTTGAGGGAAGAGGAAATATAAAAAGTTTGGAAAATCTCAGAAAGGCATGAAGGCATCCCACGTGCATCTCCCTATCCTACCCCTTCATCTTTAGGAATCATATCTAACTTATGTTTTGTTAAAGAGAGCAAAGGGGTGAGGAGGAGGGGCAGAGAAGAGAGAGAATCTTAAGCAGGCTCCACACTCAGTGCAGAGCCCACCGTGGGGCTTGATCTCACGACCCTGAGACCATGACCTGAGCCGAGTGAAGAGTCGGACGTTTAAGCGACTGAGCCACCAGGCGCCCTCATATTGAGCATTTAAACTCAGCTTCAGTGTTGTGCCCTCTGAGCCCATCTCACGCTTCCCTCTGTGCCCACAGCTTGCTGCTTACAGCGGCTTTTAGCACTTCTTCTGTTTTGCCATTTATTAGAGATCTGTTGTTTCTATTCTAGCACGTTTTGACTTTGCAAACTTGACAACACCTAACCCAGATTTTACTGCAAATGAGACATAGCAAACTTTAGATTTTTCAGACCTTTTTGAATTTGGAATTGCAGATAAGGAATTGTGGATCTCTGTACACCAGATACTGTCAAAATGCTGAGGCTACAGAGATGAAAGATATGATCCCTGCCTTCTTACAGTTTAGAGGGAAAACAGATGATGAATCCTAAATCCTAATAGGGCAGCAACACTGACACAATTGGCCAGGCATGGGGTGCTCTAAGAGGACAGGGCACCTGTGTCTTTCATTTGGGAGCTGAGAAGAATAGAAAAGAAAAAATATGCCCTGGAACTCAATGGAGACTACCTGGGAAAACATCAGAGAAGAGGCTGGACATTTGAGTGGCCCTTGCTGCAAGAATGCATTAAAAATCTGCTGACCGCCATCTGTCCCCCGTCCTTCCAAGGCAAGGACAAGATGACCTTTGGTCCCCGGCTGCATGCGATGCAGAGCTTCCCTGCCATGGAATCCTGAAGCTGTCCTGAAATCTGAAGCAGGGCTCTGAGGCTCGCCTTTCTGAAGAGTTGAGAACCCAGACACTGCAGAAGGGGCTGACTGGACATTCAGTCCCCACTCAAGACATGACAAGCCTGATCCATCCCAGTGACTTTTTTGGCTGCTCTTTACAGGGCCGTCGTAAAATCACAAATAGCAACAGCCGACCTGTGCAACATGGTTTCAACTGAAGAGGCTCTCCTTCTCCATAGCTCCACTCCTGACTGTGACAGTGAGTATGAAGGACAAGCCAGGAAACCCCTTCTGTCCCTCAGCCAGGGATATTCTTAAGCCTTTGAGAGATAAGAAGCGTTGCCCGACATGGAGCACAAAGGACTAGGCAAATTCAAAAGGTACGCATTCCAAATGTAGTTCAAGTATATTCCTTGGAAGTGGGTCATCTTCCTGGAGAAGAGCGTGTCTGTGTACAGTGGTGTGTGTGTGTGTGTGTGCGTGTGTGTATAAACTCAACGCCCAAAATGGGGCTTGAACTCACAGCGCTGAGGTCAAGATGCTCTACCAATTGATCCAGCTAGGGACTCCCAAAGGAAAAGTTTAAACTGACAGTTGCATATTCCCTCCAAACTTGGGCTCTACACTGGTTCTGGGACTACATTTTCTCAAACTCTCCCTTGGATGGCTTCTGGGCCTTCAAGGGAAGAGACAGGATGCAAAGTCAAGTTCTCTGGTCCAGGGCTCAGCAGCGTCCTTCCTGCCCTCCCCTTAAACACACAGTCCTCCTCTGTGTAAACGGAGAATCTGAAAATCCACCCACCAGAGCCCTGATGCCACATCTGTGCTCTGTGACCTTCAGCAGCATTCTGCAACTGGACACGTATGGTCTGTGTCATCCCCCAGCTCTACCCCTGCCACTGGGGTGATGACGCCTCCAGACCTGGAGTTAATCTCTTGATTCAGAGGTATACACCACGCTCCATGCTATATCGCTGGAAGGAAAGAAATGAGGATTTCTTTTGAGTCTCTTCAGGTAGAAGAATAATGTAGGATCATCTAGAGGTACGGTATGTTTGGGTAAGTGTTCTAAAAGGCAGTGGGTTGGATTTAAAACCTCTTCTCCAGCCAGCATTCCAAATAGGAGGGAAGCGGGTGGAACCTCTCAGACCTTTTTCCGTGTTCTCTTCTTCTCTAAGGCAGAACACTGCTGAAATGCAAAAGCCTCTTCCCTTTTCTGTCCACCTTTTCTCCAAACTCCGGGGAGAGAGGTCTATTACTAACACTCTGTTAGTCGGTAAGAAGAGGCCCAGAGAACTGTCAGCTAGAATCTGGTGAATGCAGGGCGGGTAGTGGAGAGTCTCTGGCTGTCGATCTTGTGCCCTCTAGTTCTTTCCTGGGATATGGGTGGGAGGTGTTCCAGGAGCGAGGCAGCATGTCCAGTCGGTGCGATGGGGCAGACGCCAAGACGGATGATGATCTGGTCCCAGCACGTCAGAAGGAAACTGGCTTTAGGCTGCTCTGAGGTTTCCACTGGAGACCAGCATTCCTCTGAGTAATGCTTTTCCTTTCCCCTCCTGGCTTCACACAGAGCTTGGCTGGGGAGATTTTTCTTTTCTTTCCAGTGAGTACATTTATTGATTTTCACAAACAGACACCATCATGGGCTAAACGTCTAGGAAATCTTAATTTTCTTCCCAGCCAACCCGGCCGTTGGTTCTCCACCACCCCCAGGTAGGGACGGCGGGGGAGGAGGAAGCAGAATCGGGGGAGAGGGTCTGAGACGGGCGCAGCGGGGCACCCCGCCCGCTGCATTACACCTGCCGCCCCCTCTGTGACTCTGACACAAAGGGGTAGAGAACAGCCACCTGTGTGGAACCGGCTGCACCAGGCACTGCCCTGTGTTTCCAGGAAGCCCCAGGAACTGCCGCTGACCTCGCCTCGCTGCACATTGCCTATTTATCTGTGAGATGGCTCCAGAAAGGAAGGTGAGAGGCGCCAGCTCAGATGCTACTAATTAGCATCTTTTCCTTAATGACTCTGCAAATGTCTGGAAACCGCCAGGAATTCTAGGAAACCAAAAGCATAGCAGTCAAAGTTCTGGCCTCGGGTAAGGATCCGAGGGCACCTCTTCCCCACAGTAGAACCTCCAGCCGCCTCCACCGGTTCTCCACTTTGACTGAAACTTAGATGCACCTGAACAGAAATCCTGGTTCCCCAAACTTCATCCCATCCCGTGAAATCAGGATCCCCGGCAGTGGGATCCAGGCATCAGCATTTTTAAAAAAGAGCCCCAGTGATTCCAATAGACAACCACATTGGCAAGCCCAGGCCCTCGGAGGGCTGTGGGAGTGCAGGCTGTTGAGCTCCTCCCATTTCTGACTGAGTAGGTCTGAGGTAGAGCCTGAGAATCTGGATTTCTGGAGTTGTGGAGAGGCTGGAGTTGGGGAGTTGTGGGTGAGGCTGTTGCTGCTGGTAAGGGACCAGACTTTGAAAGACACCCTGGATGGTCTCTACAGTTCTCAGAAAGAAAAATGGTCTGTAGGAGTTATTTCCTACAGATGGCAGTTTGGGGGGACTCCAAGGTCCCCTCACCTTCTACTAGGATGACCCAGAGCAGATATAGGGTTTCGGACCCTGCCCTTGAGCAGGGAGGTCCACTTAGCTTTTCCTTGTCTTCCCAGAGCTATGCCTAGAAAGAAAGCTTTCTGTGAAAGACTCTTCCACAGCAAAATGAAAAAGAGAACAGCATTCCCTTCTCTCACCTCTGCTACTGCCTTTATATCTCTCAAAAGGAAGCTTGTGTGGGCGCCTGGGTGGCTCAGTCGTTAAATGTCTGCCTTCGGCTCAGGTCGTGATCCCAGGGTTGTGGGATCGAGCCCCGAGCCACGCTCTCTGCTTAGCGGGGAGCCTGCTTCTCCCTCTCCCACTACCCCTGCTTGTGTTCCCTCTCTGCCAAATAAATAATAATAAATAAATCTTTAAAAAAAGAAAAGAAAAGGAATCCTGTGATCCAAGAAGGAGTTTCCTGAGGACACGAAGAAGGTTACCTTGTACCATCCCCTAGTACAGTTGTGTACATAAGGAGACATGTGTTATATGTTTGTTGTGTTAATCAGTGAATGAACAACCCATTTTAGAGGGAGGGAAGAAAAGAGGCTGCCACATTGTTTTCTGGGGGTGAGTGAGGCTTTATATGCTTAGTCAATGACTATTTAACAAACACCTCTGGAAGCCCCCAATCACATTTCTGAAAAGGCTGGAGCCTATAATAACCTAACAGGGTTTATTTATTTGTTTGTTTATTGATTGATTGATTGCATGGATTTTTGTAATTTACAGCCTCCTCCCAGAACATTTATCACCCCTGCATCCCATAAGCCATTCTTCTGGAGAGCCTAGAAAGAGGCAGAGGAGTCAGATCCCAATGAGGGGGCTTCTTGGGTGTGCTCCCCACCTGTGTTCTACTGAAAGCTGCTCCAGGACCCTCTGTGCGCGGGTGTCTCCCGGTCTTTGCCCCAGACCTTCTGGGAGGAGCCAAGGGCCGGCCCCACCTTCCATCTTGCTCAGTACTACCGCTTTCCGCAGATGAGGACTGGGGGCAGCTGCGGCGAGGCTGTGCTGGTCACCCAGCACCTGCTGTCCACCCTCTACAGCACTGCTGGGTTCAGGGCAAGCCCTTGCCCGGGGCCGGAGGTAGACGCGTTTGCCCAAGCCCTCCAGTCCGCTACACAGCGGCAGGGGAGGGAACGAGCAGAGGGGCTGCCTTCTCTCCCTCCCTCTGAGCTTGTTCATCCAGTCAAACACAGAAGCCCCGCTGTGACTGTTGATCACGTCCAAAGCAGAGGCAGGGTTTGAAATTCATCAGAGATTTCTCCCACAGCTGCAGCCAGCCAGGCCTGAGCCTCGCCCTCCCCACGGCCCACCGGCTGCTGCCGGTCCCCCAGTGGGAGCCGACAACTATGAAGTTGTCTTTCTCAAGCCCCACATCTGTTTCTGGAGGCTAAGAGAGACGGTGGGTGGAGGAATATATCTGAAACTGAAAGAACAAAGAGGGAAAGAAAAAGAACCCCTTCAGAAAAAGATCCATAAGAAAGGGAAACTTAAAGGAGAGACTGCCGGGAGCTCTTTCTTCTTTCCTTCTTTCTCGGTCTTTCTGCAGCCGGTTCTGTGGTCCACACGCCGTTCGTGGGTGGGGACCTGGTGACTGCAGCCGGCTTCCTCCAGCCCCTGGCTAGTAATTATAGAGGCTCATCATGCAGGCTGGGGCTGTAATAATGCTAGAGCCTATGATCTATGGATTTTATGGGGATTTTTAGGAGATTGGTAATAAGGTTGCTCCAGTAAACAGTCTGGCAGAGCAGTAAAAGATGAAGGCAACGCACAGCTTGCATTCCAAGTGGCTTTCTGAAGGCGGAGTGACTGTCAGCAGCTGCCACATGTTCTCAGATTCACTTCCTGCTCGGGGGGTCTGGAACCCCCTGATTTGCTAAGATTCCCACCCCAATGCAGGGAAGAGCAAACAGGTGGTGTGCAGCACCTTCCTTGTTGACTTGTTTATTGATAATAAGTAATTGATAAAGTATATTCCTTCCTCTTCCCTTCAGGGCCAAAAGGAGACTGAGCAGCCAAGGGCGTTGGGTATGTTGGGGTGAACCACACCCCAGAGTTTCCAGATACAGAATTCTGACTCTACAGAACACCTAAGGAAGTAAAGGAAGTCAAGGATGGACCTCTGCTCAGCCCAGCTCTTTCTACAATTAAGGTAAATCAGCTGCTGTCTTGTTCCAACTTGAACTGCTGGCCATTTGGCAACACCACCTAATCTTCCAAAGGGATTAAAGGGAGAGTGGTTGAGTACTTGGGAAGGTGAGCCATCAGCCGTTTGAATGTGGGTCTGGGCCATCCCAAACAGAATCCCTTCTGTTTTGCAGCCACTGGAAATCTGAGAGTTATCTGGATACCTACTTCCCCCCAAATGCATTTGGTTGCCAATGATGTCTCATCAGACTATATTATCCCAAGCCTTTGCTCACTGGGAAAACATCACAAGAATCGTATGTGTCTATTCACGGGCTGAACAGTGTAAGTAATCCTCTCATGTACATCAGCATAGCATCCGATACTCGCATAAGGCTTCCGAGGTCAGTATGCTTTTACACTCCCATTGTACAGAAGAGGAAACGTGTTTAAGAGGTCATCATTTGTCCCAGACCACAAATTGTTAACTCCTAAATCTAGAACTGCGGGGCAGACCCCAATTTCCATACCCATTCCCTAAGGGTTCTGTTAGAAGGTATCACCTTCCTGACAGGGGCAGCCGGCTAGAGACCACCCCTAGCCCTCTGGGGCCTGCAGGAAACTGCTCACTGAGCTCCCTGGAACAGCACAGCTGATGAGCTGACCTCAGCATTCCCTTCCTACTAGATTTCAGTTTGGCTTTGATGCTTTCTTCATTTATCCCCAGGAAGCAAATGTTTTAAACTTACTAGCCCTGAGCTAAATGTAGACCCAAGAATCCTACTGATATCAGTGAATAAAATTTATCCTTGGCATTCAAAGAATGCCACTAAAAAATCTACTATTGAATCCATCCAACTGATTTGGCTGCAGACAGTAACAAGTAGCTAATTTAATCACTGGTTAATATTTACTCAATTTTTTTTTTCTTGACGAAATATATTTGACTAGAGTTTATATATGGTGGTTGCTATGTGTTAAATGAAAATCAACTGATTATCAAAGACATATTTACTGAGGATTAATTCTGCAATAACCACCTACGTAGAACCTATCAGAGTAAATCCTCAATAAATGCATAGTCTGGGAGCTTAATTTAAGTTGTTTTCACAAAGCAATCTTAAAGAAAATGTTTTCAAGAGAAGTTGGCCTTTGAATGACCCAGAAGCTAGTTTCTTGTTCTGTTAACTAAAAAAGATGACAGCATTCTTGGTCTTTCCTATCTATGAGTTACAAGCCACATATATTTTAAAAAAAAAAAAAACAAGAAACAAACAAAAAGTTAGGATTCTAGATCAGTAGATTTAAATTTGCATGTAATTTATTAATGATTCATGGCAACTAAATGCCTGAAAACGTTTGGAGCTGGTACTGGAGTGACCTTATGACCCCAAAACAATGGCTCTTTTATCATCCTGTAAGGGAGGCAGAAAGATTTTTAGATGTCTCCTTAGAATTAAATACTAAACAATATTTAAACAATAATTTTATTTTTTAAAACTTAGATATTTCTTTCTGCTGTATTTCTAGCTCATTTCTTCTAATGGGGGCCTAGCAGTGATGAGAGCTAGGCAGTCTCTTGTCTCCTTTCATGCCTCAGCCCGGCTTAAACCAGTGATGGTGATAATGACTTTATTGGTGATGATGATTTTATCGAGAACTTTCTAGGAACCAGGCCCACACTCTCACTTTTCCTCATAAACATGTTTTTGGTGGTTTTGTAATGTTTGCTATTTTCCAGTCTTTACTGAGAAAAGGGACATTGAGATCTTCATGCAAGATTGGAGTGTTAGAAGCTACAGAGAAGAGGGAGGAACAGAGTTGGAGGTGAGGGCATGGAGGGAAGAGGACATGGGCAGCAGCACGGAATGAGGACAAAAATGCAGAAGCAGCAAGAACTCCTGGACCAGGTTAATCAATATTCACCTTCTATGCGTGTGGACGTGATGCCCCAATTAAAGATGTTTATGTTCATAGCACCTTGGGGAAGGTAGAGAACCCATTTCCTGAGAGTTGCTGCCTCTGGCTTCTGCCTTTCCCTGCCTTAAGAACCTGATCTTTTGAGGTGCCTTGGTGGCTCCGTGGGTTAAAGCCTCTGCTTTCGACTCAGGTCATGATCCCGGGGTCCTGGGATCGAGCTCCGAATCAGGCTCTCTGCTTAGCGGGAGCCTGCTTCCTCCTCTCTCTCTCTACCTGCCTCTCTGCCTACTTGTGATCTCTGTCTGTCAAATAAATAAACAAAATATTTAAAAAAAAAAAACAAAAAACCTGATCTTTTAGTGAAATAGTACCGTGGACTATCTCATGGCTCTTTCTGCTGTGAATGGCCTGAGGAACTTGGCTAACACTGAACCCCCTTGTTTCTCTCATTAGAAAGACTTAGGAGATCGGAGAGAGCAATGTCTAAGATTCCTTCCTATGTAACTATCTACAGTTCGCCTTATCGGGCCAGTAGGAAAGAAGTTTGTTCAGACTCTCAAGCTGTCGCCCTGTACCAGTACTGATCTGTAGACAGCCTACTTGATTCTTACAGGAGGGGGGTCAGTCTGGGGAATGTTAAATTTACAAAACAAACCCGTTTCACTACCACTGATATCCCGGACATTTGTACTCCAAAAGTCAAAAAAAGGAAAGCACAAAAGCGTGGATATTCATAAACTGCCATCCACTTTTCTTTTGCCTACCTGGCCATCTCTTTTGTCTTGGAATTTAGAAAGATTTAAAACACACACACACACACACACACACACACACACCAGTTCCTTATCTACGTGCTTGTACTGAATGAGGTGATTAACTCCTTGACCTTACGGAACACTAACGTGACCTCGGAGAATAGATAGAATCTTGTTATCTTGTAATGAGTTTTATGGCTTATTGCAGTTCATTTCAGCCATGTTTCTCCCATGATTAGGACAATTATCAGCCTATGCATTTCAGGATTATGAATTATGGAGCTCTCTCCAGGTACTGAAAGGGCCTTGGGAATGCTCAAAACACTTCTTATTCCATAATACGTATTCCCTCTCTCCCTCCCCCTGACACACAGAAGCAACTACTGCATTGTTTCTGGAAGCCCTATACTCACCTATGGTTATCAAATCAGTGCCTTTCGATTTGCTTGATCTAAGGAAATTATCTGTTTCCCGTGAACTGGTGCCATGCACGGTGTTCTAATTACCATCGCTGTTACTCAAATCGAGACAAAGACATCTTTCCCTCTTCCACGATGATGTTATAGAGCAACTGGCAGTGCTTAACAGAACACTTGCGGTTGTCAACACAACAGCCCGTCGCTACGCACCTGCCTCGTGGCATGATGAAATGAACAACCCTAGACACAACATCGGCAGACGTCACGGGCCCACTTTTGTCTCTGGCTCATGCTTCAATATTTGTCAGCTTCTTTTGGCTTCCGTCTGAATTCACGCAACTTAGAGTGATTCTTCTATTTCCTCTTTCTGGATGTGCCACAAAAAGTAGTTTGTGAATCCAAGAGAAACGTGCGACGAATCTCAGGTTCTACATCCTCACACCATGTGATGAAGTATAATGAGAGAGAAGAGTATGGGGATTCTCTCCCATGCTTCTGCCCCCTTCTTTTCCTAATATGATCTTTATCTTGGTATTACAAAGTGATGGGGCAGCTGTGAGTATATATCAGAAAGAAATTAGGTCCTAAGCTGTACTTAGCTTAGGATGTACAATATGCCTGGAGGAAATTACTTGAAATGAATATTAAAATCAGCATGTGTAGTAGGTTAAAAAAGAACCCTTACCTACAAGGTACACAAAGGTCAACTTTTTCTCTCAGCTTTGGTCATGGAAAGAGCTGGGCACAACCAACCAGACGTGATATAGTGAAGAGTCAGATGTGAATTTCTATCCAGTTCCACTATTAACACTATAAACTTTGGGCAAATGTTTAACTTTGTTAAGGCTTTTTTTTTTTTTCATTTATTCAATGCACATGATTTATAGATTTCAGACATGTGGGAAGAATCAAATGAGATCACATATAAAAAAATAAACCTAGCAGACTGGGAAGCTCTTTGGATGTCTGATTGTTTACAACTCCATTTGTTTTTCATAGCTTACCCTTTCTTATCTAGGCAACTAAGGGGTTCTTCTAAAGGCCTGTCTCCTATAAAATTCTGCATCGTAGCTCACGGTGTGGGGTTGCCCTCTGTGATGCCATTCGCAAAGGTTGGAGATGCACTGTTCATGCCCAGCACAATTTCATAGCTGTTGAGGGCTATCCGTGCACTTAGGAATGTTCTTACTGGTGATACTCTCAAGTTTGAAGAAAGTTGTGAGTTTCTTTCTTTGCTCAGGGCTCATATTTTCCCTGGATCAAATGCCTCTGAGTCTCAAGGACTTGCTTTGCTATTTCTGGACACTTCTCCGTGATCCACTTGACCTTTTGTTAAGGAAGGTTGGTGGGAGATATAATCCCACTGATAAATGTGTGAGATTTCAGATGCATTAACCCAGAGTGTTCAGCTGGAGCTGCTTGGGTGTGAAGGGTAACCTCTTTATGTGTAGCCTTGGGTCGGGGAGCCCTGCCAGGCAGCTTACCAGTTCTATGTCCCCTTTCACGTTTTCTGTCTCCAAATAATTCTGGACTGAGGGCTTTACACACTCCTTAGTGAACACATTATGGTGTGAACATGACCCAGAAACAGTGAGCACATCCTTGTATTTCTTCTATAATATAAAAATCAATACTGAAAACCAGGAAATATGTCATACTGGGAATAGCAGGTTAAAATTGAAACAAAACTCCAAAAGTTGAAAAAGCTGAGATTGAAATCCCCTCTAGAGTTCATTTCTTTTCAATTTCCCACTATACATTTCTGGTTGGAGGTGTCAAGAACTGTCTGATGATAATCACACCTACCCCAGAAATTCCTGGCCAAATTGCAGGATCTGGCAAAGAGATTCTAAGTGTGAGACAATGCACAAATAATTTCTATACCATTTATGTTAAAATGTACTCTGGAAAGGTAAAGTACAATTTAAAAAAACCTGGAACCTTATGTAAAATCTGCACCTAAGTAGACCATGGCACTGAATATTGTGAAGAAATGATGGGCTTGCGGAAATTAAAGTCTGGGCATCTTTTCAAATCGGTATGTATGGCAGGCAAAGAAAATGGGTTAACGTATGGAGGGGGGAGGGAGCTGGACTTTCAGAGATTTTTCCATGTGAAGTTTAGAAGAAAATTGTATGTATCAAAAATGGAAGCAGAGAACAGGGCTACATTGTAAATATTTAGGCTTTGGGGTCTGTTGTTTGTGCCTTACTACCTGATTCTGTTGTTGCCATAGGATAGCAGCCCTAGATCATATGCAAAAGTATGAGTGCAGTTTCTTTAACACTTTATTGTAGAAACAGGTAACTTGGCCAGATTTGGCCCAGGGGCCATAATTTTCTGACTCCGGTCTTAGATAACCAATTGTGTGCTTGCCCTTGAAGCTTGTTCATAAGGCATACTTCCCCTCTTGTTCACCTCTCTGCGCTGACCATGCAAGTACACCTTTTTAGACTTTTGCTCACATACCTCTGTATGTGTATATTTATAGTTAAGATTGGTCTTGGGATTTCATTCTCTTCATAGTTAGATTCTAAGCTTTCTATTTCTGTTTGCAAAAGCCAAGCATCACGGATATTTCTGATGACATAGAATGGTGTTGAGGTATCATGATCCGGTCCCCAATATTAATTTCTATGCATTCTGGGTGCGCCATGTAATCCAATATCTCCAGACCTATCCAAGAACCAGTGGAAGAATGGTATCAAAGACAGTATTTGCCACTTCTCAAGGGCCAACGGGAGCTCTCATACAATGAAGGAAAGAAGATATATGTGAACATAGATAGAAAGGTAGATTCAAGAACACCTATAAAACCAGCTATGTAGACCTAAATGCCTAAAAACTAGAAGAATACCGAAGTAAATCACTAGAAGAAGGCTCCATGGTAGACATGAGTGTTAAAAGTGGATGAAATTATAAAAAGCATAAGTCTTGGTTTGACGGTAAAGAAGAGAAAACTGAGCAGAATTTGGTGAAATATACAGATTTCCTTTCCCGTTTGGCAACTAAGGTCTGAATGTGCATGTTGAGATTGAAATGAAATGCTCTCTCACACCTGCCCCAGAATGCCTGTTGCCTTTACCCTCTCTCTAACCACTGGGTTCTGACAGAACATGGTTTTGTGCTTTGTAGAAAGGCTGAGAATATGAACCCCATTTGAGAGGAGAAAGGAGGCTCCTCTCCAAAGGGAGGGCCTACAGAAGCAGCAGGTGGATGGGGTTCCCAAGCGCATGACCTTTTCATTGAAACTAGACCTCACTACTTCCTTATCACCATGAATGGTTACTTCTCTGTACCTCAATTTTTCTAACTATTAAATGGCTAATGATTATATTTGCTTCATGATTATGGTGAAGGGTGCTAACTACAAATGAAGAACTTAAAGGAAGGTCTCACTCCATGGCACCTTTCCAGATGCATAAGAACATAGAGACCCCCAGACCTGAGTCTGGTGAGGCTAGGCAGGGTCCATGTTTGGCAATGTTTTAAGCCTGTGCAATACAGAAGCAGCATCTGATAACAAAGCACAAGATGGGGTAAATGAGGAAGTCCCAGATCCCATTATGAAGCATCTGGACATATATGGGTTTATTGCCATCCTATTCTTTTTCGGGGGAGGGGGAGGGAAAGCATTTATCTTCTTATGCCAAATGGATAAAGGGAAATGTACCTTTCAATCTTCTTAAGACAAATCTATCATGCTGATAAAATATTTACAAAAAGAAATTGAGAAATCCTATAAACTAAGCCACTTGTAATAATTCCATTCCTAAAAGAAATAGACTTTTCTTTTGATGAAAATCCACATATGAAAAGAATGTACTACACAGTTATCTTATATAGTATTTGTACAATAAATTTTCATAGTAAATAATGAATTTGGGTAGTCCCTCAGCGAAAGCTGGCTAAGTAGTAGAAACCCCTTCCTGCTGGTACTTTGTAGAGCAGGACGAAGGAGCCATCTGGCTAATAATCAGTCATGCAAATGAAACACCTTGGCACAGCATCAGTCACAGGCCCTAGGATGACATTTCCCAATGTTCTATCATGTTTTACTGGAACCAGAATTTCAGGTGGTCATGTAGATCCCATGGCCAGATATTATTACATATGTTCCCATGGATGCACATATTCTGTGTGGTTAGATCAATGGTTAAGAACTCAATTCATCGAGGTGCCTGGGAGACTCAGTCAGTTACGCATCTGCCTTCGGCTCAGGTCATGATCTCAGGGTCCTGGGATCGGCCCCGGCATCAGGCTCCCTGCTCAGCGGGGAGTCTTCTTCTCCCTCTCCCTCTGCCTGCTGCTCTGCCTACTTCTGGTCTCTCTCTATCTCTCTGTCAAATAAATAAATGAAATCTTTAAAAAAAAAAAAAGAACTCAATTTATCTGGTCTCTTAGAGCATCTTTTTTTTAAAATTTATTTTTTTTAAAGAATTTATTTATTTATTTGACAGACAGAGATCACAAGCAGGCAGAGAGGCAGGCAGAGAGAGAGGAGGAAGCAGGCTCCCCCCTGAGCAGAGAACCTGATGCAGGGCTTGATCCCAGGACCCTGAGATCATGACCTGAGCCAAAGGTAGAGGCTTTAACCCACTGAGCCACTCAGGTGCCCCTCTTAGAGCATCTTTGACTTCCATTCACCCCTTTTCTCCACCCCTTCTTATCCTGGACAGAACCACTCTTAGCTGGGAAGCAGAGAAGGGGGAAGGCTGAGGACAACAGGAAGAATCTCTCAGGGAGCTTGCACCTGGCCTCTTACACGTTGGGCCAGAGTCATAGCACCACATTTCCAGCTCCTTGGGCTCTGAATCAATTCCCCTAACCCTCAATTCCACCGAGTTAGTCTTAATGATAAGAAGTGCAGAATAATAGAAGTACAAAATTTCCATATGTGATTATGTGACTATGACCATACTGAAAAAAATCCAAGCCAGACCACATTTGAGGCAGTGTATACCTCCAGGATATACCCCTGGTCTCTGAGGATCCCAGGCATTCTTTATGCAACTCTCCTGCACATGCTCAGGGTGAGTTTGTACACGTGAACTCTCAGCCTGACCCATGTTCTGTGACCCACAGACGTACAGGCTTGAAGACAGTGCCCATGTCTGTGTTTTGTTATCATTGGAGCTCTAGCAGCTGGACAAAGTCTGGAATAGAGCGGGGAGTCCGTGAATGGCAGAGCGGATAACAGACAGCACTGTTGGGTTGGGCCAGGAGTCCAGCACTTTCTTAGGGAAGATCGTGCTCCCTGCAGTCTCAGGGTGAATGTGCCCCCAAGTTCCTATGTACCACAGTCATTAGTGAAAATCCCCCAGGAGTGCCCAGGCTAGACATAAGGCAGTAGTTTACCAGCCCTTGAGGAAGAAGATACAATGGCACAAATGTCATTCATCTTTTGGGACTTCTGCCTTTGTGACAAGCACACGGATCTCCAATGGTGCCCACTTACAGTTGCACCCAGGTACCCTGTGTTGCAAAAATCAGCAGGCTCCCCCCAGCTCAGGGTAAGCACAGCCAGGACAGACCAGGCACGTGGAAAGTGTCAGATCAGCAGGTGTCTCCTGTCGATAGAATCATTCCTTAATTCACTCTGAGCTGTGCCATTTAATTACCTTGATCCATGCTTTGTTTTGCTAAAGTGAATGTCACAGATTGAGTATTACTTGCAGAAAACAGCAACAGAGGCTTGAAGGTTCTGTAATGGGAGCTGAAATATGATCTCTTTTTCCCTGGACCGTTTTCTCATTCTGCTCTTCTCAGGTTCCTTTTCAGTATATATATTTTTTTGTTTCTTTTAAGAGCAAAATGTAAAATATTAATTTTGAGCAGAAGTAAAATTAAGCCCTCTGGAAACGATTCTGGGAAACAGAGCCATAGCCTGACTTAATTAAGAAGCGATTATGCTGAAGAGCCTATATTAAGGCTTCACGTTTCTGGTACAGACGGAATCGCTTTTAGAGAAGTCAAGTTAGGCAGCAGAGGGGGACCGAGGGAGGGGACGGGATGTTAATTGGATAGATGAGAAAAAGCATTGTTGTTGTAGACCTGATGACAAAAATATATAATAGTGGAGAAAATGTAAATAGGCTTGGCGATTTCTCAATACCTTTCTTTCAGGAAGATCAAGATGAGAACATGGACGCCCATCACTCTCATTCAAACTCTTTGGACCACTCCAGGATGGGCCATCTCCTTTCCTCTCCCTACCCCTCCAACTCAGGTGTCTGAAGAGGCAGGGAAATGGGCTTGTGTGTAACAAAACTCCAGGGAATGTGGTTAGCCCCCTGCTGCTCTCAGGATGGCAACAACTAATTAGCCCCACAAATTTATGGGCTCCAGGGATGTGAGCAGATGGGTATTTAAGTTAACAGCAGAGCCAATTTGTCCTCCATTAATTCCAGAGTGATACCTGAGTTTATTGGAGTTTTATATTGTTTCATCTGTTTCCAAGTCAGTTCTTGCCCTTCCCCAAATTGTTATTCTTTTGACAAGCGACTATCTGGCTCTCTCTTCAGTTTCTAGAAGGGTGACTGACTCAACTCTGGATTGCTTTGACTTTCTAATATGTTGATGACTCCTGATGGGCCTTCAGCCTGGAGCTTTCTTCCCACCATTTCCCATCCTTCAGTCTCCATTTGGAATGAGCATCACAGTTACTCAGCACGGTCAGTAGTTCCAGAGTGGCTGCACTTTATGCCAGGCAACAGCTGTGTGGTAAAAATCACCAGAATTTTGATGGGTCTCTCTTATTGTTCTCTACTTAATTTTAAGAGATACTTTAAGGAGCAAAGTCTTAAAATCTAGAATATGGAGCTTTAAAAAAAAAACCAAAAAACAAAAAAAACCACCAAAACCCAGGTATCACCTATTACAGTAAATCAGCAGTTAGGGTACTACTCACGACCACCACCGACTCCCATCTCTGCTGTTCTCTCCCCCCAAAAAGAGGGGTTGGCATTGGAAAAGGTAAACAGACTGAGGGCTGGAGGCGCCCAGACTGACCTCAATCAATAAGATTCAAATCTCCTCGCTCCTTCTGAGCTCAGCAGACCAGAGGGCTCATGATAGTCTCAGAGAGACCTCAGAGTCCTGGGACTCTGCTTCTACCATCTAACCCCTGGCTGCAGCCAGAGACAATCCCTTTGATCTGTTTTGTTTAAAAAGGATTCTACTGTGAAATGCCTTTTGAAAACCACCAAGCTGGTCTAACTTCCTTCTTTTTATAAGTTAAAAAACCCATAAGACTCAATAAGGTTAGTGACTTGTCCAAGGTCACTCCTTGTCCAGGGGGTGGACTATCAAATACAACTCCTGACGCCCCTTCCAAGACATGACGATTACTTCACTACTCAGTCTAGTAAATTGGGAAATCATCATCATCATCCTCACCATAATGTCAGAATGTAAGTATGACTAGAGAAATTAACAGATATTCCAGTGAGGAGGACATCCATTTATTGTCCTCAAGTGACAAATAAGCACGAGGGTTGTGTAGACCAATTTCCGGTCTATACAGAAGGATATGTATTAACATCTAACATGCAGTGCTGATTTTAGCACCTGGAAAAAAGCAAGAAACTCATTTAGTAGTATAACTTGGCAGGTAAAAAAACAAGGTAGGCACTAGTGGCCTCTGGTCACCAATAAGGAGAATCCATGTGACAGTCATTCTCAGCCTCAGCTGGGCATCCAAATCACCTATAAAGATTTGAAACAATACTGCTCTCTAAATCCCTTCTGGGAGATCCTGGTACAGTAGTTTTGGAGAGGGTGGGCAAGGGCATCTACAAGCATGAGAAACCTTCACCACTATTTTCCATACCGAGCTCACCTGCGGCCCCTGGTTTAGGAGTCCCCACTGCACTTAAATTGAAGTCTCCTGTGGAGTGTGAGGTCCTACGGTCTGGCCTCTGGATTCATATTTTATGCTTTTTTCCCCAAAGCAGTGGATGTAGAGTCAGCCTCATTTAACAAGACAAGAATTGGCAAATTAGGTCAACCCCATGGTTCAGGCAACAGCCAAATATGGCTTATGAGAGCCTGCGAGGGAGCCGCTATTGGGAAGGATGATTATCCTCTCTGAGCTCTACTTTCAAAGCACCAGGTTGAGCCAAATACTGCACATTCTCTCTTGATAATCTATTTCAAGTTATATGTATCTAAAACTTTCCTGAGCCTGTTTTTGTTTTTTGTCTTTGTCTCTAATCACAAAATTAAGTTGTGTATGTTAATCCTTCCAGCATGTGGAAGTCTTATCTTTTTCCACGTCGTTTCATAGTCTTTTCAGGTATAAGGAAGCCCTTTGAAGTCTATATTCTTCTCAAGTGCAAGGAAGGTGCGGAATAAGCAAAAAATAAACAGGAAACAAAAAGACATCATCAGAATTGGAGAATCTCTGCTTCTACCCTCTCCTGGGAGGGATGCTCACATTTTTCCCAAGCTCACTAAAAAGGGAAGGGGAATTGGCCACCCCTCCCCCTACTGAAGAGCTGTCAACCTCTCCAGTGAGGTGCCTGAATAGGTCTTTGCATGGCAGGAGAGGGGCAACATTTGTGGAGAGAGACTCGTCCACCTCTTGGCTTAACAGTAAAATAGTTAGGTCTTGTGACTAGGTCTATGTATCTGAACTACTAGGTAGGATATCTGCGGTTGAGGTGAAAAGTAGCACATGTCCTTTTTTTGGACTTCTAAGACTTTATTGAAAGTAGCTTTTCTATTTTGATTACCAAATTCTACTTGATAAATAGTGATTTTTCCTTGGAAAGTAAATACTATCAGCAATGAAAAGAAGGGGCAGTCAGCAACTTCTCAGGAAATCCCCCAAGCCAGGAAAGAAGGAAAGAAAAAAACAAAAACAAAAACAACCTTATTATTTTGCATTCCAAATGATATGACTGCAATTATCTCCATGCTAACAAATATCTTAACATTCTAGAATACTTCTTCATGTACTGCTGTGACTCCCACCTTCCTAAATTGGTTAAGGAAGCCATATGAGAGAGGGGGGCCAGCATGGGCTCAGATGGCCTAACTTAAACCCCAGCTTTCATTCATGAGTTGTGTGACCTTAGGCAAGTTAGTCAGCCTCTCTGTGTCTCAGTGTCTCATTTGTCAAATAAGCATAATAATAATAAGCACCCTTTTAAGGTTCCTGCAAAGATTGAGTTAATTCATGTAAAAGTTTTCAGAAGAGTGCCTGTAAGTACTTCAGGAAGCTGAGCTATTACTGTTGTTAAATTTTCTGAATTTTAACTTTAAAAAATGTTTTCAAATGGCATGCAGGGAGAAATATATACATATATATATGTATATATATATATATGTACATATATAAATAAATATATATGTATATGTATATACATATATATATATTTATTTATATATGTATAATTATATTTATATATTTATTTATATATGTATATATATATACATATATATATGTATATATTTCTCCCTGCATGCCATTTGAAAATATTTCTGTGTATATATATACACATATATACATATATGCACACATATACATATATATGCCTATACACACATATACATATATGTGTGTATATATACAAATGTATATATGCATATGTACATATATACATTTATCTGCATAGATACATATGTATTATGTATATATGTGTATGTGTGTATATACATATATATATTTATTTATTTATTTTAACATTCTAGAGATTCTAGATATAATAAATCTAGAGATAATAAAATTACTACCAAAGAGAATGTTCAAGATCCTCCAACCATGTAGTGGAAGAATGTAGAAGTAGCATCTACCTTTCCTAAACACATAGTATGGCCTTCAAGTCTTTCAAAAGGAGATACAAGTGTGATCATAACAGATAGGACTTGAAGCCAGCCTATGCCTATTAGCCAGAGAAATTCTAGAGTACTGTCTTCTTTATCTGATTTACTTGTCATTAACAGCATTATCATATCTTTATTTAAATTTTATTTTATTTAAATTCAATTAATTAACATATAATGTATTATTAGTTTCAGAGGTAGAGTTCAGTGATTCATCAGTCTTAGGTAATACCCAGGGCTCATTACAACACATGCCCTCATATCTTTTTCTAAGCCCACTTTTGAATAAGGTTTTCCTAAGCGTTTTAAATTTAATAGACTCCCATCTGATTCTCCTATGATGATAACACTCCTAACCTTATTAATAAGGGCACAACTTTCCTGTAATTGGTAATTTCCACAAACCAATACATCTATACTCTTCCTCCCAGAAGCGTTTATACTGCATGAGAACAAGTGCTTGTCAAAATCAAAGGATCTCCTTAGATAATAGGGTCAAACTGTGGAGATGATGCCAGGTTCAGGCAGCCAGTGTGACCCAGTAGGACATTGCTATTCAGGACAGGTGACCATTGAGGGTGACTATACTTGTTGATTATCAGTACACCGTGAAGGTGAGCTACAAGAAGGGACTGGAATCAACGTCTAGGAAGAAATAGAACATTCTATAATTTTTGAGAGCATATTTGCTCCAAGAACTTTCGTTGTTGGCTCATCCTTATAACATCTCTGCAAGATGCATTCTCTGGCTCACTGCTAGGCTAGCTTGGCTTCTGGGAGGTAAATTTTCATGCAAAGTAGCTACCTAAGGACAATGTTCTTTTGACTTGGGCACTAGAACTAGAAAGGGGTTAGTTGGTGGCAGAGGCGAGCAGAGGACAGGATTAGGGGCAGGTAAGACTCACCCTTAATTAAAGTCAGAAGAAGCCAGTTATCTATTTGCAGCTCGACAGCCTTGATTTGGGGCCAGGCTTTCTTCTCCAGCAGGAGACATAGGATGAGTAGTAGAGAAAGCTGCTGGCATGGTAAGAGCAGAGACAACCTAAACAGCATGGCATGGGCCATGGGCCAACTGCAAGGACATGAGAATAGAGGTGGGGCCCGTGCACCCAGTTTGGGAAGCAGGGATACGATGTAGCTGTGTGCAGAAGGCTGAAAGCATATGTAACCTGCACACACTATCCTTTGATATTACTGCCCGAGCAGCTGGAGTGTCTTTCCTCCCGCTATTTGGCTTTTTAAAATGTAATTCAATTTTTTTCCATGGAAAGTGATTCAGGCCTTCCATGAGAAAAAGAACAATAACAAATAGCTTCAGGAGTAGCAATCTCTCTGGCCTTTGGTGTTTGTTTGCTTGTTTTGTTTCTGTTTTAAATTTTAAGTAATCTCTACACCCAACGTGGGGCTCGAACTTACAATCAAGAGTCACACGCTGTACTGACTGAGCCAGCCAGGTCCCCCTGGATTTCATTTAGAAGGGAATGAGGGCAGTGCTGTTGGAGCTCACCAGGAGAAGACCGAGGCGCGGCTTGAACAGGCACACCCGCACCTGTCGCCATGGACAAAGAGAAAGATGTTTCACTCAGAGGCCGACAGGTGAGTAGTGGACTATTTCTTCAGAGGTGAAAATTGCCGGCTTTCATGGGCAATCTGGGGTCTCACCTGACCTCAGAGATAACTATCTCGCTACTCCTGAAACTACGGAGAAAGCAATGTCAAAGTCTAACTCTGCCTAAAACTAGACCAAAGACCATTGGAGAGGGGTTCTGGAGACAACTAGCATGGGTTGGTGCCCACCATGCATGGGATCTCAGTGAAGTCTCTTCATTACACTGTGAGGTGTTAGCATCTCTGTCTGATGTAGGAGAATATAGGGCTTCACACAAGATGGGCAATAACGTGCTCCAGGTTACACAGCCCATGGAAGGGGAGTTGAGGGGGCCCAGATCTATATGATTCTGAAACTCATATTTGGTTCAGTCAGCTCTGGAGCCAAGCAGAGACAGTGTAGTTGCTCTGACAAGTGCAGATCAGAAAAAATCTTATATAGGACAGATACTCTGTGTAATTTTATTTACCACAACCTAATAAAATATATAAAGTTATTACTTCAATTTCACAGATGAAAAAAATTGAGGTTTAGAGAGGCTAATAATATTCAGGCCAGGATTATAGCTGTAGTCTCTCTGAATCCAGGACCAGAACGGTAAGCTTCTCTTCCTGGGTGGGGCTAGGCGTTTTCTCCTGATTGTCCTACATGTTCCCTGGCTGTAGTTGTGCAGAATTGGGCAAATATTTGAGTAAAATATGAATGTATGAATGGCTACATAGGCTTTATGTATATATACACACATCCATATATAATTTCTAATGTGTTGAGGGCCAATGATGTACAAGATACTGTCCACATAGTTATATCATTTCTCATATTTACAATAACTATACAGAGCAAGGAAAATTAGATTATATTATTAAATTCTCTTTGCAGAGATAGAGATAGAAATGGAAGCTCAGGAAAAAAAAAAAAAAAAAGAATTGCCAATGTCACCAAGTTAGTGAGGCCAGAGCAAAGATTCAAACTTAAGGCCAGTTGATTACAAAAGCTCATACTTTTTTTTTTTTTTCTTTTAAACTCCTGTCTTTGTGCGAAATGATCCTAGAGTGCCTTCAAAGAGAAGCGATAAGACCTCTCTGGCATAAAGACTCAGGAAACATATTACAAAGTAAGTTTAAGAATGTTCAGTATCAACTTTTTTTTTTTTTTTTTTTGGTCAGTGTATTCAAATCACAGAAAAACTAGGTTAGGCTTTGTTTTCATTACTTCATTATGCAGAGGAAGAGTCTCTTTGAGAAAGCACTTTTTTTTTTTTTCGGGGGGCTTGAAATTTTCTCTGAGCAGCTCTTTCGAGAAGAGTTATTAGAATTTATTTTCAATTATACACCAGAATAAGCCGTCTGCAGTATAGTTAACTTTCAATTCCAGCCAATTTTCGACGCATTCAATCATAGATGCCTCAGTGATTAAGAATCTATGTTGCAAAACAATTCCCACTTTGCAACAATGCAATCAAACAGATCTACAACTCATAACATATTATCCAATGCTTTTTCAGCTCACTGGTGAAGTGAAATAGAATTTACCAACCATCCTGGTTTACCCAGTGTGCTCCAAGCTCATTTGCAAACAGTTCTGCAATTCAAAACAGCTCACAGGGGGGTTTTGGTTCAACACAGCCTGGAAGAGACAGAGGTGGGCTGCTTCGGAGATTCATGACTTTGGGCCACCTCATTTTCTCTTTCTGCTCCTCATGTACATTTGGCTGAACATACCATACCATAAGGAACAGAATCCCTCCCTTCAAGATTCTGAAATTGTTCTCCATGATAGAAGTAGATTCATTAAGAAGACCAAAATAGGTTTTATGTCCAGCTGTTTGCTCTTCTCAATGGCATGGCTGTTGTGTGGGGGTTGGGGGTGGGGTGAGGAGTAGGGGGAGCAGAACCTCAAAACCTTGGGTAGAAACATGGACAGGACTATGCAGCAAACTTGACTCCCCCACACACTTTTTTTTAAAGTTTGGAAGATAGGGTTATCTTAATGGTCTGTGAGAAAAGTTTGAGTTTCATGGATTGAATCAAACCACAATAATCACTTAACACTGGGCCTCTCTTTCAATACAGTGCATCCCATGTTAAGTTCTGTTTGAAGTCCATGGGTCAGAAGAGATAGGTAACATGGGTGATAAGGAAACTCAAAGAGGATTGGCTTCCTGCTGTCTGAAGCCAGGTCTTCAGAGTTGCAAAGTAAAGTACTCTGAAGTTCAGGGTAAGCCCCCTTGGGGTATATCTAACAAAATATGAGAGGATAAATCAGAGCCCAGTTATTAAGACATACTTCAAACAGACTCATTTGACCTCTTTCCCTTGTTGGACCCTCAGGCTATGGTAAAAGTGAAGGAAAACCCCAAACTTCTGGCTCTCAGAACACGTTTTGGGTGCAGTGAGAAGAGAGTATCGGAACAAATAGATGGTCTAAACAATGCTGCCCAAGAATAAGCAAGATGAAAGGAAGTACAGAGACAAAACGCAAACAACACAGAATAAAGGAAGAAGGACAAATTAGAAATAAGGAAAGGAACTTGGCTTGCAAACGTCAATGAAAAATCCTGTTTGGACAGAATTCCAACTTGAAATGCGTAAGAATATTGTCTCGGAGTGCTTTGGTTCGTACCATGACGTGACAAGAGCATGAATGCAAAATAAAATAGGAATTAGAGAAAAGATTGAAAAACAATAGACTGAGATGAAAAAGTAGGACTCTGGCTCTAAGGCCTGAATTGAGGATTCTAGGACTAATCAATCGGGGGTCAATAACAAAAGAGGGGACAGGATGGCCAATTCAATTAATGGCATAAAAGAAAGACTTGAGATACTCTTACCAAATGTTGAGGAAGAGAGTATGGTGGGAATTAAGCATAAGAAAAAGTGTCATTCCTGGACCAAAAGCCCTAATGCCTATACTGAGAAAATATTCAAAGTAGGCAAGATAGGAGCCTGGCCCTGAAACTGAGGAATGACTGAGTCTGTGATCACAGGAGCCCTCTGTGTTCCTTGAAATATTGTTTCAAAGCGATCTCTGCTGAAATATACCCTGCTCACGTGATAGAACATGGGGATAAAGAGTTACCTGGCACCTAGGAGGAAAAAAGTCACTAGACAAAAATAAGTGAACACAAACTCATCTCAGACTTCTGCAAGGTAACATCAATGCCAGATGACATGACGACAGTGTCTGCCAAAATGTGAGGGAAATACAAGGTGCCCGCAAAATATTATGGCGGTTGGGTTGCTTTTTAAAGGCATGAAAGAGACATCCTCAAACATGTAAAAATGCATGAACCAATTAAAATGGAGAAAAGGTAACCAACTCTTAGGTTGTGGGACTCTAATGCATTTAAATTTATAATTAGGACCAAACAATGATGAAAATTGCAGTAACAAAAGTGAATGACAATGGGAAATAATGACTTAATTAAGGGGAAAGTGATAGTATTACAGTGCTTATTTCCACAGCCTTTTTAGCTGTGAGTCAACTGCTACTGTCTATAGTGAAAACATGTAGTTTAAAAAAATACTCCAATCTCTTAATGGTTTTAATCTCTTTTACACACATTAGAGGGAACTTCCAGAGAACAATATATATTGTGATTTAAAAATCCATCCGGCTTTGAAAATACCTAACAATAACACAGGTAGGAAATAGAACAAAATTGAGAAGTTAGGCTGATTGAAAATTTTATCAGTTTGGGTACTTTCTGTGGTTTGGGTGGTTTCCTCTCTCTGGGAACTTTAGGCAGTAAGTTCATTTATTACACACACACACACACACACACACACACACACACACACACTTTTATTGAACAATTAGTAAGCTAAGCATGCTTTCCACACTGTCTCATGAACTTCTCACAATGCCCCACACTACGTGTTATGTGGTGACAGATCTACAAATCAGAAAGGCTAAGCAAATTGTTAGTAGGGGCCAGAGCCCTACTAAAACCCATATGTTTCCAAATGCATCCCTGAGTTACCACCATGCTGTACTTCCTCAACTATTCGATGTCACTCTGACCAATAGAACAGAGTTTGCTAGGGAATACTGAGAAGGAAGCTACCCACTGTGGAACATAGAGGACCACAAAAACGGGAGGAAACTTGGTTTCTGAAAGCATGGTTTTACCTTCAATGTTTTTCATCCAAACTGATTCCCTTGCTCTGAAGAATAATATCACAAAGATACCATTAAATATTAGCTTTTTAGAGGAAAAAAATTCTAAATCCTTAACAAACCCTAGTTAAAATTTCATATAATGTGCCAGAGATATGGAGAAAAAAAATATTCAATAAAAGCCTCAACCTGAAATACAAATCACTAATTAACCTCAAGAGATCCCATGGCAGAAGGTGATTATCATGATCTAACCCGGGGGGATATAACAAAGAGAAAATGTAGATTTCTAAAGTTGTCTATTGGATCATGTTTGGATCATATACTAAGAATCCTCAACTCTTGACTTCTTCTCTGACTATAGATCTCATTTCCGTGACTAGGCTTTTTGGTCTATGCAGGGAGAATGAAGGCTAAAGAATGAGAGAATAATTTGAGAAACAAATAATCGGAATTGGCAAACCCTTACCACATAAAGATTTATATTCAACTCAAGTGAAGTATGGAAAAGGTAATACCAAGAATATAGAAGGGTCAAGCAAACCTGAAAACGTCCAAGGCTTTCACCTAGATTCAATTTAAAAGGGCTTACCCAAATCTTTGTAGTTAAGATGAATCACGAGAGATTAAGTTGAGCCTTGGAAGAGAGAAAAAAATATTTTGAGAAGCATCTCCTTTGGGGAAAATCTGATTTTTGGATAATAAGTGTAATAGATTTCTCCTGATCCAAAGTGGAGATTGCTAATTTCCTATCCCAATATCCAATATTATTACTGTCATAAAACCTCTAGAATTTGGTGGAACATGTAACCCAAACTCCTTTGCAGTTGGATGTAGCCCTGCGGTTAAGTTCTAGCCAGCAGGAGGCTGGGTGGAAGCTTCCAAGAATTGTCCTCAAACATAGTTGGTTCATGCTCTTTGACCTTTCCTATTCTCTTTGTTCTACTCGGAAGGTGGATTACATGATGGCTAGACCTCTGATGACCACGAAGCCAAGCATCACAGTCTGGCTGGAACGGCTCAGCACTGGTCCTGGCTGGTCTACAGAGCCATCGAACCAGCCCTGGGCTGCCTGTCTTTAGAGTTTTATGAATGCAAAATGGATTTCTATATTATTTAAGTCATAATTTTTCAGGTTTCTATGACTTGCAGCTAGACCTAGTCCTAACTGATACACCTCCTTTAGCAAAATACAAATTTGGATCCTTTATTTTTGTACACAGATTGTGGGTCTAATGGAAAACAAATGAGGTTCTATCCTCTGCTCAGCCAAACCAACCAAATGTAAATACTCCCATTTCAAAATCGTGTGCATGTATCCATGCATCCTCCAGGGTATTTCTTGTAAGTTAGCTGCTTTCTTCCCGGGGCTTCCATCAGTAGAAGCAATTTTAAGCGGATAAGTGTGAGCAAAAGGCAACAGAGTGTCCTATTCTCCCCAGTCAGCCAATTATTCAATGTATGGATATCTGCGTTGGCACATGCCCTCACCATAGAGCTGCTTGTTTTCAGAACTCTGCTCTCTCTAAGCAGGTGTCCCTAGGTTAGGATGCAAACCTTGTCCATGCATCAGGGGCTGGACAGCCACGCAAACCTGGACGGTGGAGGGTAGGGAAGGATAGAGCTTCCACGGGCTTAGGTAGAAAAGGGGTTCCACCCCAGCATAACTAGAAATGATCAGACTGAGAGAGCCTTGGAGGAAATGACTTAGGCATTCTGTACTGGTTGTAAAGCTAAAAAGAAAAAAAAAAATCTTAAATGTATTTGCAGCCACATGGCTTTTCCTCTTCATTGATTCCGTTATTAAGTCCCTGGGAAGACCTCTGTCAACTTCATTTAAAGGAAGGAGAGAAAAAATTCCCCAAACTCCCAGTAACAAGTTTCACAAGGGCACAGCTCATGATCTCTCTACTTCTGACCCAGGAGCCTAGCAGAGAGCTGAGCGACCGGCTGGGCACTCTGTCACTCACAGACCACGCACAGGATGCCTCCCAAACCTGAGTCCACCAACCGGCCCTTTGCAGGACCTGTGTCCTTCTCTTTTACTCTGTTTGTCTTTGTCCCATATTCCTAGTTCTTAGGTACCCACTTCTGCATTCCGGCCGGATGCTTGCCCCCGCACCCAGGGCACAGCAATTCCTCAGGGCCATGTTTTGATTTTTACGAACTTTGACAATACTTCAGCCTACTCTTTTATTTTTATGTCTCCAGCGAAAGACACCCTTCCCCAGGCTTCAACTCAGGTAGTAGCACTTGGTCTGCGTGGACCAGCAACACTCATGACACATAATGAGATTCCGACAGAGGCAGTAATTTCCTTAGAGAGCAGGATAATTGGTATTGAGCATGAGGATGAGACGTGAGTATCATTTGGGTGTCTGACTCTTTGCTACCAGACATGCCCCAAATAAAACTGATGAGCTATTAGTTCTAAAACACACACACACACACACACACACACGGTCCTACCTAAAAGCTTTTCAAATATCTGTGTGCTTGGGCAAATGGCCCACAAACACTTAAAATATGCTTGGTAACCATGTTTATTGAGCATTTACTGCATGCCAAACCCTTAAAGTACTCTTTGTGAACTATTAATAACTATCATTTCCCACATTTTGCAAGTGAAAGAACAGAGTTGGAAATGTTAAGGAACTTGTCCACGTCTACACGGCTCTTGTGTGGCCAAGAGTACTTCTTATGCATGGCCAGTGACACCAAGGGTCCCTGAGGAGCGGCTTAGGTGTGGACGGGGCCCTGTGAGGAGCATCCCTGAATAAGTTAGATGCATTTCTTTTAATGTCTTGCTGATTTCAGGTGTGTTGAGGCTGAGAGATTTTTCTCTCCTCTTTCTGTGCCCATATCATGTATTTCCTGAAATTTTTCAGTTCCCTCACCTGTCTGGAAGACTTCTCCAAGCTTTGAAAGTCATCTGGCAGCCAAATTAAAGTTCCACAGCCTTGAATAGCTTGCACTGTTGGCAAACATGGCTATTGCCATGGATGTCTGGGCTTCAGGGGATTTAGGGCAACAGCTGCCTGCAGTGGGAATATGGGATTCTTGTTCTCCCCTGTGGAGGTTATATTTTCTTTTGTCCAAGCGCTAACTCATTAGGACTTGTGTTCCTTTCCGAGGGTGAAATCCTTATTATGAAAAAGAATTCTGATGGTACCTGGAAAGATGAGACTTAATTTGTGCCCCACAAGGGCACTTTGTCTCCAATATACATAGAGGTGGCATAGTGTAGCAAAGAGGGGATTGCCAAGAGACAAGTTTGGCTCCTTCATCACATTTTTGTCTGGCCCCAGTTACACATTTTTTTGGGGGGGGCACCTGGATGTCTCAGTTGATTGAGCATCAGACTCTTGATTTTGGCTCAGGTCATGATCTCCGGGTCCTGGGATTGAGTGCCACCTCGGGCTCTGCTCTCAGAGGGGAGTCTGCTTGTCCCTCTTCCTCTGCCCTTCTGACTGCTCTGCTCCAGTTCTTTCTATTTATTTGTTTTAGAAAGAGAAAGAGAGTGAGCATTCTAGTTGGGGGAATGGCACAGGGGGAGGGAAACAAGAGACGCTTTAGCAGACACCCTGCTGAGCCTGGAGCCTGATGCAGGGCTTGATCCTATGATCCTGAGATCATGACCTGAGCCAAAACCAAGAGTTGGATGCTTAACGGACTGAGCCACCTGGGTCCCCCCTCAGTTACACTTCTAATAAAACCAAGCCAAGTTCACTTTGCTCAAATGTTGGACGTTCCCCAAAGGGGTACTCCAGACACTCCCTTGCTTCCAAACAGGCCCTGTATATTTTCTTCCCACTCCCACTTACATCCCTCTCTCCCCTCCCCCGCCAAAACATAGTCTGCTTTATTTCATGCACAAATAGCAATTTCCAACCACGAAGAAACACCTGGGAGAGTCAGGGCGCTCGTGGTACAAGATAATTAGAGATTATTATAATCGAAATTTCATTGCCACATCAAACTGTGTCTTTTAGCATTAATTAATCTCCAATCCCAGCCCCTGAGCCTCTCAACTTGCCTGCTGGAGCCACCAGCTTGTCAAACACACCGGAGCCTTGCATCTCATTATCTTATCACTGGGTGCAGGGGAGGAGATAAGCCCAGATTCCTCAGAGCCTTGGCCCCAGCAGCTGTAATTCACAAGGTGGTTTCCCTGGGAAGAGGCAGGTGGGGGAAGCAATTTGGGGAAGGAGAGCTAGGCTCCTTATTTATTTATTTATTTATGCTTTCTCAGCGAACTAAGAAGCAGAGGATGAAAATTGCTTCCACCAGGAGAGCTGGGCCATGGAAGAAGGCGATTCATAGGTCACAGGTGGGGAATAATTGTAGCTTGGTGAGGCACCTTTGCCCTTCTGCTGAGTCTCTGATTCTGTCCTGATCATTTAAGTGAGTGTAAAGGTGTCTCCCGATTCGTGGCTGTCTTCTCCCTCTGCTCATCACCTCATTTTCTTTTTTTTTTTTTTCAGTGTTTGCTGTCACTCTACGCCTAAGAAGATTCAAAACCAGCATTTTAAAGACTGCTTCTTACTGACGAACACTTTGCTGGTGTCTGGGCACTGCAAACTGCCACCTTTCGGACGAATGGCCAAGGGTCCGATAACGGGTTCCATGACTAATATGTTTTTCACACATTTCCCTACTCATTTTGGTAACAAAATAAAGCTCTTTACCGAACAGGCAAGCATTAGCAGTTATAATGATTCATAATTCATACCCATTTTGTAGTAGCGCTCACTGTTAGCGCTGTAGTTATGGGTAATTGTCACAAAGAATTCCTCGAAGAAATATAAATACCTCAGTACGATTAGATGTCTTTCTATTATTCTCTACACGTGTTTGAAGTGTGAAAAATTTTCCTCTGCGATGTAATAATTATCACATCCACACAGTGGAATACTACACAGAACTGAGCAGGGCAACCACAAATTCAGGTGCTGGTACAAATGAATCCCACAGCACAATGTAGGACAGAAGAGGCCAGCCACAGGGAGGACATTCTGGAGGATCCCAGCATGTGGGTCAAAAAGCAGGCACCCAGACCTAAGGTGCTAGGAGATGGGCTGGGGAGGAACCTGTGGGAAAGGAAGTTGGGACAGCAAGGGGTTTGGGGACTCAGGGGTGGGGTGTTGTGTTCTCTTCCTTCCTTAGCCCGAGCCCTGGCTATGTGGGTGGGTTTAGTTGGTGACACTTCACTGAGACTACGTTCTGTGAACTTGGCTGTATGTGTGTCATACACAAAAGCAAATGGAGGGAAAAAAAAAAAAAAAAGTAAGTGAAGCCCTCTTGCCTGACTCCTTTCCTTTCCTTTCCTTTCCCTCTTTCTTCTTCTCTTCCTCTTTTCCTCCCTCCCCATCCCACTGCACGTCTCCCTCTTTTCTGAGACGTCTCCATAGGACTAATTTCTATGAATCCCAAGAAGCAACTGTGTTGTCCTCTGTACCTTTGGTCAAGACCGAGTCCTGGAAACTCCTGCTCCTTCCTCTACAAGTTATAGGAATGGAACAAGAAAGTCACTCCCCCTACATCGGAGAATCCCTCTAGCTCATCAGGGGAGGACCTTATCGGGATGACCAACCACATCTGCAGCTCAGACTCTAAGATAGCCACATGCTTTGCCTTTTTTTTTTTTTTTTTTTTTGAGGGACAGGGAGAGAGCTGGGGTATGATAGAGGTGGAGGAATGAGAATGCCAAGCAGTCTCCACACCCAGGGAAGAGCCTGATGTGGTGCTCAGTCTCACGACCCTGAGATTATGACCTGAACTGAAATCAAGAGTTGGGCGCTCAACTGACTGAGCCATCCAGGTGCTCCTCCACATGCATTTTTTAAAAATTTAATTAGTTTATTTATTTGGGAGAGAGAGTATGCCAACAGAGTGGCAGGGAAGGGGAGGAGCAGAGGGAGAGAGACAAGCTGACTCAGTGCTATGTGTGGAACCTGATACAGAGCTTGATCCGAGGACCCTGAGATCATGACCTGAGCAGAAGTCAAAAGTTGGACCTTGACCCAGCTAAGCCCCCCAGGCACCCACCCCTCCATATCCTTTTGAAAAGACATAAGGAATTGAGGTGCCTCGGTGGCTCAGTTGATTGAGAGTCTGCCTTTGGCTCATCTCATGATCTCAGGGTCCTGGGATCAAGCCCCACATCGGGCTTCCTACTCAGCAGGGAGTCTACTTCTCCCTCTCCCTCTGCCTGCCACTCTGCCTACTTGTGCTCTCTAACTCTCTGTCAAATAAATAAAATCTTAAAAAAGGGGGGGGGCATGAAAAATTAACACTTAAAATAGAACATAAGTGTTTTTAGAAACGAGGTGGTTTCTTCCCATGGCTGCTTTCTGTATAGGCGGGGAAATGAACTGCACAGGTTGAGCGAAGCGTCTAACTCCTTGGCTCTTCTTCTAGCGGGAGGACAGGTAAGCATAGTAAGGTGCACGTTACCATGTACACACCATCAAGCTTTTCAGGTTATGGAGATTTCTCTATACTTTGAGTCATCAATATTTTCTTTTTCAAAGGAGCGAATACTTCAAGCAGATCAATGACTAAAGCCCACTGAAGCTAGAAGCCTCGGCTGCCTGGGCCCTCATACCACGTCCTAGATTCCTGGCATGCGGTGGGCATGCGAGACATGCTTAGGGAGAGAATGAATGAATGCATACAGCACACTGAAATATAAGCCAAAGAAAGGGTGGCTTTCCCTCTGCACAAGCCATGAAGTAGTTCCCGATGAGCACGGATGGGTGTGCAGGCTTCACTCTTGCATTGTTCAGGAAGCAAAACAGACTTGGGTTAACAAATCAATCATTCGTTAAATATCTACCCTATGCTCAGCAAAACACTAAATGCCATGCATGGTAGAAAAGTATGTATGGACCTAATTCCTGCTCTCAGAGGCAGGCACTCCTGAAATAGTAAGTAATATAAATAGCTCGCAAATGGTGCAGATATGCAACAAGGGTCCCGTGGCAATTTGGGGAAGAGTAGTCGAGGGTGGTGGAGCGGCCAGGGGAGACTGTCCAAGGTTCGTAGTTGACAAGGTGACAGACGTCGTCTCAGCCCTGGGTTTGAACTACTGCGTTTAATACTCAGAACTGCTCTCTGAGCTGAATAGCACTGGATTCATCTAATGCGATGAACCCACAATCACAGAGCCGGTGAGCAGTCTTCTAACTGCAGAGTGACAATGCCTGCTGCCCCTGGGGAGCAGGGAGACAATGCCTGCATTAGGGGAGTTGGTCCTTGAACAACAGGCTGGATACTGATGCATAGGAAGCCTCGATCAGACCTTACCGTGGTACCTGCCAGAGAACTGTCCCTGTGAGCTGGGAAGAGGGAAAGGTAGCCCTGCCATCCACAAGCACAAATGGGAGGGCTTGGCCTCTAGCAGAGCACAAGGCGCCCCAAGAAAAGATAGGGGCAAGCATCCTGACATGGCCCCTCAGCTCTTTTCACAGAAAAAATTAAGAGTCTTTAGCTACCTTTGCGAAAGCACCTGCTTTTGTTGGGTGAGAGTGGATGTGGGGACTCAAATTCTGAACTTCTAGGGCATGTCCTCCATTCTGTCCTCTCCAAATGTAGGGCAGCCATGAGGGTTTTCCCCTGGCTGACAGCAGAAGAAAAGCAGGACAGAAAAGGGAGACGTTAAACATGCAGACACAGCCAGCTCCTCCCTGCTCCCTACAAACACATTAGGTGCTTAATTGCGCAGCGTGCTTTCTTCGGTGGGAGGGGGAGCGCCCAGCCCAGAGGGTGACGTGCTGGAGCCGGAGGACCATCAGCTCTGATCGCTCTCAGGCTGGTGTCCCTGCAGGTGTTCCGCGTTCTCATCCGTATCGAGGCCTCGTCCATCGCAGATCGTTCGTTTATTTAGTTGCTGCTGTCTCGCTGCAAGCGTGCTGCCATCCAAATGAATTTCCATTTAAATATGCAAACAGTGGAAGATAGAATTTTAAAACAGAAGGACTTGGGCTCGCTAACGTGATTTGGTGTAAAACAGAATTCGGAATACAGCCTGGTGTCGGTCTTAGGCCTTAGCTTTTAGTTAATGGAAAAACCAAGAGGCGCTCATTTTAATGGTAACCAGTATCATACATGGCTTTGCTAGGCCCCAAGCTTAGAGTTTCACCTCTATTTTCATTTGATCCTCAAATGAGTCCTGGGAAATACTCAGGAAATACTTGTCATCCACACTCAAGGAGCCGAGGCTCAGAGATGTGAAGGGACTTTCCCCAGGCCACCCAGCTATCACATGGTAGAGTTGGAAGTAAGCTTCCATCTTCTGATTGCAGGTTTTACACTCTTTGCACTGGGGCTCTGTGCTACCTGGTGGGCTCATCCTGAGGGAACTTACAAAGTCAAATTCCAGTTAGAGGCGTATCTGGGAACTCACGGACCTCTCCCTCACCATGCCAGGAGTATCTTTGGCCCATGAGTTTTTTTAAGAAAGAGAAGTCGTTTCTTCAGAGCCATTTCCCCTTTATTTTATTTTTTACCTTCTCTCTCTTTTTTTTTTTTTCATTCCAGAGAACTGCAACTTGAGACCCCATCACCAAAAAGAGGACCTAGATAAAAGATGTCTTGGTGACAGGCTCAGACAGAATTTTATGACATGAATGCCAACTGACTGATAGTCGTGGGAGAGCCAGTTAGGTTTCTCAGCTTACCAGGGAAAGGGGCCAACACAGAGGATCGCCCATGAGTTACTGGGGTACAGATTTCCTAGGGGAAGCCATGACATCTTCTTCCCTAAACATCCTGTGTGCTATTGAACATAGAAAGAGTCGGGGCTCACAAGCAAAGCTGAAGCCAATGGATGCCCCATTTCCCTCTTTTTACCTTCAGTGATTTTTTTTTAACTGTGTTGTCTCAGAATAGATACATCAATTTGTATTCTGTTTGTGCAGCAAAATTTTGGCTACCGAATAATGGCTAATTTAATAATCTAGTCAACTTAGAGGTAATAAACAAAATATTAATATAAATGAATTAACTTTTCAAGCAAGAAATAAATTATTTGTTCATTCTTTCCAAAAACAGTTTTGAGTATTAGGCTACATGAAACATACAAACGAATGGCTGCCCGTGTGCAATGCATTTGATGACCAAGCACAGACATGCGTTGGGGATCTGAGTCTCAGCTTGCAGGCTTGTGTACCCGAGATTGTGCAAACTATGGGATGAATAAAGCACACATTCACTTATTTTTATTCTATTATCTTTCCTCAGTCCTTGCCAGCTTGTGGTGCCATGAGAACATGTTATTTTTTTTCCCCAAAGATTTGTTTATTAATTTTAGAGAGAGAGTGAGAGAGCATGTCAGCAGGCGGGAGGAGCAGAGGGAGAGGGAGAGACTCTCAAGCAGACTCCATGCTGAGCATGGAGTTCAATGAAGGGCTCAGTCACAGAGCCCTGAGATCATGACCTGAGCTGAAATCAGGAGTTGGATGCCCAACCGACTGAGCCACCTAGGCACCCCATGTTATTTTTAATAGGTAAAACTGTCTGGCTTTTTTCCCTGCTTATGTAACTACCTGGACTTCATCTCCAGTCATATCTTCCCCCATCAATTGGTATGGATTCCTAGAAGGGTCCTCTCCTGTCCTTATCCCTGCCTTTTGTTAGTGTCTCTCTCCTGCAGGTGGCTGGGTCATGGTACACACCATGCCCACAGCCGTGGATGCTCTGCTCAGAAATCAGCTTTCCTGGTTAATGTGCTATTTCTCATGCTTCCAGTGAGAGATGGGAAGGCGATTTTGTTCCTAACTCTATTTGATCTGTAGGCCCCCTGTAGACATGGACTGTGTCTCACAAAGCCCCAGGTGGAAACATTCTTTCCGGTGCCTGTCCATAGCTCTCTTTTCTATGGGAGTAGGAGGGATGAATCTTGATCTGTGGTTTGCATTTAGGGACAGAGAGACCTTCTCCCTTGCATTTGCCTATGACTGTCTCTCAGACATGCACTCACAAAGCTCCTCTCACTGGTGTCCAATGAACATCTCTCCTTCCTCCTCTTCATCACCTGGTCACCCTGTATACTATCGTACTCACAGGTGTTCCCCAATTATTGTCATATTAATACACCTGGTCTTTCTGATTAGAATTATTTTTGTAGAGGACAAAATCTCACTGTATAGTGTAGACAGGCAAAATTCTGGCCAGGAAATATAGGTCTACACAATATAGGTCTACAGGTCTAAACAATAATTTAGGTCGGAACCACTCCTAATGGTTATGTGAACATTGATAAATAAGACATTTCTGGGTTCCAATATCTTGACAGAGGTGGGCTTGATTAGCTTTAATTCCCTTCATATTTTCAAATGTCACACATTTAAGCCTGGGGTGTTCTTGCATCACACTCATTATGGAGTTTTGAATTCTGGCACCATCTAATTACTGTTACTGACTGGTATCCTTCATTAGCATAGTTTCTACTTATGATTCATTAGTTCATTCATTTCCCAAATAATTATTGAACTTCTACTATGTGCCCAGTACTCTTTTAGGCGGTGAGGATATATTAGTGGACCAGCAGACCAAGTAGTCTGAATCTCACAGAAATCGCATCTTCATCTAGGAGGTAGATCATGTGTAATAAATATATCCAAAGTCAGTTAGCAATGTGCTATGGAGGAGGACAGAGTATGGCTGGTGGAGAGGATGTGATACACTGGGAGGTAGCTCGCGTACCTAGAATGGTTATTGAGCAACCATGTGGGTATTTGGGATGAGAGCAGAAGGAATTACAAATGCTGAGGCCCTGAGGCAGTGCATGATCGGTGGGTCTGAGGAACCGGGACAAGCCCCATGTAAGGGGCTGAGTGAGTGAAGGGGAGTGACAGAATGGCAGGTTGTGGAAAAGCCAGGGGCTGGATCATGAGAGCCTTGTCAACCATGCTAAGGTATTTGAACTGTTTTCGACATGAGACGAAAAGCCACTAAGAAGTTATAAACAGGGAGTAGCATGATCTGATTTATGTTTTAAAAGGATGACTCTGTCTGGTGAGTAGTGAATAAGAGGGAAGGAAGGGCAAGGGGGTAGAAACGGGAAAATCAGTAAGGACTTTTTTGAAGAACTAGATGGGTTTTAGTAGTGAACATGGATTTTTAATAATGAAAGGATTTGAAAGTGTTTTAGTGGACAGGAAGATATCCATGGTACAATGGCCAAGAAGCAGGAGATGTATGTAAAGAAAACTTCATTTCAACTAATGCTGCTAGGTCGAAAAGTTAAAAGTTTCTCCAACTGGCAGTTATAGAAGTTAACCTCTTTGAGTAAAATCTCATATAACCTTTATTTACTACCTATGGTCTGTGCTTTAGTATACAGATGAGTGAAGTAGAAATATTACTTCTATACAATGCCCTATTACTTTCTGGACATAGCATCTATAGTTCTTTCTATCGTATACCTGCTGTCCTCCCTGAGATCTAATGTAACCATTTCTTCCAGGCATTTTTCTGCTTTTCCTACAAGTTTTGCTTTATGATCTTCTGGACTCTCTGTCCAAACATAGTCTTCTCTTCTTCATGGGTGCGTTCAATCTATTGTTAACTACCCACCTTTTTAGTCTGTTGAACTATGGGTTCCAGAGACAAAGTCCTATGTTGCAGTACTAAACACATAATGACTTTTGTTTTCATCCTCTTCTCTTCATCTTATTCCTGCCCTTGAAGTACTAGAAAGGGTGAAAACTTCATCTGAGCTCCCCTTGTGTTTTTTTGCCCCAGCCTTCAATGCTACTAGACTTGTGTATCTCCCAGGTTCTTCCTTCTGTGCCAAGCGTTTTAATATAAATCCAGAATGGGAGCAGTTGTAGGATTGGCAAACCTTGGCTGCATATCTATATTATTTCATGGTCCAAAAAGCAAGAAATCTTCATCTTTTTTTTTTTTTAAGATTTATTCATTTATTTGGGGGTGGGTGGAGTGAGGGAGAGAGAATCCCAAGCAGATTCCTTGCTGACTGCAGAGCCCAATGCGGAGCTCCATCACATGACCCATGAGATCATGACCTGAGGTAAAACCAAGATCAGGGGCTTAACCGACTGAGCCACCCTGGCATTCCCAAAGAAGGAAGCTTCTTAAAAAACCATGTCCCATCTCCATTGGATTACCACCATTTTAAAAAATTAGGGTATTACCAACCACTGCCAAACATTTCTGATCATCAGAGGTGTTTGGCCTGTGCATGGTCTTTTGAGCTCATTTCATACGATGTCTCTTAGAACGTCCACTCTCTCCAAGGGCAAAACTCTTAACATCTTCCTTCCTCCCCACCCCCATCCTTTTCTTATCCATACCTCTTTAGCTCACCATGAACTCTTCCATTCTCAGCATATGTTTATCTGCAGGATTTCTGTCATTTGCAATCTCTCTTCATAGGCTCTAAAAACATTCCAGATAATTATTTCTTCCGTGTCTCCACTATCACTTCCCTAGGAATACCATCTTGCATTGGTAGCACAAATAGTTGGTGACTAATATATATGGGAAACCATATACAGCACTTAATTTCTAGCTCATTAGGACAAGTTTCCTTGTATTCAGCTTGGAAGATGTTCTAAGCTATGTTTCTGGCACATACTGTTTTTTGTTTTTGGGTTTTGCTTTCCTTTGATAGTCGCTTCTCCCTGAACTTGTTACGGTGCAAGTCAACGATGGAATGTTCGTAATTAACAATTAAATTCCAGTTTCCTTGTCTCATCTCAACATCAGGAAAGCTAAAGTCAGGCCCACATTCTGATATTATCAAGAGCAAAGATTTCTGCCCACCTCTCTTCTTTGAACTAAAAATGTTGCTCCCACTAGAATGAATCAGAGTCAAATAGAAGCCCCGAGCAATATCAAACTAATTTAATTTGGAAAGCATGTCACCAGAGGGCACAGGAAAGAGGTATATTGGCACATTTGCTGACTAACTGTCTGCTTTTGAAACATCTGTATCCATCTTGGATTGCACTTGGCCACAGTCCAGAGAAAATTTGGTTCTTTTTCTGCTAGGCTTTGTTTTGGTACCAGTGCATTAGGGAGCACATGAAATACCCTTCCTGAGAAATATTTAAAACGAAACGCCATTGTTCTGGAATCGTTGTAGGCACAGACCTGCTTAGGGGAAGGGGTGCACTAAGTAACCTCTGCGGCACTTTTGAGGTCTTGGATCTGCTGAATTTCCACTGTAACCAGAGTTATACCGAACTGCTTCTTCTATAAAAATCCCTCCCAAAGGTCTCCCTTACTGAAAGAGAAGTGAGCAGCATGCAAATGAGCAGCCTCAAGCCTTTCTGGGATTATTGTTTTGGCACCAACTCCCTACCTCTTTCTGTGCCCAGCTCTCATCCCAAAAGCTTAGTCCTGGGCCACACCAGAGCAGCCAGCAGGGTGGCTCCGTGGACAGTTCTCTACTTTCCCTAAGATGGCTCCATCACTCCGTCTGAAGGTCAGATGGCACACGGATGTGCCCCCCGTCCCCACTCTACCGCCTATCTGCCTCCCTGTCTAGATTCACCTCTCTAATCTATAAAAGGCATCTGATTGTCTTTGCAGGGATCTGTTTCATTGCTTTAGCCTCAACAGCAGCAAAAAACCCCTGGGGAAAAGGGCTTAGTTGCAACAAGAGTTAGTGTAGTGGAAGCTGGAAATGGGTAGAGAACATTTGAGCTCTGTTGACGTGAGCCTCTCTATGGCCAGTTCAGTCTGTGAACAATGTAGGACTTGGACACATTAAAGCAATGAAAATCGAAAATCGCCTTTAAATTAGACCTGGCACCTACACTCAGACAGCAGCCTTTAGTACGCACCCGCTGTACTCCGAGCACCGCAGGAAGCTCCATGTAATTCTGCTCTGCTCCCGCTTTCAGTTTGAAGATGGTCGCTTCATGGCCAGGCACATGATGGATGTTCACCCAATATTTGTTGTCTTTGACTCTCCTACATCGAAACCCCTAAACTGTGATCTCAGAGGAGTAACCCTGATATTTTAATGACAGAGAAGACATGTTAGGAGAAAGAAGGGTCACTGCCTAAGCAAAACTGAGATAACCTTCGTAAACACAGGCAGGATATACATGTTGATTTCCATGTGAGCACGCATGCATGCACATAACATACTTTCTTTCCATAAAGGATACTCAGTTCACCTGGGACATGTTAGATCTGGGAGAGGAGCTTTGCAGCCATGTTAATCCTAGATCCTTGCTGTCCCCGACCCCCACCACTCACCACAATTCCCAAATACAAGCCAGCTTCAGCCACATACACATACACGTGCGCACACACACACACACACACACGTACACTCGAAAAGGAGAACCAAGGCAACACAACTGTCTGCCACACAGCTGAGGTAGCCCAGTCCTTGCCTGGGTAGCATACGGCCCCAGAACTCTAACTTTGCAGATGAGGCTGACACAGTGTTGTACCACGGCTCCCTCCCACTCCAGATTCCTATGATGGAACTGGTATCTGCTGAATGAGCAGTCTGCATTCCAAACCCAGCATCTGGGGTGTAAGAACTCAGATCCTGGAACTTATTTCAAGGTCAATTTGCTTTAGAATCAAAACCCATTTACCATAAAGTAGAGATATGCTAGAGAGAGGAGGAGGGCCTCGGGAAGGGAAGGCACGTTCATTAAAACAGCTGTAGGAAAACCGAACACCACGCACGCGTGTGTGCGCGCGCACACACACACACACACACACCCTCACCACCTGTGTCTTTATAAAACCCTATCTCGATCTGCGTTTTTTTCCCTCCACATTCCCTCCACCGCTGTGGATCCTGTGAGTCGAAGGGCTCAACTGCCAGAGGAGAGGGGCTGGGGAAGAGGGCTGTTTCTACATCTCATCTTCTTGGGTTAAAAACAGGCAAGATCTCCTCTAGCTCAGCTGCAGCCTTCTCTCATTCCGAGTCACCAGGCCATTACTAAACTATTACCAGTTCCTTGCAGACATTTTCTGGAGCCACTGACAGATTTCCTTGAGCCCATAAGGAAAGCTCAGGGTGTCAGGGAGAATTGGCAGTGGCAATTTTCACCTCATTGTCAAATTGCTTCTTCTGTTTTATGATGGCCTGTCTCTCCCCTTGTCCTCTGTCTGTGGTCATTTCTTATTTCCCAGTTTTGAGGAATAGTTTTTCCTCTGTCCTTCAACTCCCAGATTCTGTGCCTGGGCAATGGAGATCCTCACCGAGCAGTTTGCCCTGAGGCTGTCATGGTTAGCTGGGGGGGTCAGGAACCTGGCAGCGGAGAGGCGGGTGCCGGCAGACAGGTGCATCTGTGCTCTCCCTTGTTGTCTAGCTGGCCTGCCACAGATGCGAGCCATTTAGCCCTGAGTCCCGCCCTCTCTCTCCATCAGTATTGGTAGATGATTTGCTGTCCTGGTGAAGAACCAGCTCTGTAAGTGAAGGAAGCTGAGGGAGCAGCTGAGAGCAGCCAGGACCACTGGTTAACTCATTCTGAGGATTCTACCGAAGGCCAAGCAAGAAAAGGAAGCAAAAGCCAATTTGTTGAATGTGCTCACCCGATGCCACTCTCTTGATCCCCGGTGACTGCCTGAACCTGGGGTCCTACACACACCTTCCACCTTGGCTCCTGTGAAAGGCACATGCACGAGGCATGGGCCCTGGTCATGTTTGTTCATCAGCTGGTCTAACAGTTACTTCATGGGCCCCTGCTGCATACATTCTCAGCACCACGCAGGTTCTGGGAGGTTTACAAAAGAGGCTTGCGACAAAAATCCCAGCTTTCCAGGAGCCGTGAGCTTCCAGCAGATGGGTCGACACATCCTGGAAAGGTCACTGGGGCTACTGTGAGTCAGGGTTGGTGCTAGCTTTTAACACCGGCCCCTCTGCTTATGAAATGGCTGCTATCACCAACCCCTTGTTGCTGAGAACCCCGACACTGGGAGAGGTTAGTAACTTGATCCAGTTCCAGAGTGAGCAGGCTTGGGAGAGTCAGGATTTGAACCCCCCTCAGACTCCTCCGCAATCCAGGCATTTAACCAATGTGTGTGCCATCTCAGGAAGTCTGGTGATCGCTTTGATGGGAAATCTGTCTGCTCACCCACACTTTGGGACGCAGAGGCAGATTCAAGGCGAAAAAGCCTTCTCTGGCTGTAAGACTCTTGGCTTTACCACCTCCTAGGGTTTAAGGGGTGAGGGAGGCAGGGCAAAAGGAGGGCCACGACCTGGGATCCAGTTGTAATAAGATAAGGAGCTGGAATGGAGCCGGCAGGGGCCCACAGTGATGCCAGTCACATGATAGGAGATTATCCAGCGTCTCACTTTCAACGAAGCAATTTCAAATCTCAGCGTGTTTTCCAATTTCATAGTCTTCGTGGACAATATGCAGCAGCAACAGCTTTTTGTGCTCTGAGACCTGGGACAGACAATGGCAGTCTCGTAACCCAGGGGACCTTTAAACAAGAACTGACAAAGAGTGACAATCTTGGAAAAAGTCACCCAGAGCTAGACCCAGAAAACTGGGCCAAATCGCAAGGAAGAGCTTCAGGCCAGCTCTTGCCTCAGGGGATAACTTCACACCTCCCTTGACCATGGCTTCAGGGGATTCCTCTGGGTCTGCTCTCTTTCCCAGGGCTGACAGAACCGGCGGTCGACTCTGGGTCTACACTGCAGGAGCCAACCATGCCTCTGTGTTGGCCTCTTCACATCCTGGGGGAACGTCAGCAGTTTTGTCCCCCTTGGGAAGAATAAGAGATCAGAAGAAAAAGAACTGACCCATTTTTTTTTTTTTAAAGTGTGTACTTTCTGGCATGGATCTCTAGCTGCTAATAATAAAGCTGGAGTGGGCACTGGGTCGCCAGCAAGTGGGGGGCAGGAATTTCCCCTTCTGGGCGTCATGGCCGTTAGGAACTGCTCTTTCTGCCCAGGTCTGACCAGGGACAACTAGAAATAGAACCATGTGTCTGCAGCCCTTTCAGATGCTTACTCTCTGTACTGAGGGAAGGGAGCACACAATTCAAAAAGCATCTCCTCCAAATCCCTTCTTCTCATTCGAGACCAGTGGTGGGCATCACCCCTGGATCCTGGTGACACCTTATGAGCATTGAGGTCTCCACATCTTGGTGCATGGTGGAGTTAAGAGGCCACACTGTGTCCCTTCCTGATACCAATATTTGAAGTCTTCTGCAAAGCAGGGAGGGAACTACACCATATGTGTCTGTATGTGAAACATGGAATTTCAGACAAAGGTAATGAGCCTAGGACACAAGAAAGCAAGAGCTAAACTGCTGGTGACCAGAGCCCACTACTTCCTCAGCTACAAAGTCAAGGATGGGACACAAATGTCCCTAAGGTGAAAGGTCCATGCACCTCTAAGTGGGGGATGCTATGGACATATAAAGACCTCAGATCTCCCAGGCTGTGTGGTTTTGAGCTGAACAGTTAACTTCTCTGAGTCTCAGTTTCTTCTATGACCCAGGAATGGTAAAAATGCCTCTGAGTGGTATGGTAAGGATGATGTGATCATGGATGTCACCTTCTTGGCACGATGCCTGGCTCTTGATCAATGCCCAGTGAGCAGAAGCTATAATTATTAATTTTCAAAGATTAGACTACTCAAGTTGAGTTGTGATAAGGCTCTAATTTTTACCAAATTTGAAAGAAATGCCTGTTCCATCATGGATTCCATCCTCAGGCTGACATTTGATGGTCAATGTCCGAATGGAAGGAACAACATACCCCGGAGGAGCAGCCTGAGGAAGGGGGCCACGAGATCCCAATGGAACCTATTGCAAGAAATGTGTTCTTCACAGGAGGCCAAGGGGACTTTGGAATAATTGAAAAAAATGATTTCAGAGACCACAGTACGAGGGCCCAGGCTTTGGGCAAATGACGATCTATGCCTTGTATCTATGGTTAGTGGGATAGTGAGTAAGGCCCTCAGAGGTCTGCTAGTAGGAGCTGACTTATGAGTGTCAAGGTCAAGGACAGTGCTCAGATGTGCAGGCCAATGGCTGGCTCCCAGATAAAAGCACCCAACTGGAATCTTTCCTGCAAGAAGTGGGTCAGATGGGAAAGCAAAAAGGCATTCCATTCCCTTAAGGGAAGTGGGGGGTGAGGAATGGAAGCTTCAAGGAAGACCACTTGCAGAGGGCCAGACCAACTCAGGCTCTGTGTCCTCCCATGGACTTGATCCCAAGGCTGTTGGGCTCAGCCTAGGGACGTGGCCTCGAATATGGTGAATTTCACCTGCTTTTACTGAGGGGAGGTTGAATCGGGGGTGTCACAGAAACAGACTCCTGCAGCAGAGGCTGAGGGAGAGGATGACCTCCAGGCCCCTGACGAACACGGATGGAGCGAGGGCTGAGCTTCCTGCTGTTCTGTGCACGGGCTTCAGCCAGCCAGAAGCTGCTATTCCTATTAGTGGAGCTCTGCTGCACACCTTTTTGTGGTGTGGCTGGGTAAACTTATGTTCCACCACGTTAAGTTTAACCACAGAAGCGTCGCTCATAGTGCACTGTTGTCAGGAGCTCAGCATTTGATAAACACGTGAGGTGACAATGTAAAGTGCTTCATCTGTAACTGTCTGCAATTTCAATTCAATTTAACTCAATAAGCACATGTTTGACATCTAATATGCATCCATTTCTTTTCCTGGGCTCTGCTTCCCTCCATGAAACTTTGCACACTTTTGGACAGACTTTGGGCTGAAAACATTTGATTCATAAATTTCAATAGCTTGGTGATGCATTACCACAGCCAAAATATCTTTCACATTAACATTGAGATGAGCAGTCTAAACAGTTCTAGCACATTTTGTATGACTCTAGTGTATTAGCTATCTATTGCTGCATAACGAATCAGCCCAAATCTGAGTGGTTCAAACTGCAATAACAGTTTATTATCTCTCATGGTATCTGTGGATCAGGAATTCAAAAGCAGCTTGGCTGGCAGTTTTGGGTCAGGGTCACGTATGAGGTTGAAATCTTATGCAGGCTAGGGCTGAAGGCCTTTGTAGGCTTGGTTGGGGCTGGAACCGCTTCCAAGGCAGCTCAGTCATGTGGCTGCCTTGCCGGTGCTGCTCTTTGACTGAGGGCATGTTTTGTGGGCTTCAGATATGGGAGAGAGCTTTCCCTCCAGCAAGCAATACAAGAGAGCAAGGCAAAAATGGCAATGCCTTTCATGACCGAGCCTCTGAACTCACATACCATCCCTTCCATAGTATCCCATTAGTCACATCGGGCCAGCCTGGATTCTTTGTGGAAAGAGACAATAGAGATGTGCATACCAGGAGGTAAGACTCACTGGAAGGAAACTCCAGGATTGGCTACCACAGCTAGCAATCGGTATTTGCAGTCTGCTTTTGGACTATCTTTAGAAGCATATGTCAAATGCACAAGCATGCACATAGACAATTCTAGCTCCACATGGGAAAAGTCTAGCTTTTCCCACCTCAGTTGACATATTTGAGTGTATCTCATTGGCTCTGGTGACTTCCGTCCCACCACCCAATTCCAGTTCAGTCACAGCACTAGGCCTCTGTCCTAATGCCTCTCTTTCATCTTTAGTTCCTTTTCTGTTTCAGGTGCCAATTCCTTGCAACCAGCAACAGGGCTGGTGCATGAGGTCAGGTCCTTAGCTCAGTTTGAATTAAAAACCTTTTGTCTTTCCTCCTTGCTCTTTTCCTCGTCCCTTATATAAGTGGATTCCCCTTTGATCTATTGTTATTTAAGTCCCAGAGCAATATGATTCCACTCAGAGGAGCTGGAGAGGCAAGGAGCCAGAGGATTTATCCTGTAATTACCAAATTCATGTACCTATGCAGAGTGTAGCCCATGATTATAAAATGTTATTGTACACGCAGGAACCAGAACTTATTTCTACACAGATCCAAGGTATCATTTGAAGTTCAAGTTCTTTTTGAGTTTCTCCACTAACCTGTGCTAGGACCTCCAGCTATGCCCTCCTACTTAACTTATTCAAGTAAAGCCAAATGTATCCTGTCTTCTGAGGTCAGCTCCCCCTGCTGACTCACATTTTTCTATCCATGTTTCCACATAAAAAGGTGCAAAGGCTAAAAATTTGAGCATCTCCTTAGTTGACATGACCTTCTTTGCCCCGTATAAACATACAGTGACAGGCTGACAAGTCTCTCTTCTTCATCCTTCTTTTCCATTCCCCTAACCACATTTTCCAGGTATCTGTCATTTTGCCACACATTATTTGCACCAGTATCCTGAATCATCTAGCCACATCCAATGCCTCCAACTCAAATGGTTCTGCATGCTTTGGCCAGATCAATTATTCTTAAATGGAATCCTGGTCATTTCATTTTTATGTTCAAAGTACCTTCCAGTTTTTCTCCACTGATGTCAGGATGAAGTCGAAACTCATTGGCCGGGTATATAGTATCCTCAACATTTTTTCCAAAGTAATTTCTACTTACTTTTCATTCATATCCAACCTGCAGCTCTTACCATGGGCTTCTACTCTATTCAGGCTCTTCCCTGCCCCAGTACAGCCTTGCCCCTCCCACCCAGATTACAACCATCCGTACTCCCCGCAGCCCCATCACAACAGCTGTGTGAGGGCTCAGGCTCCTCCTGGACTCTGCCTGTTTTAAACTCGATTGCAGGTATCGTCCCTGATGTTCAACTGCCCTGACATATAACCTTGTATTAAAATCAATCTCTCTTGCTCTGGGTGTAGAAATCCTGAAATAATAGGCTTCTTGTAGACAAAACTGTGGGTCCTCTCCAGCCACCTGGGTTGAGCACACGGCTTCACATATGAGAACAACTCAAGATTCATTTACGGATGAATTCTATGAGCCAGAAACCCTAATGAAAGCCCCAGGAACAAGGTTTTTAATGGCTCCCTTTCTTCCTCTTCTGGCTTTAAGCTACTTTGGGTGGAAAGAGCTAGATTTCCTATCCTGGTTAAGCCCAAAACAGCCCCTCAGTGAGGGGCATGGCAGAATCCTGCCCAGCAGAGGGAACACTCCATTTGCTGTGCTGTTTCTGATTCCCCAGTTTTGCTTGCTTGCTTGCACTAGGTTATTTTCTCTCTCAGTTTACCCTGTTTATTGTTTGACAATTTAACGATTGTTTTTGGTGCCAATGGCAAGTGTCCTATATAGGGCTACCCACTGTGCAAAGCTGGAGTAATTGCACTTGTACATTTTTGTTTTCCACAAGATGCTGCTAGGGTGATAGAGCCAGGATGGTACAAATGACTGAAACAAAGAAATGTATTTCTCCTGTCGCCAAGGGCAGAGACTCCCACCTCCTTTGCTAGATGAAGGCATGGAAGCAAGAGAAAGACAGGCATCCTGAGATCTGCTGTCTTCTGGAAGAGGAAAGTCTCTCCTTGGTGTCTTCTCCCTGACAGAGAATAATGACCTTAAACCCACATCCTAATTAGCATTTATATTAAGTGAACTAGGGACTGGGTAGAAAGGTTGAAGACAGAAGCATGTTTTGGCTGTTAGGGAGGAGTGAATAAGGGGGAGTAGTTATTTACTCGTCCAGCAAATAAGGATCCATTAAGTGCCAGCCCCAGGGACTGGCATTGTTATTTGTACAAAAAAAACACCAAGAAATAAATCCAGCTCAAATGCAAACCACAGTCTGCCTTTTCAGTGCCTTTTCCTCATCAAGGAGTCTTTGATCTTCTCTGGATTAAGTCAAAGGCTGTCGATGGAAACCCAAACTGAGTCGCAGTCGGGAAACCACACAGCATGAAAGCAGCGATGGAGGAGGCCGAGGTCATAGTTTCCATTACTAAGTGTGGGCAAGGTGCTTCCCTGCCGTGTGTTCTCTCAGACTTGGCCTTGTCTGGGTTTAAATGACTTTAATAATAGAGCTTTGACCATACCGCAATGCCCCACTATTAAGCGGGGCATAATAATAGTGAAATAATCCACCATGCCAAGCAATTTAAGCCTAAACTCTCACTGTGGCTGAGCGAAACCAGATTTGGAAGGGCAGGGCCAGTGTGTCTCAGGGAACGTCACCACAAACCTCCACACAGGGCAGCCTCTTAAGGAGCACAGGGAAGCTGAGTAGGTATGGCTCCTGTCCAAGCCCTCACCTGAGCACCTCTAGTTTTCTTGGTTTTAAGGGTTGAGGATGGACATCAATTTATTTTGATAACAAGAGCTCCCTTGGTTTAAAAAAAAAAAAGTTTGAGATTATTATTTGAACAAATAATTCTAGCTATTATAGATAGCATGACTATAAAAGAGTCAGAAAGATTAAGGGTGAAAAATTTGATAACTAATCATGACTTTGTCCCCTTCTTTATGGGACACTATTAAATCCCCATTGTCTAACAATATGAAGCAACTCCACCAAATGGTGTTAGAGAAGCCTTCGCAAGCCAGACATGAGAAAAGAGATAGACACATGGAAAGAGGGAGAGAAAGAAGAGACAGAAAAAGAAAGAGGGCGAAATGAATGACTGACAGCCCTAAAGGGGAGCCGGAAATGGTATGGGCACACTTTCTGGAGACATTCCAGGGAACAAGGTCTGGAGACTAGGACAAGGTCTTCATCTGAAGCTGATCAGGGCCAGCAAATATTAGATTTTCAGGGCCCATTGCTTTGAAAAATGGTGTGATACCCACACAGAGAAGGCTCAAAAGAAGGAGCTTTCTCTTTAATTGAGATTTTTGTATCCGCCAGTCTGTAGACAGCATCTGAGAAACATCTAAACTAGCGAAAGGAATCATTATTTTTACAAAAACTTACTACGTCACCTTGAGCATCGAGCACTTTCCTGTCACTTCATCTCATTCACTGACTTGAAAATGTTTACCGAGTAAATGGTGTGGACTTGGTTTTTTGAGTACTAGAAACAAAGCAAAATCATTTCCTGCCTCCATAGAGTCTATAGTCTAGTTTTCGGAATAGGTTGGGAGAGTGACGGTAAATAAATAAATATAGCAATGTCCATTCTATTATCTTTTAGTTATTGCTACATGAGTCTTCAATCTTCATTTCATAGAAGATGGGACTATAAATTCAGAGGGTTCAAATATCTCATTCAGCATTTTGCAGCTACTGATATCAGAGGCAGAATTTTAGCCAAGGTCTGCTAACCCCGAACATAAACTCTCCCTACTGTATATACTGGCCACTTTTCCACCCTCAGGAGAGAAAGGTCAATAGCAGCAGAAGGAAGAAATGGGAAACCAACAAAATTGAAATCATGGGTCATGTTACAATTGGGGTTGACTAGCCCAGGAGAATTAACACTTGCTCATCAAAAAGTTCAAGTGTATAATTTGGACACTAAAGCCACAAAAATAACATAGTAGAACCAGGTTGTTATGAAAGCAAGGAAACCAGCAAAGTAAACATACAGGAAGATCAGTATCAATACAGCAGCAGAGAAGTGTGGGTACCATTTCTCTTCTCCCTGAGCAAGTGAATAGAGAATGGCAAGGAGCCCTCCTAAGTTGTCCTTAAAGGTAATTCCACTCACAGTTTCATAAAACTTCCAGCCACGAATGTGTCTTTTTTGCCAGCTCCTGGCTGTTTGCAAGCCATGCAGACATTTGTGTGAGATATACAAAGCCATTTCAGCCGCTCAAAAGCTATCAGCACTTACATGCTAGGTTTGAGCAAGACGGATCCTGCAGTACTCAGGGCATCAAAGGGGATTACCCAGAAACCGATAACAGATTTTAATTTAGATGATCATGATGGGGGCTCAGGAGGAGGAGGCTGAGAAATGGACAGATTTAACTGCAGGGTGGGAAAGGGAAGGCGATGAAACTGATGATAAAGGTACTTTTGGAGGTTTATTTAACCAGCCACCATGTGGTCTCTTATGCCATGGCCTTTCCTTTGTGATACACAGCAGGCCGGGGTAGAAAAACACCCCAAAGCAGGCTGGCCCCGTGCCTAGGATGTTAGCCTGCTGGGGAGACTTTAATAGCTATTAGTGCTCTTTGTTACCCTGGAAAGAAAGAAAGCATCCTGTTAAGACCCCAGACTACTGAACACAGTATAAACTGGTTTCTGGGTGGGGTAAGAGGGTGTCCCAAGTTCACAGAGCTCTTTTTGCTCTCAGTTCCCACATGCTGACTCTGTCTCTCTCTTTCCCCCAAGTCTTTCCTTCTCTCCTTTGTCTTGGCCAGTGTTTGAAAACTTTCATTGTAAAAGTGTTTCTGCTATATTCCCAATTCATTTCTATCATTTCTAGTTAAAGGCTGACGTTCTGCTTCTATCTAATGAGTGACCACTTAAGACCTATTTCTCTAAGAATCTCATTCATTGACTAATTTGTTCAATTATTCAACAAATATTTATCAATTGGTCAACTGCCATCTGCCAAGAGCTGTGGTAGATGCTAGAAAATGCAGCAGCAGACACGACAGACTTGGTCCTTGTCTTACTGGGGAGAATTTCATTGATGCGATGGTTATAAACAAAGAACAAGAACAAGGATAGTGAACAAATACTTACAATTTCTAGTAAGTAATACTAAAAAATTAGTAGAGAACTGAAAGAATGAGATCATCCAAAAAGGGCTCCAAGGCAGCTGGGGTTAGAAATTCTAAGGAAGGACAATTTACGGTGACTTAAAATCGAAGAAAACACACTTACATAATAAAAATAGTTCAAAAAAACCCTAGAACTAGAAGGAAGCACCTCTTCCTGATAAAGGGCATCTACACAACACACTTAGTTATCATCATACTAACCGGTGAAAGACTTCGAGCTTTCCCCCTAAGATCGAGAGCAAGGCAAGGGTGTCCACTCTTGACACTCACATTCTGGTTCTATCCAGGGCAATTAAGCAAGAAAAATAAATAAAAGAGATCCAGGTTGAAAAAGGGAGACTTAAAAGTATGTTTGCAGATGACATGATTTTATCTAAAGAAAATCCTAAGAACTAAGAAGCAGGTTCAGCAAGATTGCAGGATACACAATAACTATATGAAAATAAAGTGTACTTTTGTACATAAACAGAAATAAGCATACAGGAACATTGAACAATCTAAAGGTGAAATTAAGAAAATAATCCTATTTCCATAGTATTGAAAGGAATAAAATGTCCTGGGATCATTTTAACAAAAGACACACACAACTTACACTCTAAAAACTACAAAATGTTGCTGAAAGAAATGTAAAAAGACCTAAGTAAGTGGAAAATCATTCTATGTTCATGGATTGAAAAACCTAATATTGTTAAAATGCTAAATTTTCAAATTTATCAATAGATTCAATACGATTTATATAAAAATCACAGCTGCCTTCTGGGGGGAAGAGGGCAGAAATTGACAAGCTGATACTAAAATAAATATGGAAACACAAGAGACCTTTGTGGAATTGTGGAATAGTCACAACAGTCTTCAAAAAGAACAAAGTTGCAGGACTCACATTTCCTGAATTTAAAACCTACTGCAAGGCTATATATAAATCAGATGTCAGTGTGGTACTGACATAAGGACAGACATATAGACCAATGAAATAGAATAGAATGTCCAGAAATAAAACTCTCACATTTATGGTCAATTAGGTTTTGACAACTGTGCCAAGAAAATTCAATAGGAAAAAGAATTATCTTTTTGACAAATGGTGCTGGGACAGCTGGATAGCACATGCAAAATAATTAATTTGGACTCCTGTCTCACATCATATATAAAGATTAACTCGAAATTGATCATGGACTTAAATGTAATAGCTAAACATAGAGGTACATTTTTGTAGCATTAAGTTAAGAAATGGCTTAATGATTTTCATAACCATTGTTATATGTATATGACAAACAAATACTACTGACCAAAGAAACAAACAAGTAAATTGAATTTCGTCAGATGAGAATTTCTTGTGGTCCAAAGGGTGCTGTCAAGAAAGTGAGAAGGCAACTCAGGGAATGAAAGGAAATGTTTGCAAATAACATGTTTGATAAGGGACCATTAGCCAGAACATACTGAAACATCTTACAGCTCAATGACAAAAAGACCAATAATCTACATGAAAAAATAGGAAAAGGATCTGAGTAGACATTTCTCTGAAGATACACAAACAGCATATAAGCACATGAAAATGTGCTCAGTTTCACTAGTCATTAGAAAAATGTGAAGAAGGGGAGCCTGGGTGGTGCAATGAGTTAAGCATCCCACTTTAGGTTTTGGCTCAGATTGTGATTTCAGATTTGTGAGATCAAGCCCCAAGTCAGGATCCATGCAGAGGGTGGGGTCTGCTTGAGATTCTCCCTCCCTCTGTCCCTTCTTGCGCTCTCTCTGTCATTCTCTCTCAATTAAATAAAGAAATCTTTTTTTAAAATGCAAAGGAAAACCCCAGGGAGACACCACTTCACACTTGTTAGGCAGGTTATAATAAAAATTACAGATAATGACAAATGTTGGAGAGTATGTGGAGGAACTGTATCCCTCTGGCTTTGATGATGGGGTTTTGAGATGCTTTGGCCATTTTGGAAAACAGTTTGAAAGTTTCTAAAAACCTTAAACACAGAGTGTCCTATGGCCCAGCAAACTTACTTCTAGGTATATATACACACAGAAGAAGTGAAAACAAATACCCACACTACAACTTGCACATGTGTGTTCAGACCAACACTATTCATCATAGCTAACTGTGAAAATAACTGAAAAGACAGCTAATAAATGAAGAGACAAAATGTGGTATGTCTATATAATGAAATATTTGTTGGCCATAAAAAGGAATGACAGATTAGTACACATACAACATAGATAAATTTTGAAAAATTATGCAAAGTAAAAGAAGTCAATCATAAAGATCATATATTGTATAATTCTATTTGCATACACTGCCCATAATTGGCAAATCTATAGAAACAACAGTAAACTAGTTGTTGCCTAGGGCTGAGGGTGAGGAGGGTGTCAAGAGTGACAGCTAATGGGTACAGGTATTTCTTTATAGGGGAATGAAAACGTTTTAGAATTGACTGGTAAATGGGCACATAGGTTTGTCAATATACTACACAAAATTGAATTATACAATTTAAATTGGTGACATGTCAGGTATAGGTATAATAATATATTATTATGCTTTGCTTTATCGTGCTTGGCAAATACTGCATTTTTTTTCAAATTTAAGGTTGGTGGTGACTCTGCTTCAAACAAGCCTATCCATGCCATTTTTCCAACATCCACTCATTTTGTGTCTCTGTGTCGAATATTGGTAACTATTGCAATATTACAAATTTTTTCATCATTCTTATATTTGTTATGATGATTTGTGGTGAGTGATCTTTGATGTCACTATTGTAATTGTTCTGGGATGCCACAAGCCACGCCTATATAGGATGGTGAACTTAATTGTTAAATATGTGTGTTCTGAATTCTCCATTCACCAGTCTTTCCCCCATCTCTGCCTCTCCTCAGACCTTCCTGATCCCTGAGACACAGCGATATGGAAATTAGGCTAGTTAATAACCTTACATAGCCTCTAAGTGTTCAAGTGAAAGAAGTCTCACATCTCTCACTTTAAATCAAAAGCTAGAAATGATTAAGCTTAGTGACGAAGGTGTGTCAAAAACTGACACAAGCTGAAAGTGCGGCCTCTACACCAAACAGTTAGCCAACGCGTGAATGCAAACAAAAAGTTCTTGAAGGAAAGTAAAAGTGCTCTTCCAGTGATCACACAAGTGATAAGAAAGCAAAACAGCTGGGGTGCCTGGGTGACTCAGTGGGTTAAAGCCTCTGCCTTTGGCCCGCATTGGGCTCTCTGTTCAGTGGGAAACCTACGTTTCCCTCTCTCTTTGCCTGCCTCTCTGCCTACTTGTGATTTCTGTCTGTCAAACCAAATAAATAAAATCTTTAAAAAAAAAAAAAAAGAAAAGAAAAGAAAGAAAGAAAGAAAGAAAGAAAGAAAGAAAGAAAGAAAGAAATCAAAACAGCCTTATTTTGGATATGGAGAAAGTTTCAGTGGTCTGGAGAGAAGATTAAACCAGCCCCAGCATCTCCTGAAGCCAAAACCTGATCCAGAGAAAAGTCTTAACTCTGCTTGGTTCTGTGAAGGCTGAGAGAGGGAAGGAAGCTTCAGAAGGAAAGTCTGAAGCAGAGGTTAGCTCATAAGGCTTAAGGACAGAAGCCATCTTTATAATATCAAAGCACAGTGAAGGAATCAGTAAGTGTTGATGAAGAAGCCATGGCAAGTTATCCAGAGGAGGTGCTGCTAAGATAATTAATAAAGGTGGGTGCATTAAATAAACAACAGATTTTCAATGTAGATGAAACAGTCTTATATGGGAAGAAGGTATCATCTAGGACTTTCATAGCTAGAGAGGAGAAGGCAATGCTTGGCCTCAAGGCTTCGAAAGACAGGCTGAATCTCTTGTTAGGGGCTAATGCAGTTGGTGACTTTAAGTTGAAGCTATTGATCATTTACCATCCCCCAAATCCTAGGGCCCTTAAGAGTTATGCTAAATATACTTTGCCTGTGCTCTATAAATGGAACACCAAAGCTTGGATGGCAGCACATCTGTTTACAACATGGTTTGCTAAATATTTGAAGCCCACTATTGAGATCTTATGTTCAGGAAAAAAGATTCCTTTCAAAATATTACTGCTCACTGAGAAGGCACCTGGTCACCCAGGAGCTCTGGTGGAGATGTACAAGAAAATTAATGTTGTCTTCATCCCTGCTAACACACCAATTCTGCAGCCCATGGATCAAGGAGTAATTTCAAGTTTCAAGTCTTATTATTTAAGAAATATATTTCATAAGCCTATAGCCACCATAGATGATGGTTCCTCTGATTCATCTGGCTGAAGTAAACTGAAAACCTACTGGGATGGATTCACTTTTCCCAATGTCATAAAGAACATTTGTGAGTCATGGGAAGTAATCAAAATATTAAATTAACAGGAATTTGGAAGAAGTTGACTCTTGCCCTTATGGATGAAGTCGCGGGGTTCAGGGCTTCAGTGGAGGAAGTCCCTGCAGATGTTGTGGAAACAGCAAGGTAGCTTGAATTAGAAATGGAGCCTGCAGTTGGGCCTGAATTGCTGCAATCTCATGTAAATTCAAATAGATGAAGAGTTGCTTCTTATGGATGAGCAAAGACAGTGGTTTCTTGAGAAGGAAAATGCTCATGGTGGAGAAGCAGTGAGGACTGTTGAAATGACAAAAAAGATTCAGAATACTACATAAGTTTAGTTGATAACAGTGGCAGGGTTTAGGAAGATTGACTCTGGTTTTCCAAGTTCTACTGTGGGTAAAATGCTGCCTAACAGCATCACATGCTACAGAGAAATCATTCATGACAGGAAGACTTAATCTATGGGGCAAACTTCACTGTCTTATTTAAGAAACTGCTACAAACACCCTCATCTTCAGCAACCATCATGCTAAATAGTCAACAGCCATCAGTATCAAGGCAAGATTCTCCACCAGCAAAAAAAGATTATGAGTCACTGAAAGCTCAGATGATGACTAGCACATTTTGTCAATAAAGTATTTTTAAATTAAGGTATATATATTGTTTTTGTTAGTTCTAACGCTATTCCACACTTAATAGACTATAACCCAGTGTAAACATAACTTTTATATGCACTGGGAAACCAAAAAATTGATTTGACTTCCTTTATTGCAATACTTGCTTACTTGCCGTTGTCTGGAACTGAATCTACAATATCACCAAAGTGTGCCTGTATGTGAATTATACCTCCATCAAGCTTTTTAAAAATAATTGAGGAAGAGTTAGTCAAGCAAGAAACTAGGACAGGAGGAGTACAAACCCTTTCTACTCAAATTGTGATCCACAGACTAATGGTCAGCACCACTTGGAAGACTGTTGGAGATGCAAATTTTGGTCACCACCCTAGATCTATGAAATCATATTCTGCATACTGAGAAGTTATCCAGTTATTCATATGCAAATTATAGTTTGAGAAACACTGATCTAGATAAACAGTGAATGAGGGTCAAGGCTCTGTCGTGGGAAAGATACACCAACATATTATTATACTGGAGGGACAGAGAGAAGCCCGTATTGTTTAGCATGGAAGAGAGGGAGAGATGACATGGGGATTAATGGGGAGAGATAAACATAGAGCATATTTTTCAGGGCCTTATAGTTAGAGTATGAGGTTTGGATTTCACTGCAATTTGGGAGGATCAAAAGTTTAAGCAAAGGAGGGACATCACGACACTTGCTGCTATGTGGAATATTAATTGGGAAGAAACAAAGGTAGAAATTCAGAGACCAGTTTGTTGTTGGGCAGAAAGGTGTCTGTGCTTTGAACTAAGACAATAGTAGGGGAGTAGAGAGAAGATGATTATAAGATATACTTTGAAGGTTCACAAGGCTTGCCGATGATTAAATGTAGATGCTAGAGGAAAGGACTCCTGGATGTTCAGCATGGACACCTGAGTGTATGCCAGTACCATTTACTGAGAGTGACAACTGTATCAGATGGGGAAGAGGCATAGAGCACAGATATCAAGGAGACAGATGGATGTGTGAATCCAGAATGCAAGGTGTTTGAGCTGGAGATATAAATTTGGGAATCATTAACACAAAGATGTCATGTAAATGAGATCACCTAGGACAGTGTAAAGAATGCAAAGCATTGTTAAAATAACCAAAAAAGGTTAATTCACTATCTGATTGTTAAGCCAGAGAAATGCTAGCAATTCTATAGGGAGTAGATATCTATTGGCACTTATCTTCTAGGAACCTAGAATCTAAGGAAGCATTGATATAGACTTCACTGGCTTTGGGGGAAGGGCATAATTCAGCATAGTTAATATTCAGTAAGGTGCTGACACTAACCACAAAGGCCGGACTCTGGCTGTGACACTGTATGGCTCTGGAAACTCCCCTCCTACTTCCACTGTCCAGAAGGGTGGGTAAATAAAGGAAAAGTTGAGGATGGGTGTGTTCAGTGTAACAGGGCAGTAGAGGACACTCAAGGAACTCAGACAGAGTCTATTCAGCAACCCACATAGAAGTATTTCAATATTTTAACCACTGGGATAGCCATCTGGGAGCAGCCTGGCTGAATAATAATCAGCTCTTAATACAGAGGAGGGAGAGAGTAAGAAAGCACTTTAATTAATGAAGTGGCCTACAAAAATGAACTATAGAGATGCTCAGTTAATTTCCTTGTAAATCTAAATCATAGTTTTTATTAGTAAAAGATAGTTTGTACCTCTGTCGTCACTCTCCTGTCCTGTGTTTTGAACCATAGCACATTGTCTAGATGACTGTTGATCCTCCGAGCAAGGACCACGTCTTACACCTGTTCTGTATGTAGGCGGTAAGTATAGCTCAGCACTCCACATGCATTGCATGTACAATTATCAGGGAGGGTTTGTTGGATAAATGGATAAATAGCTGATGACTCTGAGTAAGTAGGTGTAAAACCGAGGCCAGATGAAGCCATCCTTTCATTCCAACTACTCAGAACCAGGCCACAAGTTCAATATCAGAAACTTAGAGCTGGAAGAGAACTTGGATATCACCAAAGACATTGGTTTTCACACCATACTCCCAGGACTCCCTATGGAATCAGAGCTCCAGGCTTCCTGGGGGTGGCCTTAAAAAGGGAGAGGGAAGGGATGTCTAGTGGCTCTGTCTGCTAAGTGTCCCACTTGTGACTTTTGCTCAGGTCATGATCTCATAGGTTATGAGATCAGGCCCTGCAGTGGGCCCTGCATCAGGCCCTGCACTTGTGGGGAGACTGCTTGAGATTCGTTCCCTCTCCCTCTGCCCCTCCCCCCACTGGCTTGCATGGGTCCTCTCTCATAAATAAATAAATAAATAAATAAATAAATAAATCGTAGGGAAAAAAAGGAGAAATGGGAAACTGGTTTGAGGTTTGAGGAAATTTGATCTCCTGATTTTTACTCAGAGAAACAATTTTATATGCTCCCAAATGAGATTTCATTAACACAAATGGTGCGATTATCTATTTTAAAAATAAACATTTAGGTTAAAATATTAAATATCATGACCCAATATAAATGGCTCTATTTTTCATCATTAAACTGAGACCCAGAGAAGTTGAATAATAATGGCAAAATTACACAGTCAGTCAGTAAGAGGGAGGGGTCCCATAAGCATCCCATCCATCTGACTGAGAGGCCACTGGGCTATAAAAGCTGTCCAAGCTGACTCAGAGCTTGAGGCTGACAGGATGTGTTCTATCCCTCTCAGATCCCATCCTGTCCCTAGAGACTTACCCAAGTTACCGGAGAAACTTAATACTGAGAAAGAATCAGAGAGCTGCTCTATCCCAAGTCCCAAACTCGAATCTATTAAAAGCCAGCTCTGAATTTTACTGGGCGTGAAGATCTTCAAAGAGCTCCATCTTGCCCAGAAGCTGATGGGTGAGTCAGATGATCCCTGATCCTACGTTAATCATTATTCAGAAATATAAACCATTTAGAAGTATGCCTCAAAGTAACTCCTGATTTCACAGGGAAAGCTTGGTGAATGTCTGCTTAGAAGAGTAGCCACACTTTGGGTTGGCAGGGATTGCAAGCCCTTTACACTGAGGCTTTGTTTCTCCTTGTGTTTAGACCAGCAAATGCATTTCCAACCCTCTCTTCTTTCAACCCATGAGGACTGGTCAATGGTCAAGTTGCTTTCTTGGCAATTGACATAATAAATGTAGGCAGGATATTTACATTCCCTATTATATGTTTTTAAATTTCTTTGGCAAAAGAACCGTAAATGCAAAGCAATAGTATGACTGGGAGGCAGGGGGCCATAATTAAAATCCCTTTTTGTTTTTTAAATGGCTTATTAAAATGCTTGGGAAACCTGCGACACAAAGCAGCAGCCAAAACCCCTTTGCTTCTAAATGGAATGAAATGGATTTTTCAAATGTCACACTAGTATCCACTTAATAATACATTTTCCTATAGACAGGACAATAATATATATTTTAATCACTTTTCTACAGGCAAATATACTGCACAGGAGCTGCCCTTCACTGGCACTTGGAAATTATGAATTTTTCAATAACCTTTTCTATTATTCATCCTGTGTTATTCCGTAACATTTCTGCATGAAGAATGTGCTTCCCAGACACTTTATGAATCTCTTCTATTATTTATTAAACAGCAAGGTGTCCCCCCACAACCCTCACCCCAATCCCCCAGAGAAGGATGTTTGGAGGAGGGGACCAAACATGTACATCTACATCCTGGGTTATTAATAATTTCATATCTATAAGAGATGCAGATTGAGCGGCTTCCTCCGTGTAGTTCAAGTTGGGCCGTCAGAGGTGTGTTGGCTCAGAGAGGAGATATGTACTAGGCGGGAAGAGGCAAGGAGGATAATCAGCCTAAGACAGTCCCTGCTTACAATTGGTTTCTATAGTCAGGACTCCTAAACTGTTCTTATTCCAGAAGGAAGACCGCCTGGAAGTATCACCCTGACCAGGAAGATGGGATTCCTGGGTTTCATTCTCTGCTACAGATACAGGATTTGACTTGGAGAAACCTCAGTTTTTCATCATTCCTCCCCCACCCCGCCACCAACACTTTCTTTGCCTGGATAACTTCGACTCCCTGTACACATGAGCCCCTCCTACCAGGTGCTTCCATCGTGTGTCTTTCCTACTACAACATTTGTCACAGTATCATTTCATTTTTGTGAGTCATCTGAAGGAGAGACAGCTTCTTTCTCACTCTTCATTATAATGCCAATGCCTAGATATATGCTTGGCACAAATTAGGTATTCAATAACTATTTAGAACGATTGTGTAGATATATAAATGACATGGTCAATCAGATGCCCCTCTCCAAAGTGGTTATTAAGAAGGTCTAAAAGATGCTAAGGACTTATACGGCAGAACTACTTTTTGCTCATCCAATATTCATAGGTTTCCATACATTTTTCAGCCCTTCAAAGTTAGGGAGGACCACAAGACCAGTTCTGGTCAAAGGATGGGTGTAGAAGTGGCATGGAATACTAGTGAGGTATGAGAGCCCAGCTCTCTCTTCTCCTGCTGTGGCGATAGTGGAGAACATGTGTTCCAGATAAAGTGACTTCAAGATGGCAGAGTCTCCATCTGCTTAGATTCCTTGCTGAGTGGCTAATGTTGAGAAGAGCTCCCCCACACCACACATGTGTGCATGTGCACTCACACACACACTGACCTTTGTTGTGTTAAGTCACTGGGATGTAGATGTTAATTTGTTACCGCAACATAATATTGACTAAAATAATTTATATATAAACAGAATAGTGCAGAAAGAAAAATGTGGTGAAGGGGATTAGTTGTGTCATTACTAATCTATTTTCTTTATTATTTCTGGACCCCTCTACTCTGAAACATGGGAATTTACCAGAATATTACCATCTGATGCCATATCTAAGAAAGAAGGGGGTTCTGAAAATGCTTCCAGAACTCTGGCAATGGGGCACACCCCCTACTATTCCTTTGAGAAATCTCCTACAAAATAGTAATAATAATAATAATAATTGCTAAGGTAATTCTTCCGCCTCCAATAAACTAGTGAGTTGTCTGTCCCTGACATACTTCTTTCTTCAAGTCACAGCCTGGAGATGGCAAGGTTGAGATCAGCCCCCAGCAGAAGGTGAGCTTGTCTCATCAGTGGTGCTCCAAAGAGCAAAACTCAATCACAACCCAATGGGTGGAAGCATAGAGTCCTGAGACACCCAGGTTGGCAATGTGAGAGTTCTAACTCTTGTCTTTCTGGGCCATTTCTTGAGAGGCTGTACATTTTTTTTTTCTGTATCTGTGAAAATAGACTCTTTTGACTTTATTTGAATGTTATTTTCCTAAAGCTCATTATAAAGGATATCAATAACGATGTGGCTACTTTATACCAGGAGATTTATGTATAGTTAAGTCATCATATGTCAACCTTAGGAAGCAAGACTTTTTTTTAACTTTTTAAAATATTCCATTCATTTATTTGACAGATGGAGATCACAAGTAGGTAGAGAGGCAGGCAGAGAGAGAGAAGGAAGCAGGCTCCCCACTGAGCAGAGAGCCTGATGCGGGGCTCGATCCCAGGGCTCCAGGACCATGACCTAAGCCGAATGCAGAGGCTTTAACCCACTGAGCCATCCAGGTGCCCCAGCAAGACTTTTTAATGGAATATTTCCACTGTTTATTTTCTTGCCTCATCCGCTTCAATCTTGGAACAGCATGAAACATGGGATAATTTTTGTGGAGACCACTGAATGTAAAACTCAGGAGACTAGAACATTACCTTCAAAGTTGACTGCTGCTGAAGGAAAGGGTACAGAGTAGGGGCAGTTCATACAGAAGGAGGAGACATGACTCCCTGACCTCAGGATTGGAATGTCCATTTGGGGTAAAAGAGGCTCCCTCCCTGGGGAAAGGAGGGACTCAAGTCACTGGATGGTCTGGGAAGAGCTGAGGGCAGCCTCTGCAGATGCTTCACCACAAATCTGGGAAGGCAGTGACAATGGAAGCACCAAGAAGCATGGAGAGAAGGAGAGAGTGAAAGGGAAAGGGGAGATGATAGAAGTGAGGGAAAGAGAGAGGAAGAGAGAAATAGGTAGCTGAAATCTCCTATGTGTCATTAAAGGGGCCCCTAAATTTCCTGAAGACCCAGACTGAACCTCAAATCATGGTTCTAGCCTCAGGGGGAAATTGGATAGAGTATTGGGATAGCACCTTAAGGTTGCCAGCAGAAGACCTATGTGGGCTTGCCCCTCCTTGGTGTCCCCAGGCATCTCTCTTATTCCCATGGGTTTACCAAAACCCCAAATGAGTGTCTTAAGTGAGAGTCCAGGGATCAATAGACATTTTCTCTGAAGAGTCAGTTTGTGAATATTTTAGGCTTTGAGGCCATAGGTCTCTACTGCAAATACTTAACTCAAGGGAAGCATTGCTCCCCTTTCAGCTAGCAGAGCATAGGGGAAAGAGAAGGAGGGAAGAGCATGTGGAGGTAAGCAGAGAAAGAAAACCCAGATGGAATATATCAGGATGAGCACACTATGGCCCTTGGGTCAATTTCTGCTTGTTGCTTATTTTTGTAAATAAAGTTTTATTGGAACCCATCCATTGTCATTTATTTACCTCTTTTTTTTTTTTTTAACCTCTTGAGTTAAGTATTTGCAGTAGAGACCTATAGCTTCAAAGCCTAAAATATTCACAAACTGGCTTTTCAGAGAAAATTTCTGTTGATCCCTGGACTCTCACTTAAATAATAATCTTGACTTTTACTGAAGAAGCCTTACAAACATCTGTGTGCACTGAGTATACTTGGAGGCGCCTGGATCAAGACTTCCTACCATCCAGGGAAACAAGGAGTTGGGGTCAAGAACACTTCAGAGTTCAGCAGAGAGAATCCTATTGTTCAATTTCAGGATGGAGATACAGTCACCAAGTGGTCCTCTCCTTCTCCTCATGACAGGGCTGAGGCTCCAAGAACCAGCAGATGTTGAAGGCAAAAGGACCTAGCTTCTCAAAGAGGCATGTCCATCACATCCAGGTGTGGTCTCCAGTGCATTGTGCCTCAGTGAATTTTTGCTTTCCAGGATGGGCAAGACCTCCTAGTCCTAGCTTCTTTCTACTGCTTGTTGTTCAAAAGAAGCACATCTGTCGGTTCCATTTCTAAATCTTCTCTGAAGTATTTGGGGTTTCCTTTTGAGCTCTTCCTGAGCTACTCTTGACTTCCTCCCAGCCCCCTCATTCCAGACAGAGTCCCTGCTAGTTTCAAATAGGAGACACAGAGTTTTGATGTGCCTCTCTGTCACCCCCCAAACTCCATGCATGCATACCCTGTCCTAGGGGGTCATGCAGGGGGGTGTTCTGGGAAACAACACATCCCTCTGTTCTTTCATCTCAGCCGAGCCTCCTCCACAGTCAGCAGCTCTCTAAATATCATTTATTTACGTGGGCTTCAGAGGGAGGGGGGGAACACAGTCACTGGAGATGGAGATGTCATTTGCAAAATAATAATAGTGTCCTAGCAGATGAGAGGCAAACACCCCCAGGGTCAATCCTGCTAAATGATACATCTTTTTTAACTATTTAGCTTGTGAAGATATATGAGCAGAGCACTTAGACTAATTTCAGGGTCTTTTCTTCACTCTGTATGAAATGCTCAACCCTCTTGAATGTAGAATCTGTATTCCTAATTGGATCTCATCAAAGCTTTCTCGTTGTCTTCAGCTGGTGGCGGCACATTGAGACGTGGCAGGTGGGGGGGGTGGCAGATACCAGCAAGTGATCAGCTGGTGGACTGTGTCTGGGCCATGGCTCTGGGAGCCCATCTGCCCCTGCAGAGCCTAAACAGAACAGTAAGTCTCGCGCTGCCACTCAGCTGCAGCTACCCACCCTCCTGCAAGTTACTGTCCTTACTTTTAAAATACAAAATAGCAATGGTATTAAGAACGCCCTTTAGTTGAAGGATTATTGTGCATTAGACACTGTGCTACAGTCTGCATACATTTTGTGATTGATTTGAGTACAGTAAAATCCTCTTAGAGGCATCATTAGCCTAGTTTTATAAATAAGAAAATGAAAGGAAGCACAGAGGGGTTGAGCAAATGGCTCAAATACACACAGCTAGTGAGTGTCTGAGCAGGGACAGAACATCAGGAGGAGGAAGAGGAATGTTTAGAGTGTGGAATGGTCTTCCCTTCCTGCAGTTTGCCTAGGTCTTAATGAAGATATACAAGCCAGCTCATTCCATTCCTTCTACTCCCCGTCAGAACAGTGCAATATTTCCTCAGCAAGAAGACTGCTACCTGTCTTTCTTAAACTAATAAACATATTTTCTGTTATAGATGGAACATAAGAACATCTTCTGAAACCTGGAGGGAAAGGACTACAAGGACATCCATTCCTAATTCCCCCCCTAACACAAACACTATTAGTATTAGGACAGGTAAAGGACAACTTTGGGTAGATGGCAAAAATCTACAGGACATACCAGAATTTCTCTCCCAAATCTTTCGGAGTGCCAAATTAAACATCATGTAAATGGACTACAGGTATGACTTTTTTTTTTCTTGAATCTAATTGTCGTGAGATACATATTCTGAAGTGTCCTGCTTTATAACTTTGTCTAAAACAACCAGAATTATGCATCTAAAGGCAAGGAGTTGTCTATGTTACTCAGAACAAGAATATATAAGGCTGGGGCATAGAATTTCGCAATTGCCAAACAGCAACATCGCTGAGAAATATCAACCCTCCAAATACATTTATTCTTAACAAATATGTGTGGAAGATTCATGAGGCGTTGGGCAATACGCGAGGTGCCAAAGGGAGAAAGAAACAAGACATAAGCCCCGCCCTAGTAGCAGAGAGATGGATAAAAAGATGATTGGGAAACAATATTGGAAGTGCAGAGATTGCGTGTGCCCCAAAGCACAGATAAACGTGCAACACCAAATAAGATACAATGGGGCTACATGGTGTTCCTTTTAAACCTTAGCTTTCCCTGCATACCACTAGCTGGGTGACCTTCATCAGGACACTTGGGTTCCATTTCCTCATCTGCAACACAGGGATCATGGTGCTTCTTTGCAGAGTGATAATGGGGATGAGGTCACGTAAGGTGTGTAAAGTGTGTAAAGTTCACAGACTAGTGCCCGACAAGGATTAGCTAGGTCTTTTTCTGAGCCTGCTTCAGATACACCAAATGACCTTGGCTGTGTGCTCTGGTAACATGGGCCCAGCTCCCTGCCCTGAGGGAGGACAAGCTGTCTTTGGAAGATCCTAGACACCCCACCTGTAGATGTGGCAAAAAAGTGGCTTTCTTGATTGTCCTCCACTGATCTCCAGTCCTGCTGAAGCAAAATCCAAGCTGAAGCAAGAACCCCCATGGCTCCAGAAGTTGGAGGGAACAGGGAAAAAGAGCTGCGGGGTGGATTGGGGGGACCGCAGGAGGGGCCGGCCTGCTCGTGGTCTATTTCATCTCTTGAGTGCAGAGGGATAGAAAGAGAAATAAATAATAGTTTGTTTTTGCTGGATTTTGAAGCACATTTCCTGCCAATAGCACCTCTCACAAGGGCAACTGCTTGACACTTAGGCAAGGGAATGTGTGGGGAGAACAGGACAAGATAAAATTACAAGTGACAGCATAGCCTGTGTCTGCAATTACAATGCATTGTAAACAAGGGGAATTGCAATTCCAGCTGCCAGGCATGGCCAGAGATTGACAGGGACAGCACGCCGTCTGAGGAGATGGCAGGCTGCTGCACATCTGCTTTGAGCCAGGGAGAGTGGGGACACGGGGACAGGGAGAGAGGGCCTGGGGGCTGCAGCATGAGAAACATTGCGGTCAAGGGCTGGCAAGGAGACCAGGAGGGGCTAGCGAGAAAGAGCTGGTGGGGTTGTGCCAAAAATCAAAAGAGCTTGTGTATGCGTGCTGTGGGGGTGCATAGGAGAGATGAAATCCGTTGCTGGTTGCATCACTCCTACCACTATTGCAGGGCAAAAGGAACCAGCTTTTTTGACAAACCTACAGGTTTTTGAGAAACCTTAATGTAGAGCATGACAGGGGGCTCGATTCGAGAATTCTGAGATCATGACGTGAACTGAAATCAAGAGTCGGCTGCTTAACTTACTGAACCAAGGCATTTTAAATGTGTTATTTATTTAAAAAAAATTTTTTTTAAAGATTTTATTTATTTATTTGACAGAGAGACACAGTGAGACATGGAACACAAGCAGGGGGAGTGGGAGAGGGAGAAGCAGACTTCCTGCCAAGCAGAGCGCCCAGTGTGGGTTTCACTCCCAGGACCCTGGGATCACAACCTGAGCCAAAGGCAGACCCTTAACGACTGAGTCACCCAGGCGCCCCTTACATGTGTTATTTCAATGATCTGCACTACAACCATTCAAAAATTGGCCTCTTACTAAAGAAGAAATATTTGAGCATCTGTGATTTCCAGGCTTGGACTAGTCATTATGCATATGAGATTAAGTGGATAGAGCAAGTGACACTAAAAAAGTAGGTATTATCACCCCATTCTGCAGATAAGGAACTTGACTCTCAGAGGGGTTAAGTTACATGCCCAAGGATCCTCAGCTAATAATGACAGCGCAAAGACTGAAGCCAGCATTCAGCACGCTCTACTACATATTTTATGAATAGGAATTCTAATGTCCTCCACTGTTGAAGCCATTCTTTTGCTTTTATCAAATATTAATTTACATAGGATCAAATGTGATGAGTTCATTATAGATGCTTAACAAAAGATAGTTTTCTCCTGCTCATCACCACCTTGACTGATACAGGCACCTATCACGAGCAGCATCATTATCACACCTGACCCCAAAATGCTACCGGAGCCAGTCTCCGACTTATCATAAGAAAGCCTGCTGATGGGGCACCTGCGTGGCTCAGTGGAGTAAGCCTCTATCTTCAGCTCAGGTCATGCTCCCAGGGTCCTGGGATCAAGCCCCGAATTGGGCTCTCTGCTCAGCAAGGAGCCTCCTTCCTCCTCTCTCTCTGCCTGCCTCTCTGCCTACTTGTGATCTCTGTCTGTCAAATAAATATATAAAATCTTAAAAAAAAAAAAAAAGAAAGAAAGAAAGAAAAGAAAAGAAAAAGAAAGCCTGCTGATGACCTCGTGCTGGTGCTTCCCCAGAGCACACAGGAAGGGCACTACTCCAGTGAAACCAGAAGGGAAGATGGGCTTAACTTGCAGCAGGAGGGACTTAGGTCAGAGACATGAGAGCTTATTTCAGCCATGAATATAGTGTGCCCTCTTCATTCAGGGCTGGTGCCTCACTGCCAGTCACATATGACTTCCTCAGTGTCTGTGATGATCAGGGCCAAGCCATCCACACAGCCCAGTTATGTGACTGAAGGCACATGTCTCTACTTGGTGGGAGACATGCCAAAGGCAGAAGAGTGATGACGTTCTTTATTGGTGGCTTTTATGGGGACCACATCCCTGGCCTTACCTCATTCACATGAAACTCCTGGCTCAGCTCACCTGCAGACAGTCACATTGGGTCGGGACTTTATGCATCCCTGTGTGAGGCTATCAGAAGGGATAAAACTTAGCAGGCTGGACTAACCCGGTGGGGTGGCCAAGTGTTCCTCACCATGCATACGGCTCTCCAGGCTCAGCTGCATGGCCGGTCAGCAGCAGAGAGGCCAGGCAGATCCGCAGGGAGACCTCAGCTCTCCTCCACAGGGTCTCTGAGCACAGCTTGTCTCCACAGGAAGTCGTTTGTTACAGATCCAGCCTCCCCTAGGAGGACCTTCCCTCCCTAGGGACCTTCCATGGCTCTGCCAGGCTTTCTGGCCTGAAGATGAGAGAATGGCGCTGAGAAGATGGGAATGGGGGGCCGGGAGGACCTGGGGTATTCTAGACTCAAAGGCTGAGCTGGTAAGAAATCTCCCTAAGAAGTTGAGGCTCTGGCTGAATCCGTGCAGCTGACTCCTAGAATGAATGAACTGAAACCACACCCAAGCAGCTCCCTGGGTTCATTCAGCTTGCTTGCTACACTTATCACCTCCTACTACATTAGCCTTCTCCCAGGAGCATTCCAGGCTCACTAAAATGGAGCATAGCCCCGTTCTCCCAGCCCACCTGCACTTCGAGGCTACTAGGAGCTGTCTAAATGGTGCATGGACGTCAGCTAGCATTCTCACAGTGTTGGAGGTGGGTGGAGGCAACAACAATCAGTACTTAAGAGCACTGGATTGGGGGTCAGACCTGGTGTTCGAATCCTGGGTTCTGCCGCTTATGGCAATACACTTTAGGCACATTGTTCAAATTGTCTTAAGAAATCTGTGTCCTCATCTACAAAATGGGAAAATAGCCTTCACTTCAAAGTGATTGTCTGGTGGATCAATTTTAATAATGACCTAAAGCTAGTTTTCAGTGCCTGTCCAAGGTAAGCATTCAAAGAAGGAAAGTTATCCCTGTAAAACCTGTACTGGGCCATCAACCTGTTATTGAGACATTAAGCAGCCATCCAAATGCCCTCATGCAGAGTAGGGGACACCTGGCCCAGCACTGCATACTGACATAAGAGACCGGATTCCATGGCATTCTCTTGGAACTAGATCTTTGGGACGTGCCTCACCCTGTTCTCTATCCTATTCCTACTTTTCTAGACTTTTACTCTCTTCCCTTGTTTGTAGCTCACACTTGACCTTCTAACCTGGCCCTTGACCTTGCCCCTCTGGCATCAACCTGCTTGCCATTTTTAGGTCCAATGAGCACTCAGCTCTTGGTCAACCCCACTTCTAGTCACCTCAAGTAACTCTGCTTCTAGTTCCATCCAATACCTGAGAGTTTATTTTTGACACATGCCCTTGGAACCAGTGTTACCATGGGAAGATCCCAGCTCTGAAAACAGAGTGGACAGAGATGGTCATCTATCGGGGCAGGGCAGAAATCATGCCGTCAGGACAATGAACCCTGCCAATAGCAGCGAGGTCAGAGCAGGAGCAGGGGCTATGCAACAGAGTCTGAAAGTCTGCAGAATTATATTCACAGATCATCTTGGGAGGAATGTTTCCAGTATTGAGGTTAGAACGCATTAGCTCCTGAGGGAATATTTATATTTAATGGGATCCTGGTGCATGGCTGTGGAAGAGTGTATTTCTTGCTTATTTTTTCTTGTTTTAGTTTGATAGGACTACACTTCCCTCCTTCCTGAAGTGAGAAATGTACTACTTATATGGGTTTCCACCTATCACCCTATCTTGCCTGACATCAAGCCTTACACCATTGGCTAAGGAACTCTGGGTAGGGGCCAGGCCAATAAGTTTCCTAAAAATTTGGCTTTTCCATTTGGCTTTTCCTTTCTTATGAGTTGTGAGGCCAGGGCAGTAATGCCAGTGCACTCACCTGACATCAAGTGTGTGAGATGTATGTATGAGAGAGGTGTGTGATGAGGTATGTAAGTGTGATGTGTGAGGTGTGTGTAAAATGTGTGGTGGCTGTGTGTGAGGTATATGGTGAGATATGTCTGTGGTTAGTGTGTGAATGGTGTGTGTGTTTGAAGAGCTATGGGAGGTGTGTGAGCTGTATGAGTGAAGGGTGTGTATGTGTGAGGAATGTGCAAGGTGTGTACATGTGAGGTATGTGGTGTGTGTGTGATGGGTAAATGGGTGTGTGTGTGTGTGTCTGTGTGGTATGTGTGAAGGATGTGTGCAGTGTAATTTGTGCACATGAGGGAGATGTGGGGTATGTGTGTGTGAGGATTGTGTGTGTGTGTGTGTGTGTGTGTGTTTGAAAAGGGGGATGCAGAAAGGGTGGGATTGTGCTTCTGTACGATGTATATGTAATATTCAAAATCTAGTCCAGATCTTCCTTGCCTTTCCATGGGGTTACATCTTTACAAACCCAACACAATGAAAACATCTTAAGTTGAAAACACATTTAGTACAACTAACCTACCAAACGTCGTAACCTAGCCTAGCCAACCGAACACATGATCAGAACACGTACATTGGCCCACAGCTGGGCAGTATCATACCACACAAAGCATATTTTTAAATGAAGTGTTGAATATCTCGTGTAATTTGCTGAAGACTGGGCTGAAGGTGAAGAACAGAATGGTTGTAAGTGTACCAGTTGTCGACCCTTGTGATCACTTGGTTGACTGGGAGCTGTGGCTGCTCCTGCCCAGCATCCTGAGAAAAAATGGTAGTACATCACCAGCCTGGGAAAAGATCAAAATTCAAAGTATAATTTCTATTGAATGTGGATCACTTTTGCATCATCATAAAGCAAAAAAATCATTAAGTCAAACCACTGTAAATCAGGGAGCGTCTGTCTGTGGAAGAGGCTAAACATGAAATAACAATCATGAGTTGAGATAAAATAAGCCAGAGAGGAGAAACCCACTCTGCTCTCGTCATCACATGTGAGGAAAGAGAGGATGAGGCAGTCTGGCTCTACAGAAGCGGTGGCAGTCTCCGTCTGTGGTTGTGGGGTAGCAAATGGCTGTGGTTATGACTGCTGCGCTAATCCAGAGGGCAGTGGTGTGAACCACCCCAAGATACTAGCAGAAGCAAGAACCTCAAGATAATCTTCCTCTATCTCATCATTTTATGATGAAAAGTGTTTGTCCTGGAGAAGAGAAATACTCAAACTCACTTAGACTATTAACAGCAGAATATTCACTAAAAATGGTCTCCTGACTTCTAGCCTGTGCCAACCACCTCTATCCAGAGCCTAGATACTGATTTTCAGGTTAACTAGAGCATGCTTCCCTGTAAACCTCTGCTTTCTTAATCTCCCTTAATATTGTTTTCATTATGTCAACTAGTTCCTCAAAACCTTCGGCAGCTACCCACTACCTGAAGGATAAAGACCAGTGTCTCTCCCTAACATGCTCGAACTTTGAGACCCACACAGTATTATCTTTCTCTCTTGTATCGTGCGATCCACGCCTCTGGAAGCACCATTTCTCCTCCTCTCTCACTTGCTCAGTAAGAACTCTTGCTCAAAACTCAAATCACAGCACATCAGCTCACAGTGATCTGTCATCTTGCCGTTAGTATCTTTACCTCATTTAGCGACGAATTACACATCACTCTGAGTTGTAGATTTATCTGTGCTGTCTTCCTACAGGACAGAGACCTTGTCATATTTCTTTATATACTCACAACACCTTTCCCAGTGCCCTTGCCCATAATAGATAATAAATAAGTGTTGAATATTTGGTTTAGTGAAATTCTATAGGACGGAATATTCATCCCCAAGATTTCCTATTCCTTTTGATTGTCTGCTCTAGTCCTAGATAAAATGAGGTTACTAAGATGTCAGATCCCTCTGACTACAGCTGGGTTCTGTGCCTCTGTGCCACCCAGCTCCAACACTTATGGAAGGCACTGGAAGATAAATATTCCCATTCTTCTGTTCCAATTGCTTCATGGACTTTACTTACTAGTACCACTGCATCAAACTATACGGCCAAGCAAATTTAGTATTATGGGTAAGACAAAGGATTTTGGATTCAGGTCATATTGAATTTGTGTTTTGACCCTTTTATTTACTAGTTGTGGTTTGATATTAACAGTAATCTCTCTATGCCTTGGTTTCTTCATCCGTGAAATGGGGATAATTTTAGCAGCTGTGGCATAAGGTGATTTGGACTTTAAGTGAGATACTGCACACAAATCACGTAGAATAGTGCTTGGCATGTAACAAACAGCCAATAAATGTTGCATTTCTGAGTCCTTGTGTTCCTTCATCCTCGATTTTGGGTCACTCTTCTTCATCAGAGTTCTCATAGTGATTTGTTTTTTTCTTTGTCTCACTTTTTATTTCCTGAACCCTGAACTTGTTTTGATCCCGGGCCACCTCTCCTTTCATACTCACAGCTACCACGCTCTCTCTGTGCTGACTCCTGTCCAGTTATTCCTTTCCACTGTTTTTGATGCATAGTCATGGAAGAGTAGAGCTCTGTACTAGGTGCTGTGGAGCATTTCAGATACAATTCCACTCCTTTGGGCGTGTGTTGTGACTGGCTTAAAAAAGGTCTGCATACATGGTATAGAATTTAAAATACACATTGTAGTATCAAATTAATTCTTTATGTAGGTAATTCATCAATTTTTGATCAACCAACATGTGTGGGCTGATGACCCAACTGTGTTTAATAACTTGAATTTGTGATCAAGAGAATGGTCTCTGAAGTCAGACTTCCATTATTATTAGCTATAACATTGAGAAATGTATTTAAACTCATCGTGCCTTAGCTGCCTCATTTGTAAAATGAAGCTAATAACAGAACCTACTCCATAGGAATATGTATATCCTATATGTATATATGTATACATCTTATATACTCACGTAGGATATGTGAGGATTAAATGGAACACAATGGAAACCATGTGGAAAAACTCTTGCACATAGTTAGCACTATTTAGTATCCCTCTCTTTTCTGAGAACTTCCACTAGTTTCATAGGCTCCTGAGTGAGAATTTACTTATATTTTTAACTCACTGAAGTTAATTTGATATACAGCACTGTCTGATATCTCTTTTAGTAATTGGAAGTTGCTCTAGTTTTAGATGTAGCTAAGTGTGAGATTGGTAATAGATATTCTTCCATACGAGTTAAAAACACTTAAGAAATAGTCCCTTTGTGCTGAAGCTGGTCTCATATTTTCTTCTTGAAGACCTACAATCTTTTCCTTTAAAGCATCTTAAGAGAAGGATGAGTATTACAGTGGTTTGGGAAGCCAGTATACTAGTTATGTATTCCTATGTAATAAACTAAGTAGCTGAAAATAGCAAGCATTTCTTTATCTCACAGTTTCTAGGGCCAGAAATCTGGTTCAAGGTCTTTCATAAGGTTACAATCAACCAGCGCTGTAACCCTTTCATAAGGTTACAATCAAGCCAATCAACTTGCTGGCCAGGGCTGTGGTCTCAACTGAAGGCATAATTGGAAAAGAGTAAATCAACTTAAGGTCACTCACATGATTGTTGGCAGATTTTAGTCCTTAGCCAAATAAGCCTTTCTATGGGGCTGCATTACAACATGGCAGCTGGCTTCCCCCACAACATGGCAGCTGGATTGGTGAGCAATCCCAGAGAGAGTTGAGAGAGCTTTCTCCAGATGAGAGAGCTTCAATCTTTTCAATCTTTTTATAACTTAATCTTGGAAGTGACATCCTATCACTTCTGCCATATTCTATTTGTTAGAATTGAGTCAGTAAGTATAGCTCAAGCTCAAGAGAAAACGATTACACAAAGGTCCTGAATACCAGAAGGTGGGGATCTAGGGGGACATCTTAGTGGCTGACAGCCACAACCACTTACACAAAAGTGGACCTCTGGAGAGACTTTGCACACATCCAGAACCAGAGAAAAAGAAGGAAGAACTAAAATATTGTTTAAAAAGACAAAACTAACACACACAATTACCTATAATAAACTCTCCCTGACCTTTTTCTAAAAGTTTTTTAAAAAGATTTATTTATTTGAGAGAGAGAGAGACGGAGTGCACACAGAGGCAGAGGAAGAAGTCGGCTCGCAGCTGAGCAGGGAGCCTGATGCAGGACTTGATCCTAGGACCCTGGGATCATGATCTGAAGCAAAGGCAGATGCTTAACCAAGTGAGCCACTGGAGTGCCTGTTTTTGTTTTGTTTTTAAAGTTATTTATTTATTTACTTATTTATTTTAGAGTGAGGTAGAGCACACAAGTCGGGGAAGGAGCAGAAGGAGAGGGACAGGCAGAATCCTTGATGAGCGTTGAGCCCCACTGCAGAACCAGATCTCATGACCCCAAGATCATGACCTGAGCTGAAATCAAGAGTACGATGCTAAACCGACTTAGCCACCCAACAGCCCTTCATTGAACTTCTTTTTTTTTTTAAGATTTTATTTATTTATTTATTTAGTTATTTAGTTATTTATTTATTTCAGGGAGAGAGAATGAATGGTGAGGAGGGGCAGTGGGAAGGGGAGGAGCAGACTTCCCGTGGAGCAGGGCTGGAGCCCAGGACCCTGAGATCATAACCTTCACTGAAAGCAGACCCTCAGCCCACTGAGCCACTCAGGTGCCTCCTCACTGACCTTTTAGACAGCAGTTACTGTCTAGGCTCTGTGCTCAATAGTTTATAAACTATTAGTTACCAAAGAGAACTTCTAGGATACAAGCCTTGACCTAGGTCCTGGTAATCAGTTAAGAATTTGTCAGGCCATGGAGAAGAAAGGAAGATAGTAAAAACAACACAAAACCAACAAATGAATCTGGCCTGCAGCCTGGGTAGGGAAACGGAGAGAAAATAAGGAGAATGAATTGAAACAGAGAAGCAAAAGATAGGACTGGCCATAAACTACAGTCATTTTGGAGGAGCAGGGTTTTTATACTTCTTATATCTTGGCATTTTGATGACATGCCTTAGTTGGAGATGGAAGAAGGGAGTGTGGACTACATGGTCTTTCAAGATGGACTTGGACTTCGACCATCAGGGATTCTACACCAATGGTCGCACTGATGACAGTGGTATACGTTCCCCACCAGTCACTGTGTGGTCCCTGTGGAGAAGGACCAAGATGGCGGTGGTGGCCTGGCACCCTGCATGGGCAGAGAGTGGTCCAGGCCTGCGTGGCGCTCCCCTCTACCCTCCTTCCCTCCAGGCACTAAAGCCCAAACAAGGGCCCGGGAGTGTCTCCCAAACTTCCTCCCCCAAAGCCCGGGAGAACTTGTCAGTCGCAATCAGCCACCAGCGTGGGTTCCCCCAGCCAGGCCAGCTGGCAGGAAGGCTGCCAAGACAGCAGATCTGACGAAAGAATTCTCAATCACATTTACATGTGCATGGTGCAAAAAGGGAAAGGAAGGGGGGGAAACCTCTCCGGAATCCAAAAAGAAAGTCACTAACTAATCCACCAAAAAAAAAAAAAAAAGAGAGAGAGAGAAAAAAAGAAAAAGAAAAAAAAGGAAAAAGAAAGAAAAGGAAAAAAAAAAGAACCACAGATTTGTCTCAGATGTTCTCAAATTGCTGTCCTTAAAAGCTCTGCTTCCCCATCTTCCTCCTCCTCCCATCCGTCCAATTGCCCAAAGAAAGTCTCTAATTTTGCCTTAATTTGTGCCTTGGTTGCAAGAACAAAACAGAACGTCACTGCAGCTTTCCCCCGGCCCCTCCCCTTGGCCCCTCAACAGCTGTGCTTCCTCAATGGCCTGATAGAGCCCTTTCTCCGCCATCATTCCCTATTCTTTACCAAGCCGGTCCTCCAGGCGCTGGGCCCAGTGGCATACTGGAGGGGGGAGCCCCGAGATGGCGGCCTTCTCCACAGTACTGCTGTACATCAAAGGGTCATATTCACACCGGTGTTCCCCTTGACCTCTCTGGGAGCCAGGGGCAGTGGGCTTTGGGGCAGGGACGAGCAAAATGTGAAATGGCCCAGGAAGGGGTGACACAAAATGCAATTTTGCAAAATTACAGATCTCTTAGGCATTCTGCCAGGACCCTGGGGGTAGTAACAAATTTGGGTATTTACATCATTTTTGAAATAAAAAATAAACACACACAGCCTCCTTACTTCCTCCTAATTGAATCCTTTCCAAATATCGGATGGCACATTGTTTCTCCATTGCCTACTAATGGGGACATCGGGTTTTATTCTCAGATACAGCCCGGGCTTGAACCAGACAAGCTCTTCCTTAGAATCCTCACTCCCCTCTCTCTCGGGAGGCTAATTTAAGTCCCTTCTCAGGGCTTCTACCCCTGCCTCCAACAAGGATGAGAGTTCTAAGGAGCTTCTAATTAATCTTTGTAAATTGCTCTGCGATCCTGGGATATAAAGGCAAAGTATTATTAGAAAATGCTGGCTGGGTTAGTAGCCGGCCATAAAAGTCGGAAGCTGATCAGCTCACTTTTCATGCTGCAATTATTGCAAGTGGTTTTATGCGATGGGCACATCATAAGTCCTTAAGAAAAGCACGGAGCAGGGACCTAGGGATGTACACTTGTGACTCAGGGCGGGTGTCAGGGAAGAGAGTTTGCAGCCAGTTAATCTCTGAGCTTTTGCCTGCACAAGTCAGAGTGCAGCAGAATCCAGCAAGATGTCATGGACCTCTGTATTTTGTGTTCTGCTAGACCTCCTCCTCCTACTTTTTTGAGCATTTAGGAAAAAAATTCCTTGTGACTGAAATGGGCCCTCAAAAGCAAGCAGTCCCCATCTCATTAGTAGAAGGAGAGCCTCCTTATGATATCTCTAGCCAGGCACTCTCTGCACAAGTGAATATCTGATTTAAGGGGGGAAATGAAATCATTTCTCAGGGGCTCATCTATGAGGTGCATGCAAATCAAAGAATAGAAGAGATGCCTGAGAAATTTAGGATCAAGAACCCTTGATTTCTTAGCCTCACTTGTGACTTATTTCTGCCCATTCACGAAGCTTTAGCTAAAAATTCCTGCCTCAGAATTGTTGTGTGATGAGAGAGGGAGGACTCTCCTTGCTCTCTCTTTGCATCTATATCTGCATTAATCAGATATTAATCCACCCCTCCTAGGATATTTGGTGGAGTAACTAATTAATGTTTAAAGAATGCTCTTTGAACACAGAAAAGCACAGTGTCTGAATGTAAGGTGCGATCACTCTTCTGAATTGCACATTTGCAAGGGTGATTTTTGTGGGAGCATATGACCTTCAGAAGAAAAATGTCCAATTACAGCAGTTTGTTTATTATTTCATGTTAAAACGTTGTTAACACAGACATTTTCCCTTAATATTTTATGAAGAAGATCTCGAAGACAGATTTAATATTTTAATATCTATTTGCCATGAGGGCTAAAGAATTAGATCAGGAGAAGTATGTATTGTGTGTGTGGTGGGGGGGAAGGTTGGGTGGGAGGGGTACCATCATGAAGCTTCAAATTTCTCTGAAATGAGTTAAATTAATTCAAAGTGCAGAGAGACTGTCCTCTCTACTCTCCAGGGCCAACGGGATGGTATTCAGCTTAGGGGTCTGAATCCAGTTTGAAAACGGCAGAACGTAATCCGTTCTTTTGGAACTGAGAAGTCTGAGAGCAGCTTTGCTCACAGCTTCTCAAGCACTATGGAAATAGGCTAGTCACGCCTTCGGGGTACTCAAAGGGAGCAGGAGAGATGGGTGCCCACCCTATGACAACAGAACTTCCTCTGGAGCCACTGTCCGAAAGCAAGTCCCTCCCACTAGAATCCCTCAGAACCGGTTAGCAGGAAGCACGGGCCTTGATTGACAGAGCAAAGGATTAGCAGGCAGGAACTGGAGACAGTAAGGCTCACCGGTGCTCAGGCCTGAGGCGGCGGTGTCACCAGAAAGCTCAGGAAGTCTGAGAAGGGACAGCTTTTTGATTTTTGAGGTACTTGCGCAACAGAAAAGTGGGGGCTGGTGGGGGGACATGACATTGATTACCATGAATATTATCAATATGTAAATTATTAACTCTACCAAGAACTGTCCCAAGTGCTTTGAAGGCATTATTTGATCGTTCCTCCCACCACCTCTGAGGGAAACATTATGCTCTTTTTCAGATGATAAAATGAAGGCCTGTCCGGAGTAAAAACAAAGCAAAACAAGTCAGTGGGGGGAGCTCAGATTTAAAATGCAGGCAGCCTAACTGCAAAGCATGGCTTAACTGCTAAGTTAACTTTAGCAGTATCTTACTTAAATATAGAAGTGCAGCTACTGCTAGGGTTCTAAAAAAAGCCCAGGGGATTCATTTACATACAGTTAGGGCTCATGGCTGACGGGCGGAGGAGCTGGACTCTTTCTACACGTTTCTCATAAGCTGGCTAGTGCCAGTTGGTATAGATTCAGTCCATATTTCCTCCTCAAGGCTATTCTTGATGTTCATTTAAAACAGATCTCGCCAACATAGGAAACCCTCTCAAAGGTAGAACTTTCCGGCAGCAGCACTTTCTGCGTTTTAGGGGTGAGTAAGACTGGCTCTTTTGGAGGGGATATGGAGGGTGGGAGTGGGAGGTGTGGGAAATGCTTTAATAGGCTTTTTGAGGGGCGCCTGGGTGGCTCAGTGGGTTAGAGCCTCTGCCTTCGGCTCAGGTCATGATCCCAGGGTCCTGGGATCGAGCCCCACATCGGGCTCTTGGCTCCGCAGAGAGCCTGCTTCCTCCTCTCTCTCCCTGCCTGCCTCTCTTGCCTACTTGTAATCTCTGTCTGTCAAATAAATAAATAAAATCTTTTAAAAAAATAGGCTTTTTGATTTTTCAGTTAAGAATTGGAACCCTTCCCCCTCCCAAGAAAAGAACAGGAGCCCAGTCTAGAATGGGATTTTGAGATCATCAGGATGGAAAGGCTCTACACAATAATGTCAAAGCCTGTGTTCTTTATGGGCAGAACAACATCTCTGGTGAGTTAGGATGGCTTAAGGCAGCTAATTTGTCTCCCTGGAGAAGAGGAAGGCCACCAGGAGAGCGAGGGCCCAGGGAGAGCCTGTAAGTGATGGTTTTAGAAGTGTGATGTCGGATGTCTCTGAAATAAGTCTCCTCTCCTAGCACCATGTGACCAGCCTCTTTGGGGGACAAGGGAAAGAACAGTATTGGCATTTGGGGAGTGACACAGTGAAGAGGTGCCAGAGGGGATGGAAGCCTGAGCAGACAGTTCGGGCAGACCTCTGGAGGTCTGTGAAGAGTTTCAGAAACAAGAAAAATGAGCAGGCTCCACCCACCAAAGGAAAGAGAGCCCCTTGGAGGGGTCTGAATAGGAAGAGGAAAGCATGGTCCAAACACTGAAAATTGGAATTTTTCCAGAAGGAAAAAGCATTTTCTTTGAAAACACATGTGGCATTCCCAATATCATACACTCTTCTAGCAATAACCCTACTATTCTCTAAAATTTTATTGCCTCCCTGGATTTTCTGTTTCTCTCCTGACCAAGTACAACTCTATTACTATCCTCTTAATGGCTGCCATGACTTACAAAAGAGGGAATTTTTGCTGCTTCCCTTGTGACAGTGGTTTCAAGGGTCTATTCACACGACCCACAAGGGACCAAATGCAATAAAACAAACAAATATATTCTTTAATTTCTATAAGAAAGATAATATGATGAATGTGGCTAGCAGGATGCAGAGAGTAAGAAGAAATGCTAACTTACTTTCCTGAATGCAGATATAAGATGAGGAAAATCTATGGCCCCATTGTCAGCTCTGAGATCCAGGGGCTCTGGAGAAAGATCAGTTCAGTTACAGACTTCTCCCTCTCCCTTCTCTTTTCCTTCCATTAACTTTTTCCATCTGTCAGGTCACTCTGCCAAAAGGCCACAGTCCTATGAGCTCTCAGTCTTATGGAAGACCCTAGGCTACCCCGAATCCTGGTGGAAGTGTGCCTGGCCCTTTGTTCTTTTTCTCTCTGGCTCATAGATCCCGATTTTCCTGTGCCTATGGCGTGATCTATAGCTGCCCGCAGAGGGCAGGGGTGGCAGGTGGGTGGGTGAGGGCCAAGTCACTGTCTGTGGCCTTACAGTGCTGATGTGTAATCACAACTCAGCCATATACCGTAATGTGGCCATAAAGACCTCAGAACCACAGTATATGAGAGTTATGCCTGAAATGAAGTCCAATCTGTGATAAAGCAGCCAGCATTAATGCCACAAATATGTGACAGCGGGCAGAGAAATGACTGATTGGGGATGTTTATAAATATAGGAAGTGAGCTGTTTGTGGCATCCAATAGAGGGGGTTAGCAAAATGAAGACAGATGGCGGCCGATTAGCTCTTACATTCCTTTATGGCTCCAACCCACACAGAGAGCTCCAGGGCTCAACTTCATGGCACCCCCTCCCAGTGGGGCCCTCCAGGTATGTTAGAGACCGGCTCCACCTCCTGGCTCGGTGTAGAACTACAGCTCGCTTCATAGCGGCTGCTTCTGCAAATGACAGCAGGCCAAGATGTGGTCCAGCACAGCCATTCCAAAGATTGCACTGACGCGCGGGAACTTCAGCCAAAACCCTAGGATTTACTCAACTGACTCATAGTATTTTTCATAAAAACATTGAACACTATGTTGGGTAAAAGATTGTGAAGACTGCATCTAGTCCAACTCTCCAAGCGGTGCAGACATGCCCTGTCTTTGCCCAGCCTGGGGAAGTATGCTCTTTTCCAAGGTGAAGGTTTCCCTTTTGTCATTTTATTGACTCTAGATTCAAGCGTTAAAGGTCTTACCCTAGAGCTCCCGTCCTCTGGTCCTTAGTAACATATTGAGCCAGGAGTAGCCAAGACAGTCCTTCACAAGACAACCTTGCAAATGTTTGAAGAGGTCTTATGCCTGTGTATGGACATGGCTTTGGTTCCCTCAAAGGACCACTGCAGGCTCTAACGTCCTTTGTTCATGCAACGCACACACAGGCTGTTCTACCATCCTGGCCACTTCAGACCTCTGAATGTGGTGCAGTTGTTAGCATGGTACTCCGAATATGTCTGGTTGACTCATAGTAACGCATCGCTCCTAAATGTTTTTCTTCTATGTCATATGAAAGGGGGAAGGAATCTCACTCTTGTAACTTGCTAAGAAACTGACAATTAGTAAAACCAGTACATGGTTTTCCTCTTCCTTTTTCACTCTACTAAAATGAAATTCTTCTTCAATCCATTAACCTCTTCCTAATTCCCAGCCTCCATGTTTTTCATTGTTCCTCAGAGCAGGATTCAGACCAGAAACTGTCGGCAAAACTTTCCACCCTCCTGTGTCTCTATAATCAATCCTGATCTCAAGCAGAGGAGATTTAAAGTACATTAGCCCAATACCTGGTCCTCTCCATCAAATATTACCTTGATTTGGACTTTGCATTTCTTTTGATTGCTTAAACTCCATTTTAGTCCCCCAATCCAGTGTGCTCCTTGTTATGCAGATGTGGTTACTGGCAGCCTGTCTTTCTTCCTGTGACTGTGCTGCTAAGCTTCCAGGCCTTGAGATCTCCAGCCCAGGGTGTTCTGCCTAATGCTACCAAACTTCCCTCCAAAGACATCATGTCCCTCCTCCCTCCTCCCTCCATCAAGCTGTGCACCTAGCAAAGGACAGTCAAAACATAAATACTCCATGTGCATTATCAGACTGCATCTGCACCAGAACCCTAGGAGGTAGGGAGCTAGCAATATGCCTCCACTTAATAGATGCAGGAATTGGGACACAGAGAAGTTAAGAAGCCTTTGGCACACAAGTGGCAAATAGCAGGAACAGTATTAAGCCCATCTAGTCTGAGCCGAGAGCTTGGTCCCTTAAAGACCATACCCTGAGGCCAAATGATGAGTACTTTCAGAGAATGAAAGTTATTTTATGTACCTGATTCTCTGCCACTGTCTCAGTCTGGAATTGTTGCCAGTTCTCGCCCACCACCCTTTCCTATAGACATACTCTGTGGAGCATGAAAATATGTTGTCCTGATGTATTGGCCTTTCCCCTAATCCCATTTTCCGTTACTCAGATCTACCCAAAGGACTCTCTTAAAGATCCCCTACCTCCCGCAGTTAGCTAGGCCATGCCTAAATCTAACATGAGATATGACATAAACCTATATTTGAATAATTTTCTTTTTGAACCTAATTATATGATATTGCATTTTCCCTGTTAAATTCCATCATCTTAGATTTGTGCCATTCCTGCAGCCTGACAAGATCTTTCTGGATCCGATCACCTGATAAATTTGCTTTTCCTCCCAATCATGTCATCTGCAAATTTGATAAGTGTCATCTTTATGTCTCCATCCAAGTTGCTGATGGAAACGTTTAATGATAGAGGACAGAGCCAATGTCCTGTGTATCCTGGCAGCTGACTGCCTGACATTGATCAATTAGTTGTTCAGCACCTGTTGGCTATAGTGTTCATCCACTTACTAATATACCTAATTTTGCTAATATTCAGCATAAATTTCTTCATCATTCCAACAAAGCTATTCCAAAAGGCCTGTAAAATATATTCCTGAAATGCCAATTCACTCTGTCTACTAGATTTCCCTGGAAGAGACTGTCAAAGTAGGAAATGAGGTTTGTTTGACATGCCCTAATATTAATAAATCTAAGACCGTAGGAAATCACTATTAATCCACACTGTGCATTATAGGAGTCTAAAGAACACCCCATACCTTCAGGGCATTGGTTTCTAAGCTGTCTTTTGCAGAGTCCTAGATTTTCTTCAAGGTGCTCCAGAAGCTGCTGCAGAGGCTGAAAGAGAAAGGGAGCAGGCACCAGCCCCTTCCTTCAAAGCAGCTCCACCATTTTGTGTATATTATAACAGCATTCTATTTTAGATCCTTCTTGAAAAAGTGAGATGCAAACTACAATTGGAAAACTATTGCTTGGAAGGAGGAAAGCAATCTGTCTGTCTAGAGTTGAACTTGATTATGCTACATTGACTGGTGCTTAGGACACTCGCCTTGCTAATAAAATCAGGACCCCATTATCCACATTCGCTCTGTGCCTCGCAGAAGTGCTATCAGACTTGATAGATAGCCTTAGGACAGAGCAACTAAGCAAGTCCATTATTGAAATGCACACATCTAAATGCCCAAAAAGAACCCTTGTCATTTTTTTCCCCCGAGCGATCTGCTCAGCGGATGTTTCTCCCATCCCCAAACATTTATTGAATGCCTCCTAGCTACAAGGTGTTTTTGAACACATAAATTTCTTCAACCTTTACAACAATCCTAATGAGAGAGATGCACTTTTTTCTGTTTATCGATGAGGAAGCTGATGCTAACTAAAAAGAAGTTAAGGGAGTTGCTTACAATCACCCAGCCAGTGATCAAAAGAACCAAGATTCAAATTCAGGTTCCAGTGATCCAAAAGTCCTCAAAATTTGTCTTTAGGTCTCATGAGGTATTATTATCTGTGCACTGAGATCTAATTTTTTGAGCGTTGACAATGAGCTAGCCACTGGGCTGAGCATTTACGAAGATTATCTCTTTTAATCTCACAATGGCTGTACTGTTGGTGATATTATTATGCCCAATTTTGCAGACGAAGATGAAGAACTTCCCCAGGGTGGCACAGAAAGAAATTGGCAGAGCTAAGATTCAAATCCACGTAACCTAACTCCAGAGACTCTGCTGTGAAAAAGCACGATATTATTTATATCAGGGCTCATCTTATTATCAATCCTGACACAAGCAGGTGCCCATTGGCCATTCTTTGAGGGGTCTTGGAAGCTGTGGCTGCTCCCCTGAGCTCTCCTATGTGAATACACTGTTAGAGATGATCTTTTTTTCTTCTGAGTGAGGCATTGTCTTACATTTAAATAGAAGCCGTCTTTGTCAGTCAGTACAGATTTTCTGTGAAGTAGAGCCTCTCCAAAGTGTCTAGTTGAGAGGAGAACATCGAAAGATCGGGACAGAAAGACAGGTAAGCTTTGATAATCTTAGGGGTGAAGGATAGGGCAAAAGCTCAGACGATGGGTGGAGGCAGGTCTGGGCCACAGCCCCAAGAACTATGGAACGGGGCACTGTAATAGGAGGGGAGAAGGTACTAAGCAGGCTTTACCGTCAGCATGTCTAGTTACAGACTAATCCTGGTTCTTTTGAAAAATGACCCCTTAAATATCCACATCCTGCTGTTTTCTCTCGTCTTTTTCCAACTGTGCTGGAGAATAGTTGAAAGGAATGCAAGCCTGTAGAATATGTAGCCAATGTGAACAGAACCATGCTCTGAAGCAGGGGGATTTCAGTGGTACAGCTGTTATTTATGGTCCAAGGGCTGGTCCCCCCCCCTCCTCTAATTGGCAGGAACAGAGAGGAGGGAAGGGAGCACAAATCTCAATGGCTCCCCCGCTTCCAGCCCATCTTCTTGATATCATGTCGAAGGCTGGCTTTCTGTGGACGTATCTATTTCTATTGCCTATTGAACACAAGGCAAGATAACGGTCCTGAATAGCATCAGACAAGGAATGAAATGAAATTTTAACCCTGGTAATGTAAGATGCATTACACTTCTCCTCCTTTTAGAGTACATTTGCCACTTAAGATAATTTGGTTGGAATCCACAGAGTACCCAGTGAACCAGGAGATAGCAAGAATGTAGAGGTACTGGAGAAAGGAAGTGAGTTATTAACAGGGAGGTGTGATCTAAGGGATGGTCTAACCCTAATTTCCTGTACTCTGGACTCTTTCAGAATAGGGAAAAGTTAAGCCATCATCATCATCATGATCATTATATCATCATCATCACCATCATTATTATTGATATTATATAATTCATTATTATAATGAATTAGGGAAATAGGGTGAAGGTAGGAGGAACAGGCTGGGAGTTACAGAAAGGTAGGTCCTGATTCAATTGTTGGAACTCCAAAAGTTATAGTGATTTTTTTTAATGAAACAAGGTTATTTCATTAAATATGTTACCAAGTTAGAATGTACTACTTCATATTATTCCAATTTTTTATGCATCTGGTTGAAAGGAGCAGTACTAAGCATCTTTGTATGTTGTGTACTATGATATAAATAATACCATATATTGTTCTCAAGTTCCAGAAACATCTCAACTGGAAAAGAAAAGAAAACATGTCCATATACCCAAAGACATATACCTTAAGAACACTCTAGGGGGAAAAAAAAGTTTTAATGTAATAGTGGGATTCCATTTCCTGAAGTTGTTTAAACCATGTCTGTATAAAAGCCCTGTACTCTTGCCCTAATTTAACAATGTTTTCCTTGCTGCAGTCTTTCTCGAGCCCTTGTATGCAAAGTTCATTGTGAATCTAGCAGAGGAATGTAGGTTTCATAACCTAGTGAAGTATAGAGCTCTCTTCCCCCCTTTTATTTAAAGGACCATCCCAAGGAACTGGTGGTCTGGGAAACCATTCTGGGAAACCCTGCTGAAGAACATGTTCTTGCACCAAGAACAGATTGATGTTGATGCTGCCTGAGTTCTCTTCTGAGTCTGAGAGAACGGAGGCCACTGGGCAAGCAGGGATCTCTTTGGAGAGGGGTTGGTGACTGGTATGGGTTGCTGCTATTCAAATAGCCCAAAGGCCCTAGGGAGTGGAGAGAGACTTGCCTTCTTCCCTGCTGTGAGACCATTGCTGGTGACCAGGAAGCTACTCTTAATGCAAATTAAGGAGAGGAAGTCTAGTCCTCTCCCTTCTACCCTGATGTTCTCCTTCTGCCTTCTTATTCTCTCTCATTCAGGACGTTATCTATCATGGGAAGGGATCCTAGCAGTTGGTACATGAATGTAAGTATGCACATGTGTGCCCACATACACCTACTCTCTCTCTCTCTCTCTCTCTCTCTCTCACACACACACACACACACACACACAGTTGCATTGCTTGGATCTATCCATGTGGTCCAAGGGGTATACATAGACATGGATTCTGAAGTTCCCTCACATTGTATAACCTTGAACAAAACATATCACCAAATACTCAGGCCTCAGTTTATGCAACATGGGGAGACTATGAATGATCGTCTGTCCCATGGATGTTAAAAGAAAGGCAGTAGTGGACACGAGGAGGCTTTAAAAAATACAGTGTGTAGAAACTTGGGGACTGCTTTCACTCGTGTTTCATGAAACAGACAATGCAGTGAAGCACTTTCCTAAATCACAATCCCCACTACAGTGGCACACCTATAAACTAGCCAGAATAAAGTCGGCATTTCACCATCACTTGGTTTTCAAGAGGCAGAACGAGACCTGTCTCCCCAAGCACTTTATACAACATTTGCCTAACCCAGGTATTGTTACCTAGCTGCCCATACCCCCAAATCTGAATTCGGCCCTAACACTCATGTGCTGGAGCCATGAGGGGTAAGACACAAAATTTCATTAAAAAAAGAAGGGGGAAGAGAACCCACAAGCCTTTGTCACGAAGCTGGTATGAATCTGCTGTGATTTCCTATGACCCTACCATGTCTGGTGGCTTAAAGAAGACACCTCTGGGGATCTGAATGTTCTCACACAGAAAATACTCTGATAATTTAGAAAAAGTCTAGAGGAAGGGGTAAGCTCATTGTTACCACCAATATCCCAGAGATGATTAAGTAGCCTGTCTTTAGATTCTGATTCTTTAAGAAAAATATCCCCAGTATTTTCTTAAAAAAAAAAAAAATGCTCTTGGGTATTACTGTAGTCAGGAGAGATTTAGGGACAGGATAATGCTGATGAGACAGAGGATACTTCCGTTGGCTAAAATAGTCTCTATTTTCCTTCTGGCTTCTGCCTGGCAATCTTAGAAGAGGGAGCTGATTTGAAAGAAGGGGGCCTGGGCCATCCTGGAAGAGTATTAATCTACCAAGCAAGCCTTTGAGAAAGGCAGAAATTCTGTTTCAAACCAAAAGATTGGAGGAAACTGAAGTGACTACTTTCTCAATTGAATTGAGCCCTAACCTGCTGGCTGGGAGTCCCTGCCTTCGTTTTCTTACCGCCTGAAAACACCACAAAAGCTAATTTCTATTGGCTTTCCAGCGTGAGGCACTTTGTGTAAAACATTTCGTCTGTTCCTTTCCACGGTCTTGAAAGGCAGGAATTTTGCAAATGAGCACGCTGGAGCTCAGGGATGCAATGAGAAATTAGCAGAGACAGGATTGAAACCCTGGCTTTCCTGCTTCCAAGGTGACACTCCCGGGTCCAATTTTATTTCTAGTAATGCTAAGAAAGCATCTGGGCGCTAGCCAGAAGGTTGGGATTTACCAGCGGTGCTGAAGTCCTTTTCCAGCAAATCACCAAGCTGGTTGTTGCTCCCTGTTCTTTTTAGGGTCCCCGAGAGCTCTGGGAGTAAGAGGCTGCAAAGGTGGGGTGGCGTTCCCCTGACCAGCTCTAACTGAGATCTTTAGCAGGACCCGGGTTTCCTCTGCACCCCCTCATGCTGGAGTCTGTGGGGGCATGGCAAGTGGGCGGACAGGAGGTGGCTGCCTGGGCTGCCCGGGACCCTGAGCTCTCAGCCAGGTTGCTGACTGGGTGCCAGGAGTCTGTTTCTCATTCCATGTGCATCCGGGCATGTTCTCCTTCATCAGCAGAAGAGAGTTGGATATCTTGAGACACTGAAGTTTTCATCTTCTCTTGATTGGGCTCTACAGCAGTTTAAAAAGCCTTTGCCTGAAAGGGAGAATCATGTCACACCTTAATAGCCTCATTTCTGGGGCGACGGGGGCTTTTTAAACTCCCTGAGCCTCGGTGAGGATGTCTGAGCTGCTCGCTTTGTTTGTCTCCCGTGTATTTCTATTCAGGGAGCCGTCTCCGAGAAGTCTTTCATTGAGCACACAGTCCTCCAAAGGGAAAGAGAAACATGCTGTACATGAACATTAGTGGCAGCAGAAATTTGTCACACCGAAGATCAAAAAGCACAGCCAGGTAAAGGAAGACAAAGGGACGGAAGCAGGGATGGGGGAAATGGGAACGCCCAGACTTGAAGGATGGGTTGGAAGGGGAGTGGACGCAGTTCGGTTCTGGTATTTATCCCTCTGGAGAAGAACAATGGGTGAGAGCTTTCTTTTGGGGCAAACCTGTCCTATTGCTCTGGAGGTCCCAGGGATCATTTGTTCTGGGCCATACCTACTGTGAGCCCAGGAGCAGCCTGTCCCATATGTTAGGGCACCTCTGATCGGGTCTGGCTGGCCTCCCTAAGAGGGAGGCTGCTCTTCATATGGCCCTGGGCTGTCTGCATGTCAGTGGACACACATTCACACACTCGCCTGCAAGCCGGGCCGTGAGTATGGCTCTTTGTGTTGGTCTGTGTGCATTCTGATGTATGTATTGTCTTTCTACCTTGCATCTTTTTAACCAAGAACATAAACCAAACAGAATTGGCCCCCTGGGACACAGCATGGTTTCTCCTGTCCAGCCTTCTCCTCTGACCATGGTACGAAGAGACATGGTGTGGGAGGGCACTGTTATGTCAAATATCTCGGTTCTTCTCAGAAACCAATTATGGAGCTTCCCTCCCACAATTGCTTCTTTGCCGAAGTAAATGCTAAGAATGTGTCTGGCTTTGTGTGGGATTTGGTTCCGTTTCAGGCTGGATGACCTTGGGCAAGATGCTCAAACTTCCTGAGAAGTGTCAGTTTTTTCCTGGGTAGATTGCAACAGGCAAAATCCCTACTCTGCAGGACTTTTCTGGATTCATATTAATATATGTAAATCATCAGGTACAGTGCTTGGAGGGACTGCAATGTCATTTCATCAGGAGGCTCTCCGAAACCAGGGAAGGTCTCCTGTTACACCATCGATTCCCAACACTTGTCAAAACTATGGCTAATTGCTGCCCCGTTGTCAATACTTACTGAGCGCCTAATGTGTGCTGGGTATCACTGGAGACACTTCTCACAGCAGCCTGATGAGGCACTACTGATACCTCTATTTCAAACATCAATAATTGGGGGCACAGAGCAGCTAGGTCACTTGTAGGACCAGGAATTCCTGCCCACCCCACGTCCTGCTATTATGGGGTCCTACTGACTTACTCAGGACCCATGTCCACTGTTGCCCTGTATGTTCTGGGGGGAGCGAGAACTGCATTGCTCCTGTTTGTTTCTGGGTTTGCTGTGCTCGGCACATTATAAACAACCCCACATATTGACTGAACGGTTACCATTTTTAAATAATTATTTTAGCCAGAATTTATCCTGGGGGCCAAAGGCACCACAAATTCATGACCTACCAAGGCATTCCTTTAAATGTGTTTTAAATGTATTTCTTTCAAGATTTATGTAGAGCATCTGGTTTTCTTCCAGAATTTCAAGAAGTCCAGTTCACGCTTCTCTTCAGGCATTATCGGCCTCAGTCATCTGCCCACCCGCACACACTTTTTACACCCAAGGGTCTGAATACACTTGAGTGGCTCCCGGGTCTCCTCAATCAATTGTTTCAGTTGCTTTTCCCTGGCCTGCTTCAGGCCAACATTGTTTTCATTGGGATGTGCTCATTCAAGGTCTGTGAGGCCGGGGGCTCAGCGGCATGGGAGAGAAGAATTCTACTGGGATTGAAGGCAAACAGACTCTTCTTCAAGCAAACCAGGGGCACCAGATCAGAAATGAGGTCAGATGGTTTAAGACCTTCCTGCCTGTGCCCCATCACCCACAGGGTCCTTGACACCTCACTGTGGGCCTTGCACTTGCCTGCCCCTCTCACATAGATGCCTTCCTACAGGTCTTCACAGAACTTGGTCTTATCTCTTTCAGGCTCTGCTCCCACGTCATCTCTTCTGATCTGCTTATGTGCAGGAGGAGGCTCGTCCTAGACCCTCTCCACTCTTTACCCTTCTTGGTTTTTTGTCTGTTGCACTTAACACTTGGAGGATATCTTACTTATTTCTGTTTGGGTATTTACTTATGTCTGTCCTGCTCATTGCTGTGGCCGTCTGCTCAAAGTCACACAATATATGTCACACAATATAAAGATGCAGGAAATCAAGGCATAGCTAGTCACACACCTGGATCTATCAACAGGGTGAGCCCCTGGAGATCAGGGGCCACAGGTGGCTCATCTCTGTTGGCCTCATACCTCACATGCCTCAAGGACAAGAAAAACTTTGAGAGAGGAGTGAATGAATAACTGAAACTTGGAGGTTTGGACAGCAAAGTTGGAAGGGAGGGAAGTGTTGAGCTGGGTGGAAAATGAGCAGGCCTGTCCCTGCAAGCCTGTTGATGAGCAGGGATAGAGCCAAGGAACAAAGAGGGTTTCTGGAACTTAGGTAAGGTATGGACGAGGGGAGACTCAAAACATGCCACTCACTTCAAAATTTCCTAGAGCACTTGGGGAAAATGCTGATTCAGAAGAATAGAGCCTTAGAGGTTTAGATCCAAGAAGTTTCAGGAGATCCCTTGTCTTTTGCAGTGAGAGGAGCCCTGGGGGGGACTTAGGAGAAAAGATCAGAGAGAAAGGAAGAGTGAGAAAGACAGACCCAATGACTTCTGCGAAGAATGCAAGAATTAATGAATGGAAAATCCCAAGTGGGAAGGCGAGCTCCAGGTTGCAGCTGTGCTGCCCAGGGACCACGGGCCCATGAGAAGCTTGGCTTATTCTCAAGACAACAGCTCTGAGGCTGGCAGTGTGAACCCAGAGCCTGAGCCACAAAGGCCTGGCTTTCATGGAGCTGGAAAAGTGAAAAAGAGAAAAACCTGATGCCTAGGTACAAGTGAGAAGAAATTTCAGTAAATGACAGTAGGAAACCAGGGGACACCTGAGAAAGACGCACGACGCACTGACTCATGCTACAAAATGGACAAATCCTGAAAATGCGGTGCTAAGTTCAAGGAGCCAGACACAGAGGACCACATACTGCCTGATTCCACAAATATGAAATGTCTAGAATAGGCATTATTGTTGCCTATCAGTGCCTTCGTTCAATGGTAGTTACTGAGCACAGACCAAGTGCTATGGTAACAGCTCTGTCACTACACATATTTGTAAGAATTTGGATCCCTGGGACCTCGGTGATGTTCCATCTCTCTCCCGTGGCTGGTGTCAGCATTCTCATTTTGATGGATGAATGGGACGGATCCAGGAAGCATCTTTGCGAAGTCGTTTGGCAGCAGAAACACACATCCCTTCAGCATTCACCCAGTCGAGCTAATGTAGGACCACATTTGCTTTTAGAATTATCATCATTTCTAAAAACACATAGAACTTTAAAAAAAAAAAAAGGTTAAGGTAAATTTTATTACCCATGAAATGAAAGGACTATAGATCAGGTCTTATCAGCACTTCCAATGAGAGTTTCTTAAGGATTTTGGAGCCAGAATTCTTTGAAATGCCTGGGACCAGACTCCAGGTTTTTCCTAAGACCCCTACCCCTACCCCAACCTGTCCCTTTCCTGCCCCCACCCCAGACCACATCTCTGGTAAGGAGGACACAGCCTGCTCCTTCCCGAGACAGACCAGAGCAGGGCATGACGCCTTTCTTTCAAACCTACTCCTCGCGCCAGCTTGGCCCTATCCTCCCCAACCCCCTGCCTTACCCTCCCCACTGTGAAGACAACTTCAGCTGAGCCATTTTTCCAAATCTAAAATGTGTGGCTTCTCTGAGGGACTGCTCTCACTTCTAAAGACTCCTCCATTCAAGGTAGTACCTGGTAGGACTTCTAATCACAGGCAATTGATATTCTACTGAGCATCTTTGGAAAATAATCTGCAAACAAGAGGCTGCAGGCTATAAAAGTCTCTTTCTCGCTTCTTCTTCTCCCTCTATCTTTTTTTTTAAAAAAAAAAAACACAGCTTACAGCTTAATAAAAATACAACCTGGGCAAGAACAGGAAACCTTAGCACATTGCCCAACAATATTATCCTTTTAAGAGTTTTATTAATCGGTTTAAAGTTGTCCTGCATCTGGCTGAGAGGTGCAAGGTGCTGTCCCCTGCTGACAGGACTGTCCGCGCATCTCGGGAGTTGGCACGGTTGCCTCAATTAACAGAATGGCCAAGGAAAGAAGGTCAGCCTGGCAAAGCTCAAGACTCACACTGTGTGTGTGATGAGCTGAGCAGCAGTGTGTTTCTCCTGGCGCATCCCACTTGCATCCAAGACACGCACACGCACACACGCACATGTGCACACTCACGTGTGCGCGCATGCACACACCATGAGCAGGCACACCAAGACTGGCTCCTGGAGAAAGGAACACAAAGGTAGAATAAAGGAGTTTCTGATTTGTTTTTATCTCCTTGCCGTTAAGGAATTTGTAATACATTCTGCAGGGAAGACTCGCTCACTTGCAGGAACAGACAAATGCATCTGTCAATTTAGCGGCATCGTTTGAGCTCAATCAGTGTGGCGCTGGAGGAGTCCCCTAAATGTTTAATTTCTTCCAGCACCACAAGTGCAGTGATAGGTCTTATCAGGATCGTATTGACTGCACAAAATGAGACGCGGTGTGGAGCGCTTTTCTTGAAGGGAGAAACGTTAGAAGCACACACCAGGAACCCATTTAACAGGTTGCTAATAATATCATCTTCTATCGACACCGCATTTTCATTCCTAACCACTTCAGTTTTGGTGTGTACACACAGCTTACTCATCCTCCTCTACAACACAGTGTTTTCTAGCTGGAGGCTGATAAGACTGAAGGTAGAAGAAAGGTAAGACTTCCTGAGTATGTAGATTTCTGGGCATAGGGACCAAGATTCTCCCTGGAGAATATCGACTGACAGAGCAGTCAGTAAAATGTGCTTATGGTTTTGCTGGAACAGAGTAGCACCAGATGACTTCTGCAGGATGCATTAGATCACGTTTATCAGAAGTGATATGCAGAGTTCCCATGTGATTCAGGGCGCTATACAGATTTCTCAGATTTTTTTTTTAGCACATATGCAAAATAAATCAAATGTATGATTAATTTTTGTTCTAAAAAATGTGGAACACAGAGGTACTTACTGGCTCACATGTTCATTCATTAAATATTTATGGACTACCAATTAAGGGCCAGGCACTGATCTCAATATACTTTTGGACTAGAAAGGGAAGGAGTCATGAAAACAAAACTTTTCCATACAGCATGGAGAATGCTAGCGATGACATCAATCCCAGAGCACTGTGGTGGCACACCAGTGGAGGCAACGGGCTCCAGCCATCTGAGGAGGGGGAGGAGGGCATGGAGCCCATCCAGGAATGTCACTGAGGAGAAGCTTGACCTGAGCCAAGAATATGGGGTGACTTCTTCCAGACGGAAAATGGAGCTAATGCTGCTTCAGGCAGAAAGACAAGCATGAAGAAAGGCACAAAAGGTGGAACATGATGCCGTTGGGAAACGAGTAGCGTTTCTTGAGGTTGGAGGTGGACTTTGATGAGAAAACCGCGGAGAGGTCATTCTGCTGGAAATCCTCACAACAACCTCGGTGCAGCATTCAGAAGATTCCCAGTCACTCAGACTCCTTGTCCTTCTCACCACACGTGCCCTTTCTGTGTCACTTGAGAGCACAGAAGCCTCAGAGTAGGTAGGTACATTCTAGAGCGTCACGCGCTGCAAATGTACAAGTTACAGGTGTTAACAACCCAGCAAAGGTGAGGTTGCTGTGGCCTGGGTCATGTATACAGCAGCTGTCCTGAAGAAAGTGAAAGATTTAGGTGACAGAAGGAGTGTGTGTCTGTGTGTGTGCGCGCGCGCATGCGCATGCATGTGTGCTCGTGCATGTGATAAAAATATTCTTGAAAGAGGAATGTGGGAAGAAAGACTCAGAAAGGAAAATGAGTATAAAAGTTGGGAGTTGGCAGTGACATCCGGACTAGCTGCACAGAATGAAAGAAAGAAGAAGTGAAAAGCTATTTTTTTGTTAGTCAGTTTCCTCAGAAAAACAGAACGAACACCAACCTTCGAAATCCAAAAACACGCGCAGACACAAGGAGCAGAAAGTACCGAGGGAAAGCCTTGCACGAATGTCTGCTCGTGGCTCCAAAGCTAATCTGCAATTACAGTGTCCCTAGAGGAAAGCAGACTAATGGGATTTTCCATGGAGCCTCAGGTTCTAGGGTCAGGGCAAAGCCGGGGGAGTAGGAACATGTCTGCCTCTCAGTAATGCAGCAACGTAAGTATTGTAGGCTGTTTTGAGAGAAACAGCAAAGGAGAAATCCGGGGGTTTCCTGGAGGGGCTGATGAGAATCGTAGCTGGGGGAGCCAGGCAGCGCATGAAGCCTCATGGACAGGAGAAAGAAGGTGGGGAGGGGAATGACCACCGACGCCTGCCGGACATGATTTTTATCCCTGTGGAACACACAGTCCATTGTCTTGAGGGAGGTGGTTCATCTGACACAGTAAATTCGTTTGATGCTTTTAATAGAGAGGGTGCCCAGTTATCTAAAATCAATTCAGGGATATTGAATGAAGTCTTGTTTCTTATAAATACTTGGCATTTGGTTTCTATGCTGAGCCAAAGAACGTGTCCAGAGCTGGAGGGCTGGCTGCAGGAAAGGGCAGTCAGTGAAACCTAGTGCAGGGGCGAGGGCCCGACGGCACAGGGAGACCAAAAGCACAATGGGCAGAGGTGTTGCCCCAGCCCTCCCAAACTAACGCTTTGACCCCGAGAGAGAGCACAAAGAACAGGGTCAGGAGATGGGGCAGGGGACAGGAGAGGATGCCCAGGAAAGATGGCAACAGGAAGATTTTCTTGTAGTCTTCCATCTAGACAACACTGTCCTTGACAAACGGCCATTTTTTTACCCACTACCTGGTAAATGACTTGGAATTAAAATTAATATTTTTTTCTTCAGAAAAGAAATTATTAGCCTCCACCACAAAATTGGAGTTAAGGCTCTAGTGATATAATAATAATAATTTGCACTCACACGGATTCTTTCAAGCAAAGGTCTCGGAAGCTTTGCCAAACATTAATTAATTAAGCCTTGCAGGATCCCCCCAGGAGGCTACCTGCTATTATCTCAGCTTTCCAGATGTGGAAACTGAGTCTCAGGGAGGTGAAAGTGATTTGCCCAAGGTCACTGTGGGAATGAAAAGCGAGACAGAGATGAAAATTGCAAAGGCTGCCCTGTGCCCAGAGTTGGGGAAGCTTTTTGCCGCTTTTTCCTCTGGGGTGTTGGGGGAGGTGTGCCTGGTCTGTAGAGGTGGGAGCAGGGGAGCTGGCTGGCGCCTTAATGCATATGCAGGATAGAGAATTGCGGTCTACTAAGCACGTTTAAAGTGGCAGAGAAAGGCTTCCCAAACTATCAATTTTCATTTGCAAGACTCAGGCGGCTAGTGACTAGGTAGGGCTCTGCTAAAATTTGGAAAGGAACAGCGGGGAGAGGGTGGCTCGGGGAAAACATGACAACAAGGGAGAGTTCCATGGAACACTCTTCATGGGATTATTTATACCTGACCTCTAACTTTGGTCTCTGAAGAGCTGAAAAGTGAGACACACATCCGGAAAGAGGGTGGGGGTGAATTTGAGACGGAGGAGAGGCATTCAAGGGGTCTCCACAGTGCCTCCTGGATCTTCTGCATTCATCCACCATGAAGTGCCCCCGGATCTGCCTGATACCCTCCAGCACTGGGTAGGAAGACTGTTTGCAGGGGAGAGCAGTGGAACCCAGTGCCTCTCTGCCTCCACGCCTGGTTTAGCAGCTGACAAACACCATCCGTGAATTCCCCACCCTCTCCCCACCCTCCCATCCGGGGTGCTGCTGACATATTTTGATATTTCCTCGTGAGATTATACTTCACATAATGAATTTGATTCTTCAATTCTTTCTCTCTTCCCCTCAAAACTCTGCAGCTTCTGAGAGTTTATCTACTGCAAGATGAATCGCCCAGAGACCCCTGGTGCATCTTTCTTTACACTTCACCTCCCCCACTACGGATGAGAAATAGACTTTTCCCTCATCCATCATAAGTCAGCATGACAGGGCTGTCGTTCCCCAGGCCCGGCTCACTGTGTCATCCTTCCCTCTGTCCTGCTTCAGTGCGTGGCTGGCTTGCTTGGGAACAGCCGAGACCTTTACAAAAGACTTTAAATGGTAAATCTCAAATAATAATAACAATAACAACAACAATAATAAACAGTAGGAATAAGAGGGAGAAATGAATTTAAAAAACAATATAAGAAAAAGTTATTTGCAAATTTCTTTTCTCTGTGGGCTCTTCTGTTTAAATAGGATATGGTGAAATTCTAATAAATCCAGTCTTTTTCCTGACATGTTATCAATCTTCAAACATCCCTAGAGGGTAAAGGGCAAATCCTGTTTGCCTGAGCTTGCAGGTTGGGGAGATGAGACAAAAGGAGGTGAAGAGGCAAGGTTAGAATGCAAGGCCAAAGGAATTCGGGGAGGGAGAAGCAACGCAGCCATGGTCCCTGTGTGATGGGAAGAATGAATATAAGTAGGGTACCGACAAATTGTTCCATCAGTCCACCTCCTGCCTGTCTCCCCACGGAAACTGAAAGGAATAAAAATAGATTTAGATTTTAACGGAGGAAAAATCCATTTGTAATGCTGAAGCAAAAGGTCACTGGACTGGAAGCCAGGAGACCCAGGTTCCAAATGACTGAAATGAACATGCCTAGTCTTTAGCCTTTGGGTGGATAGTGGGCCTGGTCCTCAGGTTCTCATCTCTTAAATGAGGGGTTCCATCTGGAAAGCCTCAAAGTCCTTTCCAAATACTAAGATTCTCAGATTTGATTCGTAACAGGGTTCTAGACATTCGAATTTACCAAGTAGAGTTTAGGAAAGCTGTTATAGTGAAAGTTTGAAAAATCAGAAGAGACCTCCACTGGGGGCAGATTTTGACAAGGTCATCTCTGTAATCTAGGACAAGCCCTGAATGAGCCCAGCTGGTGGACCAGCAGGCGTCCCTATGACCCAGACAGTAGTGAGTCTTCGCTTAACCAGGACAGGGTCAGGAGGACAGCCTTCTAGAACTGTGTCAGCAAACCGTCAGGCAGTTCAATCTGAGGTGGTTCGTCCTCCATTCTCATAGACACCGTGGAAATGAGCAAGAAGCCTACTGCCAACGACGAGGGGGTGTTGCAGCCCGCTGCCATGCAAAGGGCTGGGTTATGGAGAATTCTCTTGGGGCTGCAATTAAGTGAGTGGTCACAGCTTTTGTGCCTGCTTTGGTCTCCCACAGGGAGCTCCTGAAGATTTCTTCCACTACCCTATCACTCTCTTTGCTTCATGGATAGCATGGGCAGGGTGAACCTTTGCTTCCAAATGTTATTGGAAGATTTAATTAAGCACCATTTGAAATTTTTGAATGGAAATTACCACATTAGTCATGATTATTATCCATTTTCTTTAAACATAGGGCCAACTGCTAAGCTGTTAGGCACAAGCATGGAAATTACAAAAATATTCAAATATCCATTATCTGGGACTCTGTTTGCCAAGCATCCTATCTAATCAGGGAAAGCCTGCTGGAACAGATGGGCCTTACACTGTGCCCTATAAGCCAGGAAACTTGGACATGTTAGAACCCAGTGAATCTAAGTGCCAAATGTTACCACTACTACAAAGAACTCATTTTCTCCTCCGTAAAAGACTGGTTGCCCTCATTCTTTTCAAAGAACACACGTTTTCCACCTTGCACCAAGTGCTCTGACTTCTCTGACACTGGACCAGGAAGGGAGCAGTTCCATTCCTGCGGGGCAGAGGCCTCAGGTCAGACTTCCTGCAGCTAGGATCTCCCCAGAACTATTTCCAGGTGATGGGAGCCCGTCAGCATCAAGGGGTACTGGGAAGACAGATCAGCCTTGCAGGAGAGGGTTGTGCAAAGCTGCTAATGCAGGTGCTTCAACAGAGAGAAAGTGCCTTCATTTCAACTTTATATTTATGAGTAGTTTACAGAAAGCTTTGCAGCCAAAGGAAACAAAATTGGTAAACACAGTAAGTAATAGATTCAACAAATACGGCTAAGGATAAAGAACTAATTTACATTTAATGAGACAGCGATTGTTTATTAAATAAGAAATGGCTGTGTTTCTGAAGATGGCCTTAAAGGTTTTTCAGAAGAATACATTAAACACTGAATATAGCTTTTCATATTCAAAAGATAAGACTTGAGGAAAGGGGGAGGGGCCGAGCCAGGGAAATGAACTAAGAATGTAGGGAGCTGATAACTCCTGGAATACAGGCCACATACCAGGCCAGAACTTAATGGAAAACAAATTGCACAGAAGATTCCCTTCCTTGACACCATATCACAGGCTGACTCTACGGCATTGATCTTTTTTTTTTTTTTTCTTAATAGTATATAATAACTGAGGAATATATGACATGTTGGGACATATATTCTGGTTCTGACCCCAGAGTCAGAATGGAGTTTTGAATCAAAATCTCTGTAACTGTGTTTGCAACTATGGAGATAGATGTTAGTTACCACTATCTTTGTGATTTCTAAGTGAGGAAAAACTAGGTTTTTCCATGTAGAAAACTAGAAAACTCTCTAGCATCCTATGCCAGATAAGACCAAGCACAGAATGTGACCAAATAGCAAAGTCATTTCTGTCTAGAATTTGCAAAGACCAGCTGAATCACAGGATTTGCTGAGATTCTTACCTGCAGGATCTCTTAGAAGAACGTGTAGTGCAACTATTTCACTCGTTTATGTTAGAAGGCAAGTCATTTTTTTAAACTTGCTGTTTCATGTCTTAAATGGCACTATATGAAGAGTCAGAACACCTGAATTTGAGTCCCAGGGACCAGAAGCTAGGGGTGGCAGAAAATTCTAGTTTTTACCCAGGCTGCTTCTCTTCCTGTCTTAATAGCCAGACTGCATTTCCTACCCACTTGTGCATTTAGGTCTGCTCCTGACACTGTTCTGACCAATGGGATGAGAGCAGAAGTGATGTATTCCACTTTATGGTCCTGTGTTTAGAAGGAATACACGAGTGATTCCCTTGTTCCCTTACTCCTTCTGGCTCTTTGGATTACAGATGTGATGGTAAGTGCTGAAGCAGCCACTTTGAAACCAGAGGTAAACCTGTGGCTGTCAGGATAACTCCTCCAGTCTGAGGCCATCTACCTTCTTGAAAGAGAAATGCAGTTCCACTTTTATTAAGTCACTGTATTTGGAGTTGTCTTGTTAAAGCAATTTGGCCTATATCCTGCCTAATACAGAACTCAATTATAATGGACTTTGAAGCCAATATGCCATTTTACACATTTTGCTTCTGTTTTTAAACACACACTTCTTAAGGGTCAGGACTGTGTGTAATAAACTCGACACTGCAAAGTGAACGTAGCATACTCTTTCCAGGTATATTAGAGAGAAGAAGAGAAAAGTATAGGAGAAACAAGCCAGGTCTTTAAGTATAAAACATAAAGGCAGTTTATCATTTTACCAGAGAACTGTCAAGAAATACCAGATTGAAATACCAGGAGTAGTTGATAGGCCTTTTTGGTGTAATATGAAGAGTACTATTTGTTATAGTCCCATGTTTCACTAAACAGAACAAATAGAAAAGTTTTCTATCAGGCTTTTGGGAATGTGGCTGAAAATGTACAGAAATGGAAGTTGGTCTGTCAAATCCTAGTCAGCCAGAAGAAATGCTGGTCATGTGACATAAACAAAGACAAACAAGCAACAGTCTTCATTCTTGCTCTGTTTCTTACATACTCTGATTTGCATTTCATAATTATCCCTTCAATTATCTCTTGAATGTATTTCTTATTAAGAAAATATTCAAACATTCACAGAAAAATGATAACATAAACTCCATACATTCACCATTCGGAATGAACAATTATCATGATTTTGACATATTGGCTCGTGCTCGCTTCGGCAGCACATATACTAAAAATTGACATATTGGCTCATCTGTCATTGGGCTCTCTTTCAGCAGGAGTCATATATAAGGTGAATGGTGCATCAGAGACCCCAATTCTCTTTCCTTTAGGCTTAAGTTCTGGTCAGCATTTGCATAGGCACTCCTGGAAATCCAGGAAGTGGGGGGAACATCCGACCCTCACGTTGACCACTATCCTCTTAAAGACATGAAAATGATGCCCAGTGGCCCCAGTGATACTTGGCTGACTTTCTAGTACCCTCCACTTCAGACCAGGAAAGGAACAGCTTGGTTTATGAGGATACAGCCAACCTCATTAGCAACCGATATCCTCAGAATCTCAAGGGATCTTCTTGGAAGGATTTTAATAATAGGATGGGCATATACACTAAAAGGGAGAAATCTTGACAAGTTGAGAATAAAATAGACTTGTAGCTTTAGGCAAAAGAAAAGAGGCAGCTGAGGCTTTTGGAATAATAAAATCAGTAGCACTTTTATATAAAACTTTGAGGATTAGGGAACAGACCACTCTGTCTTTTGATTCCCTGACAATAGGAATAATCACAGGTTATTGGACAGTTACGGGTATTTCCAGTCCCTGCTTTTTAAGCCCAGCAGAATGGGTCTATCAAATGTGGAGGTGGCTATGTGGAATCAGGGTTTAACACCAGGGAGGGCCACTAGGGACTCCATGCTGCTCCCACATCAGCAGGTAGAGATATTCACTGAAAGACAGAAGGAAACTATGGTTCCAGTCTAGTCCCATTCCTCTGTATAAGTGGTCTCTCTCTATCTCTCTTTTTGTTTTCTTTTATTTTCAGTGGCCTTAAGGCAGAATCTTTAGGGAACATCAATGGTAGCAGCTCCAAAAGCTAAGCTGTATGCTGCAAAGTGAGTTATGTGTTGGACTCCAGGGCTGAGCCCTTTTGATATGCCAGTCTTAAGCTAACATTTAACATTTGCTCAAAGATACAGTCTTGATAGAGCACGACTGGCTGCCCCCATTCCCACTGCCCTGCCCTTCAGCCCATCTAGCCCCATCATCAAAATGCTCCAAGAAACATCTCAGTGATGAGACACAGGGACGCCTGGCTGGCTCAGTTGGCTGGGCATCCAACTTTTTTATTTCAGCTCAGATCATGGTCTTGGGATTGTGAGATCGAGCCTGGCATCAGTCTCTGCACTCTGTGAGTAGTCTGCTTGAGATTCTCTCCCTCTCTCTCTCCCTTTGACCCTCCCCCAACTCATACACTCTCTCTCTTTCTCTCTCTCTCTCTCTCTTCCTCAAATAAATAAATAAATAATCCGAGACAATTGCATTAGCAACAGAATCCCCTACATTTTGGAAGGTGGTAGCCCAAAGCAAAGACCCACACACTTCTATGTGCCACATAACAGAGCTGATAAAACATGATCAAAATAATTTAAAAGTGTGTCTTCCAGGTGGGAGGAAGATAAATCTATTATTGACTTTAAGTCAGGGAACGTAGGCTTCCTGATGGAAGGGTTTATGGTTTTATGGGCGTCAGAAGTTTGGGCAATTTTGACACTATGATTTGGTCATGACAGAAGGGAACAAAATCTTCACATTCTCGAAAAGGGACTCTTTCCTTTATGCTACTTTCAAAGGAGAAGCTTGAAGCTCGGAAAGGTGAAGTGGATTTCATAGGGTCAGGAGTCAATGGGAAGACGTAGGTCATGAATTGGGCTTCCCTTTTCATTCCTCTGAGCCAAATTACTCAATTCATGGAATGACTCACTGGTGGCAGAGCTGCCTCAGCCACAAAGACATGCGACGGAGCAGTCATTCCACCTTGACCATGGCTTCTTCCTCCCAAAGACAAGTGACTCAGACCGAGAGATAAGATTCATCTCAATATTTGCTTCAGGAGCAGTGGTCACAGTAGCAACACTGTCTCTAGACTGATTCTACAGTCTCCTGAAGCCTCCCCCAGTGCTCAGCACATCTTAACAGCTCCTTACCCTGCCCCTCCATCTGGACCTGCACTTCTACCCCCACCCATACACACACACTATGGGCTCCCACTGTACCCTACTTCCCTTTCCTGGGAAACCCTGGGGAAACAGAATCTGCTTCAAAATGCTTCAGAACTCTAGAATGAGCTTCCCCTGCCTGTCATGGCAGATTGGTTTAAAATTATATATATATGTGTGTGTGTGTGTGTGTGTGTGTGTGTGTGTGTCTGTATAACATATATGTAATAAAAAATTACATGAAATACCCCTTCCCAGTCACACACATGCATATATTAACAGAGTTATTCCACCATTAGTGTTCTGCCCCAGAATGGTTTAAGTATAAGCAACAATAATAGCTAACATCCACAGCATGGTCCTCTAAGATATGTATATGATTTCATTTAATTTTCCAAAATTCCCTATGCAGTAGATAATTTTTATAGTCTTTTTTTATAGAAGAGGAGGCTAAGACATGAAGAGGTATAGTAATCTGCCCAAGGATTCACAACTGATAAGTGGCAGAACCAAGGTTTCATTTTTTTTTTTTTAATTTAACAGACAGAGATCACAAGTAGGCAGAAAGGCAGTCAGAGAGAGAGAGAGGAGGACGCAGGCTCCCCGCTGAGCAGAGAGCCCAATGCAGGGCTTGATCCCAGGACCCTGGTATCATGACCCGAGCTGACGGCAGAGGCCTCAACCCACAGAGCCACCCAGGCACCCCCAGAACCAGGTTTTAAACCAGTTACCCTGACTTAGCCATTATTAGACACCATTTCCAGTAAGAGTGTAATCTGAAGTATTAAATGATAATACACTGCCTTTAATGTAATTCAAATATAGATTGCTGTTTTCCAAATTTACAGCGATTGATAATATTCCATCTACCTGTTTCACTCTATTTGCAGGTGAGGGAAGGAGGGGATAGTGACTTTTTGGTTTTAATGGCTTGATTCTTGATGTGGGAAGGTGAGTGGAGATTGGACATCGATAAGAGCTAGTATCAGAGGCATCAGGTTTCTAATCTTGCCACTTGTGTTGGCTTTCACACTTGTTTCCAATCTTCTATCTGTTTTCCTTCTGCCTTCAGCTCCAAGGACATATTCTCTCCATGACAGCTCTCGGAACACTAATTTCCGTCCACAAGGTGCTAAACCATCATTTCCTCACAAAAGCAAGAGGCTTTCCTCTGACTGTTCCCTTGGAGGCTAGTTAACTTCCTCTTGAGGTCTCTCAAGAGCTGGAGGCTACCAGTCGTCCACAAAGGTGGCATCTTTGTCCCTTTGCCATTTGTAATCCTTCCTTACTCGCTACCCATGGGGGCTGGGGCTGGGAGCTCCAGCACACTGTCACTCATTGGCATTTAAAAATGTTCTATTAAGTCCATTCCCTGAGGAAAGTGACTGCTCTGGAGGAACAGATGCTATCACAGAAAGTGTGTTTTGTGCCCAATGGGGTTATCATCTTCCTGGTGGACAGTACTGATAAAGCACCTTTCCTGCCTGGGCAAGAGCTGGAAACACATCTCTCCCCAGACAGCATCTGAAAACCAGAGCTGACAATTGGGCTGGGATCAAGTGATGAAAATGAGGCAAGAGACTCGCCCAAATGTTCCTGAACTGCCTTGTGCTTCACTCATTCTTAATCTACCTGTCATCAGGTATTCCAGAGGCTAGACATATCAGGAATCTGTAGGCAAATCAGGACCATTAGTTCATTCTCCTCTACTGAGGGGCTCTGTTCTGCAATCCATTCCATCACCAAGAAAAGACTTGGGGAACTACTCATGGTTTTCAAGAAATATGACCTTTGAAGACTGTCTCCAATGTGTGTAATCCTGAGGACCAAATGACCACCCTGTCTAATGGAATTCTGCTCCATTTATCCCATCTCTTCCTAAAGAACCAATAAAAAAGGAACCAAATGAAATGGCATGGGGGTATAAACTGACTTTGACTACAGGTTGAGAAAAATGATTGTATTTCTCTTATATTTAAGACATGTGGAATTAACTATATTTAATACAAATTGGTGACTTAGAAAAATGTATGACTTCTTTAAAAGAGAGAGTTTTTTTGTATTTACTAAGCTGATCTCTCTACGGCACCCTGAGTGGATTAATTACAATGGGCAGTTGGGACAAATGCCCTGCCATCAGCAGCCTCCATTCCCCTGCCAGGTGAAGAGCTGGGAGACAGTGCTCTTCAGAAGGCAAAGCAAAGTACATCCCAGCAGATGTTCACTTCTCCAAGAAATCATGGGGTCGGGGCGGGGGACAAGGGGGGAAGTACCCGTGATTTCCAAAAACTTTGTTGAAACCTAATTGTTGTTGGTATATAGCAAAGTAGTGTTAATATAAAACTTAATCCTGGAGATTCTTTTTCTTCTCACTTAGGAATTATTTATTTTTAAGTTAGCAGCCCAGAGTAGTGAAAAAGCCAGGTGAAAATAGTAGAACGGAGGGATGAGAAGTAGCTTCCTATCTTTGTTGTACTTGTGAGTTACTCCTGTGTGTGTGGAGGGGAGATGTGTGTTTGAAGGTGACCTAAGTAAACTTTGTATATAAAGAGTATTTGTAGCAACATTCATTTTTAAGTTGTTACATCCCAAGCATCTTGAGTATCTCTGCCAAAGTCCTAAGTAACTAAACGTTGTGTTTGATTAACAACTGTTATGTCACCAAATACTGGAGGGAATTAGCCTCTTCACGTTATGCGCTAAGCCTCAAGCTATCATGGGATCATCATGTAAATCATTTATTGTTCACACATTCATTCAGTAACTTTTAATGAGATCATGCTTTGTTGTAAGCATTGCTCTGGAGGCTGCAGATTTAAATATGACAAAGCCATTTAGAGGTTTGCATGACGAAAGAGAGACAAATATGTCAACACATAATTGACCAAAGAACATGTGAAATTACACAATAAACTTAAGTCCAAACTACTGAAGCGGTAAAAAGTGCAGAAGAAGAACTCACACCGTCTAAAGACAGGAAGAGAAGGGTTCATAAAGGAGGTGTTATTTGACCTGGGCCCTGAACAACTGGTAAGTGAGAGGGACTGACCAGGGAAAGAATGGAATGAAGCTATTGGCAGCAGGGAGAATAATGGGTACATGAGTTAAGAGAATTTGAAATAGCAAGTGGTCAAGTTCACTGGAAATGGGAGTGAAAATGAATGTAGGTGCCAGGTTTTAAATCACTGTGCATGCTGCATGGAGAGGTCAAAACTTGATTTTACAGATGGTGGTGAAGATCTTAAAACAAAAAAACATCAGACAAGTTAGGTAGGGATTATACAGTTCTAATGAAGATTGTGGTGGTAGACATGAGAGTATAGATAATTTTTTTTTTTTTAATGTGTAGGAGGTGGCAGAAAATTGAGTTTAGGAACTAACTGGACATAAACAATAGGGAGGAAGAGACAGGATGACTCCCAAGTTGCTAGCATGGGGTGTGCGACCATTCATAAAATTAGAAAACTTTCAAAGAAGGACTGGGTTTGGAGGCCTGAGTGAGGAGTTTGGTTATAATACTTAGAGTTGGGGTGTCTATTAGATATCAGGTGACACCGTCTGGGGGGCTGCTAAGTGTTCTTCGAGCCCTCGAGAGTGGAAAAGGTCTGTATTTACATTAAGGTTTTTGAAATTTTGTCCAAAAATCGTAGAATATCAAATACCTAAAAAGTACATCAAACATGGACATGTAGCTTGATGAATTTTTGAAAATGGTACACCTTTGTCACTACCACCCAGACAAGTAAAAGGACACCACCAACAACCCAGAACTATCAGGTCCCGTCCCCTCCACAACCCATCACTTCCCTTGAGCACAAGTAAACCCCATCCTAAGTTGTATCATAACCACCTCCTCTGGGGTTTTGTTTGTTTTGCTGGATTTGTGTTTTGTTTTGTTACATGCATCCCCAATATAAGAGTTTAATTTTGTCTGTTTTGAAATGTCATACAGTGTGCATTCTGAGTCTGGTTACTGTAGCTCAGTGTGCTTTGTGTGAGTCATTCTTGTTCCCCGTCTTTAGAATTGACTAATTTTCGATGCTGTTTGACATCCCCTGGAATGAATATACTACAATGTATGTCTTCATTCTACAGTGATAGACATTTCCATTGTTTCCATCTTGAGGCTATTTTAAACAACATTGTCAGAAACATTCTTGCACATATCCCCTGATACACATGCGAACACATTTCTTAAACTAGGAATGTAATTTATAAAGTCACATGTTATGCATATCTTACACTTTGTTAGAAAGGCAAACTATTTTCCAAACTGACTGCCCCAAGTTGCACCCCGACTAGCTGCGTGTGACGCACACATTACTCCATGTCTCACCAACACTTGGTATTGGCAGGTTTCTTTTCTTTTCTTTCTCTCTCTCCTTTGCCTTCTCCATCCCTCCTCTACCCTGTTTCCTTCCTTTCCCCTTCTGTCTTCCCTCCTTCCTCTTTTATTTTTTTTCCACATTCTGGTGAGTGTGCCTTAGTACATCACTGTGGTGTTAATTTGCCTCTCCCTGATACCTAATGATGTTGAACTGGCCTTTTGGGTCCTCTTTTGTAAAATGCTTGTTTAAGTCTTTTGCTTGCTGAAGTCTACCAGGCTGTCTAAAGATTTAGACTTTGATGAGAACATGTGAATTGCAGGACACTTACTTGTATGGCCAAAGAAGTCACACCCCTCTTTCCTGTTCTTTCTAGTGTGTGAAATCTTGATATGGGAAGTGAGAGTTTAATATCAAAACCTAATTAATTTTTTTTTTTTTTTTTTTTGCTATGTCTTATCACCTAGCTGGCTGTAGCTCCCTACTTCTTTTCCTCACCTGAAAACTCAGGTCTTGCTATTGCTGGCATAGCCTCTGCCATAAGTCCCTTTCTCTAATCACAAAGAGAAATCCCCACAAGGACATCTGTGGGTCCTCCAAGGGCAGGACATGAAGCAAAGAGACTGTAGGAACAAGCATTTTATCAACAAAGCAGTTTCATGGATAGAGGATTTTTGAGCATCTGCAAGGATGTTAACAGAAGATAAAAAGATAAAAAATAGTTGATGAGTGTTGGTTCATGGTTCCATGTGTTTGAAACACAGAGGCACTGACAAAGCTAGAACGGTTTCTGTTACAAGACTTTCTGAAGCCTTCATGTACATTGAGGATTGCATTTCCAAGAGGGTGATCATAGTAGATACCATGTTCTCAAACTTCTTTGACCATTGCAATCACGAGTTGTTCTTTTTATTTATGTACTTTTTGAGGAACATGTCACAGTATTTTCCTACTGCATGTGTTCCCTCCACCTTCAAAATTCATTCTGTTTTTGTTTGTGTTACTCTGACAGACTCACTTTGGCTACCAGAGAAGTCTTTCCTTTATGAACCACTCACTGTCTTCTCACTGTCACTCTACTGTTTAAAGGTCACCTGAGGGGCGCCTGGGTGGCTCAGTGGGTTAAGCCGCTGCCTTCGGCTCAGGTCATGATCTCAGGGTCCTGGGATCGAGCCCCACATCCGGCTCTCTGCTCTGCGGGGAGCCTGCTTCTTCCTCTCTGCCTGCCTCTCTGCCTACTTGTGATCTCTGACTGTCAAATAAATAAATAAAATCTTTAAAAAAAAAAAAATTTAAAGGTCACCTGAATCCCTCATCTTCATGAACTGGTATGGAGTATATGGTGCCAAGAAAAGCAAGGGCTTGAGAGTAAAAGGTTTAATCCAGGCTTTGCCACTGCCAACTGGAACAACTTGGTAGCATTCACAAACTACTTTAACTGTCTAAGCCCGGTTCCCTTACTGAAAAGGAGACAGAAGAGTGTCTGTTTCATATGGCTTTCTCTCTCTCTCTCTTTTATTTTCTTTTTGATCCTTTATTAATGCACTTCATGTAACATGTTCAGAACAGTGCTTGGCACAGAGTAAATATTTAATAGAGTTATTTATCGTTCTTGTTATTACTCCTGCGTCTTTTGCCAGCATGGATCCCTAATTCTCCAGATCCAGAGACACAGGCGTCCCCTGAAGCCAAGCAAGCACTTCATGGGTGCTCATGGATCTGCTGTGAAATATGAGTCATCATGTGTTTACTTATATAAACGCAACTCACCATGCACACACATGTATGTGAGAAGGACACTACTTTCTGTTGTGTGTTGTCATTTGTAAGATGGAGTCTTATCATTAGTGTTGAGAGAGGTTCATCATCTTTGGAGAAGAATTTAATTTCCTCCTGTGAACACTTTATCTCCTCCCCTACCCCAGCTTCCTGACTCTTCACTAATGAAGATTTTTGAAAAGCTGTATGGAATAGTGTTTGAATGATCATGAATAACCTCTAATAGAATCTGTCCTTGACCAAAAACCCTTTCTCAGGTGCAAGGCACAGAAGCACATGGGGTAAAAAAGCTTGTAGTATCAAAAAACAAAGACTTTGTGACTGGGGGAGAATATTTCCCATCCTTCAATCAGTTTTGTTGGTCTTGTTTTTTGTTTGGGGGTTCTTTTTCCCAAAAATTTAAGAATGCAAACACTAGTCCCTGGCTCACTGTGGGATAATATATATGAAATGTTTAGCTTAATGACCGACATCTTGAAGGCAGTCAAGAACCTTGACTCTCTCTCCTGTTCCTTCCTTCCTTTCTTTCTTTCTTTCTTTTTTTTTAAAGATTTTATTTATTTATTTATTTGACAGAGAGAGAGATCACAAGTAGGCGGAGAGGCAGGCAGAGATAGAGAGAGAGGGAAGCAGGCTCCCGGCTGAGCAGAGAGCCTGATACGGGACTCTATCCCAGGACCCTGAGATCATGACCTGAGCCGAAGGTAGCGGCTTAACCCACTGAGCCACCCAGGCGCCCTCTCCTGTTCCTTTCTGCCTGTAGATTCTTCCACATAGAGTGTGACCCTAGACTTGTGTTTCTTTATTCACCTGCTGACAGTGAACTGAGCAGTGTTCTCAGAGGCACCATCCAAGATCCATACACAGTCCCTTCCTAATAGATTGTCTCAAATTCCGTGCTTCTGGCTTCTGCTGCCAAACTCCAGAATGGGATCTGAGAATACTCCAGAAAGGAACAAAGCATCCTTCCTGAATCTGCCTCTGAACTGTTACTACACTTTTCTTGGCATCCCTTTTGGGCACGGAGAAGAGTAGTGAATGGTAGGGATAAGGAGCTTTTGTGCTTTTGGGCATCTATTCATCTAAGCTTTTAGCCATCCTATATGCACAAGTACCACATAAAAAAACAAGATGCACAAAACATGAATTCTGCTTTCAAGGACTCCCAATTTTGAGGGCAATCAGATCATTGGCTGTGAAGCCCTGTATTACTGTAGCTTTCTTACTACTATCCTTTCCACGTCAGTGCTCCCAATTCCCAGTTATCTGGTAACTGATTTTAAGTTATTAGTCCGTAGTGCATGTCTGCTGTTGGCCTGTTTCTTTTCATTTGATGTACAAGGTAACTGCCGGATTTAGATTATACGAAGAGGCCTGGAGGCAATGGGTATGTTGGATGGATATCACATAAATAAATAAAAGAGGTCAGCCTCTCATCTCCCCCACACTGCCAACCCCCCAACAGTCCCGCTGGATCAAAATGGAGAAATCTGGCTGGGAAAGCAGACGTTGCTTTACCCATTCCAATGGGAATTGGCAAACTTTTTATCTCCGGAAGCCTTGTCAGTATCATATTTAATCTGAATGTTATCATAATTATTTTAACTTTACATTTATATAGCACTGAGTCTCTGGGGAGAAAAAAAAGCTCTGTGAATATAAAAGATGATCAAACTTCTTTCCTCCCTTCGAGGGAGACAGAATACTGTGTTTTGTTTTGTTTTGGTTTGGTTTGGTTTTGGTTTTGGTTGGTTTGTTTGTTTTGTTTTGTTTCTGATTATTTTTCTTCCTTCTCTTGACTGACTCCTTCAGGCATCACCTGGATATACTGCCTGGGGGCTATTTTCTTTACTGGGTGGGTTTTACTTAGAAAAATGCAGAAGGGGAGGAGGGTGCTGGTGGAGGCAAAACATACTTATGACCAAAGGAAAAAGTTCTTGAAATCACTTCAGAAGGAAGGAAACTAAAATTTATTAGCTACCAAGTAAAATCCAAAGCCTGAGTTCCTTGTTTTCCATAACTAGCTGAGAAGTCACTAAAATTCCCAGAGAAGTACCACTCTTCCTATTTTATTGTTATAGAAACAGAAGCTCCTTTAAATTCAGGAACTTACTCCAGGTCACTGCATGTGTGGCAGAGGCAGAGTTTGAAACCCTCTGTCTCTTTCCAAATTTCCTGCTCTTTTTGCTGTGACCTTGAAAACAAGTTTGTGACCTTATTCGCATGCCTTCTGGCTACCTTCTGCTTCACACTGTACTAGGCCTCATAGGTTTGAGAGCAATCAATGATTTATAAACCCTACCTCTCACCTTCTAGGATTTTCCAAAAGAGAAATAGAATCCAAGGATGACCAATCCACATGAATTAGGGACGAAAGCACGTGGTGAGGTCTTTAGGAGTGGAGAGGATGAGGACATAAATAGGAACTAAAGTCCTAGTGAAGACTTCTTGGAAGAGCAGGGTTGGAGCACAGCCTCACAGACCAGAAACATGGAGCAGCAAGTGTTATGGGAAGGCAGTAGCATGGCACAAAATCCGGAGACAGAAGTAAGGGTTTTAGGACAGGGAGACTGACATCAGCCAAGGGGAGGGGCACAGGGATAGACAGAGGGTCCTGAGGCCTGGGAGATGGGTTCAGAGGAGAAGAAAAGTATTGCTTGAGGGGTAGGGAGATGAAAGAGGTTCTTCATCTGGGCCTCCTGCTTTCCTCAGACACCCCAAGGTCAACTGGTTTCTCATTGCCTTCTAGGGTCACTGGGCAGCTTCTCAGAAAGATCCGCATGGTTCCTGTCACTCCTGGTTTACGTGGCTGCTCCATTTACATTCCCCCAGTGACTGAGGCAGCGTAGAGGCTGCTGGGTCTCTCTCGCTACCAGGGAATGTGGTGTTGCCAGACAGAAAACCTCCAAATGACATACTGGGCTGCTCGGAGCTTCCGCCAGTGCAGGAAGCACAGGCTGGTTCCAAAGCCTGGAAAACATGACATGGTTGACACCGGCCAAGGTTGATAGGCAATTTTTCAGCCTTAGCAGAAATCCCTGCTGTGCAGAATTGTAAAAGGAAGGGCAGGGGTCTATAAATGGGATGACAGGGAAATGGGACAATCGTCAGGGACAGCGTGGATTGCTAATGCAGTGGTGGGAAATCTTGCTCCTATGGAGGGTCCCTAACCAACAGAAAAATAAAATCAACCGAGGTTACTTAGAGGTAAAATACAATGTGGTTTCCTTTGTTAAAGAAATACATAATGAGCTTATACTTAACCTATCTTAAAGTGAAGGGATGGGAAACAGAGAGCATTAGACCTGCTTCAAAAAGCATTGTCTTGCTTAAAACCTGCCTCAAAAAGGAAGAGACTTAACGCCTTAACACAGCACACGATGGCATAAATTATTAGCGTTACCTTTTAATAAAAGTAATGCAAGCTCACGGTATAAAAATTCAAATAGTTACAGCAGGGTGTTAGGCAAAATGTAAATGTCCCCATCTTCCTCCCCCAGCTGGCGATCCATGTGGGAATGCCGTTTGTATTTTCCCGTCACTTGCCAGGTTCCTGATCATCAAATTCAGCAGCCCTTCCCTGGATGGTTTCTCATTGCTGCCCTCCCCAGCCAGGTTAGATTACTTTCAGATATTCAAATGTTCCAGCACTTTACTCCTCCAGGCTTTGGCTCAGGCAGCACCTCTGCCTGCAAATGCATCCTCCCACCAGCCCCTGCCTCTTGCACTCCACCAGGCGACACCTTCAACACAGCTTAATATTCAGCCCGAATGTCACTTTCTTTATGAAGTTTTCCCTGATATGACCCCGTAGTTCTGCTCATCACCTTCTTGAAACTCTCATCGTCTCTTGCATGTATTTAATAGTTTTTTGGTTTCATGTCTTCCTCCCCCTGCTGATTCAGTATTGTTGGAGCGTGTGTGTTCTTCTCTTGTTCTGAGCGCGGAGCCAGGAGACTGATGCAGACTCAGAGCTCTGTGAATGTTGGTGGAATGAATGAATGGATGGATGCGCGAATGCGCTAGATATACCAAAGCCAAACTGAGAAACGTTTTTCGATGCCTTATTGAAATCAAAAGGAGAGGTGACAGAATGAGAATGCTGAGAGAAAAAAAGGGGTCGAATAGAGAAAAAATGGAGGAAAGACTTCCAGCCACAGAAAGGGAGACACAGAGAAGAAAAGAAGAGAAAGAGAGAGAGAGAGAGAGAGAGAGAGGCAAAAGATCCCATACATTGAAAAAGACAGAAAGATAAAGATAAGCCATTCGACCCACACTCTCTTATCTACCTGCATCTGTTCCTTAGCATTCTAGAAATGTTACCTAATGCCTTTTCATAGTTCTTTATATTCTCTTCATTCTTAAACCCTCAGAGAACCAGGTCTAGGTGGGTTCAATGGAGCGGCCCATCAAAGAAACTAGTGTCATCTGAATCACTATGGTGAGAGAAGTAAGGGTATCCTTACAGCCAGATGAAGTTTCTCTAAAAGGAAGACAGGGTTAATTAACAAAGACAAAAATGACAGATTGAGAGGGTTCTGAAGTCTTGCGGCCAAAGATCTAGGATGAGATTTTGATTCCATGGTGGCCTGCTTTACTCCTTAGATCGCCTCTGCCCATGCCAGATAGTTACCCTCTTAGGTGGCCGGACATTCATTTTTAGGATCTGGCTCTGGGACCACTTGGAGAGCCCACAACCTGGTGTTGATGGCCTCTTTGAGGAGGGTCTTGCAAACTCAGCACGTGTGTTCCTTGCAATTCCTTTCAGGTGTCAGGGCCTGTTCTGAGCAGGAAAATAGTCTCCCAATTTTGACTCAGTCCTCAACAATTGTATTTAATTGCTGTAACTCCTGGAACTTGAAAAAGAAGACATTCTTTTTCCTATTCATCCGGAACAGAAAAGAAGAAAATTGAGGCAAGAACTTGTAAGGAAGAAGAGACGGGAGAACTCCAGAAAAGCGGACATGCCAGCCAGTGACGCAGTCGTGCCTCCAGAGTAGGGCTAAGGGAGGCTCTCCCTTTCTTCTTTGCATTCCTCTGTAGCACTGTAATTTTTCAAAGCCAACTGCATTATTCTGGAAATTGGGGAAAATATTTTCAAAATAAGGGAAACAAAAAGAAAAACTTGCTTCATCCTGAATGCTGGGGAAAGCTGTCTCAGAGCCCCACGGCACCCAAGGGCCTGCTCCTGAGACCTGTGTTCTAGACAACAGAGCCTCTCCGTGTGACTGGGCTGTGTAGATCCTGTCCTATTCTCATCCTCCAGGACTTGGGAGAGAAGTCACCCGAGATACAGTAAGTTGGGGTAGGGGCTTTGAGGAGGGACGGCATCTCTGCGAGAAACAGACCCAGCCTCTTTCCTAGGAAGGGAGGAGAGGCCACCTGCCTGGTGTGTTTGCTAACACGCAGGAGCTGTGGCCTGTAATCATCATTAGCTCTCTTTGGTGTTTACTGACTGTTATTAATTAGAATGAGCAAACTTGGCATTAATGTGCCTGCCATAAGGATGAAGGCTCTTACTGCACAACCATCCTGCATAAGCAGCTAGACTGGGACTCATTTACCAACTGTTACAGGGATGATGTTGGAGTACAGACACTAGCTGCCGGAGGTCCAGGCAGGACCAGGGGCGCCGATGCTCCGGCCTGGATCTCTCTAGAAGCGGAGAGTTAGGGGAGCTCTGCCACGGGGAGCGGAGCCTCTCCTTAGCTCATGTGGTCACTGCTAGCAGGCTCGAGGTAGCTTCCCAAAGCAGCCCCGGCAAGCTCACATGATTCTGTCACCAGACAGAGCTTCCCTCTTGCCCTGGACACTGCAGCCTTCTCCACAATCTGAAAATCACGGAGCATAACTTCTTGCACGAGTCAGTGGACCGGCGTTCTGTTGCCCTTTGAGAGAGACTGTACCCTCCAGTGAATTTTGGGAAAGAGGCTGGGCAGGGGGGTTGCGAGGCTCTGCTCCATCATACAGTACTAGTATTCTCTGGCTTCTCTGGAAGAGACATTATGGCCCTGTATTCCCTCCCCTGAAAGGATCAGCTTTCAAAGAGGAGACTGCCACCATCTGGGGCAATATAGAAGACAGGAGGCAGAGGCCATGTCAGCTGGAGAGGAGGGTTAATTTGCTCCCGAGTAGACAGCCTGGGATGGAGAGGGGGCTCTCAGAGACAAAATGGTGGTTTCCGCTGGCTCAGAAGGAAGGCGCTTGAGAGAGATGCAAGGTGGGAGAGCAGTTCGTTCTGCTCAGAGAAGTCACGCGCTCTCCCTGGGCTTCTCTGAAGGACACAGAATGATCTGCAAGCAGGAGGGTAAGGCCTTCCAGAGAAAAGGCACCAGGACCGTGTTCTCTAGGCTCTTGGCCCTGTATTTTGCATTGTTTGGCACATTGCTCTTAATTCTCCCAGAGGACCTGGGAACTGGCAACAGGCCTGACCCATTGCGGGCTCACGTCTGAGCAGCTCCAGAAACGAGCAGCAGCTCCCACGTGGGGAAGGACCTGAGCAGACATGGCCTGCGTCATTATGGCCTCCTTCCTTCTCTGGCATGTACTGAGATTTCTGTGACTGACTAGGCCATGGCATGTCTGAATGTCTTTGGTCCTGGGCACACTTATACTCTTTCCTCTGAATCATGAGTGGTACTGTGGGGATTGTGAAAAGTAGGAGAGCTGATGAATGAGGACACTGAATAGGATCTGGGTAACCTGGAAATTTGGGGGAAAGGATGGCTTAAGATTTTGTGCCATCAGAGGCACTTATGGTCTCAGAGAAGTCCACAGGAAAAAAACCCTCAGGCAAATCCACACTTCTGAGATCTCAACTGCTAAGGAAGGAAAGACCCCTTTTTCATGGAGGTTTGGACCCAGGAGAGTATGTGGCCAGCAGCACTTATCATTGCCATGGTGATCAAGTATCAAACACCTAAAAGTGCGCAGTGCCGCTCTGAGAAGGGCTTCTTTCACCTCCCTGTCTTTTCAGGTGCTACTTGTTCCATTGGAAATCTAGTCACTCCATTAGGCATTTGAAGAAATTCATGCAGTTGCATTTGAGGCTCCTCTCAAATGTCACCTCTATGAGGCCCTCTTGACCCTCCAAGCTGAGCTAGGTTTCTCCATTCTCTGTGGGCTTATTAGACCTTGTAACTTTCCTTGAATGCAAACAAAGCATCGAAACGGAATGAACAGTCTTTCCCATTTGGTTGTGCACTGTCCAAGGTCAATACCTATGTTTTATTTATCCCTCTACTCTTCTATATCCAGGGCCTGGCATGCTGTAGGTACTAATGAATGAGCTAAAGAACAAAATCCACCATGCAAAGGTCTTCTGGAAACTGTTCCTCTATTAAAAATACACTGGTGTTCACAGACAAGAAAACACACAGTTAATAAATTTACAGTTAATATTGAGCCAAGGCATAAAGAGAGGAAGAATAAAACTTTTGAGGATAAATGTTAAAGTAGAGTCCTTTTGAGGATAAAGGATGTAGAGTTGAAGTAGGGATTTATTGAGCAGCTACTCTTCACCTGGTGCATGCAAGACGAGGTCTGGAAATATGTCATCAATTTCGACCTTCACCATAGTCCTTTCAGGTGGGTGTTATGATAGCCCTGTGTTCACTCCTTAGATGGCTCTTACTCTCTATTAGCACAGTTGTAGGTGACTGAGTCTAATGGTGAACAACAGAGACTGGATCTCATTGTTTGCTTTCACATAATCTACAGTGATTCTACAATTCAGAGAGGGTTGGTATCTTGCCTGGCTTTGTGTATCTCAAAAGAGTTCAGCATGAATTTAAAGTCCGGTCAGTACAGTTTTAAGGTCTATTCTCTCTCCCCAATCTAGGTTGTATATATTCCAGAAGACTTGGGCCAGGAACCCTGATGTTTCCATTATGCAATCAAGAAGGACATCCTTGAAGAGTAATTAGTCTGAAACATTCTGGGGCCTCCAAATAAGCTTTGTTGATGTTTAACAGACCCACAGTTTCATCCCTCAGTGCTGGGCTTGGCAGTAGGCATTGGGAGGGGAAGGAAAGTAATGCCTCTCTGTCACTTTAAGTCCTAAATTGTTTTTAGGTGTTTGTTTAGAGACAGCATTGGGATGTTGCCTGCCAGGCAGGGAAGAGGGTGGACGTGGCCTCCTTCAGACCTCTCCTCATCAGAGTTACTGTTTCGAGTAACGAGGAAGCACGGGAATTGATTTGATGCCTAATGAATAATCAGCTGCCATCAATAATTGTAATCACTAATCTGGTGCAATTAGAGGCAATTATAATAAATGCAATTTCCTCCCGAGCCACTAACGAACTACAGAAATATGAATTGACTTAAGGGGGCTGGCAGTGATTTATGTGATTGTGAGATCACGAATACCATTATCTTGGTAAAGATTCTTAAAGGAGCAAGGTCCTAGTCTGATTTCACTCTTAACTAATGAGAAGCTAGAAAATACAATTCTGGAGGTGAAGAGCACAGGTGCCTACTCTATTTCTCCCACAACTAGCTTCGGATAATCATAGATACCTGTGCAGACTCAGCTCAGACTGTCACTTGAAGGTCTGTTCCTGTACGTTTTGCTTACTAGAGAGAGATTCTGAGTTCACACCTTCAAGTCTTGAAGAACAAGGACTAAAGCACCCAATCAATTCTGCAAGAGAGGGTGTTGACAGCAACATCTGGATGGAGGTGGCCTTTGTTATTCCCAAGGGAGGCATGTCTATTGGCCCATTACCCTTTCCGCATCCAGATGAATCCCCATTTCATAAAGATTTGATCTTTATGTAAATTGAAGGAAACTAGAAGTTGTCAATATCTTACAAATGCTTAAATAACTTTAATTATGTTATTCTGATTCCTAGAAATTTTGATTGACCATCAATTTTCTAGTGAATCAGCCAGAGACGTTGGAAGGACTCCACCACATGACCCTAAAGAACTGTGACAACACTCTCTTGCGCAACAGTGAGAGTGGGAGGTAAGGAGACTGAGCCCCACTTGCTGGGGACAGAGGGTGTTTCCAGGATGCTGGCCATTCAGTACAAAAACTGGGAAAGTCTCAGGCAAACCAAGATGAGTTGTTCCCACGGAGACACAGGCCAAGGCCAGATAATGCAGGAAGGGAGGTTGGACTCTGTTCCCGTTGCACTTAGAATGAAATTCAATCTCCCGGACATGGAGTAGAAGGTTCTGCAAAATCTAACCTCTGCTCGGCTGCCCAACTTCTCTCCCACTGGTGGACTCCCCCAAAACTCATTTCACATGGGCCTTTTGTTTCTTCTTTCTCAAGTGTGCCAACTTTATTCTTGTCTCAAAACTTTCCACTCGCCTATCCTTTGCCTGGCGTGTTCCGGGACTCTAATTTTCCCACGGCTGGCTTCTCCTTGTCATTCGAGTTTTACCTCAGATGGCCTCTGTCAAATTAGGCTCCCAGGCACTTGCTGTTACATCATAATCTGGATGTGGGTGTGTGCCTCCCAGCCTCACCCTCTCTGTCTTATTCGCTGCAAAATCACATGCCTACAGGGGTGCTGGCCCAGGGCAAGGCCTCAGTCGATCTCTATCCCACGAATGGCTGAAACCACGTTCCAGGCCCACTTTCTGCTGCTTCTGCACCTGTTGTCATGCCCATGCACCTTTTCTATATGCCATTGCCTGAACGCATCCTATGTCATGCTCTGGCTTTTGCTGGAAATGCCCTTCCCACATGGCTGTCAGATGAAGTTCTTCCAGAAGGTAACTTCAGTGCAGTTCGCTGCATGGCCTTCCCTGGCCCCTTGATCCAGGATGGTCCCTTCGTGTCCTTTAAGAAGCATCTAGTGTGTACCGTGTTCTGGGCATTAAGTCCTTTAGCTTTGGACATTCATCATCTCTATTGCATCCTCTCTCTTTGGGGTCGTCCCCTCTGTTCAATGGTACCTTCTCCCTCTGCCCCAGCTCTGCATCACCTGCTCTGTGTTCCTGGCACTTTGATGCAGACAAGTGAACAAGATAATGTGCAAGCCTCTTGCACGCACTTTACACGGAATGGGATCCCCTTTACGAAGTCGGATTTTTGACTTGAATAGAAATAGAGCCTAGGTGGTGTCATAGCAGGGAATTAACTTACGGCTCTGCAGGTACAAACGCTAGTCTCAGGGCTCCCACTAACTAGGTGTTTGGCATCGGCCAGATCCCTTTATCCCCTGCCTGTGGTTTCCTTGTATGTCAAATGAAGCAACACTGGGTTTCCCAAGTGCTTCCAGCTCTCACAGTCTCCAGTTCTATGCTTTGCTGGAACTGCAGGGGGCGAGGGAGGGGAGGGGAGCCTCACGTGTTCATGTTTAAAATTTCAAATGGAGGAAGTTGTTGTTTTCTTCTCTTCTCCCTAGTGGTAGCAAACAAGCAATAAATATGGAAATCCTAAAAGCCAGAGAAAATAGTGAGTGTTCTCCATCTTGCTGACAAAGTACACAGAGGCTGCATCATCAAATGAACGGGCTTATCCCTTCACTGCACTTGCACCAATTCCTCCTGGCCCGGCACGGCTGGACCATTCACAGGACAGGCATCTTTTGTTCTGCGAACACTGGGCCCTGGCCCTGTTCCAGCCAGCACAGCCCGGGATGACCAGCGCAGAGTGAAGGTGCAGCATTCCTTCACCGGGGAGTCCAAACGGACCAAATTCATGCTTGCTAAAACAATTCACAGGCTGTAGAAGCTATGCAGGTGAAGGGGGAGGGTGGTTCTGGGAGACAGCAGAGGAGAAAGAGAGAAAAAAGGCAAAGCAGTGTCCCCACTGCAGGCAGCCAAACCCTCTCCCGCCAGGGGACAGGTAACCGATTTTCAAAATTGTGCAGACATAGTCATTCATGGCTCTGCGCTTTCTCTACCTGCTGGTTAAGCTCCAGCCAGGATCCTGCCTGAACCCCATTCCCAGAAGATGTCCCAGGAAGGACCGAAGTAACAAAAGCCTTTACCAGCCGATCTTCAGCAGCCTCTTCCCAAGATGGCAGGGAGTGGAAGGCTGGTCTTTAGTGGGTGTGTTGGCTCCGGGTCCCTCCCTGAACTGCCTCCACCCAACGCTGGGCCTGCTCCATTTGGACCGTGGGAAGGTGTTGGCTCTCCCTGAGGCTCACATGCTCCCCAACCCTCCTCCCCCCGAGCAGCAGGCCTGTGGTACGTCCGCTGCTCTCCAGATGGGCCCGCAAGCCCCTAGGTCTCCACCAGGACCTTCAGAATGGACTCTCAAAATCCCTTACCTGCTTCCCGACTAGTCCCTGGAATCTCACCTCACGGCAGAACACGCTCTTTCCTTCTCCTGTCCAGACCTTACGTATTCTTCCAGGCCCAGCTCAAGCCCTGCTTCCCTACATGAAATGGCCCCTGAGTATTTTATTCCTCATGCAAGGTCATCTTTTCAGCTCCAACCAGAGGTGTGTCTCTATCTCACTGTTTAGCACTGCTTTGTAAAACACTGAGTAATTGTTTCACATGTATATGTTTTGTTTCCTTAAGTGGGATATATCCTTTATACAATCAGAAGTGTCATGCTGATGGATGGGTTGTAGATGGAGAGAGAAACTTCTGATAAAGAAAATGGAGTAAAATGCTAATTGTAAGAATCTAGCGGATGTGTTAGAGGCGACTCACTGCAGAATTCTTGCCTCTTTTCTGTATGTTTGATTACTTCCCTATACACATGTAGAAAATCATTCAAACTTCCTTATCTTCTGTTTCATCCGCTGGTGCGTTTCTTTAGCATTGATGAAGCGCTTCCTGCTTCCTGGGATGGGGGGACCCTATGTGCAGGTCCTCTCTAATAACCCGGGTGAGGCTGAGAACATTTCTTTGAAGTTCCACAAATAATTGCTAAGAGTCATTCCCAGCCACTCATGTCCACCGGCTTCTGCTTTTCCGATTTGCCATCAGTGTTGACCAACCTTCACATAGTAGGCCTGGGCGGTTTGAGGGCTATCAGGCAACTCTCTTGGCTACTGTGCATACCTCCACACCCATGGGAAGGAGGTCAAGAGCACTTTGATGACTGCTGGGGTCCAAGTAATCTGTTTCCCCCAGGACTGTCTCAGGAAAGGTATCATTGAGCAAGTCCCCTGCACCTCCCCCCCAGTTTTCTATCAAGGAGAAGAGTGAGCACTGCCACCCAACCACCCAACCTATACATTTATTACGAGTATTGACTTTTTTGACATTGAGTCATTCTTTCCCGGAGGGCGTTGTCCACACCTAAGAGTTCTGCTGTAGATATCAGGTGTGTTTGGCAATAGTCACAGGTTAAGTCAACAGCATGCTATAAACATTCAGTCAGCCATGTTGGGGAATTGTTTCTGCATCTCAATCATAGTAAGCAGTGACAGAGGGAAGCTACTGTGTGTTGGCTAATTGGATTTAAATTTTAAAAATCAAAAATTTTTTTTAAAAAAGGAAGTAAAGCTAGTAAAGCAAACCCCGGATTTAGGATGGGTTATGCTCCTATGACAGAGACAGATGCGCGAGCTTCGAGGCCATATCATAACGGCTTCAAACCAGAAGTTTTGGGTGACAGCCTCTGTTGGGGGTGATGGCGTTCCCTGCCTTCTTCTCTTTGGGGACCTCAACACCACGCCTGAGCATCTGGGATGGGAGGGACAGAGATTCTGATAAGGACATTGATGCCATTTGCCTGACACTTAATGGGTCACCAAGAACTTCAAAATAGCTTTAGATGAGGGGGCCAGGGCAGAGGTCCTGAGAAATATGTTGTTCACTTCATGATCCGAGGCCTGCATGAGGCAGTCAGTAAATACGCACTGATTGATTTTTTCCCATAGCATTTAATGTCTGTGCCTTTCATTCGGTAATTAATCATTGTGTGACAACTCCTATAGCATTGCACTGAGTTGTTATTTATTTTTTTATTGCTATTTAACTTTTCACGTGGTTATGCATTATCACCCTTGGCTAGAATTTAAGATACCAGAAGGCAAGACTGTGCCTTGTCTTCTACACCCCACTGTGTCTAGCACAGTGCCTGGCTCACAGTAGGTGCTCAATCAATGCATTGATTAATTAAGTCCTCCTTCTGCCTAGGGCCCATCATGCTTCAGAGCTAACAGCTGTCACCTGGACCACCCTTGGCCACAGGGGCACACAGACAAATGAGCTTTGTCTACCTTCCCTCCGCGAGCAGCATCAAGGACCCTGAGAGGCAAATCTAAAGTGAATTTTAAAAACATGTTCAGTGGTGGTGCAGAGCAATTCTGCTTCCAAGGAAAGGCCTCTTCCCCCTCTCTCTTCAGTGCCACTGGAGCGGCTCGTTCCATTGAAAATACAGCAGGGATTTGTGCCGCACGGCTATGCAGCAGGGGCGGGCCGAGATCATACCAGCCATCAAGGGCTCAGCATGGTCTGGAGGGCTTTGTGCTCAGACACTCAGGAAGCCCAGCTCAGGCTGAGCACACCCCTCTTCCTGCTGAGGCCACAGTGCAAGCGTTTCTGTAAGTGACTTTTCAATAATGGCCCCGTGCCTAAGAAGGATACCAGTATCATTGTGGCTGAAAGTTTCTCTTCTGCCTCCAAATCTTGACCTCTCCCTAAAATATCATAATAAAGACTTTTTTATTTGGGCAGAGAAATAATCTGCTGATTTATGTTGGGCTGGGAACAGAAGAACTAACGTTGACTGAACACCTGTGATACGCCATAGACCCTGTCATGTGCTGTCCTATTTATTTGTTTATTGATTTATTATTTTGTGTACTGTCTTATTTAATCCCAACAGGAGATTTCTGGTAAAATTTTAGCCCCACTTCACAGAGGAGGGAAGCAAGATTCAGAGCCATTTTGCAACTCACCTGAGGCCACATGCTAACAATGAAAGTTTGATTCCCTTGCTGTCCCTAGCCCCTCTGGCCCTGGACTGAGGTCACTGTTCATACCATCTCCACATAAGCATCAGGAGAGCCTCTCCTTTACCCACGTTTCTAACCACAGAGTTAGAGTTTTTCCTAATAGCAAGGGGGTGGAAGGGGCTTGGTGACTAGAGTTTCAGATGCCCCCAGAGTTGTCATAAGCGACTCACTTATTATTCAGGGAAATACCCAACAAAGTGATGACTTCTTTCCTCGCTATCAGTATCCACTACCAGCTGTTCACTTGGATCGGGGGATATGAGGGATTTAGCTCTGAATTCACGAATGCCGCTAAAGCTCCTTCGGAGAGGAACCACGGGGATTAGTGCCTGTGGGACCCGAGTGCCTGGTAACTCAAAGGACCAGGGGACAAACAGCATGTTTTGATGGGGCTGTGGAGAGTGCCTTCCGCATGCTGGGGTGAGTTGGGGGAGCACAGAAGGAGGTCTGTGCCTTGGGAGATGGGCCTTCAAATCTACAAGAAAACACAGCAAATAAAACTGTTAGATAACATCTGCCTTGGGCACTGGACAGAACTGCCATTTGTTTTCTATGGATGTCTGCTTTGCTGCTGTAGACTTTTTTTCCTGGTTCTGCATTTTTTTTCCTTCTTCTCCAGCATCTCTCAAACTGGATTTCCTGTCAGATTGCACGCACGACATGCTTTGTTTCCTGTGATCCATATCACAACCCTCGAACAATTCCTTCCCCCACTTTGCAGAAGGGAAACCCAAGGTCATCCCAGAAACAGAGGAGGAACTAGGATCTGAGGACAGGAATTCTGACCTCCAACCCTGGACTAGATCTGTTAGAAAAAAGCAGCTAGTTCCTTGCTTTACCTACTATCTAGGATCACGTCAGGGCCAGGAGAAGCCCTTATGCTGCTGGACACAGGTCCTCCGTGGCCTAGGTCCCCCACTGGCATGTTGCCAGACACCTCATCTCATTGTTTTCCGGGACTGGAGTGAGAGACAAAGAGAAAGGCATTCATCAAGGCCAAGCTGGATCACCTTTTTCCCATTTTCTTAAAAGTCAGGATGTAAATCACACTTGAAGCTTCCTTGGAACATGTGGGCGTTAGCAAATCAGACAAGGGTAATGTGTTTCTAATCCAATGGCTTTCACAATGTATGATTTACACCCTCAGATTGTTTCCTGGTGGTTTTCTGGGTTTTTATTTAGCTTGGCATTCCCACATCTGCTTTGAGTTTTATTACCTTTGGCCATGGGGGACTGTGGAGGAGCTGCTTATTCAAGAAATACCAGAACATACATAACAACAACAATCAGACTTTTAAAATACTTCTCCAGTCTCACACTTCAGCAAGGCAGAGCTGTGTTTTACTAAACGTAAAAACAAATAAGCTTACAATTTTATTGGTTACGTCTAGCTCCAATTCTATAGCTCCCTCCATCCTCAAAGCTTATATATTCAAAGCAAACAACAACAAAACCAGAAGCCAAAAAACCCAAACAACTCAATTCAAAAATGAGGACTTGAATTGAGATTTCTCCAAAGAAGATATATAAATGGCCAATAAGCAAATGAAATGAGGTGCAACATCACTAATTATTAGAGAAATGCACATCAAGCCACAGACCTTAGGAGGTTGGCTGTACTTTACAACGACCACCTCCCACCCCCCAGAAAACCCCCAGTTTCTGTGAGCATATGGAGAGTTTGGAAACTTGGAGCATATGGAGCTGGTGAGAATATAAAGTGGCGCAGCCAGTGTGGAAAATGGGTTAACAGTTCCTTGAAATTTTAAATAACAGCAGTATCCTATAATCCACAATTCTACTTCTGGGTATATACCTAATGGAATTTAAAGCAGAGATTTAAACAGAATCTTGTACACCAATGTTCATAGCAACATGATTCATAGCAGCCAAAAGATGGAAACCATCAGTTACCCATCAACAGATGAGTATACAAACACCATGTGGTCTATACATACAGTGGAATATTATTCCACCATGGAAAGGAATGAGGTTCTGATACATACTAGTTAAATCAGATGAACTTTGAAAACATTGTGCTAAGGGAAATAAGCCAGACACAAAAGATGCATTTTGTATGATTCCACTTAAATGGAACATTTAGAGTTGACCAGTTCATAGAGATAGAAAGTAGAATATCGGTTACAAGGGGCCACAAGGAAGAGGGGATGGGAAGTTATTGATTAATGGGTGCGGAGTTCTCATTTGAGATGATGAAAAAGTTCTGGAGGTAGATAATGGTGATGCACAATATTGTGAATGTACTTAATGCCCATGAATCACAAACATTTAAAACGGGTTAAGATGGAGGGCGCCTGGGTGGCTCAGTCTGTTAAGTGGCTGCCTTAGACTCAAGTCATGATCTCAGGGTCCTGGGATCTAGCCCATCGTTGGGGGGTGGGGGGAGGGGAAATCCCTGCTCAATGGGGAGTCTGCTTCTCCCTCTCTCTCTGCCTGTCCCTCCAGCTTATGCTCTCTCTCTCAAATAAATGATTAAAAAAAAAGTTTTAAGAAAATAAAAATAAAAAATGGTTAAGGTGGTAAATTTATGTTATGTATATTTTACCACAATTTAAAGACTGCCCCAAACAAACAAACAAACTCTTGTGCATTAAGGCAGCAGATTGTGAAGATTGAAATTGATGTCTACTTTCTGGGCACCAAAGGGCCTGGGTGACCTGCTTCACCCCCAAAGCAATGGTTCCTGTCATGGTTTGACCTTTTGAGCATGCTGTTCCTTCTGTCTGGAAAGCCTTTCTCACATTGCCCTTGAAAATATCTGCTTATCACAGAAGCATTAGCTAATTCCCCTCACATCAGAGGTCTTAATGTTCCCCTGGTTTTCTGAAAGCACTTACACATGCCTTATTAAATCACTCTACCTTGCTTTACAATGATTCCATGAGGTAGACTGGGAGTTTCCTACCTTGGGGACAATGTTTTACTCATCTTTATATCCCCTGCACATAGTAGCACTCCTAACCCATAGTAGGAGCTCAATAAATATTTAATTACACCGGTTGGTCTAAGAAGTGCTTTGTTTTGCTTTAGTTCTGCGCAGGGTGGGGAAGCAGGGGCCGCAGGGGAGGCAAGAAGTCGTAAGTGCTAAGAGAAAGCTGTTGCAATTGACAGCAGTGAAAGGGAAACATCAAGGAAGAGAAAAGAAAGTGTTTCTTCCCCTCCATAGGTTCTGCTTCAATAGCATTGCTGTGGCATCTGACCCGGGTGGGGTTCTATCCTCACTCTAGTGTGGCTGTGGAGTCTCCTTATTTAACCTGGCTGAAACCTACCTTCCTCAGTTAGGCTGCATGAAATGCGGATGGCGAGGACCCAGTGAGATAGCCCCAGGAAGCAGGAAGCTCCTGGCCCCTGCTGGATGCTCAAGGCCTGCCTTGTGTCTGCTGAAGGGGCTACTTTTGCTCAGTGCTCATTCCACCCACCAGGACTTTTCTCCCTTCTCCCCCACCCCTAGTGCAGGTTTCTTCCTTAGTGGCCAGCATTTTTTGTCTCATAAGGAATTCTCTCAGCAAGGTACCATATTGGCTTTTCCAGGGGAATCATTAACTCTTTCTTTTGCTTCCTTTAGCAATGGGGAGGGAGAGAATTAGGGGAAGGGCCTTGGAGCACAGCTGTTCTAAGGTCATCCTTAGCTCAAATCCCTTTCCGTGGCTGCAGCACAGGGCCAATGCCCCTCATGCGCTGAGGTTGGCAGGCCCTCTGGTGCCTTGGCACGTCCTCCAAGGCCTTTAAGCTTCTATTCTCGGGTGAATCACAGGGCTTTTGTTCTCACCCCAGCCCTCCCTATAGTGGGGAAAGCACTTCCCCTTCCCTCTTATTTTCCCACCCTCCTTTCTCTTTTGTGAGCTTTCAAGTCCCCCAATTAAATAACTGGTAAGTTTTCTTTGTGCCGAGCACCAAACTTTGCTGGATGACTTCCACAGTAAACATATTTCTTCTCCTTTTCTTTCTGCCCTTGAATTCTTATGTATCCAGCCTTCTCATGGGGGAAGAATATACTGAAATGGGATGTAAAGGGCCCATCACGGCAGTGAAGGTGTATCTCAAACCCACCTCGAATTCCTTTTATTCGTGTGTTCAGGGAGTGTTTATTGAGTGCCTCTCGGGCCCCAGACACCAGGCTAGGCACCGGGAGGGCCCCTTTCCATGGGACATGGTCCTGCCATAAAAGAACATATGGGGAGTGTGTCACGGCAAAGTGGCTTGATGCCCGATCTACGGAGGGCGTTCAAGGTGGACAGACAGCGTCACGTAACTCGCTCTCAGATGAATGCAGTGGTGTGAGTGTGGCTGTGGGATGGATGCACAAGGATGGACAGATTCCTCGTCCGCTCCCTTCTAAAGACACTCGCATGCTCCTCAAATGAGCTTTACAGGAAGTGCGGGGTGGAGGGGTGCGGGATGGCTGAGGAAGGAGGCAGAACAGGATAAAAGAGTTCATTCTTTCCAAAGGCAAATTATTCATAGAATCACAAAACAGGGACAGTTATGCTTTTTTTGCCAACAATGCTAAGCGCTTAAATGCAGGGGAGATGACCAAGGGGAGGGGAACAGTCCACTCTAGGCCCAGAGTTTCCATCTTCCTCTCGACTTTTCTCCTAATTACTTCTTAGAGAATCTATTCTCTTTGGATAAATAACCGTGTGATGTAGCTAACACATGCATCAGTCAGTTTTGATTTCAAGGTGGTGTTCAGGAAGTCCTGGAGTCTCAGATGCTGAGGGAGACCATGATTTCCCTGGCTACTCTTAACAGTTATTACCACCGCTCTTCTTGATTTCCTTGGGCACCAAGAGCCTATCTGCATTTTCCCATCCTATTTGCCCTCTGAGGATTGTTTTTCTCCTCACTTCCAGGAAGGAGCAAGATTGAGAGTCAAATTCTGCCTCCAACTTTAAGAAGAGTTAGGTTGTGTCTTGTGGTGTGTGTGTGTGTGTTTGTGTGTGTGTCTGTGTGTGTACGTGCCCACGCACCCACGCACAACCATGTCGGCCACCATTCATTCACTTAGAGGAATTTTATCAATTACCTTGGGGTCTCACTTTCTCTCAGACCATTGCCCTCTGAATTTCCTAAAAGCTGCATAACACCCTTTCTCTCTGGAGACCAACACTCCTAAGGCGGATGGTAAGTACACTGTGGCAGTGTGTCAAATTGTGCCTGAAGCCAGCAGCCTGGATACTGCTCCCTGACCTGTCAAAAACATCTGTTTAGCACAAACCACATGGCAGTTTCTCTGAAGACTAAAACAATAGCCCAGGAAGTAATTGCTATTTCAGTATTCCTTCTGGCTTGAAGTGTGCTGAAGCAATACTCCATTCCATTTCCATCTGTATTTACTGAACACTCGTTACATTCTGGGCACTGGGCTAGGCACCATGGGGAATACAAGATACCATTTATTGGGGAATACGAAACACCCACACTGAACAGTCAGAACCAACAAAGGATACAATATAATCAAGTGTCTATACACAGAATGGTCAGGCGAGGTCAGAGAAATGAGAGGTCCTAAGCTGCTAGACCGAGAAAAGACTTCCAGGGTCAACCATCCATTTGGCATCCACTGACTAAATATTTGCTGAACACTGCCAGGGCTGGGGCTTGTGGGAGATGTTGGAGGGAAGAACAAAACTCGTTCTTTAGCGACAGTGTTCACGTTAATAACAGAACTGGAAGCAGAATCCATGTCTGACTCACAGTTCGTTCAGCTGATAGTAAACGATAACCTGGTATGTGTCAGGCACTGGACTAGACGCAGTAAAAAGGCACTGCCTGCTGACGAGGCGTCGAGGCGTGTCTGATACTTGACTAGCTGCATAAACCTGCACCAGTTCCTCAACATCCCTCAACGCGCTTTTCATCACTATAAAATGAGGATATTACAGGGCCTCCTTCATAGAGCAGATTTGAGCGTTAAATGAAGAAAAAATGTAAAGGACATAGCACAATCTCTGATGCAAAGTGAGTGCTTAATAAATGTCAGCTTTTATTATCATTACGGAGCTACTTCCGTGGAGAAAACATGGTCCCCATCCTTAAGAAACTTATCTTAATTCTAATGGTGAAGATAAGCATATTCCCAGATCAATGTGTCTTCCTGATGCCAGGCTTCAGGGAAGATGCAAAAAGTAGAATGAAAGTAAACAAAATGAGAATAAGAGTGAAGAGTGTGAACGTTTCATAGGATGGAAAGGGCAGAACGTTATGAACAGTGAATTTTATTCATTGCTTTTCCAAATCTACAAAACAGGCAGATCTCTAATCCTGGAAAGTAAAACATCCAGAGGCCATTCTGTTCATGCCCCTGTCTCCCATCTATTAATTAATTAATTATTAAAGAGTACTAATTAAGAACCCATTATCCTCTCACTCATACTCCAATACCATAGGTATCGTGACCCGTTGTCATTTGGCCTTGAAGTACTCTGGAATGCTGGAGTACTGAAAATAGCCAGGGAGGAAGGAAATAGTAGAAATGGCTCTTGCGAGGATAGGTCTTGGGAAGCTAGTTCAACAGGGAGGCTTCTTCCTTTCCTATCCCCACCTAGCACAGAGCAGAGTTCAAATGTCAATGACCAGCAGAAAATGCAAATTTTAGAACTTACCCATACAGGGCTATGCCAGGGAACTAATGTGGGAGCTAGAACGGGCAGGGCAATAGGACTGTCCAGGTAGTGGTGACGCTGGCTGAACACAGAAGATACCTTTTGATCGTAGATTTGATCAAGCTGATACGAGACAGGTAATCCATCATTAAGTGTACAAGAGTGCCAAATACGAACTCCAGCTCCCAACGGTGGGAGAATAGAAGCAATTTTGTAGGAATCAGGGCAGCAGTTAACCAAGCTGGAGTTCAGAATCATGTTACTTTCTAGGAACGGGGACCAAAGAAGATCCATTTAAACCAAACACATAAAATGAGAATAGGTAGTAAGCTCTGAGTGCCCGGGGTTTCCTTATAAGCGCATCAGCCATGGTGTGGGCAAAAATTACTCCATATTCTAGCCTTTGGTATGGATAACCACGGCTAACATGTAGCCTGAGAGAAGTCTCATGGCCCGGGTCTACATAGGACTGAAACCCCTACTTCATTAATTCCTCCTGCACAAGCACCCCCATGAAGACCAATAGAGGGGTCAACATGCACCAGCACACATCCCGAGGCTCCCGCCTCCCCAACACAATGCTTAGTGAGTGAAAGAGTCTTCCCATTCCTTTCAGCTTCCCTGTCACCCTAGCAGCAGTCTCCTGCCAAGATGTCCATGCAGGAGACACACGGCTTAGCCCCACTCCAGTCCAGATTCAAATCAAACACCGACAGTTGCCAATATTGCTCGAAATGTCCCTGCGGTGGAGACGACCCTTCCTCGAATTTCCTCCTGCTCCCAAACTGCCCCCAACATACTATTGTTTTTAAGCGGCTCATGTGTTAATTAAAAATAGGAATCAATTGGCCGCATCTCTCCACTCCAGGCTCCTGTGCACACAAGGATTAGAGCTGCCTCCACTTAAGTCAATTAGAGATAAGGAGAAGCTGACATTTCCACAACCTGCCTTATCACGCTGCTCAAAAAACAGCTCAGATTAAAATGTACAAAGATGATTTCTTTAGTCCTTCTCCTCCTCCTCTACCTTCTTTTAATCATGACGAAGAAAGCTGACAGTCCAAACTGATGGTGGAGATGCACACTCTAGCCTGGGGCGACCAGCCATCCTGAAATACCCGACCTGTCAGTGTGAACACTGCTGCAGACCGGGGCTCTTGCTGGATGCTGGGGGGCAGAGAAACATTCGACCTATGCCTCGCTTTGGGGCCGATAATTATGATGCAGTAGAAAGGGTAACCTACAGCCAAGACATCGGTACGATGCTGCCTCATGCACAAATTAACCTCTTTGGCCCTTAGCTTCTCTGAGCCTCAGTTGCCTTACCCGTGAAAGGGGGCAGCCCACAGGTACTTCTGTGAGGCTCAAGAGAAGGCAGGTGTGTTCAAGTGCCTGATACAGAGGCTGCTTAATCCATGTTTTGGTTGAATCAGAATGCTCTGGGATTCACATGTTTTCACATTTCACATTCACATAATTTCTGAATGGAGAAAGGAGACAGCTCACAAATGACCCCATCTATCATAAACATTTCTACTTGTTGATCATAGGCCTTTATTCCAGGCAATTTAGATACACATTACCACTAGAGCCACCCAGCACATTTGCTAGTGTGATCTCCACTTTAAAATGGGGAAACCGGAGATCAGAGAGATTAATTAACTTGCTAAGGTTCACCCATCTGGTGAATGGAGAGCTGGGATCTGAACCCAGAGCCCATTATCTCTCCATTACCTCCTGCCCCAGCGGTGTTGAGCAACCATGGGAAAGAGAACAATTGCCGTCTCGTGACCTTCACAGTGAAGAGAGCACTACCTTATTGACACTGGCCTGGGAATGTATTAGCAATTTTCCAAATTTGCCGACTCCATTAGCTAGGCGTTTTCTAGCTACCTTTGACTCCTTGCCCACCCAGCCTCTGGGAAATGCTGAGGACAAGCCTCACACAGTCTCACTAGCCACCTCCAGGTCCTTTTCCACATCATCACTCAGTACGCCGCCTCTCGCATCTGGCCTGCCACCCTTTCTCACAACCACTACTGGCAGACAATGGCTGATGTTAACACGGTGCTTACAGCATCCAAGAGCTGTGCTGGGGTCTGTAATTATGGCTAAAGCCAAGCTGTGGACCCTGGGTGCACTACCGAGATCCTCCTCCAATGAGAACGCGGTGCTCCAGCCGCCAGGAGTGGCAGAGGCAGGTGCCACTCGCCGCCAGCCCCCTCAGGAACCCTCTTAGCTGGAGAGAGCCATCTTACTCAAGGGTCTTTCCTCTTTCCCAGGCCGCCCACGCAGCAGTAGACCTGGCCACCTCAGCCTGCTGGGGGTTACTCTGAAGGGCCGTTGTCAACAGAGGCTCCTCCCTGTGGAGTACACGGAGGGGGTATTGGCCTCACCATCACGTTCACATTGTCTCTTGTCCAGTCCTGCTTCCTTACTCACCTTTCCACAGGTGTTCATTTCAAGGACACTCCTCAGCTAACAACTTTTTGCTAATTTCTATCTCAGGCTCTGCTTCCTAAAGAACCCAATTTCAGGGTCAGGTAGGTCCTCCTAGCAACCACACTTTAGAGTTGAAGAAACAGTAATTGGTTAATAAATTGGTTGTGTTAGAAACCAGATTAGTCTTAGACCAAAACCCCACATACACTCTTTTGTCTTAACAGGTTTTACTTACATGTACCTGCTATTCACTGTATGTACTACTGAATTTTCACTATTTCCTACCCTGAAACTGTCATTTCTCCGTTCATCCGTTCAATCTGGGAATGACTGTGGCAGATTAAACATGGCCACAAATTATTCAATAGCCCCACCATTGAGAGATGGGTTCCAGCTATGCTTTCTCTGAATCTGACCCAGCCTCCGTGCCTTGATAGACCAACTGAGGGTAGCAGTAGTGACCTTGTGCCAGTGCAGGCCCAGCATGAGAAAACTGACAGCATCCATCTTGGTCCCTTTGGAGTTCTAGGTTACTACATCAAAGCCAGGCACCCATCCTGGAGAGATCACATAGAAATGGACAGGAAAAGAACCCCAAGTGAATATGATGAACATGATCTTACAAAGCAACAAGATATGTGAGGAAAGCTCTCTTGAACCCTCTAGATGTACCTATGCAGTCACCAGCCAAATACCACTAACTGACCCTAGTTCATACAACATGAAGCAGAAGAATCGTCCAGTTGAGCTCTGACCAAATTCCTGACCCACACATCAGGATGGTTGTAGTATAGTTTAACAACAACTACTAGATGACAGGCATACCTCCCGACTTACTTTGAGAAGCCCTCTACCCTTGTCTTCAATCTCATGGCTGCTGGAGACTTTTTCCCTCAGGTACACTACTCTGCCCAGCATCTCAACACTCCCCAACCCCATCCTTCCTCTTTATCTTCACACTGACAAAGAAAACAATTCACACCTAAGTGTAATTCACTGTCTTTTCTGGACTTTCCAAACCTCACAAACGAATCATCAACATATACGACCTCAGCTTCCATACCACCCACTTCTTTGCTGGCCTTTGAAGTCTGACTTCTATCTCTTCCATTCTTTGATTTCAGAGTCTTGAAGTTTAGTAGATGTTTATGAATCACAATGTCTGGTGGCATTTTCTTAGTTTAAGTGACACTTGCTTTTGGGAAGCCATTCCTGAAATTCACCTCTACAGACTAGCATTACAACTGCTGGCTCTCCTTTATGAGGACTTTCAGCATGCATTCATTCATGCAACACATATTAATTGAGAATCTGTGCTCAGATGCTCTCTGTGACTGAAGGTTCCCAGACCACTTAGTAGCCGAGAAAATGTCTGAGTCAGAAATGGGGAGTCCATTTACACGGTCATAACCAATCTCACCTAGATTTTAAAGATCCCTATAGATGATTTCCTCACCAGTTCCTGGGACCAAGGCTGTCCTGAGCTTTGTCCTTCTGGTCAGCTGGGTAATTCCTGTCTCTGGCTCCATATCACCAAATACTGATTCTTGGGTCTTGCTTCTGGAGATTCATTAGTCTGGGGTAAGACCCAGCAAACAGTGTATTTTAAAGGGTTGCTGAGTGGTTTTAACACACAGCTGGAGCTTGAGAGCCATTGGCTGAACTAAATCCCTCATAATGCAGCTTAAGATTGTCTCTTGCCCATTGCTCTATGAAGGCAGACAAAAGCACTGGTTGGAGAATGTTTTAGACACTTCAAGTTTTCCTGAAATCTCCTTGCAGCTTTTCTGTCCCACGTTAAATGATCCCAGTTCTTCCAACCTTTCCACATAGGTCTTATTTGTAGCACTTTAATCACTCTGTAATCTTGTTTTGATTTAGCTCAAATAGGTCTGTTTCCCTAGAGAAAGCGTTTCCAAGTTAGATGCCTCTGTTTTACAGAAACACATAACCCTGATAGCTCATCAATTCAACTGTGCATTGCACAGAAGTTGCAATGAAATGCATATCAGTAAAGGCTTCAGCAGATCATTTTATTTTATTTCTGCACTTACATTAGCTAAAAAGGAAACACCACACAAATCAATGGATGGGCTTTTCCCCCGTTGTCCCTCAAATACTGTTAGCAAGGCATTTGGTCATCTAATTCATGAACCAGCTGATTTGTATGGAGCTTGACTTTGGTTCTCTCAAATCTCCTACCCTTCTTCCAGTAATTATTGGTAACTTCCAGTTATCAATAATCCTAAGAAAAAAAAGACTTGCTCAGAAGCCACCCTGTATATGCTGGACTTGGAGGGACAGGGAGATCCTGGATGGCCCCAGCAGTTAATCAAAATACACCCATGAGCTTGATTAGCAACCATGAAATGACCCATCGCTTTCTTTAATCCAGGAAACCAGAGCCACTCTTTGCTGTTGTATTTTCATATATATCTGTATGGTCTTCTTTCATATAAAAGACAGCAATTTAAATTTTACTTTGCATATGATTCCAAAAGAAGTTGAACCTATTATTATATTAGAAAGGAGAGAAACATGGATTGATGGAAAATTCAGATATAAAAGTCTTCAAAGATCACACAGGGGAAGCAGAAGGTAGTGATGTATGGCTATAGGGTTCTTAATAAATTAGGAGTTGAGGCAAGCATATCTTGACTCAAATATGTGCAGATCCCTTTTAGCACATACTTGGACTGAGGGGTGCCAAGCGGTAGTTTTCAGGAAAAAAAAATTTCCCTTTAAGAGTAGTATACGTATAAAGCTTTTAACCCATTCAGTTGTCAAGATAAAGTAAGGGCATGGCAATAATGACTGGCAGCTGTCATAAGACACAAAGGATAGAATCAAAGTTAAGCATCATAGATCAATTTTATTTGGGTGGATTTTTAAAAAGCTTTTCCTGCTCCCTGAGTTTCTAAGAAAAGAGTCAAGATCTAAGGATGTTCATAAATCAAACTGCTGCCTTAGACACCACCTACGGATGGTGAACAAATATTAAAGAGAATTGACATTTGTTGTTTCCCAGAGTCCTTTGAACTTCTTGATGGAATGGAGCCAACAGACTCCTGGCTTCAAATTTCATCTCTACCATTTATAAGTTTTATGGTCTTAGGACAGTCGCCTAAATTTTTCAAGCTTAGCTTTTTATCTTAAAATTGTGATAATATCTGATTGTCAAGAGGACTCAAGAGAATCTTTATGAAGTACCCAGAGCTGTTCCTCCACACATAGGATGCTCAGTAAATAATAATAATAATAACACTATTATTAATATTATTGGCAGCCCTTACATTACCAACACTAGACAAATTATAAGATCACTCAGAAATTTGATGTTGTATTATCTGGTGATTCTATGATGCAAATATGAATGGAGACAGAATTTGGAGACCCTACTCACCACCTCCTAGGTACCCCATGCAAGATATTGCCTCTTATGGAGACCTACAGGTAAAGAAGAGTTGGGTTCATCAGAACTAACTGCATGCTTCCCCACCAAGCAGGTTTCTTGTCCTAGTGAAGTCTTAGGTGGGAGAAGGGACCAGCAGAAGTTAAGGAGAAATATGTCTCAAGATCTCAATTTTGAATTCAGGGTTTTTCTCCATGCAGCCAACCCTGGAAGTAGCTAATCTGATTACTGTTCAGAAAAGTAGGGGAGGCATAATATTTACCTAATGCTACTTCAACATACTAAATGACAAAACTCCTGATTTTCATTCATTTAGTCTCTGTTAAAGGCATCAGAGGTTATTTGCTGATGCTACTAAAGAGAAATAAAAAAATATATAGCTGCATTATGGGATGCTTGGAGTATGTTACATCTGAAATGCCCCTGAAATAAGCTTTAGAAAACATGTTGTTCTAATTAGTTATTATGATCAGGTATCTATGGAAACAGCTATATATTTGTCCTTAAGCCAGACAATCATTTACTCATTTAATAGCATACAATCCACACAAACCAAGCTTACTGCATATATATATATATATATATATATATATATATATCTCAGCTCCTTGCAACACGTGCAAATACAGTGCAGAAAATAAAATGAAAATAAACAAATGGAGGGAAGTGGGGCTGTTACACTGGGATGGTGCCCTGCCTACAGTGAGCAGTAACTAAGGAAATCGAAAGGCTCAAAGTTGATTTTATTCACACAGCATCAGTTTTGAATGAGCTCAATGAAATACCTTCCCAATGGTGTAGCAGGGGAAGAAATTGTCCTATTAGAAGCACCGCTTCAGCTACATTATGGGTTAAATGGGTTAACTGGGCTTTTGTTGAATGGCCTTGTAACATAGTAACCATTTATAACATAATTTCTATGGGAGAATGTGTCCTGAATTCCAAGTACTCAACTCCTGAAACACAGCTTCTGGGTGTGATGAAGACTTCCTGTGTCCTTAGGAAATAGCCAGGTGAAGTAGGAGAAGCCCTAGGGTTAATGTCCACGGATCTGGGTTCTAGCCCTTCCCTTGCACTTAAAACGTGACAGATTGGAGACTTTCAACTTCTCTAGGCTTAGCTACGTCAGCCATGACATGGAAAAGGTGTATCTTTTTCATCTAGAATATAAGCTCCACCAGGGCAGAAGCACGCCTGTCTTAACCACCTCGGCTTCCCCAGCCCCTCAATAAATATTCGGTGAGTGAAGGAAGAAATGAATAATTGCCTACATCTCAGCTTTGTAAGCAGAATCAAATGGGATAATGCATGTGAAAACAATTCAAGAAGCTGTAAAATGGAATACAAATGAGAGACATGATAATTATAACCTATTGTTACAGACAGAATGTCACCTTCTGTGCGTTCCATGTAAATGAGGATGTTTGTGTTCGTGCTAATCCGAATGGCTGAGCCGATATCCAGAATACTGAGTGCTACAGATGGGCTATGCAGCCTCAGAGAGCAGCAGGGGCTGGTGCTACAGGGAGGGGTGGGGGAGTGGGAAAGTGAGGAGGGAAGTTAAACAAGGGAGCACTTTGGCTGGAAAATGGGCTAATTAGGCCCAAGGGCTGACAGCAGGCAAATATAGGTATCCTTGTCTTTTCAAGAACCATTCCATGGACCAGAAGGCTATTCTCCCTGAGCCTGTGCAGAAACAAAGAAAAGCTAGACCAAAGAGACTGGCTTCCACTCTGGTTGTCTTTTTTTTTTTTTTTTTTTTTTTAAAAAGAATGAAAGTGAAAAAATGAAAGAGCAGTGCTTGGCCAACGTGTTAGGAAGGACACAGGTAGGGCATACATAGAAAAGAGGATTTAACATGTAAGTGACTGAAGCAGAACTCGACTGGGTCCCCCCATACCACAGTTTGCCAGCCTGCGGATCATTTTTGCCTGTTAATAATGACTCTTGTGATTACGTTGTTGGGGTGCCCTCAGTGCTAACATTCAGGCTGTGAGTCAGGGGAAGGAAAGAGCGAGCATGAAAAGGAAAAGTTATCTTAGGACGGTGACCCCGGAGTCTTTGTTTGGCATGTGACATGGGCATTCAGAGTCCGGTTTTTCTACACATTATTCAGAATCTTTTACAAGCATCTCTGGTACAGTCAAGCATCCCTTTGCAGGGCGTGATTGGGATATCTATAAACTGGGAGCCAATCAGCAGCTCAGACCTTAGCCACAGCATAGACAATGAGAAGGCAGGCTCTCTGATCACTGCCCAAAAGATTCCACGCCACAGCTGGGAAAGACTCTCCAGTCAGCTGGCTCATCTCCCCTGGAGCAAGCATAGAGCTACTTCCCATGGTGACCACCATATCAAGACAGATAGCCACCTGACAGGGCATAGTCACCTTTCCTGCTCCAGCAACCAACCCTGAAATGCAATCTAAAATGGCTTTATATCTACTTTTGTGGAGCCCAGTTAAAAGGGCCCAGGAGGAGGCAAAAAGAGTCTCTTCTACATTACAGAAGAGAGAAAAAGACAGAAAGATGACCTTCTCCCTGAGTACTTACACAAGACATTCTTCTATGCCATTTTTCAAGTTCTCCCTCCCCCAGTGTCAGGCTAATACAATATATATTTTCTCATGATGCAGGGTGCAACTTTTCAAGAGGGATGGGGTCATCCTGTGGAAAGGGCACAGGCTGGCCACTCAGAAGCCTGAGGCTGGAGCTCTAGCAATTCTTCCCTGTCCCTGAACTAACCACCTCAGAACCCAAGCCTCAGGTTTCCATCTGTTCTGTGAAATAAAACAATACTTGCCTGCTGCTCCACAGGCCCATCGTGTAAATCCAAGGAGATAATATATGTCAAAGCACTTTGAGAAATTAAAAGCCCACTCTAGAAATAAGCTATTGATTAAAGGAAATCTAGCAGTACCTTCCATCCCACAGTACCTTCCATCCCGCAGTACCTTCTCCAGGCCTAGCACATTTACTTTTCAAACAAACGAACAAATGCACACAGCTGTTAAGGGGACAACTAAGTTCTATCTAGCACTTTGGAAAGGTTACAAAGTTCAGCAAATTGTATTTTCTCTCTTTCTCTCTCTTTGACGATTTACTTATTTACTTGGGGAGGGGGAAGGGTCACAGAGAAACCTAAGCGGACTCTGCACTGAGCGCGGAGCCTACCCGGGTCTCAATCTCACGACCCTGAGATAAGGAGCTGAGCCGAAACTAAGAGTCAGATGCTTAATTGACTGTGCCACCGGGCGCCCCAAATTGTTCGTATTTTCTAAACCCAGTGCCATATGGGTCTTCTCTTCGTGACTATTTTCCTACCTAGAAACTGGGTAGAGAATAGACATTTGTTCAGTGTTACCATGGCGGGACTCAGCATAATTAAACAAAAATGACTGTAAATTAGCCTGGGCATTCACAGGAAGCTTTATATGTGCAATCTCTCTGAAGCATTCCTCATTTCTATGCTTAAACACCTGATCCAGTCAAACTGGCCAAATGAGCAAGAGGAAAGCTCTGATTCTAGGGCCATAACTCTGTAAGTTCATTAACTGTGAATTATTGTTTTGAACTGGGCTTGGCTTCCAAGGCCAGAATCACACATTCCTAAACTAATGTGCCTGACACCAGCAGAAAATGATCTCCACAATTCTCACCTTGAACTCATAGAGAACTCCTACCTCATCTGTTACCTGCTCTCTGGGTAGGTGACTCTATCCAAGTCTGCAGTTTTGCCTTTAATTATCCTCCACATTAAAGGGTTGAGGAAGCATTTAAGTGGGAGAGGAAAATACACAGCACCAAATTATTCAGCAGGTGAGTCCATGTTCAAAGGCAGGGAGGAAACACCGCATAATACGGGCAGAGAGCTCTCTTCCTGGTAATATTCTCTAATGCCACAGACTCTCCCCCAGGCCAGGTATGGGTATGAACAGATAAGGCAGCCCTACTGTGCACTGGCCACTGGGATGGACACTTGGCATACGTAAATTAATGGGTTCCCATATCTGCATTTTAAAGTCTGCTTTTCCAAGCCTGGCACTAATACCAGAATTCATAATAGCTCACACCTCATGAGAGTTATTCCATGCTGGACAGTCAGCTGAATGCTTTGCATGGTGCTTCCCATTTGAATTTTACAGCACAGTAAGGCAGATCTTAAGATTGTACATGCTTACAGATAAGGAGGCAGGAACTTAGGAAAAAAACAAAGGGTTTGCCAAAGAAGGCACCCATACATATCAGGGCAGGCATTCCTGCCCCACATTTTCTGACCCTGAAGACTGTGACCCTTCTCCTTCATCAGCTGAAGCAGAATCCTAACTGAGAATGAAATCAAGTATTTCTGTTAGGGGCAATTTTCTTTTGCTCTCTCCCCTGGGACATTAGTGACGGTGTAAGCTGACTTACTATTATTATTATCATTATTAATACATTATTAATAAATTTTCAAGGGGAACCTGATGCGAGGGCTCCGGAGCCTCCTCCCAGAGGCAGGAGACAAAGTGAAAATACTGGTGTCTATCAGGAAGGCAATGGAGCTGCAGGAAAGGGTACATTTGATTGTCTTCCCCCTGGGCTGGGACTTGGCAGAAAGCCAGTTCCCAACATAATAAAGATAAAACTTAACCTCTGGCCCTCCACCACCTTTATAAATCTCCCTTGGAATCTCAGTCCGTCAAGGTCTTTGCACAACAATGCTTATAAATACGCTTGGCTTCCAAGGACTCTGCCCAGGCAGCCGGAGACACCTTACCATCCCCGCCCCCATAATCAATATTATCATAGGGTTAAAAGGTAATCATAATACTTTAGATCCTTAAGCTCCTTTGAGCCTCAAAAAGTTCCAAGCACTTTCATATTGGTTCTTTCATTCTATCTTCCCACATCTCACAGTGGAAGGAGGAATTAAGGAAGGAAGCTGCTATCATTCCTTAATCCCATCTCTCACAAACTTGAAATTGGAACACCATCTCATAAGGAAGCAGAGCTGACCCTTGGCTTGTGTTCGAAGGTCTTTCTCTGTCTTTGTTCACTGTTTGTGGTCCGGCTGGCTGGGCACCTTCATGGTGTATTGCCATCTCTGTATTCTGCTCTGGAAATCCCAGAGTTTGAATGCAGAGGTCCTAACACCTTCTCTGTATGCTCAGCACAATGCCCTCCAAGGGAATTGGAGGTGAAGGGAAGTTTCCTACGGATAACACTGTCAGGCCAGGCTGTTTCTTTCTAAAAAGGAGGTGCTACCAATGCGAAGTGTTGACCTCACTTTGCACTTTGGGTTCACACCCTTAGCAGTCAATGGGACCCTTTTTATGCATTAACACAGTGCAGCCTGTGAGGTCCGGAGGAGGAGCCCGAGGGTGGGGGAGATGGAGGCTTCCCTAAGGAAGTGAGAAAGATACAGCCTCATAGACAGAAAGGATGCATTCACAGAATAGAACAAGATGCTGAATGAAGCTGGAGAAAAGGGTTAGAGAGGACAAGACAGGATATCAGGACCTGTCCTTGGTGCAGGCTCAGAATCTATCTCCAAGTCTCAGTGATGCCTCATGCAGGGCTAGCAAGCAAACTGCTAACTTGGGCAATTCATCTATGCTAAGGGAAGGGAAACCTTCCAGATGGCAATTTAGGGCCAACACAAGGTGAGAACAGAGTGTGGGGATGTCCTTTTAGGAACTAGGCAAGTGACAGGATGTCCTTCTACCCCAGTTGTGGATCTGGGTCTGGCAGTTGGCTACAGAGAGAGAGGGAGAGGACTGACAACAAAGCAGAGCAGCCTGGAATGTGACTGTACCTGCCAGGTCTGGGGAGTGATCTCGTACCCAGCACTTGAATGCCTTCCTTCTCTGAGTCATGAGCTCAAGAACCCAGAGCTGGAGTCCAGCTCTGGATGAATCTAGCTAGAACCCAAACTAACAGAGCCCAAGGAAGGAGACTCTGGCCATTTCACACTGGGCCCGCCCTTCAGAGCCTGAGGCTTTGAGCAGTGAGCATAGCTGCAGGAGGTGGCCTCTGGGCTCTTCAACCAGGGGAAATCTCCAAGGTCCTGAAGTCTGGGGCCCTCTACCAGGGCTTGGTCTTTAGAGAGCCCCTGCCAGGGCTGGGCCGAGCAAGGGAAACGAAGAGCAAAGGCAGCAAGCAGAGGCCATGGCCATGGAGACCTTGTGACTGAAGGTAGGCAGCAAGGACACAGAGACTTGAAATGTATTCAGAAAGAGAACCAACAAGAGACACATGAGCAAGCACATAACAAATGATTTCCGTCATCAATTCAGCGCACACTTCAGCGTGCGTGCCGCGGATGGCTCTAGAATGAAACAACAACCCAACGGTGAGGCCCATTCATGTCCCCCAGGCGCTCATTCCACTCCACTCCTTGATAAAAAGAGATTCGGCCACCAGACCCGGGGTTCAGGTGGGCTATGCAAGGTGGAGCTGGTAGGTCTCTGTGCTGGGCTGGTGCTTCATTATCCAGCTCTGTTACTCTTCTCCTTTCCCCTTCCTGTACCAGCAGAATCTGTTTGGATGGCAGGGGGCCTGCCCTTGCCATATGACTGGAAATCCTGGGCCACTGAGCTGGGCCGCGTGCCTGTCCCTCCAGGTGTGGGTCAGGCCCTTCTGCATTCCTGCTCTGCACGGTCACCCTCTGCCACAGAGATTGGCTTTGCAAAGTGCTCCCAGTTATAATGGGCTTTAGTAAATGCCTCTGTTTGTGCCATAAGAGCTGAGGATTGTGGGGACAGAATGGAACTAGATGTTGCCTGTTTACAAGTGTGTGAAAGGAGGAGGTGGAGAGCTCAGCTGCCAGGTGCCTCAGCTCATGATTGCCCAAGACAATAATCCCATCTTTCTGGCTTCCTGCAATTGGGGATGGAGAAAAATCAATCCTAAGCAGAGATTGGATGCAGTCATGTAATATGTATAACCTTGGGGTTTTTGTTTTGTTTGGGTTTTGCTTTTTATTTATTTATTTATTTATTATTTTTTGAAGTGCCAGCCTGAAGTCAAGCTTAGGAGGCCTTAGGCTTCCCATTGAAGGCTGGAGGTATTGGCGGTGTTGTATTCACACTGTCCTGAGGCAGGGAGGGAAATGAGGGGTGTATTGGAGCTTGCCGGGTGATAGCATGAATGTTCTGGGAGCCCTGGCCAGACACAGGCCAAGACTGAGGGTCTCTGGCAGCCAGGCTGCCTTCATTTCACTTTGATTCAATTAGGTCTGGGGACCGCTTCCCACGGGCGGCTGGCCCAGCCCCGCTTGCTGGGCTCATCTGGCTGGCTCAGGCCCTGAGAAGGTGGCTTGGCTCCTCCTGAACTTCTGCTGCTGGTTGGGAAACTCATGTCCACCAACTACCTGCCCTCTCTGCTCAGATGCATCTACATTTGTTAGGGGTCTCCGAGGAATGTCAGATGAGTCTCTAAAAGCATTGCTCAGAAGACCACATGGTCTGGAGCTCAGGACTAATAAAGTGTCTCCATGGGCACTTGATCCTCTAAACAGCTCTGGAGGGGGCTCATTCTCTTCAAAACTGTTTCAGCCTAAAGATCTGGAGTTTCCAAGACATTAAGTGATTTTCCCCAACCTCACAGAAAGTTGGAGGTAGAACCTAGGTTACAGTATGATGTGCCAGGTTCCTTCCATACTGATGGCCCCTGGCTCCTTCCAGAGAATCGGGGGGAGGACTTCACAGCAGAGCACTCTTCTCACCGGCTAGTGGTCCCTGCAAACCGGGTCCAGCCAGGGCTGAGCAGAAGGCAGAGCCCTGGGCCTGCCACCCCAGACATTGGCTGCTCCATCTCCCCACACGCTGCTGGATGCTCAATCCCAGAGCTACAGGGACCAAATTCTCAAGAAAGGGAAAACACGACCTCCACTTACATTTCACTTCCTTCCTTTCACCCCAGACATTGGCTGCTCCCGTTCCACAGGCCTCTGGGACTTTGAGAAAGTTCTAGTGATAGTAAAATGAAAGCCATGATAGCCAAATGTTACTAATAGTGACATGGCAGGTAGTCATGTTATTCAAATTGGGGGAAAAAAATGAGACTCAAGTTACTAGATACTTAGGAGAGATGAGTAAACTGACCACAGTCTTAGAACCTGAAACTTGGAGCTTGATTTGACCCGAGGGCTCTCTGGCTGCAAGCCCTGTTTTTTTGAATGGCTTTGGAAAGGAGAAAAGGTAATCTAACCCATCCATTTCCCATGTCTACCAGAGAATGACACAGGTCGGGTGCCTTTACCCTGGAAAATGCCCCCTGAATAGGTTCTGTCTCTTTCAGGTGGAGCCATGGAGCTCTTGAGCCAGGGTTTGAGAGTGTGTGGCAAGCCTGCTGGGGTTGGCAGGTTCAGGGAGGAAGTGAGTGTGAAGCCGGGGTGAGAAAGGAAAGACCCCACATCCCAGGGCTCAGTCCCAGCACTGGAACGGCACGGTTTCTCTCCGAAGTGGAGAAGTCTGGATCTTTTCATGTAACTTGTGAATTGCCATCCTGACAATGGCCGTGTGCCCCTCAGTCCCACAGTCTTCATCTCCCCACACGCTGCTGGATGCTCAATCCCAGGGCTACAGGGACCAAATTCTCAAGAAATGGAAAACACGACCTCCGCTTACATTTCACTTCCTTCAAGAAGTCTTCTCCGATTCTCCTGCCTAATGGTTTGGTTCTTTTTTGATGGCATGTGGCGTTTGTATCCGTATCGTGCGAACTGGCATCATCTTATTTACTGGCCCCGCTCTGCATGAAGCAGCGAGCCCAAGATGGAACTTTATTATTTAAATAGCTTCTAGTTCTGTAAATTTGGTCAAAACGCTGTACCTCTTGAGCCTCCATTAGCTTATCTCCAAAGATAAGCTAAATATCATCCCAACCCTCTCTTACCAGTGGAGAATGGAACGAGCCAGTAATCTGAAAATATTCCATGCTATCAAGAGCCATATAACGACAATTACTTTGAGGTTTAACTTATGGAAATACCCTGCCTTCCCAGGAAATTGGCGAGCGACTTGAAAACTAGATCGGGTTTTTATATTTATATTTCTTCCCTAAGGTCTGGTTATAAAAACATTGATTGGAATTGCTTGCTGAAAGCTTGCCCTTAAGAAGCTTACACTCTGGGATGGACAACAGCGTGTTCATGGTGCAGTGAATGAATCCACTGCATCATCATCTGGGGGAGGAAGGTGGCAAGCAAGCAAAGGAAGAAAAGAAAGGCAAAACCAGAGAGACCTGACAGACATGATGCAAGGACAGAGTAAAGAGGAGCTTGAGATGGGGGCACCTGGGTGGCTCAGTGGGTTAAGCCTCTGCCTTCAGCTCAGGTCATGATCCCAGGGTCCTGGGATCAAGCCCCACATCAGGTTCTCTGTTCAGCAGGGAGCCTGCTTCCCCACCCTACCCCCTGCCTGCCTCTCTGCCTACTTGTGAGCTCTCTCTCTGTGAAATAAATAAAATCTTTGGGGAAAAAAAAAAAAAAGAGGAGCTTGAAATGGAGTGCTTGGCACGTGCCCATGGACCAGGCACCCTTGTTAGGCAGTCCTTGGGTAGACCTCCAATTTAAGACCATTCTTCAGTGAAGCTTTCCTTCTGAGATACCCTGCCCCAACCAAAGAGGGAAGGAGATTGTGCCTACCTTCCTGGAGAGCGCCCCTTGGTGCAGTGGTGGAGAAGCAGGTTGGATTTAAATCCTGAAATCTGGGTTTGAGGATTAAGTCTGCAACCTAATACTAGTGTGTCTAAGAATTTTTTTTTCCAGGTTTCAAGAGTTACCATCCTTCTCTAACATGGAAAAACTACAATCTGCTCTTTCTCATCTCTTGTGGTGATCTAATGAAACTGGAAAACTGTGTACTAACATAGGGACCTAGCTTCATGGGGAGTGTGTGCTTAGAGGGTAATTGATCTCAACATAAACTATCATATGCTTTTTAACAGTGATTTTACTCTGAGGCATCAATTCTAATCCCTTAACAGGATGAGTCAATTGCATGTTTCTCCATAACAACCACCATGAATTTTATCTAGGTCCTGTTCCTTTAGACTCAAGATGACACATTTACCTTCCTATGGCAAATATCTTCAAGTCCTCTGCCCTCTTGCCCTCAGAAACAGAGGCCTTAAGAAACCAAATGCAAAGGAAAGGAGGCAAAGAGTAACGCATGTTTGCTAGAGGCCCATTGCCGCGTTTCCACCTAATGCCGTCTGGTTTCTCAGGCCCTGGGACTGTGATATTTTCTTGGCTTCTCTTGGCTCCCCAGGAAGTGAGTAACTCATCCTGAACTAGGTCTCCAGCAGGCCCTCAGCGGGCCCAGCACACGGCCCGCACCCCCGAGTGAGGCCTCTCTCACTGTGGCTTCCTCTCCTCCTCCTCAGAGCGACTTGGAGGATTTATAGGGCTGTCCCAGCGACACGCCATCTCAGTAACTGCAGAATGGCAGTTGTAAAAAATCCCATTTGCCAGGGTATTAGAATCCCATTAGCACTCCCGATGGAGAAATAACCTCGACCCTTCAGAAGGAATTAAAGATATTCGGGCACCAGCATTTGGAGTGTTATAGGCCCTTCCCCTGTTTGGATGATCACACCAACAGACATAAAGCCTCAGGAACCAGATGTCCTTGGTCCATAAACCCCTTGAGAAAAGTCCTAGGAATGATGTATGAAAGGGCCTCCAGTCCCACAAAGAAGCTCCAGAATAATCACAAGGAGTAATTGACATGGGCCCTCGATCTGTCCGCGCTGGGGAACGAGACATTTTAGAAGAAGCTGGGTTTGGACGTCAAATTTAAAGATTCCCTTACAACCTCTTACATCTTTTTCCCCCCCCATTTCCTCCCATTCTAACTCCATTACTAAAGTGGTAATTGACATCAAACAGAAATACTGACAAAATTCTCATGCACATGAAGGTCAGAACAGAATCACCTGCAAAATAAAAGGATAATAACAGAGGAGCAGTGTTATGATATCTGGTGTAATCATGTCATTCTAGTGAGAATCATATGTTTCTTTATCAATAAAGAAACAGAGGCTCAGAGAGGTGAAGTAGCAAGCCCAAGATCACACAGCAGGTTAAATTAAAGTCTCCTCATTCCCAGTCTACACTCCTGCTAGTACCCTTTCTGCCAGGGAGGGGAAAGATAGTTCTCAGCTAGGCTGGTCTCTCATGTCCAGGCATTTCAGATCACGGGCTCTGAATACGCGGAGTGGCTGCCCATCTGTTTTCCATGTACGTGTGCGTGTATGTGTTTGTGTTTACTTCCTCACAGCACACGAGGCCACGGTGGCAAAGACTGATGTCAGGGAAGTCAGTTTTAAGGCCCAGAATTTACCATGTTTTGCTTTGTGGCCCAGGCCAGGTCATTTACCCAGTTTTGATCTTAGTCGGTTCATCTGTAAAATGAGGATAAATAAGGGCACGGTGTCGCTTTTCAGTGTTTTGGGGATCTTGTTCAAATAACCAACTGACTCAAAAGGTTTGGGGATGGAGCCTGAAGTTCCACAGCTTTAAATATTCCCAGGCGATCCTGATGCTACCGTTTCAGGAACCACATTTTGAAGAGCGAGGTCATTGGGTTTTGTAAAAATTGAAGACAGTGAAATCCATAAAGTCCTTAAGATAATGAGAATCATAAATCAATGCATGATAGTCATTCATATTACATGTTTGAGATTTAGAACTTAGACCACAGATTTAAGAGCATTTTTAGAGACCCACTATGTGCCGTGAACTGAGCTATACATATGGTGACACCTCTAACTGTGAAACTACTTCTGTATGACAGGTCCCGTGATCCCAGTTTCTTAGATGTGGTTCAGTGGAGCCCAGAGAGGTGAGTGACTCCCCCATGGTCACGTAGGTGACTCTGAGTCATCAAGAATGTCTTTCTACCCCACCTGCTGCAGGTACATAACATCCCCCAAGCTTCCTGTTCACAGCCTGTGTCTGCTTTCTGGCCCGGGGGTCAGAGAGTGTTGAGGACAGGGTCGATGGATTTCAATAGGGATATGTTGATTTGGAGACAGGAGTGCTAACCGCCAAAACAAGAAAGATGACTGCAGTCAGGCTCACGTGGGAGGGAGGCACACGTGCGGGCAGAGGCAGTGGGAGGGGGTGGACAGACTGACAGCAGGACCAATGGCAGGGAAGCTACAGATCAATAAATAGACAGATATCCAGGAAGTCTGACGGCTGACAGACGTGTGGGGGTGCACCAGCACCCAGATGGCTGCGGAGTACACAGAGCAGGCAGTTCGTCAGAGCTGTAGATGTAGGTAGAGGTAGACAGGCCCAGGGACAAAGAGTAAAGTGGCACATGTGATTTTGGCAGTGCCATCTGTGAGTGAAAGGACCCCAGCTCAGTGTGGAATGGATTCCAGATTCCATTTGGAACAGGGAGTGGGCGGTACGGTGGCCCTCAGTGATTTTTAAAGCCCTTCTAGTTCTCTGCCAAGAAACTTGATCTGGGAGTCATTCCTGCCAAGCCCCAAGGGGTTAACCAGAGCTGAACTGGGTGACTGCAACTCTGATTTGAGGGCATCCCCCTGTCAAGAGAGGAGATGTGTCTGTGTGTGTCCCCACACATACAGTGGATCTGCACTCTGAAGTCAGAAATGGCCACAGACCTCCAGAACAAGCCAATGTGTGTGTGTGTGTGTGTGTGTGTGTGCGTGTGTGTGTGTGTGTGTAGGGGGTACTGTGCAGCACAGAGAGTAACGGGAGCACAGAGGCAACTGGTGGGGCTCTGCACCAGGCAGGCCCAGATGTGGAGGACAGTATTTAAAGTCGTGCATCAGAAGCAGAGAACCTGGGAGCAGGGGCGGGGGAGGGGGCGGCCCAGGTGGTCCTGGTGTGAGTGGACCTCAAGAGCCTGAGTCAAAGCAAGACAGATAGCACCTTTATTAGAATCCAGTCTATCAGAAAGGCATGGCTCAGTCCCCTTTGCTCAGACCTGCCTGTTCTAGAATCACTAACAGTCCTTTGTGGTTGACAAGGTTGTTGATGACATCTGAATTAATCCCTCCACATATTAACTGCACCTTTATGTGGGTGGAGGAAAAGGTATAAGCATGCCACCTAGCCCAAGTTTAAGTTTATGACCTCAAATATCATCGCACCTGAAATTGCCAGTGATCCTGGGATACTTTCCCAGTAAATTTGCTTTTCCTTCCTCCAGAGAGGACTATCCTAGAGCTCCTGCTTTCTCCTTAAGCCTTCAAACATCCTTTTTTCCCTCAGGTAAAGATCTCACTTCTTACACCTTAGAGGAGCTAGAAACAATCAGAACAATGCTGCAATCTGTAATCTTTTCTCCCCAAATCTCCCACATACATATAAGTTCTACTGTTCCTCCCATTTCCACCAAATGAACTATTCCTACTTCTACCTGAAGACAACCCCTCACCTGTGCTCAAGATTCTTTTGTCATCCCATTTTGTTTTCCCCACTTGGGATTTTGTTCCTGCCTTTATTCATCTCTTTGTTTCTTCTCTCTTCATAGCTTCCCCTTTCCTGGAGAACCACCCTCTGCACGGGGACTTTGCAAGCTGACACCGTTTACTGTCTCCCCACTTCCCACCCCCGCCCAGAAAACAGGAACAAACTATATCAATTGAACAAAGGTGTCACCAAACTGTCCCAGAAAGTTCCCAGTGTTCTCTACCTGTAGATCTTACCCCATCTCTCCCTCATACTATAAATGCACTCAACAAAGATTTTGTTAAACACCTAGGAAGTAGCAGGTCCTGTTTGGGTACCAGGGATATGACTTATGAATTACACAGCAGAGGCCAAAGTACCAGTCCCTACGAAGCTGTTTCTCCGTAGGAAGACTAAGGTGGGAAAAGGAGTGACCTGGATAGAAATACGGCAGGGAAAGGGGCAGTGAAGGAGGGCCAGGGGCCAATTAGGGTTTGAAGTGGCATCTGTCCCACTGAGTGCTCACCCCGTTTGTCATGCTTCTGTTGCCTACCCTTATGGGACAGCACACACTCTTCGGTCTCCTCCCTCATTCGCTGGTTTCTTCTCTTTTTCCTGACCCCCTAGTCCTACAGGGCGTGGGTCCCTCCTCCCCTCCCTGTTCTGTCTGTGCTCTCTCTCTGGGCTCTTGTCCAGTCAAGGGCTTCAGTGTCATCTGAATCCTGATGTTTCCATCCTCCACACTTCCCTGAAGCCCAGACCCAAAGACCCAATGACCCAATATGCCCATCTCCACTGGAAGTCAACTGGTCATCTTAAGTTAACATGTTTGCAACAGAACTTTTGATTTCAGACTAATCCAATATATACACAGGCTCTCATACACACCTGTTCCTCTTCTAGTCTTTCATTTTAATAAATGATGTCACCATCTAACCAGCTGCTCAGGCTAAAACTCTGGTAATCAGCATTGATTCTGCTTTTCCTTAGCCCCTGCCACACACTCAATTCTATAGCATATGCTATCTTAACCAGCCCTCTAAAACACAGTCTGACCCATTTTGCGTCACCCCTACATCAACATTACAGTAGCCTTCCCTTAACTGTGGGGGATACACTCCAAGCTCCCCAGTGGATGCCTGAAACCATGGGTAGTCCCAAACTATATATACTATGTTTCTTCCTCTATACACACACTTAGGATAAAGTTCAATTCATAAATTACGCATAGTAAGAGATTAACAATGATAACTAATCATAAAATAAGTATACTGTAATAAAAGTTATGTGAAATGTGGCCTCTCTCAAAATATCTTACTGTACTGTACCCACCCTTCTTGTGATGACGTGAGATGGTGACGCACCTACGTCATGCGGTGAAGTGAGGGAGATGACGTGGGCCCTGTGATGTAACCTTAGGCTATTATTGACCTTCCGACCGCATGTCAGAAGAGGATCTTTGGGGGCGCCTGGGTGGCTCAGTGGGTTAAAGCCTCTGCCTTCGTCTCAGGTCATGATCCCAGGGTCCTGGGATCAAGTCCCGCATTGGGCTCTCTGCTCAGTGGGGAGCCTGCTTCCCCCCCACCCCGGCCTGCCTCTCTGCCTACTTATGATCTCTGTCAAATAAATATATAAAATCTGTTAAAAAAAAAAAAAAAAAGAAGAGGATCTTCTTCTGGATGGTGATTGACCCCAGGGAACTGAAACTGTGGAAAGCAAACGGAGTGAGCACTCGGGGGACGACTGTACCTCTCACTTGGACTGGCGGAGCATGGTTATTGGTCCTTTCAATGTCATTCTCTAAAAAGCAGCCAGAATGACCCTTTAAACATGTGCATCAGATTGTGGCATTGCTTTGCTGGAAATGCTCCAGTGGTCTCCCAGTACCCTGCAGTAGAGCCTGAACACCTTCTTTGGATGGCATCATCTTCTTGCAGTGGCCCTGCCTCCTCTTTAGACTTCTTTCCCCTACCGTGTGCCCCTCCCACTCCCCATGCTGCCATACAAGATGGGTTCCCAAATAGGACAGATCTTCCTCCCCATTCTCTACCTGGAACATTCTTCTTCTGGATATTTTACTGTCAGCTCCTTTTATCTGCCTGAAAGTTACCTCCACGGACCACTCAGCAGCTGCCATCACCCCTGACTCCCAGCCGCTCTGTGTTTCCTTCCTTCATATTCTTCACAGCACTTGCTGCTGTCTGAGGTGCATGGCTGGTGTCTCATTTCTGTTTGCTGTCTGTGACTCTCACCAGAAGGTAAACTCTATGAGGGCAGGCAGGCTGGACTATACATGTGTAAGAGGGCAGCTGGGAGGTCAGACTGCCTGAGTCTGGCTTCCAGCCGCACCACTTACTAACTGTGTGCTCTTAGGCAGATTTCTTCACCTGCCTGTGCCTCAGGGAGCTCATCTGTAAAATGAGGGTAATGATAATAGTGCCTACCTTGCAGGGATGTTGTGAGAGATGATAAATAAATATAGAACATGTGGAATAGAGCTTCATGGGGATTTTTACTCAATAAATATTCGTGGAATACATAAATCTTAGATCTAATGATTCCCTTGCGGATAAAGATCTAAAAAAAGAGGCAAATGCTCCTTTCTGCACAGGCACCTGCTGTCCGTGCTAACAAAACATGTAACCTGTCCAAAGAAAGAAAAAGGACGTGTGGGGTTCTCTCTCAGTGTGAGTCTACATAGTTGGTAGTTTGTGGGCACTGCAGGCATGAGGGGTCATGGCTGCTGCAGTTTGGAATCCCAGGCAATCAGCCTGTACCAGGAAAGAGCAAGCACACTAGTCCCCACATCCTAGCACCCAGGATGGTGCTCCTTTGGGGGTACGGCAGTGCTGGGAGTGTAGCAGAGCACCTGCAGGCTTTCTAGAGAATTCCACTGCGTCTACCCCTTCCAGTGACACACAGAACTTCTCAACTGTCCCGTGATTGGTGCCAGAGCACACATCACCCAGGGGTTTCATTTGCAGTAAGGTAGCTTCTCCAGGAGGTAAAATGATTCACAAAATATTAAAAGAGAAACAAATTAATGGAAATATGTATACAGCTGACCTACAGGTACACATCAAAAGCACAGGATCCTCTCGGAGCATATTAATGAAGGTAGAGAGGAACTTAATCTGGATTGGGGTCTCAGGAGATGTTTTTCCCCAGATGCAAAAGAAGCTTAGCATATTTTTTTAAAAAAATTAGAAAAGGCCAGTTTGGTTGGAGAATTGTGAGCAGGAGGGAAGTCGGTGAGACGAGGCTAGAAGGGCATGGCGAACAAGTTAGAGATTTTTGCAGTTTTTTCCTCAAGAAGAAAGGAAAGCCAATTTAGAGATTAAAAGAAGAAAATTAGATGATCCAACTTGGGTTTGACCAAGGTGATTCTGGCAAGGTGTGGAGAACGGATTGGAAAGAACAGAAGTGCTGGGCGGGAAGACCTTTAGGAGGCAGGTGAAGAGATCCAGGTGAAAGATTAGAAAGTCTTGGATGGGGGTGGTGACAACAGAGGTGAAGGGGACTCAGCAGGTGTAAGCAAGGTCCTTGAGCCGTTTCAGTGGCATCTGAACGTTGAGGAGTCATTACCATTAAGCCCATTTTAAAGATAAGGCTGAGGAGGCTCAGAGTAGGTGAGTACCCGGGTTACCTGGCTGTTATTGACAAGATCGTATTTAAGCTCATGTCTAGAGACCCCAAGAATGTTTTCTTTGTCTTCCACATTATTCACTCAAAAAAAAAAATATATATATATATATATATATATATATACACACACAGAACTATCAAATCCGTGCTGCTCTGAAATTACGGACACCTGCTTAGTGGACATAATGTCCTCCAGTGCTACATGAGCTGTGATAATCATTTTTACTTTACTGTTTAGCTCCTCTGGACTCCCGAGTAAAGTCCAAGTGCTAGAATGGAATGTCCCAGAGACCACTTGGCCAAGTGACACTGCTCTGAGGAAGGCAGAGCCAGGACCGGCCTCCTGCTACTGCAGAGAGCACAGGTCGCATCTCCTGCCTGGAACTGACACTGGCAAGACAATACCAGTTAGAAGTGCCCATGGCAGGAGCCGGCATCCTCCTGCTTACCAGCAGGTGCCTCCAGAAGAGGGCAAGCGAGAACAAAGAAGATCAAATGAGGAGCTGAGCGAGTGGTCACCCCCTCCTGGCAGCTCTGGTCCTGGCTCCCTAGCCAGCCCTCTTCAACAGAACTCCTTTTCAGGCCCCAGCTCAGCCCCACTGCAGAATGGGAATGAGCTGCTCATGTATATGCAAATGCCAAGATGGGAAGGCAAGCTGGGGGAATTAGCATTTTTAATGAAATGAGACCACAGGGAAAGAGCAGTCGTAACAAGCAATAACTTGCTGTGATTTTTTTTTTTTTTTGAGGAAAAAAGGGGAAAGGTCCCGACCCCAGAACAGACCTCAAGAGTCATCTGCAGGACTCAGAGGAATCTTATAATAATCTTACTAGAAATAATAACAGAATCAATAAAATAACAATACAAAATAATTAATATTATTTCAGTGGCTGCTCGTAAGCTTTCAATAAGTATTAGTTACGTGCCAAGGACTGTGTACACAGTCTTTAACCCCACTAGTGGGGCAGTATGATTATCTCTATTTTAGGGAACAAGGAGGCTCATTCTGTCACATCACCAGGATAGGGCCGAGCCAGGATTTGAACTCAGGTCTGTCTGACCACAGAACCCTTCCTTCCCCGTCAAAGCTACCTCATTCCACAGGTAGTTGTCAACACGGGTTGTACCATCCACAGCATCAAGCACCACCACGCGAGCTCAGGAAGGGCCTGTTGGCAGCAACGATCTCATGTCCCAACTGGGAGGATGGGAGACAGAGGCCCCACTCCACAGGGGTTGGTGTGGAATGGTGACAAAACAGGCAGCTCTCCTCCGAGAGGAGTTTCTCCTGCTAAACCTGAACAGCCTTGCTATGAAGCAAAGCCCAATCCCTGAGCTATCGATCACTCGCTGGAGAGATTCAGTAACAGCAAATCCCATCTGTGTTCAGGAGGGAGCCAGGAGAGAGAGGAGGGAGGTGTGACTGCCCCGTTAGGTTCCCTGGGTTCTGCTGTCTGGGGAGGGCAACGCAGAGACCCTCCGTGCCAGGTCTGACATTGCTGTCATAATTCCTATTATCTATGTATTATCTATGCTAATGCTGTTAATATCACTTGGTTTTCACTTCCAGGATAGGAGAGGTGGTAGATGCCTGCTGTCAGGCAAGGCGGCCACACACCAATTTGGGATTCATGTCAGGCACTAAGAGTTTTATTGAATGGATTATTGAACTGTAACAAGCTGAATGCTCCTGAGGAAGCTGATGAAGATCCTGGGTCTGGGTGACTCCCCCTGTGAAGGGGGCTTTACTCATCTTCACCCACTCAGCATTCCGTTCCCAAAGGTTTCTTGGGGTTCCTCCAGGTGAGTGAGTGATGAAGGGTATAGTCTGTGTCTGTGACCCACACCCCAGTGCCCCTTGTCCTTGGTTGTGCCTGCCTTTGACCTGCCTGAGCTTTGTCTGCAGGCAGAGAGCCTGCTGCCCACGGTCTTCAGGTAGGTCCTTCTCAAACTGAACACAACTGCCCAGAGGCCAAGGAGGATTTTGCTGAAATGCAGCAGACATGACAGGAGCACAGCTGCAGAGTCCCTAGGAAGTCTCCCCTTTAGCAGTCAGAGGCTGGACCCCAGCTGGTTGCCAGCAGGACCTTGAGAGCACATTCTTTGGGGCAAGAGGTGCGAAAGCCATTGCCTAGGTTATTCCCAGCCATGAACCCTCAATCTCAGAACAGGAAAGGACCCAAGAGTGCCCCCTTCTCCCTAGCCCTAAGGTGTGGAGGGTGGACACCCAGGTGGGTGGGGGAATTCCCTGAGAGAATCTCAGTCTCTAGTTAAGGGAAGGGAGCGATCTGTTTCATTCAGAACATTTGGTCAAAGACGACTCACTTCTATCCACATAAGTCAATTTCCCTCAGTCCTAAGGAGCTCAGTTTTGAACTCAACCAAACTCTCATGTTTGCCTCTCCTTGGAGTTGGAAGACCATTCAGCACTTTTTTTTTTTTTTTTAAAGATTGTACCTTTTTATTTGAGAAAGAGTGAGAAAATGAGAGAGAGAGCACATGCACAGAAGCAAGGGTGGTAGAAGGGGCAGAAGGAGAGGGAGAAGCAGATTCCCTGCTGAATGCAGAGCCTGAGACCATGACCAGAGCCAAAGCAAGACACTTAACCAACTGAGCCACCCAGACGTCCCAGGCTATTCAGACTTGTTGCAATCAGTTTTCAAATTCTTAGCATCGGTTTTGATAAACTGACGTAACTTTCCTCCCAGCCCCCAGTGTTGGCCTTTGCTAACAAAATCATCTTACCAGTGAAGTGGAATGCATCATTTTGCACATGGGGTACTGAAGCATTCTGTTCCTGTATCAATGGTCTTGGAGTAAGAATACAAAAGGTTTTCTAACCTGGGGCCTTTGCTGAGGCAGATGGGAGGAAAGCAGCTCCCACAATGGGAATAGGCATGGTAGCTGGGATGTCAGCCATGGTAGGGGCAGGGAGGGGGGAGCCCTGTCACTCCCTGGGTGCACTACCCTCCAATACAGCCTTGTTTCTGTGCCAGATGCTTCTGGGTGCCCCCCCAACCCATCACCAGGCTGTAGTCATGATGCCAGCACCCAGGAGAAGGGAAGCAGAGAAACCTCTGCTGTGTGGGAGGAAGTTCAAGAGAAACCTGTGGGAGAGAAAGTTTATTGGGCTGAGAGCGGGAGGCCAGGAATTGGACCAGGGCTCAGGCAGTGGTGAAGCCGGGGCCACAGGCCGTGGGCTCCTCCCCCCAGTCAGCGTGATTGCAATCAGCCCAAGAGCCTAAGTGCATTCAACAGAGCAGGTGAAAACATGCAATCTGCAAACTGCATGTCAAAAATCGCAAACCAGGACAACACAAACAACAGGAAGGGGAAAGTGGGGAAGAAAAACAACCCACAGCAGGCTTCCCCTAGCCTTCACCTGATGACCAGAGGAACTATGTGTGGAGGGTCACAGACTTCCCCCAAATCCCCAAACGGGTGTGCATGGGATGCCAGGGCGGGGGAGCTCAGAGTCAGCCGACATCAGCCCTTCAATCAGTCTGTTTTACTAGTAATTTCCCCTCATGTTTTTTAATTTAATTCTCGGCTTCCTTCAAATACCAGTCAATGAACCGTCCAAATTTCCTCCAAATACCCTTGAAAATGTTGAATTATGCAATTAAGGATGGTGTAATACAATAATATGAGAAGAAATGTTGTCATACATATTTTAATGAAATACACAGGCTTGGGAGGGATTGAGGGAGGGAGGAAGAGATTTCCCAGAGCTGCCTCTCGACCACCTTCAGGTGACAGCTCCATCTTCTTTGTTATTAAAATCCTGCCATCAAGGTAAACCCCAAAATGAACATTCACTGTCAACGAACACCTTAGGGGTAGCAGCACCCTCCCAGGTTAAATCAGAGTTTGCAAATATTGAGAGGTAGGTCAATCACTAATGGACTATCCCTCCCATGTATTCATGAATAATTTACTCATTCATTCATTCAAAAATATTTACGAAACTCTGTTACCTCCTGTCTTTGCACAAGTGACCACAGTTTGACTGGGGCTGTCCCAATTTTTGCACTCAAAGTCCAGTGACTCAGAAAATCCCTTAGTCCCAGACAAACATGGATGATGGGTCACCTAACATGCAGTTGTATTTGCTTGACTAACTGAACCATATTCCTTAGACATCAGCTGACCTTCCCTGGGAAGTTCCTGAGGTGATGCCAAAATGAATGTCATTATTTTATGGCACCATTAGTCACCCTATCATCCTATATATATTTTTAATGATTTTTTTATAGATTATTTATTTATTTATTTGATAGAGAGAGATCACAAGTAAGCAGAGAGGCAGGCAGGGGGGGGGAAGCAGGTTCCCCGCTGAGCAGAGAGCTCGATGTGGGGCTCGACCCCAGGACCCCGAGATCATGACCCGAGCCGAAGACAGAGGCCTAAACCACTGAGCCACCCAGGCGCCCCTATCATCCTATATTGTGTATCATCACACTTCCCTTCCACACACTCCCCACTACACACACACACACACACACACACACACTCACACACAGCTCCCATGGTTCCTTGGGGCCAACATCATGTCATGCTTATCATTGGATTCCTAACATCTCACTCTGGTCAAACACATTGTAGGCACTAGACTACTTACTAAATGACTGGAAAAATAACAAAAATAGTAATAATATTAATAGCATAATTTATTCAACAGTGTTATGTGCCTGACACATGAGAACAAACCTTAAGTGACATACAGTTTTTTGAATGGTGGAGAAGGGGAGAAGCACATTCAAGAAAGGGAGAATGTGTATGTGTTGCTTACAATACTTGATAAAAACTAGGTAGATAGAACTTGTTGAATGATAGGCCTTAAGAGGTACAAGAATAAAAGGTATTTGAGGAGAAATTGCTATAAATTTGGTAAGAAAAGAGAGTTGAAATAAGAGGCTCCAGAGGGGGTGGGGAAATGGAATGGATATCTAGGTTTGGCTCAATCATGGATGCCGTGAGTAAGAAAATCAGTTGCTCAGTCTTGATAGGTAGAGTCTCAATATTGGTTTCTGGGCAAAGAAATAGGAATATTCAGCATAGGAAAAGATTCTAGTGTTTGTATTCTTTTAAACCTGGCTTTCATTTTGATTTGCCACTTGGAAAAGTCTGTTAATATGTTGGCTCCACTCTCATCTGTGAAATGGGGACTGATATTTGACTGACACAGTGACTTTGGATCAGAACAATTTCTGTGGACTCCTCAATACAGCATGCAGTGAACAATGGGAGCCACCACTATCAATACCACCACCATCACTACTGTTACCACCACCATCACCACCAACAATATGTTACCACCACCATCAACGCCATCACCATCACCACCACCATTTCCGCCTTTACCACCGTCACCACCACCACCACCTTCACCACCACCACCACCATCACCATCACCACCACCATCACCATTACCACCACCATCACCACCAACAATATGTTAGCACCACCACCGTTACCACCACCATCAACGCCATCACCATCACCACCACCATTTCCGCCATCACCACCGTCACCACCACCGTCACCACCACCACCACCATCACCATCATCACTACCATCACCATTACCACCACCATCACCAACATCATCATCAACATAATCATCATTACCACTAAAGAACTTAAGGAAAATTAACCTAATGTGCTATGGGTGATAGAGAATGCTTGCACTTTTAAGTGGCCACCCACAAAACTATGAACTAGGTCAACGTCTAGGTCAACTATAAACAGAAAGCATTGAGTAAGCAAGGCTCTTTTCCCATGGATCCCTGGGCCATTTTTAATATGGTTTATTATATTATCCTTCTATTTATAGTAATTGAAAGACTCAGTAGACTCAATATTAATTTTCTACATCACTTATCTATTTTGTCACAAATAGTTTTAAGTTTTTGCTTTTTTTTTGTTGCTGTTTTCTTCTCCTTCCTTTACACATGTTTCTTACTCCCAGACTAGAGGGCAATTTGCAACTAAAGAACACACTTGGATTTCTTCAGTTTATTCACCCAGTGTTGAGAATAGATCTTTGCATGTACTCAAGCCAGTCCACATCATGGTACTCCAAGCTCCTACCCTCTGACCCCAATAGTTTTTTTTGTTGTTGTTTGTTTTCAATTTGATATCCATCCATGCTATGCTCCTGCCACATTAATCTACTTAGTTTCCTGAGCCCACCATGCACTTCCAAGTCCTGGGGGTTGACTCTGTCTTATGTTCCCCTAGTATGAGAAGAGCCAAGTTGTGTTTGTGTTTCTACAAGCAGACTGGAAATACTACCATTTGTGGATGGGTGACACTGTGAACACTGCTTGTGAATTGTCAGATACCCAGGGTTCAAGTGCTTCATCTCTGACCCACACTGGGATAATAATAATACTTTTCCGAAAGATGTAGAAATTATTGTGTTAGCACTATACATAAAGATGTTTTAGGAACTGAAAAGTACTATTGCTGAAATGTATTAATCCATAGTGTGATATAATGAAAAGCCTGCAAGAGTTGGCTTTCAGTTCCAATACCACCACTTACTAGTTATGTGATCATGAATAAGTCACTTTGCAACTTTAGATTTCAATTAATCAACCATAAAATGAGAGTAGCAGCAACTGTCCTGCCAACTTTCCAGGGCTATTAGGATTGCAAGTGAGATGCTCTCTGTAAAACTGCTTGATCAACTGCAAAGGGTGAGACCAATGCAAGGCAGGGTCGGAGCTGCTAAAGAAGCAGCTTCTGTTGTAGCTGGACTCACTGGAGTCCCGGTTCCTGTACACACAGATAGCATGTCCTAGGGAAGGCTCCTGCCCCTCTCTGGGCCTGCCTTCCCTTTTTACAAAATGGATAGCGTACTGGAAGCTATTTTGTTGTTAGGGGTATCAAATGAATTAATGCATACAGAGTGCCCAAAGCAATGCCTGAACAATAATTGTGTGAGCTCTAATATTATTGTTGGTGTTATTATTAGCAGTGTTCTTCTCCCTGAGCCTCAGAGCTTGATCAAGTTTGAGGGTGTCCTGTGGCCAAAAGTTACTGCTCCCATCTCAGCAACTACCAGGTAAGGCTACTTTCTTTTTTGCTTTTCTCATCCCTTGTCTTATCTTGTTTTGTATCCTCTGGCCCTCTACCCGCGCCTCCAGGAATACAAACCAGATAAGTCATTTTTACAGTGAGCATGATTTTTCCATGCTGAAAGATAGCACCAACTCCAGGATTTTATTAGTTAATATCCTGTCATTGCTTTTGAGAGTCAAGACTCTGATCTAGGTACAGACATGGCTCCGATTCAGCGGGGCCTGAATCTTATCTCATACAGTTTTGAAGCTCTTCAAGAAAAACAACATACAATTACAAATATAAAAATAGGTTTGGATGTGTTTATTTAAAGTGAGAAATCATAAGTTATAAATTTTAAAAAACTGAAAAACACCCATATGCATCAGAAACTCTAGAAAAATAATATACAGATACTAAATATCTTCTGAATACACTTCAGTAAAATTTTTCCCATGTTTTAACTTTATGCTTTTTTAAAATCACTTTTTCACAGGAAGCAATTGTGTATTTTCTACAGAAAAAAACAGCAAAATAATTCAGTATGTCATCTAAGATGGTTGATTTTTTAAAATACAGAAATAGTTTCTTTCAGCTTCCTGAGTCATGACTGGTCACATCATGAAAATTTTTAGGATTTTGGCCAAATCTGGGAAAACATCTATCAAGTTTCTTTTATTTATGGGCTATGATTTTGGAAGAATTATTCGCAGACTAACTAGGTTTTGATTCCTTACCATTGTTCTTCCATTCCCCACATATTTCAAATGTGATGCCCCAGGGGACCCATTCATGTCACAATATAACTTCTGGGTAACACTGGGTGTCTCATGGTAGGCAGTGGAAACTTTCTGGAAGCCATCTCTACATTGGAAAACCTAGCAATAATTTAATATGCAATTTAATATGCACTATGATGATAGTGACTTATGAAGTGCATGAAATACATCTGACTAAACACAAACTCAGCATATCCCCAACTCAAATCCCACTTAGCTGGATCCCCAAAATGCTTGCGATCATTCAAACACCATCTGACACAGGAAAGTGTAGCAAACATTATGTCAGATTATAAATAACAGAAGTCCTGATTAGTTACAGTTAAAATGTCTTATTTTTCTATTGTTTATGTCATAAAGTTGATCTGGTAACTATTTTTTTAGTGTCTCTTTTAGGGCCTTGGAAGAAACCAGTGCAAGCCTGTTTCTGTCATGTACTGTTATATAACAGACTGTCCCCTGTCTGTTATTCAACAACCATCCTCACACAATGGTGTGAGGTCTTCTTAGATGTTCTAGTTCCAGAAGAGCATCCTGCTGAATGCTGCTATAGGAATAACACCAACCATTTCTCCAGGTGGCAAAGGCCTTCCAAAGTAGAGACCTTGGAGAAAAGATCAAGTCAAGACCATCTTCTAGAAGATTTAAGGCAAGGCCCCAAACACTCTGAGAAAGACCAGAGGGCTCCCAGGAACCGCAACAGTGCTGTCCCATAGCAGTGTCTTATTCCCAATGTAGAAAGACTTCAGTCTCAGAAAGAATTGTACTGGGCCATGGGACATGGAGTAAATCCCTGTGAGATTGCAAGATAGCATGATATTTTAAAGAGCTTTGTCCTGAAGAGAGACAACTGCCAGACTGGATACATGAATAGGGAAGTGCAAAGTGAAAAGAGGTCCTAGAGCTCCAAGCTTCTGTGAGAAGAAAGTAGGTTGAGAAAGTTGTTCAGCTAAAAACTTGGGCTATTTCTTATGAAAAAGAAAAAAATGAACCAGAAGGCAGTGTTCTATACAGTGGTTCTAAAAGCAGTGTGTTTGAAAATCCTCACAGAGGAAGAATTTGGCTCTAAAAATTTTAAATAAAATAAAACAAAACAATAATGTTAAATAAATAAAAAGTGTCCACCCCCATTCCCGGGGAAGGGTGAATAGCCAGAAAATCCTCCTTCGATTTTAGAATTGCTATGGACCAGTAACTGCTACGTGCTTCTTGTTCATCTCCTTTTTGAGCAGGAGCTTTTATTGTAGTTCCTATATTAGTGCTATGTTACAACTACTTGTTGAGTATGGGGAGATTTGACTTATATTTTTCAGCTCACAATTCTTTAGCTCAAGAGATGTCCAAACCAACGACCCTCATGCACATCTCCACCTATTCATTATAGATCATGAAATACTAGACTAGAGGTTACTGCCATATTACAATGAAAATTTGGGGTGTCTTGGTGGGGTGAATATATTTTCCACACAAAAACGATGAGAATTGCTAGAGTGTGGAAGCAGACTGTGCTGGGCTGTATGAAAAGAGACACCTAACAATTCTTCCCAGCTTGTATGCGCATGTTGCTCTTTCCATCATAAGATAGAATCTATATTCCATCTTCTTGAATCTGGGCCAGGCTGCAACTTTCTTTGACCAATAAATTGAGGCAGAGGGAATGCTGTGTTAGGTCCTAACTTAGGTCTTATGAGGCCTTATTTGCCTCCATTTCTTATTTGCCCTTCTGTAAGTCAGCTGCCATGTAAGAAAGTTCAGCCTGGACTACGGAATGATGAGAGACTGTGCGCAGGAGAAACCACCTTCAGGAGAACCGAGGAGCCAAGGAGCCCAGACATGTAAGCAGAGCTCTCAGCTGAATGCAGATGCATGCGTGACTCCAGCTGACACCATGGGAATCAGAGAAAAACTCCTAGCCAACTCACAAAAACATGAAAAATAACAAATCATTTCTATTTTAGGCCATCGAGCTCCTAGGTAGTCTGCTGTGCAGCAAGACCTAAGGGAGATTGACCTCATGAAGCTTAAACTTCATCAGCTTCATGGAAATTCTACCTTTGGGTATAGAGCCTGGACAGGAAAACAGTGACTCTTTTACATGCCAGCCATATGATGAAGAACCCTGTGGTGGCTTTCTGTGCTGGTGATTCTCCATGGTCCAACCCCTGATAGACCATTCCCTATACTTCTCTGCTTTCTCTATGTCAAAGAATGCTGACCACACTGACTGCATCCTTTCTTGTTACCTGGTTCCAGTTCAGTTTGACAAATGCTTACAAAGAAAGTAGCCTTATCTCCTGTCCCCTCTACACTTCAATGCTGATATAATGGCAGTGACTAAGCTTTCTAAGCCACTGATCCAAACAAACAGACACTCTTCTATGGATCCAACTTTCTCTTAGCTCCATTACATCATCTCTTCCCCTGTTCCCTTTAGGAGTAGAGGTGGTAATAGCTTCCCTTCATTGTGAACCACTAGGTGCCTCAACATTCCCGTTGAATTTCCCTTATTCTGTCTACAAACTCTGTAAATTATCTCTTCACTACCATGTCTTCATTTGAACCAAGTGGAATTCTGTTTTCTGCTATTAACTTGACTGGTAATCTCTCCCATCAGTCCCCAAATTCTGAATCCTAAACAGCTGAAAGAAAAATGAATATGGAATATGAAGTCATAGAGACCAGATTTCAGTATTAGGCATATAATTTCTTAGCCCAGTGACCTTGAACTAATCAATTAACTTATCTGAGTCATAATTTTTTCAACTGAAACTAGAAATACTAATAACCTAATTTACAGGTTTATGTCTGAGACATCCAGCATTCACCAAGCCCTTAATGCTGAATATGGAATCTATTAGGCACTCTATTTAAATACAAGAGAGTACTGATGTATTTAATACTGAGTTAGAGGTCTTTGTCCCTTTCAGGGTTCAGCAAGTATCAAGACATCAAAACTATAACAAGAGTTCAAAATAGTGAATCATGAGTCTTGAATCAATATTAGCCAGACCACCATTATCGCAGGTTTACAGTGGCCCCAGGAATAGCAGCACAGGATTTAGGACAAGATGTCAGATCGGTCTTCCTGGTCATGAACTATGATCAGATAATAGGAGAATCATAGGGCACTCTGCTAAGGATTCATATAGATGAACAAGTACTTGTGTGCATTCTACTGAATGAGGAACCAGTGACTTTAAGAACAAATAAGATAATATGTTATTGGAAGATCTGTTATTTGTGACCAGAGAGACTTTTCCAGCTGTCTCTGTGTACCATGGACCATCCAGTACTGACATCCTATTTGTGAGAAAGGCAACAAGAGAAGAACTCTTTGACTCACCAGTTTTGAGCCAGGCTAAATGAGAAGCAAGGGAAAAAAGAGAAGTTGGAGCAGAATATGGAGAAGAAGGAAAAGAAGAAAAAAGAAGAGGTTTGCAGTTGGCCAGGGTTGATTGGATTGGTCAATTTGACCTTATTCCTGACCAGCTAAATGCAATCTAGGAAATTCATTTCTGCCAGGCATGCAAGGGTGAATCAGAGGCAGAGCTGGGTGGCTGCAGGTCAGGGAGTGAGAGGACCCCACCAGAGAGCCTCCTCACTGTTGGGAAGAGAGATGTACTGGTGGTTGGCTCTGGGCACTTGAAGTGAAGGGGACTGAACTGAGTGATCAAGCAGGACTATGGTTTTCCTGGTACAACTTGCGTCATGCATGTCATAGATGGCTCTTCTGCCTGGAATTGGGACTTCAGGTCTGTGCTGCTAGCATGAATCAGCAAAGCCTAATCCACCCCCATTTCTACTCCTTGCACCCGACTCGCTGCCAAGTTCTGGAGGCAAAAGAGTCCCATGTTTATCTTCCTTTCCGAACACCCACAGTGATGTTTCTATTATCATTATCATCATCATCAAACACTAAATCTTCGCCAAGTGTCCTTCATTCTGTATTCTGTATAAGGGAACTAATATTAACCGAGCCTTCAGTAAATGGCTGTTGCTCTGTTTGGTATTTAAATTGTGTTATCTAAATGAAGGTTCACAACAACCTTGTCAGATGTTACCATCCCCATTTTACAGGGGGTATAACATACCCAAAGAAATAAAGTAATTTGTCTAAGGTCACATAGCTCATCATAGGCAAAGTGTCTATGCCTAAGATCTCCAAGAAATAGAGACCAACACCCTCCTCTCTCTCACAATCATGCTCTTGAGGCTGCATTTAACCTTGGAGGTTGCTAGACATTTATTAAGTTTCCATAATGATGTGTGCACTGCAGGAGCATAGGGCCAGCATGGACAAAAGAAGTAAAAACACACCTCAGCACTAGTACATGCACATGGAGATGAGTTTAAATTAAGTCCCAGGTTCCCGTTTTGTATAGTTCCAGGGTAAGCTTATCTTCGCTGGTATTAAAACTGTCTACAGGGGATGCTGGATAAAACACTGACTAATTGCTAATTTACAGCTTATTCTCAACTGCAACACAAATCTTCACTCCTTTTAGGAATTAATGATCCTGCCTCATGTCCTCAGAAATGGACACTCCTTGGTAGTCAAAGACTAAGGCTTAGGACTCTGTTGGGACTCTGGAAGTTGCCATTCCTAATTTGTCCTTTCTGACCCCACTGGGAACATTCTTTTGGAGTTGCTGAAATTGGATGGGGCAGGGTTCCCACCCCACACACAGGCCTTCAAAGTAATCAGTACAAAATGGCTAACATGGCTCCTGGCACAGAAAGGCCTAGTACCAGCCCTTGTTGCCTTCCCTTGGAGCCAATCCCAAATTCCCCCTGCCTCACTGAACATGTTAGCCTTTATGTTTCCTTCCATCCTTCTTGTCTCAAGAGGATCATAGATTTAGATCTTAACAAGCATGAGTTAAATGCCTCTTGTTGTCAGCCTGGGGGCCAGATTTCAGATACGTCAGAGCATCCCTAAAAGTTTTGGTTCCAAATGAGAATACAGGGGATGCATGGGTGGCTCTGTCATTAAGCATCTGCCTTCGGCTCAGGTCATGATCCCAGGGTCCTGGGATGGAGTCCCACATCAGGCTTCTTGCTCAGCGGGGAGCCTGCTTCTTCCTCTGCCTGCTGTTCTCCCTGCTTGTGCTCGCTCTTTTGTTTTCTCTCTCTCTCTCTCTGATAAATAAACAAATAAATGAATAAATAAATAAATAAGTAGATAGATAGTTAGAACTCGGGAGGATGGAAGCAACTCAGTTATGGAGCACTGTTGTGGTGACCAGCTCTACACTGGTTTCCTCACATGTAGTATGAATCCTTCCAATAGCTCTCTGAGGTAGGTCCGCTCCCCACTCCCCCAATTTAGAGGTATGAGATCCTAAGCTCTTTATCAAAGGCAAGAAAGGTTTTAGTACAATTTTCCATTCAGATGGTTCTGATTCCAGTGCCCGCGCTCCATTCTGTTTGATTATCGTGCTTCTGGCTTCTTTTTCATAATTGTGTTTTTGAATTCCCTGAGCTTGGCCCACTATCTGCAACACAGGAGATGCTTAGTAATTAAATGTTCATAGAATGGATGAGGAGCGAATGAATGAGCCCACACATGCGTTTAAGACTAGATGCCCAGATTGGAAGAGTAGGAGGGTCTCAGTACTGGGGCTGAACTGACTCATTGTTCCCAGGAAGGGGGCAGTATTGATGTAGACAGTCCACCTGGAAAGACATGGTTTCTCTTCACCTATGTTCCCCACTTCAGACCACCACCAGGTTTCTTGACAGAAAACCAAGCATGTCTGCAGTAGATAGAGCTGCGTCCTCCTAAGGCCAAAGTCTTGGACCTCTCAGATCTTAGCATGGCAAAGTTAAAGCGTAAGACCATTTCTCCTTCTCCTCTACTTGCATTTGAAAGGGAAAATCAGCTCTTGGGTGTGTGCCAGTCTTGTATCTTTTACTTGTAACCGTACAGTCTCACCTTTAAATTGAAAAATCTTCTTTTAGTCTCCTGTTCTTAAAAGAAATACACAATTTACCAATAAGAGGAATTCAGTAAAAAGATTTCTGGCATAAAGCAATTGCTATTTGTGTAAACGACGGGACACTTAACATAATGCAGGCAGAAAATTAGCCTGTAATCACTGCTTTCTTTTGGATCTGCTTTAGATGTATTTAAGCCCAAGAGACTTCCCTAGAGAGTGTGCCCCTGGGACTCGGTGCCTCCTCCTACTCATTACCTTTGGTTTTGTTGTCTGCAGCAAAGAAAATTAGGGCACCATGGCTATTGAGATGCTTGTGTTGAGCCAGTGAGATATTCAAACAGAAAAATGACAGTCATCGCGTAGGATTTTGGATGATTTAATGGCTTGAATTACCTTTCAGGTTCATGGAGGAAATGCCAAGGCTGGCAGCACCATGAGGACATCTTCTTGTCCCGTCTCTACCCAGTCCTTAATTGCCATGGGCAGAAGACCGACTGTGGTTCCTCCACTGCCCTTTTGTTGGGTCCAAATAAAAAAAGGGACAATTAAGTGAGGAGACCACCAGGCATCTGAGGCTATTATGCAGGATGAAATGGATCGGGAAGAGGAGCAGCTCTGTGTCTCTGCTGGTTTCCCTCACTCTCTCAACAAAGGGCTCAAAGTAACTCTGTGCAGAGAATCACCCAAATGAGCAGGAAATGTGAAACCCAAGAGGCGACTCACAGATTTCACTGAATTCCTGCCTCTTTTTAAGAACTGAATTTCTACTTTCGGCATCTCTCCTCCTTCTTCATCTTCCCTTTTATAAAAATTCAAACTTCTACCCTTGGTTGAGGTGCTTCTTAGGAGCATTGTAACCCTGAATGAGCAAGTCTCTGTCTCATGTTAGAGCTCAGTTTTCACGTTTATGAAATGGGAAAGTAATACTGACTCCTGAGAGTTGAGGTGGAAATAAGAATGTATGAAGCTGCTGTGTCACCCTAGAGCCTTCTGTGGAGGTATGTTACTATAGACGGTGTGGAACTTCTTGGTATTTGGTGGTTTTTAACACACTCTGCTTTTTAAAATCCTTCAGGGAAGGTCGCACCACAAAATGTGTTTCTGACTTTCAGGTTAAGAATAAGGGGAAGCAAAGTCCCTGTCCCTGTTTGAACTTCTCTCAGAGTGCCAACTTCAGCCTTCTGGTTAAACATGTGAACTTGGATAATCCCAGATCTGCACATAACTCAGTCTCAAGAGCATTTTCCATCCAAAGGAAAATACTCCAAAAACCAGACATAATTAAAACTAATACCAGTGTTTATTTGCATCCCTCGAAGAATACTAAAAGAGATCTGGTTGATGGCTATCCACCAGACTTCTTAAGATTCTTTCCCTTACCGCTTTCATGTTTTCTCTCTGACACACACAACCCAGCTACCTTGAAGCTTCTCTCTTTTCATGCCCCATGTTCATTTCCCCCCACAACAAATCACTCACATATGGAGTTGACTTTTCTCCCTCTCTCCTTTGCTCTGTCTCTGCTTTTTTTCTTCTCTCCCCTGAGTTTATACCCTCATCTCCCCTATTCCAGTTCTGTCTCTGTCTATCCAGTGTCCCAAATTTGCATCACAAAAGCTTATCACATAAGATTAGTTCATGGCAGAGGTAGAATTCTCTTTTGGAGGGTAAAGGGAATAAGGGGAGAGGAGAAACAGAATGGAAAAAATAGCATTATCTTTGGCAATCAAGTCAGGGAGGAAGATTTAGGAGATTCACGTGTTAATAATTCTTGTCACCGTCAGATATGACTGGGGACACATTCTGGAGTGGTTAAAGATTCCATTCCAGCCTACCCAGGAGTGTGTAGAAAATGGAATACCAGCACCAAACAGGTGAAAGCAAGAGGATGTCATGCTTTTGTCAGTCTGTTGGATGAAAATCTGAAGCAATTTTTGCCTATGAATATGCATCATGTCTATGTCTTCGCTCTCATCAGCAGTGCTCAGCAGATGGCTGGCTGGTATGTGTTGAGATCTGCTACACACTATACCTGAATATTGTATGGGTCGTGGGGTGGGGAGGATCAGGAGCTGGACAGAAGCTGTCAGAATGCATGACACATTGTCTGGGGGAGTGGCAACTCTCCATTACCCTTGGTCCCAGGGCCAAAGGCCATGATCTTACAGCATATAAAAGGTAGCTCTAATGAGTGAGACATGAAAAGGGGCTTGACCATTAGTGGTCATTAATGCTCCCATTCCCAGGGCCATTAACCTCGGGTTCTTTGGCCCAATTCCAACTAGGTTAATTATATACCACCTTCTTGAATTCCCTCCTGCCCTGACAGCCGTATGCAGTATAAGAAATGTTAGCGGCATCTGTCTTCATTATCAACCTGAGGATGTTGCCTTCATTATTGACTCCCGTATTTGGGCAATTTCATTGCAAGTAGGAGGAACTCACAGTGCTACTGAAGGAAATATGTCTTCTCTTGATAAAGAAGAGTTTACCTGTTCCTAAATGGTGTCCCAGAGGAGCAAATAAGACATCTCTTAGCTAAGAGGGGATTGTCTGGCTGCATTTCAATAAAGGAGACAGTACTGTTAACAATGCAGAGTTCATGATGATTGTACAAGGCATGCCAAACTAACAAAAGGGGCCCTAGTTGCTAGAAAGTCAAGGCTGCGTGACAGTCTAGGCTGAGGTCAGGTATTTGAGCCTAAGGAGACAGGACCCTGTGATCACACAGATCCCTTGGCCATTTCTCACACTATGGAAAAATGACATAACACTTGGGAGCTTAGGAATCCAGCATCGTTCATGTCGCTTCAGCACTGGTGCTGTGTGACAGTGATGTCACCACATCGCTGGTCTCATAAGTCACTGCCCTCAGTGCTGGCTCCTTCTACAGTTCTCCCTCTTCCACCCCCCCCCCCCACTCCTTCACCTGTCACATGCCCAACATATTCCCAACGTGGGATCAGTCCTAGGGCCCAGCTTCCCAAGCTCTTGCCCAGAAACCTGAGCACAACTGGAAATAAAAACCATGCAGTCATACAGACTGGAGTCACATGCATTTGTGGTCCCCAGGTGCAGAAGTTCAGCAAGGAAGCTTCCAAATCCTCTCTTTGCTTCTCTTAAACTTCACTATCCTGCTAAATATTCACCCCAACCCCATGCTCTCACAAGACAAACTTTTTCTAACTTCTTGATGAAGATTGAAGCCATCAGGGAAGCTCCTTTTCATCCACTCTTCTTCGTTATCAAATTCTTTGTATCAATGCCCAGCCTACCCACTGTATTGTTCTCTACCCAGGCATTGGCTTATATATAGCCTTGTGATGCAGCTAGTACCCTCCCTTCTTACACCCCACCATTCCCAATGTACTTCATTTGCACATTGCAATTAATTTGGGAACCCCCCATGCCCTCCTAGATTTCCAAAGGCCACAATATTTTCCAGCCCAAATCTTGCACTGACAGAATATATTATATCTGCGTTGAACCAGGATATGAGCGAAAAGAAGCTTCAGGGGATGGAGATAAATGAGTTTCACAGCACTGAAGACATGGAGAGAGACCTGACTGCTCTCCCTGGCAGACCCCATTCCCCTCCTGTACCATCCTTCCCAGGGATGGCTGGGTGCCCTTTATGACTCCTTCCCCAGGTTTTCCATTTTGGAGGCTCACTGCTATTTCCCCAATCTGCTCTATAGGAATCCCTTTTTTAGTACTGCTTTATTTTAAACCACTCCTATTTTAGAAACTGCTGGAGCTTAGAAACCAATTTCCATGCTTATTCCAAAGCATTTGTGGCATTTAGACAAGTTGTACACAAGCTCTATGTGAGTTTCATCAGGGGAGACCCAAACCCAGTTCGCTCAGAGGGAGGGCACAAGGCGGGGTCTGCGTGATGTCTGCTTTTGGTGGAAGCTAGCATAAAATGGCAACTTTCAGTGAGTAGAGGAAAGGTTACAGGAAACAAGTCACTTTTGGAAGCAGATCAAATTGTCCTTCAACAGAGTAAGACACCATCATGGCATACTGATGCATCCTGTTGGACAACACCCTTAACAATTGTTCCTGACAACCACCCCCTCCCATTCTTGTTCTCTGCCCCATTCCAGGGCCAAAACTAGGGGAGGAGAATGAAGCACTTTCCCCAGTACAAAATTTAAGAGAGTGTCACTAGAAAATAGTAATCAAGATCAACAAAAATTTAATGTGCTATTTCTAAAAACTCAAAATCATGTCAAAATCAAAATGAACAAGCTATCAATTTTTAAAATAAAGCCAGGATCAATGCATGACCATGTTGAGCCTCATTGGAGCCAGAGACAAAAGGAAAAATCGGTAATACTGATCTGTGTTTATTTAAAAATTTGATATTTTGTTAATCATGGGGTGGTTATTTAGCATTGATTTTGATGTTTTAAAATGTTGTAATATTATTCATCTTTATTGCTGAGTTTTGCTGCTCCTTTAAGTTCTGTCCTGAGGTGCCTCACTTGCTTCACCCTCCTCTGGGCCCTGCCTTGTTACCACACACAACTACTTATCCTGACCTTCACCTTTGCCTCCCAGTTACCTTTAGAATCACCCCCTGTCCTCCATACCTGGTGCCATAGGCCCAATTCTTTTCTCCCAACATCTCTTTCTTGCATGAGTATGATAGTCCTCTCTCTGGTCCACTAATTTCCAGAACTACCCCTGCCCAGACTGCTAAGTCTGCTTTTGCCACTGTTGAAGGACCATTCAGGGTTCCCTAGGGCCTAGTAAGGAATTCAAGCCTGTAGCAGCCACAGACTCATTTCTCTTAGTTTGCCTTATAAAACCCTGAGTTGCCCTCTGCACCTTCATTTTTTACCATTTCCTGTTCCAGGCTCCTCAAAGAATGCATCAGCACTCATTTTAGGATCTAACATTTCCCTGAGCCACTCATGCTCTCTCTACACATCTCACACTTTATACATGCTGTTCTCTCTTCCTTCTGTCTGGAAAACTTGCCCCTTGTGTAGACTTCTGTTAGAACACAGTTCCCATCGCAGTGTAATTGTCTGTTGGTACATCTGTCTCCTGCACCAGGCTCTAAAATGCTTCTCAAGGGCAGAGACACCGTCTCCAATTTATCTCTATATCAAAGACATATAGCAGGTGCTCAAAACAAGTTTGATGGTTATATAAATGAATTATGAATAGCTGAATAATTGAATCATCATGGTCAGAATGCTTATAAATAAGCCTCTATTAAGCTCTTGGTTTTGCAAGGTGGTGTGCAATCAGGGCTGGCCTTGCCAGTGAGTGTTCCTGTGAACTCCACAAGCCCTGGAGCTATCTGACCTCCACTTTTTATCCCTCCCACCCAACACATGCATGGAGAAGAGTAGATACTCAGTGAAAAGACAAACTGAACTAAAATGTAAGTAGTGTAGAGAAGCTCTTTATGACTTTCAAAGTGTTGAGATGCCTATTTCAATTAAAAATCATTTCATTAGTAGACTCACCATCTTTGAAATGCCCAAGAATAACCAAACAGGAAAGCCTTTTCCAATGAAAGGAAACCCATCTGGGGTAAGTGGATTGAAGGTGGGTGGCATAAGACAAAAAAGAAAAGTCAGGTGCTTATATTATGTGGGCCCTGAGATGATGATTAAAGAGCTCTTTTGTGTATGTGTTGGGCTGGGTAGGAAAAAGGATGGGGAGGGGTGGGCATGGGCAAAGTGTGGCACTTGTTTAAAGTGTTTTTTCTTAGACTCTCATAGTATAAAAGAGCTGTTTTCACTTGAGGGTCTTCAGGCTCTTGCCTCTCTTTTTTATTATCTTGATAAATCCTTTATTGAGGTAGCTATCTTACAAAACTGGCCCAGAACACACATAAACCCCTTGATCAAAAGTTATAAGCTTGTCCTCCCCCCCCACCCCACTGCTCTGGGACCTATAAATAAGACTGATTAGAAATCAAAGACTGGATGCACTTTTTCCATCCATTTCTTTCCCCCTTCTAGATTTGTGCCAGATGGGTGCCCATCTAGTGGACAAGCAGGGAGGCATCCATTCCCAGCACATGTATAGGGCCTGGGTACAGATTATCTGGGATCCTTCTGGTATTTGGTTGTAAAACCTCTACAACTCACTTGTTGTCTATTTTAATAACTCATCAAATTTAACATGGTGAGTTGATGTACAGTCCACAGGTTAGCCTGGTAAAGTGATGCTTAAGATTTATGGGGAATAGATTTTGTGTGAATTTCCTAGAACATGCCATGGGCAAGAACATGCCACAGCCTGGAAAGCTAAGCAGTAAATTGTTAACATAGATGCAGTTAATTTAAACTATCTTAGACCAACAAATAATAGGACCCTCCCTTCCTTTCTGCCTGCCTGCCTTCCTGCCTTCCTGTCTTCCTTCCTCCCACAAGTATGGCAAGTAGATACAGCAGTGAGTAGATACTCACAGAATTATGTCCATATTGATCACCAATACAATCTCAATGATACACCACTCTCTGGGTAGTAGATACTCAACACAAGTTTGTTGAATGTGTCTTTCCCTTCCTGCCTCTCTTCCTTTTCTTCCCAGCCTTTTGAGAGTAACATAATTTCTTCCTCATTCTATCTCCAACAACTTGTAGAGTACTGACTTCATTATTTTTCTCTTTTATTTCTAAAACTCAGATATACTTTTTGGCTTACCCCCACAAGATCCCATTAAACAAATAATCTGTCTTTGACAGATTTTTTTAAGGAAATGAACATAGCGCTGTGTAGGTGATGATTCTGTATTATTCAGAAAATCCTTTTATCTTTTCTCTTTTTCAGTGACCTGGGTATTAACTTGAATCCTAACTTATGGCATCATCTACCTGATTCAGCAATATTAGTTCCGTGCTATGACTGCTCTATTTGACATACTCAGCGGTCTCTGTACAAACATCCCTCCTCCCATTCCAATTCTTTATCACTTGTCCCATTCCCCCAAGAGCCTCACTCTCAACTAACTGCCACAACCCCCTTAACATAATATATGGAAAATGATAACGTTTAAGGGATTAACCTCCTCCTGCAGAAATGCATAGAAATGTAAGAAAAAATAAACTAATAATGAAATAACAGAAATGACCCAATAATAAAATCATTTTAAACAATGAAAGGTAATTAGTTATGAGATTTTTAGGGCCCCACCTTTCAAACCATGTGGGTAGACCCCTACCTATAAAAGTGGGCTGGGCTGGCCACATTCATTCCCTCATGTCTATGAAGGACTGTGCTCAGTCAACTGAGCAAACATGAAAATCCAATGGAGACAAAGATGTGATGGAGGAGAGAGGAGCGCAAGCTGTTGCAGACAGAATTAGCACTCTGAACAGAGGACTAGACAATATTGGACCTGGCTAGGCTAGCAGTGATTGCAAGTAGCATCATAATGATAGGGCATAAAGAGCAAGGGTAGGACCTGAGGTAGACAAATGGGCTGCTGTCACATAAATTAAACCTTGCTGTGTAGCGTAAGAAAGCTTAGTCTTTGCTGGACTGCAGAAGGGCATTCATAGAGTCAACTCAACACTTTGGAAACATTATCTGGGAAAAGTTTGGAAGGTATGTTTGGGAGTAAGGGATGGGCAGAGCAGAAGTAAGAGTAATGAATAAGAAGCTATTGCAATAGTCTAAGAATGGTACAGAGAGACACTAACCCAAGGTGCTGGCAGCAGAGATGACAAAAAGGGGGTATCTTTGAAATGAAAATTTTAGGACTGGTGACTGTTTGTAAAGGGAACTCTGGAGAAAGATGAATATTGAAAAGTCTTGGATTCTGGCTGGGCAACTGAGCAGATGGAGATGCTAACAAGTCAAGAAAGAGAATTCAGAAGAAAACAGAGTAAGAGATAAAGATGATGAATTCAATGTTGGAGTGTGAAGCATATGGTGCCTGTGAGGCATCCAGGTGACTCTGTCCAGCACACAGTTGGATATATAGGTACAGAACTCATGGACCAGAGATAGACTTGGGAATTATTAACACACAAGTGGAATTTTAAAACGTGAGTATAAATGAAATTGGCAAAGAGAACAGGTAGAGTAAGAAGTGAGCTAAAGGTAGAATCCAAAGAAAACAACCATTTATGGTGACAGTTGGAAAAGAAAAGCAGGTATCGTGGAAGCCAAAGAAGAAGTTTTGCAATGGGGGACATGATTAGTTGTGTCAACTGTTACAAAGATGTGACACGTGAATATGTTCAGAGAAAGATCAGAGGAATTCTGAAAGTGCTTTGTAGTTTTTGTCATATAGAAGGTCATTATTTCTGACTTTAATGAAAGCAATTGCAGTGAAATAGTGGGGCTAGAGGCCAGATTACAGCTGATTGAGGAGTGAGTAAGAGGTAATAAGGTGAAGACAGCGGGGGTGTGGAAGATCATTTCAAGCAATCTGAATGGTAACGAAGGAGGCAATTATAAAAGACATATGTTTAAGGTTTATTGTTATTCTTATTTTTAAGGAAAACTTGATAGTTGGGGAAAAAAAGAGGTTGAGAAAAGGTGGTCAAAGGGAGGAGAGGTTAAAAATGCTGGAGAGAGAGAGAGGGAAGAAATAAATGGTTCCAGAGGGAGTAGGAGTGGGCAGAATGAGTGGCAGAAGCAGCAGATCAGCCCTTAGCAGGAAGAGGGCCACTTCATTCTCTGAAAAGAGAGGGGAGAAGCCAGTTGAAGCTATCATGGTGGCTCAGCATCGAGAGCGGTTCTGTTTGGCATAAGCGTGGAGTGAACGGGAAAGAAAGCTGAACACCGTCTATCACTGTGCTCAGATCGCTGCCATGATCTATGAGAATGGCCACTCAATAATGTTAGCTTCCATTTGCCCTGCCCTAACTCAGTTTTGCTTCCAAGTTTCTCAAAAACCTTACAGCTGGGAAATTCTAGTAATGTCTAATCTCTAGTTCTTCTGTTATGATTTAAACCCTGTCCCTTCCAGCCTCTTCGCTGAAAGACTAAAGGACATCTTTATCAGTGGCATCCCCAGGTACTACAGAGAAAAATTAAGCCCCTAGTAGGGAATGGGGGAAAAAAATTGAGTGTCTGAAACACATGTTTACCCACTGATTCACAACCCCTCCCCCCTCATCCAGGATCCATATATTCTGCTCCTGGTCTCCATTAGGAAAGAATTCTTGGAGCAGTTGGCAAATCATGGAGAATTTGTCTTTGGGGATGGAGCTACGGAGCCATAGCCCAAGTACCCCTGCCTGTCCTGGCTTTGGCACTGGGTTGACTGTCTGCTCTCTGCTTTGCATGCTAGCTGACCTAACTCAAAATAATCAGGGGTGAGAGGCTGAAGGTATGGTGGTGATACATTCAGAAGCCCATTGTCTGGATGTAGATGTCTCATTAGATCAGTTAATATTTATAAAATGTTCTGAATGAGGCTAGAAAAGGTCTTTTACAAACCATGTAAATGTCAGCTACTGTTGGTATTATATGTTATTGTTCCTCATCTTCCCTACAGGACCCAAATCTATTCCATGTGTGCAGTGAAAACTCAGATATTATGCACAGTAATTAAGCAATGCAATATCTAAGGAGCTTGAGGAAAGTTTGAGGGGCAGCCTAATCCCTGGCATGTAGTGGAATTAATATGGGATTTGGAGTCAGGCAGACATGGGTGTGAACTGAGTATCTACCATTTATTAAATCTGTCTACTTAGCCTCAGCTTCTTAATCTGTCAAATGGGTATGTTAAATACTACTGCAGAGACTATCCTAAAGAGTGGTATTACATATATTCATTCCAGACACCCAGAAGTTAAAAAAAAAAAAAAGTTTCCTGTTTCTTAATTCTAGATGTCATTGTTTGGATGTGACGGCACTTTTCTTGAGACATCAATATCAGCTAACTTGTATTTTCTGATGACGTGCTTTCTCCAAGACTTTTTTTCCTTTTTTATCAACCACTTCCCAATACACACACACACACACGCACACGCACACACACATACTCACGCTCACACACATGCATTTACACTCACGTGCTTGTGCATGCATGCGTACATACAATCCATCAATGTTAGGTTCCAAACAAGTTAAGTCTGTAAATCAGGGTGGCTGTTTTTGTTCACGAAATCAGTCTTTGTTTCTATCCTGTGTTCCCTTCATTTTTCAAACACTGAGCTGACTCCCTTTGTCCCTGGTCTTCCCTAACCCTTCTGTAATAGTTTCCAGGGACATGAGTGATGTCCAAGAGCCCTTCCAGGGCTGTGCACTGACGCCAGTGGGGGATACCCAATGCAATTAAACAAAGAGGGGCTGGCTTCCCCTGTGTGTTACCCAATTAAATACCCACACAGTAACTCACTCAAGGGAATCCTGCTGATGTCAGCAGAAAAAAAAGAGACTCAACTACAGCCTCAGACTGGGCCAGCTTATTGTTATTTATAATACACAGTCTTCCGACTGGGAAGCAGGGAAGAGAGATATTCAGGGGTAAAGTCCCACCTGTTAATTGCAATATCTTAGTTTCAGGAAACTGGCTGGAATTCCCAGCCACTTCAATTGGGCAGCATATCCATGTTCCCCATAAAATCTCTGGCTAAGCAAATTTTGGTTCTCCACCTTTCCAGTCATTGATGAGAAAGGGTCATTCCCACACTGCTGCCACTGACCATATAGGATGGAAAAACAGGCACCAGGTAATCTGTATAAATCCCCATTATCTCAGTTTAGCAGCTAGAACTCCCAAGAAAAAACCCCAATCTTTTGACACATGAACAAAGGAAGGTTAATGTGAAGGGTCTTCAAACATTTGCCTTTGAGGGTGGAATGAATTCACTAGTGTGCTTTTGTCTTGGCTAACCTACTTCAGTTAGGAAATCCTTAAGAAATGTAACTTCATCTCAACATCTCAACCTGCCCTCCCCCAAACTTTTCTGGAATTCTCATACTCAATCCCTAAATCTTGATACACATATCAGGTCATTATAGCCTTCTTTCCTCATTGCTACCCTGCTCCCATGGGCAGATTTTGGTAGGGCTTCCTGGTATATTCTGCCTAATTCTCAGTAGCATAAGTAACCATTGCAGTTGGACAATTCATATAATTATGGTATGATGTGGATCTTTCCTCCGTCTATTATCAATTCTGCATGGACAAAGACTGTGACTGTCTTAATACCCTGGCATTTCCCCAGTATGGTGCCTCCATAATGTATGCACTCCAAGAGTATTGGCTGAATAAGTGAATGAATTAACCCAGGCAAAACTTCTCTGGGAAGGCAAATAGTATGCATTGTATTTTGAGGAGCCTTAGGATTGTCTTGTACATTGCCACTCTTGTTGGACAACCTGAGTCAACTGCCCTCTTCCCATCATTGTTTCAGAGCTGACAATACAATTGTTACAAGTAATGTTTCTGTTGGATTCAGTTTGGTCAATCTGATTTGATTTTTCAGGAATTCACTGAGCATTGGTTATGTTCTATGTTCCCAGGATGATGCGAGGCTGAGGAGGATGTCAAGGTAGATGGCAGGTTTCCTGTTCTCTCTGAGCTGTGTTCTCCCAGGGAAGATGAAAGTCTGATGGAGGAGTCCCAATATAACTCAGTAACAGGCTAGATGTGTAAATAACGCAGGCTGCGAGAGTCTGGAAATGTAAGTGTTAACAGGCATTGCTTTTCTGCTTCTGGCTCAACAAAAGCTTCAAGAACACTGGCTGCTTTTTCTTTTAAGTTCAAGGTCTCTGGCCTTTCCCTCTCCCTCAAGACCTTGTCTAACCTTGCTGCATGCAAATGACCGACCAGTTTCCTTTGGTGTTGTGACCCGCAAACTCCCGCCTTCAAGCCAAGGGGAATAGATTGGCCTCCCCAGATGACAGCTCAGAAAGACTGGAGGAGCCTTTCAGGGCAGCTTGCACTGGTTCCCACTGGTTAGGCTTTGAACTTTCCGATCCTTCTTGTTGCTTGGGCTGATTTCACTTTTCTCCTCTCCCAGGGAATGGTGTGTTTTCAAGACAGTGGTAATATGTGCCATCGTTGAGGGTCTAGCAGAGACAAGATTAATTGCTCTCCAGTCAGAAAAAGGAAAAGTGGTAAATTTTTATGTTTAGAAAAAGATGCGCTGGTGAAATACAGCCAGGACGCTTTGCCCAGTCTTTTATTTTGGAGGAGAGAATGCCTAATACAGTCAGACAAAAGCTCATTTTGTGAGGCACCTCCTTGCTTGGGCTTTAACTCAGAATCGCAAATCCCTCAGCCTTGCGGAAAACTGAGAAGCCTTGGAAGCTGGATATGCGGGCTGGCTTCCTGCTTTTCCACTCACTTTCTGACCTTGGGCTAATTGCTGAACCGGTCTTTAAAGAGGGAAAGCAATCCCCGCCCTGCCCATGAAGGTCGATGTGCGGCTCATACATTTGTATGAAATGAGACGTAGACGTGAGCAGGCGTTGCCCGTGTGGAAGAGTTATTCACGTGCAAGCTGCTCATGCCGCTCCTACTTCCCAGTTTTCACCCTCCAGTTTTGTTCTCATGGGCATAGCACCAGATATAGCTACAGAGCTTCAAGGAAGGGTAAACACAGACCTGATTTGTAGAATTTCCAAACCAAAGTAGACCTCAAAGGCAGCCACATCTCATGTTATAAATATGGACACACAGACAGAACCTAAGTAATGATAGTGACATGCACTAAGTGTTTACTATGCACGGAGCTCGGTTCTCATGCTTACTCCACATGCAGTAACTCATCTCATCGTCAGAACCATTCTCACGAGGGAGACAGTGTGATGATCACCTCCCTGTTAGAGAGGGAAGTTAAGGTCCAGTCACCCCTCTCCCAGTTACACTGTGGCCATACTAGGATCTAAACCTCAAGCGTACTCTCCCCATTATTACAGTGAATGGCTGTGTGGAAACTGAGTTCCAGGGCGGTAGGGGCAACTCAGCAGTCAGGGATCTAAGCCGGTCCTCTGATTCACAGCCCAGATGTCTGCCTATTTGTGCAGTAATAAAAGGTAAGGCTTAGATCTAGGCTGGACACATGGTAGTGGGGATGTTGTTGGTTAAGTCACTAGCTGACCTGGGATTTGGTTTTCTCATTTATAAAAAGGTATCATAAAATAGAGTCTCCTTCACAGGTTGTTGTAAGAATTAAATGAGATCATATATGTAAAGCACTTAGAGAAGCCCCTGGATGTAGCAATTCAACAGGAAGTGGCCATTACTGTTACGGCATGCTGCTTTTTCAGGAAAGTTCATAGAGTAGAGATAAGGCAGCACTGTGGTGGGACCCAGAGGGACTGGCTGTGGGAAGAAGGAGATGGGGCGAGGATACACCAGAAGCGTGTGTTGGCAACAGAGAGCAGCAGCCAGCCCTTCCAGGACAAAGATGAAAAAATAAAACCGAATGAAAAGGCTAGAGCCAAAGACAAGCTAAACCATTATATCTTGTCTCTCACCGTGGTATTTCGTCCATTCCTCTGCCTTCCATGGACAAGTAGCTGACTGAGGACAAGCACTGCCTCATTCTGCAGGTCCTGGCAGTGATGCTCTGAGCTACCTGCCCCTCTCAGCCTCCTATTTCATCCTGTGACAGGTTCTGACAGCCATGTTGGCTGGCCAATCAGCTGCCAAAACATAAGGTTCCAGGCCAGGGACGGAGCTGCTTGCTTGTTCCTCCCGAGGGAGCTCTGGAGATATGCAAACTTTTGCAATTGCTTCTGCCTACTCAAATCTCTCTACCTCTGTTAACAACTCGACAGACATCTTGTCTGTATTTGATAAATAAGCTTCTCTATTCAGGGGAGTGAATTTGTAGCTATTATGATTCAAATGACATTGACATGATATTTTCTCTTTTTTCCCCTTGCTGTTGAATCAGGAAAAGAAAATCCACAGGAAAAAAAAAAAAAATCACAAAAACCCAAAGCAATTACTCTGTATATCGGTCCATGAAATAAATGAATGCATAAGCCAACTCTCTTTTGGGGTGGAGGTAAGGGAACTGATAAATAATTTAGAAATTGTTGCTGTTTCCTGGTTCCCAGAGATGCAGCTGGCATGTGCGAATATGAGGCACATGCTGCATTCATTAGGCACCGAGCAACGTTTTAATTCCTCAACCATTAACATTATCTGCAAGTGGGGCTGTGCACAGAGTCAGATCCCTGGGATGTCAATCAACCCATTACACAGCGTTGGCTTCGTCATATGGGGTGTTACCTCTCATTAGGTTGCCTGAGTCAGCCAGTCAATCAGATGTGACTGAGCAGACGGGCAAGAAGGGAGGCGGGCGAGGTGCGGGGCAGACAGGAGGTATGCCAGCCAGCAAGCTCTGCCTCTTGGAAGCCGTTGTGTTAAGTATACTTCATGTGTGACCAGCTTAGACTTTATCTCCTTCCTTTCCCCAACTGTGCTCACCCCAAACTGTCCAATAGGGATGACCGAAGATGGGACTGTCAAGTTTGGGATGTGGACATAAGCTAGAATCTTCTCAAATACCTAATTCCAGAGAACATGGGGGACCTGGGAGGGGTTGAGGAAGAGCTTACCATCGGAAGACTTCCTTGCTCATGTTTTTTAGACTCAGAGGCTCACAGACTCTATAAGCCTGCTGGCTTATTTGGTCCCATGGCTTTCAAAGTTTTGGGGAATTTTTTTTTTTTTTTTAAATTATAGGTGGAAGCCACTAGTTATTTAATGACCTCTCCTGGGTTACAAGCTGCAGGTTGAATAACACTGATTCATTGCAATAGTTTGGGTACTCAGGTCTTTGAGAACAAGCAGACCCGTACCGGGTCATGTCTCTACCCTGAGGAAACAGTGCCAAAACACATGAGGAAACTTTCTTCAGGGCCAGTTTAGAACTTCAATAGAGTTCTGAAGTGTAGCTGAATTCCTTAGTTGTGTAAAGCTGATACCCAGAGGCCATGTGGCAGGGCTGATGAAGTCCAGAGCACTCCTGGTGGGAGTCAGGCTCCTGAACGCTGCTGAATTGTAATGGGAATAAGAAAAATGTATGTATATCCTGCGAAATGGGGACTGCCAAGGGCATACTTGTCAAGATCACAGCTTCTCTGAGGTATAGCTCATTTTCCCTGGGGAGCTCTCTCCTTCTTTTCCCTCTTTGGCCCTCTATCCCTTTCCTTCCCTTCACTTTGAGTTCTGCTTACTTTCTTCTGAGCCCACCTTTACCTTCTCCCTTCCCTAATTTCACCAATAATAAAAATATTTGTAAAGCTGCATTCATCGTTCACAATCTGCTAAAGCAATTCTTTAAAGTCCTTGGAGGACAGAAACCTAAGCATCGTGTTGACTGCCAGGTATGGGATGCCTGCGTGTGCGTGCTCCCATGTGAACGTGCACATTCACATGGGCACGTGTGTGTGAGCTGGAGAGCCAGCCGACCATTTCATTTCTCCTGTGTGAGAGGCTGTGAGAGCGCGGCATTGAAAGAGGAAGAGCCTGCAAATCTCTGACACGAAGGAAATCATTTAAAAGGAGAGAAGAAATCATCACTTTGTTATTTGGCTTTCCAAAAAAGCTATCTTCTTTCTAAGTATATTAGTTTTACATTTGATTCTATTGCTCTATCAGCAACTGCAATGATCTGAGGCTGTGATATGCTTGACCACCTAATTTCAGTGGAAAGGAAGGAATTTGTAGAGATTGTCACCGACTGGTTAACAATGCTTTGACTTTAAGTGACACTTTCCCTGTGGAAAGCACATTATGAGCATTAACTAATTGTGCTATACAACATCCTCGAGAGAGGGGAGGGGATGAGAGAGAGACAGAGAGAGATGTGTTCTCCTCTCACAGAGACTGAGGAAGGGCTGGCACCCGGTGTGAACAACCCCAGGGCAGGGTGAGCTCCCCAAGAGCTGAGATTAGAACTCAGTTGTCATTCTTCTCAAACGTTCACAAATGCTTAAGCCTTATGGCAACTGCAGGGTCTATTTTCCTGTGTCCTGGGACAGGCTATTTAATCTTCTGGACAGTTAAGTTTCCTCAGCTATTCATTGCAGATAATAACAGCACCTGTTGTAATAAGGTCGCTGTATGAGTTCAATGAGATCCAGTTTGCACATGGTCCGGCCCTTATAAAGTACTCAATGACTTATGGCTATGCTACCAGCTTGCAGAATATACCCACATCACTTATTTATATTCCCCTCTCCATCTTCTCGTTCTCTTTTGCTGCTCTCTTCCTCTCTCCCTTGCTTTCTCCCTTGGGCTCCTTTTATGGGCATAATCCTTGGCTAGTAGGGCTGGGAACTGGCAGGCATCTGGAATATCAGTCATATTTGGGGGAAGTAGATCATGTACCTGCTCCCCTGTTGTTCATCTCTCTGCTGAATGTGTTGCAGGTGATGGGTTTGGGAAAAAGCTTATAGGATCCTAATAGACATGCATCCTGCTCTGCTTGAAACCCCAGCTGGGTCGGAGCTCTTGCTCACAGGGTAACTCCAGGGGTCATGCTCCCTGGTGGTATCAGCCATCTGTCGGTTATTAGCAAACTTTAGGGCATCCTGTTGTGGTTTTAGAGAACAGAGAAGGATTCTGTGGCTCCAAGAATAACAAGGGCACGACCACAGACCTTTTCCATCAGCCTGGCTACCCACATAGACCTGCAGAAACACGCTCTGTGATTTGCTCTGGTGCATTTAGATGGGACTCTCTAGTCCTATCTGTCTGTACTAATGATAGCCCTGTTTGGGATTCTGAGAAAGAAAGAGGCAGTGTTCACTGTGGAATTCAATACCTTATCGACTTTCAATCAGAGTTTGTGCTCTGCTCTGTGAAATCACAGCACCCAAGAAACCTCAGGTTAGTACACAAGTCCCAAGGGCTTAAGCCCACAATAGGACGCACTCATGACAAGGACTTTGATTGTGTATAGAAAAAGATGCAGTAAACTAGCGACACAGAAGAAATCATAGGCACAGCTTCCTGCTCCTATGAGTCTGTCATTCCTAGGAAATGGCCTGCTGCGTTTTATGCAGATTTTAGTCTGATTCAGAGTTAGTCTGGAATGTCAAGAAGAAATGGGCCGCAGTTGCAGCTGTAACCATGTCTGAGAACAGCAATCCCAGAGAGGTGAGGATCCAACAGGCCACCCATTTGTGGAGTTGTCTGTTGGCAGGTCATCCCTGAATAGCTTGGTCTCACATCCATCTGGGATCTGTTCAAGGAACACAAAGTCATTTATCAGCCAAGCAAAGCCCAACTAGGAAGGTGATGGTACTGTGCGTCAACTGCCTACCACACACCAAAGCCAAATATGAGTCATTCTGGGGTCATCCATTCTTAGGATTTATATGCCTTTGGAGGAAACTGGGAAATGGCTAGACCAGGAGCAGTGTATGCTTGCATATATATGTGTAAATTCCCCCCAGATTTCAACACTACCTGTCCCTGAATCAGGGTTGCAGAAACTCTGGGTAAAAAGGACAATCAGAGGCCTTATCCAAGAGGGGTATCAATCTGGCCTGACATGTTCCAGGACTGGAGGTTTTTAGGAACAGCAGGCAAAATATTTGGCCAACTTTTTAAGCATGACTTGCTGCTGCCCTTGACCCCTCTCCTAGCCCCTGTTGGACATTGATAAATGAAATTCTGCCAGAGTCTCCAACAGACTGTGGTTCTGAGCTGGCAGAAGGACATCTTGGCCCCTCAGAGGGCACAGCTGGTTCCCAGGATTCCGTCAAAAGACATCCCTGATTTGTGTGGCTGTTTGGGGTGTCACAGTGTCTGGGTCTGTAGGACCTTTGCCAACTTGGGAGTAGGGGAGGAGGCAGTGAGGAGGAGAGTGAAAAAAAAGAAGGAGGAAGCAGGCAGTAAGAGAGAAGAAAAACAAGTGAGTAAGACTTGCGTGAGGAGGGACCAGTCTGTAGTAGGGGCTCCACTAATTTATAGCCCGTGAATTACACCCTTCAGGTCGGAGACGGCTGCCAGAAAGAGTGGATTTAGTGAGGACCGTGTGAGGCGGCTCCCGTCCCCTTCCTGCTGGTTCCTGCAGACATTGACTAGAGATGGCGTCCCTCTTGACAAACAGTCCTTCGGTAGTCTCCTTTCCGGGCTCTGCGCTGTGTTTGTCACTTCCAGTTCTCAGGAGGTTTCCACATGCTGTTGGGTCTCCAAGGACTGCTTTTTCCTGACACTTTAATCAAGGAGCAGGGGCCAGCCATGCGGGAGCTTCGGCCCTCCCTCTGCCTGGCCTGCGCTTGGTCCCAGGCGCCTGCCTCTGGCGCTCGGGCTCAGCAGGGCTCTCATCAACAGTCTCCGGAGGGAGGAAACACTGGCCTGAAGTGGGAGACGGGGAAATTGCCTAGAAAGCCAAGCACCGCGTAAACAGCGTTTAAAAAACAAGAGCTGTTACTTTAATTATGGCTCCGTGCTGCTTTATCACCGCTGCTTTTCTCTCACATTCATCAGAAACCTGGGGATAAATCAATCTCTGGAAGCCAGAAGCTTCCACAGTCACAGCCTCCAGGCTCCAACCTCTCCCCATCCGGGGTCCCAGGCTTGGTTCTTCTGGACCCTTCTCCTTAGTGACACCTCCCGGGTTACGAGTCTGCCCCAGTTTTGTACTGAGGCTGCAAGTCAGGCTGCCGCCCCCCACGCCCTGATGTCATAGACAAAGTTTTAGGAAGGAAGAAAGGGTCAGAGAGGAGAACATTTGTAAGGGTCAGCTCTGAAGGTGGATGATAGATATCCGTCCTGCTTTCTGGCCTGTTGGACTGTTTTCAGACTCTGACTTATACCTTTGATGTTAATGACAGTAATAATAAGAGTAATATGAATAATAATGACATGTATTAGCAGCTGTTATTTACTAAATAGTTATATGCCCAGAGAATACATTTTAGTCCTTAGAAACCACTCAGCAGAGTACGGATTATTATCTCCATCTTTCAGCTATGAAAATTGAGGTCAAGCCTTTTGCCCAAGGTCGCAGACTGAGGGGTAGTGCTGCTCTGTTGTGGTTGACAGACCCCTGCTCTAGGGATCCTGGCTTGCGTGTGTCACGTCATCATTTAGGGGGATACCGAGGAACTGTGTGTTGAGAGCAGAGCCTGTGCTCAGACTAACAACCTTCTGCTGCTTTTCACCAAGAGACGGGGGAGGACAATGTAATAGAATGTTGGTGTGGGGAAGGCCCTCAGACACCTTGGATTCTTTGTGTCATCTTTCTCCAGAAGGGAAAATGGAAACCCAGAGAGGTGAAGTTACATTTGTCAAAGCAAACCTGGGCCTAGAACCTGGTTCTCTAAAGTCCTGGGTTGGCAATCTCCCTACTGTATAGGAGGGTGAGAAATTGTGTTTGAAACTTAGAAATAAAAGCTTCTTTTTAGCCATTCCTTTTTCTCATGAGTAGATAAGTGGACCTTCGGAACTCAAGGTTAACCTTTGATGTCGTCAGAGTTCAGCTGGAACACATGGAGCCTCAGGCTCACGGGCTGCCTGCCCTCGGGAGCAGCTGGTCCTGCCAGCAGGGCCCATGGAGTCTGCAGTCCGGTGCTCGGAAGGGGTGTTTGCCTAGTGCAGGAAGGAAAGAAGTCACTGAAGTAGAATCCATCCCTTAACGCCAGCAGTAGCAACCACATCCCATGGACAAGGGTACGAGGGATAAAGGAGCACAACATTCAGATGGAAATCCTCCACCCTTTCTAAAGTTAATTCATCACCTTGGAAACCCAATTTTTATCATCCCCCCTCTGAGGCTCGTCCGGTGCTCAATAGACTCTATTTTGTCGTTGTTATGTGTTTTCTTTCTTTTTTTTTTTTTTAAATAAAGATTTATTTATTTGACACAGAGAGAGCACACACAAATAGGAGGAGGGGCAGGCTGAGGCAGTGGGAGAAACAGACCTCTAGCTGAGTAGGAAGCCTAGTGTGAGGCTGGATCCCAGGACCCTGGGATCATGACCTGAGCCAAAGGCAGACGCTTAAATGACTGAGCTACCCAGGCGCCCCTGTTATGTATCTTTTTAAAGTAAGGTATAATTTATATGTACATACAGTAAAACTCATCATTTTTATTGTGTAGTTCTATGTGTTTGAGCCTGTGTGCAGGTGTGCATGTGAACCTATGTCCTCATTTCTCTCGGGCTTGCTGGGGTATAAGATAAGGGTGTGTTTAACTTGAACCTCTCTAGGTTTGATATCTCACATCCCTGAAGGTCAGGTATACAGGGAGTTTTCATTAGTTGTCTTTAAATTTTCTTTTAATCCATCCGACACTGTTGAATACAAGTAGGTGCCTGGCACTGTACCGGTCCTGAAGATACAAAGATCCACGAAATGCTGTTCTAAGATTTAGACATATGCATGGCTTTCAACTTGCTGATACAGTGGGAGGTATTCTACTTCATCACAAGAGAGAGATGGAATGGTAAAGCACTGCCTAACCCAAGCCATACTGGCACAAGATTGTCTGTCTATGAACAACTAATAAATTGACTGTTTATAAGCAATAGAACAGTGACCCCTTGCAGACTCGCCCCTAGATGCTGGTTCACAGGCAATCGCTCACTCCGATGTGTGGGCAGGGGTAGATTTTGCAACTAATACTCTCATCTTCACAATCCCTTCCATATGTGAAAACAGCCAGCGGAAACGACCTAAACTATGGGAAGAATAAAAATACTGTGTATTGACAGTTCTCTCTATGCACAAGCTTTAAAAAAATTACATGGCATTTCCAGAACACAAAGTCCTCTTGTTCAGCCTCCTCTCTAATGCTTGAATCTCCTATGCAACATCAGTGCTCAGCCAATAGCCACATCTCCACGGTGACACCAAGTTCATGCTCTTGATCGTCCACTTGAATCAAGCACTGGAGTAAGATGTGCTTTATGCTGTGTGAGTTGTTAGCATTTTGGTTCATTTCATCCTCATGATTACTTCACCTATAGATATATAGGTGATATATATATTTATATATATTCTCTCTCTCTCATATATATATGAGAGAGAATATATATAATAATATATTCATATATATATTTGAAATATATATATTTCACCTATAGATAGCATTGGATAGTAGAAATATTATCTTGATATTAAGACAAGATCTGTAGCCCTATTGCTTCATTGATTGATCTTATATTTGGCCTTTGGAGTCATTCAAAACAAGTGGAATTCATATCAGATATTTCAAAATATCTGAATCACTGTGCCTTCCTTCTGTCTTTTCCTCTTCAGGCTTAAAGCTAAACTCCCCCAGTCCCTTCTGTTACTCATCATAAGAAGCAAAAGATACATTATCCAATCTATTTATCATCTAGTCTGTTTGGACATGATTCTGTTTGTCTGTGAATGCCTAACTGCTTATGAAGCTGCAAATATAGTTTGTTCTGGGCACCGTTGGTCTATTAATATAGTCCCATATATCAACTTCGGGGGAACTTTCATTGCACTAATGACCTGTTATGCTTTCTAGCAACTAAAATTCCTCAATATATTTTTTGAGTTCTGCATGTTTCCTTTAACCGCTTTGAAATAATTGTTCTTTTTTTTTTTTTTAATTTTGTTTTTGTTTTTGTTTTGTTAAAGCTGACCCACTTCCTGAGCTTGTCAAGGTCTTTTGAAACTCGAGTCCATCCTGCTGACAAAATACTACCCATCCCACTTTGAGTCAGGTGCAAGTGTGATCTGTGTGCCTGTTGTGTCTTCATCTAATGCTATAAAAGTGTTAAATAGGACGGGTGACAGGACTAAGGACTTTCTCCAGGTTGACCCCAATCTACTACCTAGAACACCACGGACACTGTCATGCAATCAGCTATGAATCCACCCACCATCTGGGAACATCATGAAGACCCCTGAGAGATACTATGCTTAAATTTTAAGTGATGTTTACCAAATTTTCCATGAAAGTCATTATATGAAGGAAATGAGGTTGGAGTGCTAGGACTTCGCCATAGTGAACCAATGCTTGCTTGCTCAGAATCATCTGATTGATACTTTATTTTTTTCTAGTCTTTCTTCTTAAGAGAAGTCATTATGGAAAATCTAAAATTCTGAATAGTCAAATAAACATGGCTCATTTCTTGTTCTCAAGAACCTGCTAGAGGGACATAGAATTTAGGCCTTCAGTGACGTGCATATGAACAAATCTCTAAGATCATTTATATATGTCTTTGGGAACCATGAAAGCCTTTCCAAACCTGGGTGGGAAAAGAGTAGAGAAGGAGGTACAGGAGAAGCTGCACCTGTTTACCTGGCACCCTTGTTAGTGAGTGCAAGAGGTCTGTGGCCTTCAGTCTCTGCAGGTCCAGAAGGGCCAATGTCTGGTGACCATGCATATATCTGCCCCTTCTCCATGTGGGAGGCTAATGCATGCTATCATGCTGGCATTTAACAGCATGGAGAGGGACCATTCACATTCCCCCATGCGGCCAGACCAGATGCCTTTATGCACACACAAAAAATAAGCCCAGATTCTCCAAGGAAGCCAAGTAACAGACATGCTTGAAAGAAATCACATTTCAGCTCTGGGGCAGTAGTTCTCTGAGTGTTTTTGCCTGACTGAAGTAGAAGATTTTGCATCAATGGGGAGCTTGTTAGAAATGCAAATTCCTGCATGTTTCCAAGCCTACTGAAGCAGAAACTCTGCAGTGGGACCCAGCAATCTGGGTTCTAGTAAGCCCCTCAGGGGATTTTGAATAAAAAGTTTGAGGAGCCTTGCCCCAGCATGGGCCAACCCAGTTTAGACAGCCCTGGGAAGGGATGGTGTAAGGATGGTGACAACTCTCAAAATTCAATTCAGCCAACGTTTTCTGGAGTAGCTGTGCCACGAAAAGCAATGTGCTAGGTACTAGAGGTGAGCAGAAATGTGAGTAAGGCATAGTGCACAGCCCCTGTCCTTAGGTTGCTCACAATGTAGACAGAAACAAAAAGTGGCAGAGAGTGACAGGTGAAATTCATAAAAATTATATAGCATGTTAAAAGGAGAAGTGAATCAATCTAAGTGGGTAGGGCAAGGACAAGAGGGAAGGCAGATGAGGGTCGGTGAATGGAAGAGATGGCTTTTGTGACGGGCCTGGCAGGATGGCTAGAACTTTGCTCTCTTCCTTCTCTGTACTCCTCTGTGCCCTATACACGTCTACTCTGGGGTTTTTCTCCAAGTCCGCATATCTGCACATTTCCACCATTTCATCAGGAAAGCTCTTATAAGGTCCTGCGTGACCTCAACACAGTCAAACTCAAGGGTATCCCTAGCTGTCAGCTTGTGCCATCTGTCAGCATGCGTAGTGCAGTGGGTCACTGCGTTGGCACGAGACACCTGCCTCCTTCCCTGCTTCATGTCTCATCCTCCTCAACTATGTATCAGAGAGACCCAAGACCCCAAACTCAAGCCTTTTCCTTTTGCCACCCGCACTCATCCCTTAGGTGGTCCAGTCTCAAACAGATGAATTTCATATCTTCATGATTCCAAAACTTCCAGTCCAGATCTCTCTAGATTCACATGCAAACAGTGACCTTACATCTTCCCTTTGCTATGTCACAGGCATCTTAAACCTAACATGCCCCGATGTCTTTGCTTTCCATTTCTAGCACACCTCCTCGTCCCCCTCGATTATCTTCATTTGATAAAAGGAATCCCCCTTTTTCTCAGACCTCTGGTCAAAAACTTGGAGTCATTTTTGTCTCTACTCTTGCAAGCCCCATATCCAAGTCAGCAAATTCTATTTGACTTTGAAATTGAAGAATCTGTCTACTTCTCATCTCTTCCAGCTGCTCACTCCTGCTTCCTCTGTTCACCACCCCAGTGGCTTCCAGTCTCAGTCCGAGTAAAATGCAAATGCTTCACCTAAGAGGCCGGGCATGACCCAGCTCCTCTTCTCTCTGACCTGATCTCCTACTGTTCTGCCTTCCCTCACTCCTCTTTAGCCCATTGGTCTCCAAGCTTGTGCTCATCTCAGGGCCTTTGCACACATGAGTCCCTATTCCATGAAGTTTTCTTCCAAACCATCTGCATACCCTCACCTTCTTTTAGGTCTGTACTGAATTATCACCTTATCTAAGAAGCTCCCTCTGGCTATTCTACCTAAAGAAGTACACCTCATACCGTCTATCTAACTTAGCTTTATTTTTCTGTATCACAATTATCTGTTTTGCTTTCTTTCTTCATGTGGCTCCTGGAGGGTATACTGTGCTGTTCCCATTGCTATATATCCCTAGACCTAGAACAGCCCCTGAAATACAGTAGATGTTCAATAAATATTGATTTGTATTATACTACATGTTCATTTCCCAAAAAATGAATGTTGTGCTCCTTGAGTCTAACTAATGTGTCTTACATAGGGGCTATGTACATGGCTTACATTGGCTCAGTTGGTTAAACATTTGCCTTTTCATCAGGTCACAATCCCAGGGTCTTGGGATCAAGCCCGGAACTGGGGTCCCTGTTCAGTTGGGAGTTGGCTTCTCCTTCTCCCACTCCTCCTGCTTGTGTGCTCTCTCTCTCTCTCTCTCTTTCCCTCTCTCTCTGTCAAATAAATCAATAAAATCTTAAGGGAAAAAAAAGTGTCTTACATAATGTTAGACCTCTAGAATCTAACACGGTGCCTGGCATATTGCATTGAGTGAACTGAGAAGATCTTGCAAGTGTTAGAAAATCCTCACCGTAAACATAGAGATAGGAAAACAGGGATCCAAGATCCAGCAAACACTACAATTTAGCTATAACAGAGGACCATGTGAGAGAATTAAAAAATGTACAGTTCTTGGCCTCAGAGGAATATGCAGGGTCATCGACTCCAGCCCCAACTCAAAATGTAATCACCCATAAGCCCTTGCAAGTAGATGGAATTTTCCCTATAGTCAAAGATGTTCTTTGGTTCCAAGTTAATATTATGCATGATATTAAGGTTTGCTTTTGAGCTCTGCTTTCACTTATTGGTCTCATTTCCCTTGGAGCTGAATTTGCCCTCTAACTTTTCATGCTATCTACCCTGCTGCACACTTCCGTGAGCTATGCTGGCTATTCGTCTTTGGAGACAAGGTAGGGTGATTGACTTTGGCATTCCAGATGAAGACCAAGGAGGGAGGGAAGTCCCAGCCCAGCTTCCAAAGCAGAGGAGGTATGCCAAGTTGAGGAGTGTCTGATGCCTTGTTTAGAGAGCCTTTCCTCACCAATGCCTCCTATAAACCAGACACATCCACTAGCCCTGAGCAGCTTTGCTTCAGAACCATGACCTCTTAAGTCCAGACCTTCCATATGGTCCTCTAGCCAGACTGGACTTAATCCTCCATTGAAGCCTAATGTCAGTCAAGATCTATTTGACATTGAGGACCATGACTAAGCACCTATCTCTATGCTGTTTGAGACCCTTCCTCCATTTTTCTCAGTCTCTATTCCTGCCTCAGGGGACCAATTTCCTCCCACAGAATGGTTCTTTCAACACAGTTATGGGTCTTAACCTGGGACATATAGTCCTATTCCTTTGTGGCAAGGCTCTCAGTAAAATATTAGCTTGAAGGCAGAGGTCTAACTCAGTGGCCTGAATTTGATGGTGGATATTCCCAGAGCAGGCTCAGAAGAGGAATACCCTGGGGGCATGCACCATTTAGATGATACCAACCAGCCTCTCCTGTGCATCCCCTCTTACTCTGCCTGGCTTGAAGCAGGCTTCCAATCCAAGACTTGCTTGCTTCCAATCCAAGACTGAGCATTATGCACTCAAGGGGCTGGCTGGCTGAAGCTCCCCCTTTACACTCGAAGGTTTCAGGTCGATTGCTGAGCCACCCATCAACAGCACCTGATGCCTTTACGGCCAAGCAGCAGCCAAGCAGAGATTTTAAGTTTTGCTGGGCCTCTGAAATGGAACTATCATGCTTACATTGAATAGCACACACCAAAAAAACCCAGAAAATTTACAGTCTGCAAGCGTATCTGCAACAATGTTTCCTGTTTTTGGAAGACAGGCTGATTAAAAATATTAAAGATTGTGATGCCAGCCCCCTCCCAGAGAGCCCCCTCCACCCCCCATCATCTCTGTCTTCTCTTCTCTGTGTTTATCTTTTGCTGGAGGCACATTTCAAAGCTTAAGGCTGACAGTTTCATTTAAAATTATTTAAACTATGCCAAATACAGGATCTGTATACAGGTGATTTTTCTTCTCTCTGTGGCCCCAGCTTATTACCAAATCAGGATGTGGCGGCTCGCTGCAGATGCCATTAATTTCTAAGTCTCCAGCCCTTCTTCCCTGCCTCTCCCCCTTCTCCCGCCACTCCATGCACATACACTGCCCATGGAGGCTACCTCCTCAAATTTATAGCACCTGCAAATCATGTGCTTTCTTCGATGGATGTAAATGTTCTGCTTCTCTACCTCCTCCACCTCCACCCACAAAATTCTTAGCCATGGTTCCAACTCTGAAAAGAAGCAGGGAAGTAGCAATGTGTCCAGGACTGCAGTCCAGACACAAAGAGATGAATGGTGTGTTAGGGGACATCTGCCATTGCCCTACAGACTTTTAGATATGGGAATGGGAGAAGAAAATTTTTAAGAGAGAAAAAGAGAATAATCCTCTTACAGGTGAGCTGAGGGCCATCTGTTCATAAAAGTTCAAAGGAAACAAATGTGCTTAGAGATGCGGAGCAGTGTGTGATGGGAAAAAGACCCCAGATGGAAAGAGACACCACTGCAGGAGTTCAGAGTCAAAAAGAAAGAGAGGTTTCAGACCAGGCCACTGCCCAGCCCACTACTGAGAGTGGACCTGTTAGCCCAGTCCACCCTTGAGAGCCCTGAGGACCCCCACATGGAGTCTCCAGTCTCCGGGCTCTCCAACCTCCTTCTTCTCCAGCCCTGCCTCTGACAGAGAGACACTCCCACTTGCACATGGATGTTACAGTGACCTCACACTCTCCTCATCATGGGGATATTTGGAGCCAATGCTGGGCAGATGTTAGAGATGGCAAAGAGTTTATGCTTTCATTCTGAACGCCATGGATGGGCATCTGACCCAGGAAACACTTCATTTCACTTTAGAGTGCATATTCTATACCAGTATAGAATATACCAAAAAGGCGGATCTTCCATAAGGCTCCTGCAGGCTTGGTAATTCTTAAAGTTCTTTTTCTTTTGTTTGAGTGTTTTGTTTTGTTTTGTTTTTTCTTGAATAAAATGATTATTTTCCTTGTACTTGTCTTTTCCTTTCTCTGTATCCCTCTCCTCCTTTCCACCATTAGAGGAAAGCAATTTCTAGTCTTCATGCAGAAAACTTGCTCTGTGATTTGCAGCGGGAATGGTAGTATCAGATAACTCATCAATGAGTTACTGTTCCTTAAGCCTTCTAAAAATGAGAAGTATTTCAGATCACTAATCATTATTAATTGTAATCATAAGAGGCCTCCTTTCTTTGAAAACACCTGTTGGGAAGATACAGATGTTGTTGAATTTTCAGCAGAAGGCATTTTCTTCCCTTCTTCTATTTCCTAGTTCCCCAGACTAGAACTGCTTTCCAGGTGCATCTCCAAGAGGTATACAAAGTCATCATGGGGACCTGTTCAGCCTGTTTCTGATCACTGTCTGTACTGAAGGACAAGGATGTGGGGCTTCCAGGAATCTCAGAAAAGCTGGGCTTCCATCAAGGAGAGTGACTAGCCAGGGGGTCTTGGGAAAGCCAAGAAGCTGCTCAAGCCTCTATCTTCCTTGGGAAGAAGATGAACACCTACATTAATAACTACTTTCTTGACAGAGTACCTTCTACCCGGCAGATATTTTCATATCCCATCATTTACGTTTTCATGGTTTAAAAGAAGGGATCATCCCCCGCTTTCTACAAATGAGAACACACACCTCACCTGGTTCAGGAAACTTCCTAAAGCTTTGGAAACAAGCAGCCCCCTCTGCAGAGGTTCTAGGCTCAGGGAAGGGAACGTCTTTCTTCAAGTCACAAAAGGAGAATGGCTTCAAAGTGTGACTTCCCACCCCTCACCCTGAGATCACCAATGTACCATGGGGAGAGCAAAGAATGTGCTCCGTGTGGCATTCAAGCTAAGGCTTCCATGCCGGGGAGAATCGCTGAGAGTCAGTGGGGCCCGCAGACAGGAGGCTGTCCCAGTGCAGGAGCAGTAAACAGCAGGCTGGGAGGCCAGGCTGCTGCCAGATGAATGGCTTTCCATTTCTCAGCCCATTAAGCTCAGAAAACTCCAAACATTCAGATATTTTAACAGTGATAAAATAGCATCTAGCCCACCATGCCACTAGCCCCATTCCTCTCGAATGAGGCATTACCCCAGTTCCAAATCCAGGGTCCCCAACTTAACTCTGACTCTGGGTGGAAAGGATGGGAAGGACATGGGAAATGGGGCCACAGCGCCAAGACCCAGGTGAATGGGAGTGGTCCGTGGGGTGGGTGCTTTAGGCTTTGCTGGCAGCTGTCCCAGAGAGGCTGAGAGCCTGGGCCATTCACTACTCCAAAGCCATACACCCAGCCCTCCCTCCACTACCACATGGGTGGGAGCCCAATGGTATCATATCCAGACTACCGGAGTGGTCCCTTATGGGCCTTGGTGCTGCTGCTTCTCACACTCGGCTTCCAAGCACGCTGTTACCAGAACCCGCTTTCTAACTCATGATGCCCACAGTGTCCCCAGATCGCACAACAATGATGTTTCCCATCAGTCTCAGAGCCCTTTGTAATGTGATCCACCCTCCCCAAGTGTATGGATTCTGTGCACTTGCCCCTAAATACTCTTTGTCCTGGTCAGACTTGTCTCTCTAAAAATGTACAGCTACATGAGCCCATTTCTGAACCTATACATCCAAGTCCCCTGGCCTGGCTTCCCTCTGCCCACACTGAATCCCGCACAGGCCCATCCTCTGGGCCTACACACATAGCCTCTCTCCTCTGCAAAGCCTTCCGTGGAACTTCAGCCCACAATGACTTCCCCCTCATCCTACTCCTTTTACATTATTTTCTGCACTGCATAATTAGCACCTGATGGTATGCTGTCTTCTCCTCTAATTATTTGTACCAAGTAATATACTCCTTAAAAATATCTAGAGAAAATACTCATCTATAAAACTCCTGTCTTTGTGCATCTGCTTGATTTCCCTACCTAGATTGAAAATCCGTGCTTTCATACTGTGTATGTCTCCCCAAGTCCCCCTTGAGATTAGGCATATAGTTGGTGCTCAATAAATGCTTATAATAAAATGTTTGTTAATTTAGTTTTCTTTCTCTACATAGATACATTTCCCCCTTAATTCTGTAAGTAAAAGAAAGGGATTTTATTATGTCCAATTTATAATACCCAGAAAAAGTTTGAATGGCTTTTTTTTTTTATGACAAATACAGACTGATTTCTATGTATAGGGACCACATGGGCCTAGCCGACCCAACAGAGTTGCTGGACACTAGAAGGGCCTCCATTGTGCTGTGCAATCTCCTTTGCATTCCTAAATGTGGGAGGAAGGGTTTATTCATTCAAAAACATGCTGAGGAATCTACTGTAATGGCTTTCAACCATAAATAAATATTTGAGCTTTTTATTTTTTTTTTTAAAGAAAATCAAGATCCCATACTCAAAAATTTTGATTTATTTTTTGGAGATGGGGCCCAAAGATGGAGATTTTAAAGATCTCCAAGTAATTTCAAGTTATAATTTCTATTAAGAACCGCTGAAATATACCCCCTCCAAAAAAGCCAAAAAACAAGGGTACAGTCCAGGCCTTGAGGGGATCATGGTCCATTAAGAGAGATGGGTGAGGAGCACCCAACATTGTCAGGAATGCCCTAAAGCCTATTCAAGCCATCATGGTCATGTGGGTAGGACAACTGCTCAGGTTAGGAACTAGGAGGAAGCTTCTCGGAGGTAAAATCAAAACCTGACTTAGGAATCTGACAGAGTAGGAATGAGTCAAATGAAGAAGGGTGGAGAGTTCTAGGTAGTGTGGCCCAGAACAAGATGTAAGGCAGTAGGAAGGGCATTGCAGGTAGCTGTGACTGAGTTCCAGCCAACAGAACCTATGGGACCCAAGCACCACTTCCCAGTCTGGACCATGAGCCCCTCGGTGGGAATCTCTGTCCCCTCCATGTAAACCGTGATGTTCTTCTCCATCTCCTGGGTGGATGAGAAGGCAGCTGAGGACTGAGAGAGGGGTTAACTGAGAGAGACAGGAAGGTGGTAGCCAAAGTAAGTATTTGGGAAGACCATTCCACATGGCAGTTTAGTCTTTGGTAAGGTGTTTTGAAAGAAAAAGTAAGCAGTGGCAACTTTAAACAAAGCAGCTTACTCTGAGATCTGTAATAAAGGAGGGAAAAGATGTAAAGATCTCCAGCTGTGGCACTGGAACAGGACTCTCTAGAGAAGTAACTCTGGATGCCTGGGTGTCTGTGAATGTAGGTCTCCAAACCCAGTGCTAGTTTGAGTAAATGCAGAGGGAGTGCCTGATACTGCAGTGTTCAGTGAGGAGGCAGGAGCCATCTTGCTCACCCAGTTTCCATCTGGGAATCAGCATGAGTTGACGTGGGGCCCCGTTTATCAGGACAAGTTTTTCCACACCTGGTATGTGTGCATGAAGTATGCTGGGCTTCCAAGGACTTTGCAGCCACTCCCTGGGAGTGCATAATTCGTCGGCACACCTAGGATCCCATTGATTCTGCATACACATGCACTCATACACACATGTGTATGCACGTGCACTCCTCTGAAGGGTCAGCCATGGAAATTGCCACAAGACAGAGAGAAAAGTGTGAAGTAATTAGGAGGGGAGAAGAAGGTGTGATTGGAAAAGATGAAGGAGCCATGATCTGGGCGATGCTGAAGCTGCCATCTGGTCATGCATGATCTCTCCTTCCTGCACTCATAACCCCCAAAAGGTGAGGTGTCTTCACAGTAAAAACACGCTCGTTGTAAAGGAACGTTGACTGCTCCAAATACCAGCCCAGCCTTTGCCACCAGCTTGCTCTGTGATCCTAGGCAGGTCCCTTCATGACTCTGTGCCTCTGCACCCCTTTGCAAAATGAGGAAGATGGACTCTAATTATATCTAGGGTCCCATCCCAGTCTATAAATGAGAAATGCTTGTCCCAGTCTCTGCTCAATGGAGCCCACTGGTGAGCAGCCACACCAAGGCCCCCCAGGCTCCTCTCACCCATGCCTGCCTGGCAAACAACAGCTCCCAGGCTGTCCTTCCTCTGTTGCTAATCTCATGCCTGAGTTACTGCACAGCAGCTCCATTACCAACAACAGTGCTTGTGCTGATGAGAAAAAAATAAATGTAAGAACCTAATCTGACTGCACCGATTTATAGCTCAGAGTCCTCAAGACTCTCCCTCCTTCCCTTCCCTGGGATCACCTAGCACAGTCCTTTGTTTGCCAAATGCTTCATATTCACAAGGCCCTGTCTCCCTTCTTTTTGCATTTGTGTGTTGTAGGCCCTGCTGTATCCCCTAGAGGGTTCATGAAGGATGAACAAGAGCTTTCTCACAAGCAGAAACAGGGGCTACAGGGATGCCCCCAGGAAGACTCCCCAAATAACTGTGGCCACCATGCTTCTAGCTCTGGTGTGGTCTAGTCCAGCTGAGGTTGAAGCCATGCAGTGGCTTTTTCATCAGTCTTGGGGCCACCAACATGACTAGTCTGTTAGCTGGGGTCACAGCTGCACTTTAAGGGGGATATCTCCAGGACAGGTGTGATAAGAAGCATATTTTATCTTTGTCCCAGTTCCAGGCACAGAGCTCCTCAAACTTAAGGAAGTTCCTGAGTGAATGGAGTCATTCGTAAGAAGCCCCTATTTGAATCATCAAACACTGCATCAAAAACTGATGCTGTACTATACAGTGGCTAACTGAACATAATTTAAAAAAATGAGTAAGCTCTGCTATCAAAAACATAATGTGTCTTGTTGATTTTGGCCATTCTAACTGGTGTAAGGACAAGTGTTAGAGAAGATGTGGAGAAAGAAAACCCTCTTAAACTGTTGGCGAGACTGCAAGCTGGTACAGCCTCTTTGGAAAACAGTGTGGAGGGTCCTCAAAAGGTTAAAAATAGAACTACCCCATGATCCAGCAATTGCACTACTAGGTTTTTACCCCAAAGATACAGATGTAGTAAAAAGAAGGGACACAGGCTCCCCAATGTTCATAGCAGCCATGTCCACAATAGCCAAACTGTGGAAGGAGCTGAGATGCCCTTCAACAGACGAATGGAAAAAGAGGATGTGGTCTCTATATACAATGGAGTATTACTCAGCCATCAGAAAGGATGAATAGCCACAATTTGCACTGACATGGATGGAACTGGAGGGGATTATGCTAAGTAAAATATGTCAAGCAGAGAAGAACAATTATCATATGGTTTCACTCATATGTGGAACATAAGGAATAGAGTGGAGGACCACAGGGGAAGGAAGGGACTGAATGGGAAGAAATCAGAGATGGAGACAAACCATGAGAGACTCTGGACGCTGGGAAACAAACTAAGGGTTACAAAAGGGAGGGTGGGAAGATGGGGTAACCGGGTGATGGCTATTAAGAAGGGAAGGTATTGGAGTGAGCACTGGGTGTTATACACAAGTGGTTTAGGGGGCTGGAACTTGCAGCCTCACCCCCTGATATCTGGGAAAAGGAAGGAGAGAGCTGTGGATTAAGCCTTATAAAGACCCCTGAAGGTGATTTGATGAGCTCTGGGTTGGTGAATGGATCTACCTGCCAAGAGGATGGTGCATGCATGTTCTTTGGGGATAGAAGTTCCTGCACTTGGGATCCTTCTGAACCTCCTTTATATACCTCTGTGTCTGGCTGTTCTTCTGTATCCTTTACAATATCCTTTATAATAAACTGAGTTGTAAGTTAATATTTCTGAGTTTTATGAGCTACTCTGGTCCATTGTTTGAACCTGAGAGGGGTCATGGGAACTACCAATTTATGGCAGTCATGAGAAGCACAGGAGGCAGCCTGGATTGAGGTTTGGTGCACAAAGTTGGGGCAGCCTTTTGGGACCGAGCCCTTCACCTGTGGAATCTGACGCTCTCTGCGGAGAGATGGTATCAGAATTGAGTTGAATTGTAATACTCTCCAGACAGTGTCTGCTCAGTATTGGGAAATTAATTGCGTGTGGTGTTGAGAACAACACAGGGAACAGGAAAAGCTCTTCTCTGACCTAAGGCATCCCTTTCTTTTCCATATAGCTTGCATTGACAAAATATACAGCAATGACAGAATTTCAAGGATTGAAGCCTCCGTGGAGTTCCTTGTGAACAAGGGCTCTCAACACACCTGGAAGGCTTTCCTGCTCCACTGGGAGGGCCAAGGCCATCTCTCCTTCTTGGCTTTCAGATTGTACCACTCATCCAAGGAAATATCACATTTGGAGGCACAGTTAGGGGTGTTCCACACACAGGTGTATATTCTAGCCACACGACTTTCTCCTGCTGTCCCTCTGGAAGCTGGTGTTGGAGGCACAGACAGCAAGCCCAGATGGGTAGGAGAGATATCGGGAGCAAGGGGGAGGTCAGACTGTCCAGGACAGACTGGCATCGGTTAGAGGAAAGAGTGATGCAGCAGTGAGTGGCTGTTGCACCACTGGCTCCCCACTCAGGGCTCAAATGGCTCAAAGGTAGTGTGAACTGGGGGAGGGCCAAATGCAAAGCAGAACCTTTCCCTTCTGAGCTGCAATCTGTGTCTTCCTCAGAGACTGGCCTCTTCAGCTTTAAGACTTGGCACTCAGCTGGGGCTACCGAACCACCATCTGCAATCTCAAATCAGAAGATATTGCAGGCCAGAGTGACCTGACTTCACCAGGCAATAGGATGTAGTCTGGCTATGGTCACTCAGCCAGGCTGTGTGACCTGAGGTGCCATAAAGTGGGGATATCACAGTGTGAGGACTCAGGATGGTCCAAGTTTCTATGTCCCATCTTATTTATTCTCTGGCATTTGCCACCAATGGGTGTAAAATCTAATTGCCCAAGACACCAAAGTACAAGGAGATTATGGGAAGGACAGGTATAGGAATGTCAGGATGGATCCTTTCCTCATCCTTATTGCCCAAATGCAGCTTCCTTTTAGGCCCCTGGCTCTGGAGACCCAAATCGGGATTCAGACTCTCATCATGAAACATCTATCTTTCCTTTCTTTTCCCTCCCCCCAACTCATCCAATTACCACATTGAACATTATCCATCATCTCCTCTTTGTGGCAGCAAGAATCAAAGAGCAGACAGGGGAAATTAATAATAATTGCAGTGTCAAGGCGCAGGATGCAATCAGAATTCAACGTGGAAGCAAATACAAACACAAACAAACCATATTTATTCTTCTGAAAGAGCGCTGAATTCCTTCCTCTCCCTCCTTCCCCAAGAGCAGCCAATGATAGTGGTCAGGAAAGAGACATCAGCACTAATGTGGGGATTAGGAACTGATTCTCCAGCCCAGCCTGCACCACCACTGGGACCCGGGATTGAAATTGGAGCCGGGATCTGGGAGCCTCTGAGGAGACAACAAAAATCCAAAATCCACCAGGGCCATGTGGGAAGTAAAGGAAAGAGACATCTCCCTAATTCAGCGGTAAGCCCATGAACTCTGGAAAGATACAGTGACAAACTGAAGCATTAACCCAGGAAAACCAAGAAAAGAAGGAACTACCCCCCCACCCCAAATTTCACCTTCAGGGGTCTAAGAAGCAAGGTATGGGATTCACAACAAGACCTCTTTGGTCAACCCCACACCAAACTGATTATCCACATATACAACTCGTGGAAGTTCTCACAAAATGAGAATATGCAGCCACCTGCAAACACAAACAAACCAACAATCCGTGTTAAGGAGAGGGCAGCTTTGGCATGGATCATATAAAGTGGCAGCATGTTGAAAGCAAAAGTTATTATTTTTGGCTTTGGTGTGTGTTACGCATTCATATTTATATCCTGTTACCGCCTTTCCTTCCTGGCTTTATTTTTAGTTAAGCTAGTAGTTAAATGCATTTGCTTTCCATCATCTTCTCCACCCACCACCCATTGAGACGTGGTTACTGACACCTGCCAGTTTCCCCAGAGGGCCCCAGATAGATGTACATGTCTGGAGTGAGGTTGACCTGATTGGAAACCCACCTTTTCCTCTTACTGTCGCTGATTTTGGACAATGTACTTACACTGTCCGTGGCTATGTTTAGCAATATCACCCACTTTCCATAACACTGTTGAAGAGTAAATGAGGAGATGTATATGAGACATGTAGGATGGTTCTCGGCACACAGTAGGTGCTCAATAGAGGTAGCTACATGTAACATGTAAAAAGCTGGATCTCTTCACAACCAGGTGCAATATGCTGTTTCAGAATTTCAGTAAAACGAATACAGGAATATTTAAAGGGGAAGGCAGAGAGGTTACAATATGTATCACATAGTGACATTTCCTCAAAAATCCTCAGTATAAATTAATCGTCTCTCAAAAGTTTCACACCCAAGGCCCCTACTCACCCTCAAATGTGTTCTCCACTATGAAATGCATGCCACCACCTCCTACCAAAAAAACCCCACAAAAACACAAAAAAACAAAAAACAAAAACCAAAACCAAAACAAAACAAAATAAAACTCAAAGTCCCACCAGTGGGAAGCAAAGGAAAGAGACATCTCTTACAACTGTGCATCCTAACTTCTGGGAAGTCGTCTGTGTTTCCCACTAGGACAGCTTTTCTTGACAGGAGCAGTGGAGCTGTAATTCTGGTCAGTAACACCCTCCTGTCACAGAGCTAATGGATGCAAAGAGCCCAGCATTATATTGTCACATAGTAGGTATTCAGTGGATGGTAGGCATATGTAACATGCATTGAGAGTCTGGAACATTTTCTCCCATGCATGTGCTTATAAGTGTTACAAACCGTCCTTTCCTCCATGTTGTCATACCCTAATCTAGCCCAAGGAAGGAACTGCTTTGGGAGTATGTGGGGTTTAAGATGACCTGCTCTTTGTTAAGTTGTTAGGAGGTGCCTGGGAGACTTGTGGGCATCCATATAACCCTGCAAATTATGCCTTCCCCTGACTTCCACTTTCATGGCCTAGATTGAATGAGAACCTGCAGATGTTGGAGACCTGCCCTAACCCAGTCAAACTGACTGGGTCCTGATAATCAGTGTCACCTTCTGAGGTTCTGCTATACATAAATTGTTTTTCTAAAACCAAAACACTACTATCTGTATCCCTGCTGCTGACTCCATGCATTGGATTAGACCACAGTGGTTTTTAAAGTCAGCCAAAATTAAATCTGAACTTGCCACATGCCTTTACATACAACAAGGTTGTGTGCTGTGATGTTCGACAGCCAACTTACAGCTTAGGTTCCTGTAGCAACTGAGACCTATTCAAATTACAACATGTTTCTTGGGAATACTCTGCATAACAGTAAAGATGAAGGCCCCAAAGTGTGCGAGCATTGTAAGTCAGTCATCCAAATCTTACAAGCTGCATTAGCCACAGCAAACCCAATGTAGTCAACACTGGTTATACATACATGTAGTTACAGTTGATTTCATTCCAAACCCTGAGTCAGAGAAGTATTAATGACGTGAGGAATGCTCTGCGTGGGCACAGGGGGTCCAGTGCTGGGAAAGGCTGTAAGTACTTACTTCACTTGGCTCCAGAGGCTCTGGGTTTCCAAGGTGAAGGAAAGAGAGGTGAATGAATGTGTGCTTGGATGTGTTGGGTGGAGAAAACCATTTTAAAGGAAGAATTATTATTATTATATTATTATTTTTTAAAATTTGCTTACTAGTCCTGTTCACTTCTCTACTAAGGATCAAAGAAAAATAGAAGAGCAAGGTTTGAGTCCAGAAGTCTGAGGATGCTTTCTTGGAAGTTCTAAAAGGGAAAAAAAGCAAAATTTGAAAGGAGGAAAGCAGCTGAGAAGGGTGAATAGGGACAATGGCAAGGCTGATTTCCAAAAGAAATTCTGCAAACTGGGGAATTGGGGAAACTGTCCTAAGGATGAGCTGAACCTACAAAGGTCTGTTGGAATAAAAGCTGTATTTGAGCACAGAAAATTCCAATGGGCTTACGCTACCAAACTTGGCGGGGAAGCGGGGTGCGGTTCATGTGAAGGCTGAGAAACCCCTTAAGTTTTCGATAGCCCTTTCTCCATGAGGTTTGAGAAGTCTTACATTGAATATCTGAAAACTCAGAATTATTATTGAAAATGATCAGGAATGTTCTGCAGAAATTATTTGTTAAGATGTATCTTATAAGATAGATCAGTTTAGAACAGAGGTCTTTTTCTATAAATAGCCAGATAGTAAATATTTTAGGCTTGGTGGACCATAAAGTCTTTGTCACAAATACTGAAATCTGTCATTATAGGGAAAAGGCAGCCATGGACAATGTGTCAGCTAATAAACCAAGCTATAGCCCCATGAAACTTTTTTTTTTTTAACTAAAATAAATGATGGACTGAATCTGACCAGTGGGCCTTAGTTTGCCAACCCCTGATACAGAAGGGGAAAAAAAAAAAAAAAACTTGGACACATAATAATTTTATGTTGTTCCCCAAAAGCAAAGGACGTAGGATGATATATGTAAACTTCATCTTGCAGGAATGCCTGCCAGGTCCATCACTTATAAAAGTTGGGAAGACAAATGTGTCTTTGTCTTTACACTTCTTTACACTGTACACCATCACACTTCTCAGGAACTCCCACCTATCTGCATTCAACTCGAACACTTTGGGGTCAATTGCCATATGCCAGGCCTGACCTCAAACGTCACCTCCTCCATGATGCCCTACAATGACACCCCTGGCTCACCGAAGAGACCTACACAATTCTAGCAATATCACCCCAGGCTTCAGATTATTCCCTCTGCTTTCTTAACTCATCTCCCCAACTACAAATAAATTTTCTTTCTCATTCATTCACTTGGATGAAGTTCTGTGCTTTCCCTAGTGACCATTGAGAACTGAATGGATCTTAAAATCTGGTTGAGCTAATGTGTCAGTAGGTGTTAATGGTTTAATGCTAGGACTCTCAAACTGCTCTCTAAATACCCTTAGGGGTACAAGCCAATGTGTCAAGATAAACATACTGCAAGGTAAATATGATGCAGCTTTCAGAAACATACATTTTATCTGAATAATTTTAGAGAAAAGCTAATATTATAACAAATTCAAGACACCTTATATTAAGGCATGGCTAGAACATGAGTATAATATAAATAGTAAGTATTAATAATTAATTTTAATTTTTAAGCTGTTGCTGACCACTTTATGCTACAACTTCAGATTGCTAGGGATGTGCAATCCCTAAAGCTGGATTTCACCAAGATGAGCAATCCAAGAGAAAAGAGTTTCATTAACTCTTTTCACACTGGGGATAAATATAACATTTGAGAAACACTGTCTTGATGTGCAGCCCTTCCTGCTTTGATAAGTAAAACAAGGTCAAGTATAATCTCCCACAATTTCTTATCCTCCTTTCCGGAAACATATTTATGCCCACATTAAGTCTTCCCTTACATCTTTCCTCCAGTTTTAACTGATGAGCTACAATTCTATTTAGTCCAGTTTCTTCCACCTGTGTACTTGATGCCACCTTCTCCCATTTTCTCTGTGGCTTTCTCCAATTGGTCACCCTTAACCTATTCTGAATTTCCACTCTCCCTCTTCTTCTGTACCTATTGTAATGATAAACACATTCAAGTACTTTCATAATGAATAGTTGTTATTTTATGTCATGTCTTCCTTTATCAACCAATCCTTCTCCTTTCCTCAATCAATCTTCTCAAAACATAGTCAAAACAAAATAAAACAAAAAACATAATCTATGATCTCTCTCTCTCTCTCTTTTTTGTGTGCCATTTATTCCTCAACCCATGACCATCTGGCTTTTATCCTCCCTACTCTACTGAAACTGCTTTTAGTTAAGATTGCCCAAGACCATATCCCAATTGCCTGCCATATAGGAAACTTCAAACCTTATATTACTTGAGCTATCTGCAGTATTTGATAACATTTTTCTCTTTTTTTTTCCCTACAAAATGCATTCCCTGGACTTTTGTAATGACAAGATACCTTGGCTTTTCTCATTTTACCATTTTTTTTCTTTCTCCCATATTGGCTTCTTTCCCTTCCCTTTCCTTCCCTTCCCTTCCCTTCCTTTCCCTTCCCATCCATTCCTCCCTCCCTTCCTGTCTTTTCTTCTTCCTCTTCCTCTTTTCCCTCCTCCTCCTCTTCTATTTTGTCTATCTAGACACTGGTGAGCATCAGGCGTCTACTTACCTTCATCTACACTATACTGTTGGATGGGTTCAATATTCTCAAAATCTTACCACGTTTTTTTTTTTATCACAAATGCCTTAATCCTCAAAAACTTAATACCACAAGCATTTATATCTTATGATTTCTGTAGGTCAAGAATCAGAAAGAGGCTTAGCTGAGAGCCTCTGGCTCAAGAACACTCTTGAGGTTATATCCAAGCTGTTGGGCAAAGCTATAGTTTCATCAGGAGGCTCTTTTGGAGGAATGGTGGGGGGAGGGGGTGGCTTGAGATCTTCTTCCAAGCTCACTCACAGGTCATTTTCAGGCCAGTTGAGTCTCTCCACAGGAGTACCTCACAGCAAGAAAGCTGGATTTCACCAAGATGAGCAATCCAAGAGAAAATGATAAAGGCAGGCCAAGATAAAAGGTAGAATACTTTTATAACACAATTTTGGAAGTGATTCCCCATTGCCTCTGCTGTAGTCTACTCATTAGAAGTGAATCAGTTAGCCCAGCCCACCTCAACTGGAAGAGATTACAAAGGGTGTGAAGTCAGTAGATGGGGATCACTGGGGACTATCATAGAGACTTCCTACCACAGCACCTGTACACTGATGGTGCCATGTCTATGTCTGTATCTGTATGTATCTCTAGTGAGTTCTAGACTTACGTACTCGGAGCTTCCAGGACAGCCCTCTTTGGATGACTCATAGGCATTTCAACAAATGAATTCCAAAGAAAACTTAGGTTTTCCTCTATAAATATGACCTATTTTCTTCTTCTCCAAATATGATACAACAACAAACCCAGGCATCCTAGCTAGAAACCTGGAAGGCATACTTCATTTTCCACCCTCCTTGATCCTATCATGGTATAATCAGCTTTTATTTCCTGAATTTATTTGCTACATATTTTCAACCTGTTTCCATTCTTTTGAACCCTTTACCACATATAAAGTTGAGTGGCTCATTGTTTCTCACCTGGACATCTGAAGCAAATCTAGCTCATGAGCACTACAGCCTAAGTAACACTGTCCAGCACACTGCATTTAGTAGATGCCCTCTACTACTCAGGTTATGAGAACAACAATGGGCATGGGTAAGGGCTGAATTCTGTAATGCTCTCTGCTGTTGAGCTGTTGCTGCTCCTCTCACCAGCAAGGATGGTGATGATGATGATGATGATGGTAATGATAATATGTGATGAATTATACCATCACTATAATAAAGTGTGAGTCTCAGTCTCAACCATGGCTCTAAACAAGCTGTATCTATACTCTGAGAATTTTAAGCCCTTGTCAGAAATGCCAAAAGCACGAGTTCTAATGCCACGTGTCATCATCTCTGTTTTTGCACCTGGATGCTCAGTTAAGGCTGAGTCCTCAAAATAAACTCTGTTTTTGAATGAGGAAATCATCACAGCATAATTGGAGCTGCTGAAGAGCCTGAGATGTCATTCTAATTGAACACTATTCTGAAGTTTTCCCCAGTGATCTAAGAAGTGGTACATCTAATCAATCATCTAATCAATGATTTAATCATTGTTGATGTACCCATACATGGAACCTCTATATATGTTTTCTCCAGGCTTCCAATTTTGTCCTGTCTCCTGTAAGGACATCAGCACTTCCTCAGAGGTGAATCAACTAAGTCATCATCACCAGCCCATGCTCAGCAGAGAGCAAGCCATGCTAGAAAAGCTATGAGATAGATACTATCACCCAGCAGTAGCAGCCAACCCTATTCCTGCCTGTGAATTCAATGGACTTCCAAATGCAAAAAGACAGTTGGTGCCTTAGGACAAATTTAGCTGTGGCTGAGCTAGATCATGGATGGTTACTAGCATGAAAATTCATTCATATGACTTTGGAATATAATACCTGACACAAGATATATCGTGGCTGCCATGCTCCTATCCCAGATAAGGACACAGCAGTAACAGATGGAGGAACAAGGCACTTATCTTGTTAGTTGATGGATTTATCTTCTTTTCCTCTTTCCTACATATTCCATAGTGTTTAGTGAGTGGTGGTTTTTACCGTGCAGCATATGGAGAGTGAATTGATTTCTTTTCTCCCTCCTTAATTCAATAAGAACCAGAGTAGAGGATAAACAGCTTGTTGTGCTAGAAAAATTTCCAAACAGTGAAGAAAACGTCAAACTGCCTTTTCTTCTTTTTGTGGTTGGAATTTTAGTTCTGGGAAGCATTCTTCCCTCAGCAGGAATGGAAATGAGAGTGCTTTGCATGATTAGGGTAATAGCACATTCACGGTCTCTGGGCTTTGGTTGGGGACAGCATCAGCTCATTCAAAGTGTATGGCCAAAGAGAGTTGTGCTTAATAAGGGGAAGGGAGGCAATGCCCTGCAATGGAAATACTCTTGACATGACTAATTACAATGGCCTGAAGAACTGTGTTAAGTTCTACTTTCTTCCAATGCCCCTCTAAAATAACAGTAAAGAAAAAATCAGTACAGACAAATTAAACAAGAGAGAAACATCAAACATCAGCAGATGAAATGTGTCGACAAAATTGTATAGGATGGAGAGCAGATGAATGAATAGTAACTGATTTAGCCATGCAGGGAAAGTTAAAACTGCAATGCCTGGATGGGAGAAGACAGCTGATTCAGGCTGCGAACCTCTAGAAATACTCACCGTATATTTATGGAGGTTGTGGTAATGGATGGGGCAAGAAAAGAAGATACTGTTGAAAGTCTATGAGGAAAAGTCATCTTCCCCAAATCCTCTCTCAGACTGGGGTACAAGACTTCTATCCCAATAAGAGATGAAAAGCTTATTCTCTAGAGTAGTGGGTTTTTGTTTGTTTGTTTGTTTGTTTAAGATTTGGGGAGGAGATGAACCATGAGAGCCCGTGGACTCTGAGAAATAAACTGAGGGTTTTGGAGGGGATGAGAGTGGGGCGTTTGGTGAGCCTACTGGTGGGTATTAAGGAGGGCAGGTATTGCATGGAGCCCTGGGTGTGGTGCATAAACAATGAATCTTGGAACACTGGTAAAAAATTAAATTAAAAGAAAAAAATATTTTATTTATTTATCTGAGAAAGAGAGAGAGTGGGATGGAGAGGAAGAGAGAATATGAAGCAGACTCTGAGCTGAGCATAGAGCCTGATGCAGGGCCTGATGCCATGACCGCAAGATCACGACCAGAGTCCAAACCAAGAGATAGACACTTAACCCACTGAGCCACCCAGGTACCCCTAGAATAGTGATTGTTTAAAAAGGAGTCACCAATCCAGCAGCAGTGTCTGAGAACTTGTTAGAAGGGCAGATTCACAAACCTCACTGAATTACTGAGTCAGAACATCTGTGAGAGAGGCCCAGCTATCTGCATCTTAACCAGCCTGGCAGGTACTCAGGCTCTATGTTCAGCGGGAGAACCACTAAGGGTCAAGGCACTGTAGAATCAGAAGCAAACACAATTAAGCAGATTGGAAGAGTCTTCTCTGAAAACTGCACCCACAAAATAGTGCAAAATTGCCAAGATTTGAGGATTCCCAACAAAATAATTGTTCCTTACCATGAGCATACAATGAAGTTCTCCGGTCAGCATGGTCACATACACACTTCCAAAGAGCTGCTAAGCACTTACCTCTCAAAAACAAACAATAAATAGAAAATAACACAGAACTCTTGAAAATGAAAAATGCTATAACAAAAGAAAAAAAAAATTAAGTCATGTTAAATATAGTATGTTAAAGTTGAGAAACTCTCCAAGAAAGTGGAACAAAAAGATAGAGAATTGAAATGAGAGAATATTTTTAAAAGATACAATGTCCATATAATGGGAATTCTAGGTGGAAAAGGAGAAGAAAAAGCAGAAAAAATTTACAAATAAATATCAAAACATAAGTTTGCAAAACTGACTGAAAAGAAATTCACCAAGTATGCACAAGGGCAAATTCAAACAAACAAATGAAAAACAACAAAGTAGCCCACACTAAGCCACTGCACCAAGAAATTTCCAAAATACCAGGGATAGAGAGAATTGCCTAAGACCTTCCTAGGAAAAACTATGGCTCACAGAAAGAATCAGAAATCAGAATGACACATTTCTAAGCAGCCCCCCTGGAAGCTACAGGATAATGAAGAAAATTCTGAAGTAAAAACATTTTAAGGTGAGAATTCTATATCAAACCAAGCTAGCAATCATGTGTGAAGAAAGATATATGATATCTTTTAAACAAGCAAGTTGTCAAAACTTGCCTCGGGAAGTAACTGGAAAGTGTAGTTCTCCAAAATGGGAGAAATCAAGAAAACGGAAGCCACAGGGCCCTGGGAACAGAGATTCCACACTTGGGAAGGGACAACTAGATGACTGTAATGAGGAATTTCTGGATGAGAGCTGTAGTAGACCTGGCAAGCACCCTGCTCAGATTGGATGAGGACAGTTGGGGTTCTAGAAGAGAATCTCAAACACTGCAAACAACAGCAAGGAGAAGAGGTAGGGCCACTTCATGCATGAAAACTTTGTTCAGGGCCATGGTAACAATTCTGGAGAAAACAGATACACACACAGACACACACATACACAAATAAGTAGCTCCAGTAAATGTAACAAGTTGTATAAGAAAGAAAATGGAATCATAATTCACTTGATTCAATTTGCACTATCTTCATAATTTGAGTATTGACTACTGATTCAACCAAAATTGTGAGGTAAAGCTACATGTTAGGAAAATATGAGAAGTAAATGTAATGGAGGAGGGGATGTAAGAGTATTAAATCTGCACTTTCTGTAGCAAATTAAGTGTGGAATTTAGGAAATAGCTTTAAAAACATGCTATTTAGGAATCTGGAAGTAAATATCCAAATATATTGATGGCAGGGAAAGATGGTACCTTTGGAGAATGGGATTCTTGGATGAGGGACATGTAGCCAATTTCTTTTATTGATATTTAATTATTTTGGGAAAAATAAGATTCTTTTTCAAGCTATAGATCTGAGGTCCTCTGACCCCTAGTCCTAACTCTACTATGTCCTAGTGACATAACATTGAACAATTCATTAATCTCTCTTAATGAGGTCAAGAGTTTATCTCTTTGCCTTCTCAATTTAATTGTCACTTCCTTACAAATGTCTTTTCTCACATATTCCAATATAAAAGAGGTCCTCTGTCCATTTCTCTCATAGAAACTTGTTCTTCTTCTGAGAAATCATCACACTTTTTAATGAGAAAATTATTCATTTATTATCTATCTTCCCCACTAGATTGCAGAGCCCATTGAAGGATGGGTCTTGGTTTCTTAATCATCATTTCCCTGGTGCCTAGCAAAAAATTAAGGAATGAATGGATTTGTCTACATACAAGTTCATCCGGAGGACTATCTTTCTACATCAAAAATGGCAGTTCTCTCCTTGTAAAGGAATAAGTCTTCCCCACTACACCCCACCTCTGCTATCCTGTAAGTATCCGTTAAGAATTCACACTGATCTCAAATAGAGCCTTGGAAGTGTGGAGGGTGGAATCCTCCTTCCACTCCAGGTAGGTTCAAGATTCCCTGCACTTACCAAACATTTTACAACTTCTCAAATGAGAATCGTTGAGTGTAAGTGTTTCTTTCTTAAAATTTAATTCTGTAAATGCCTTTCATCAACCCTCCTTCCACCACCCAAAACAAGAAAGCTCAAGAAAAAGTGGTGTGGGAGGTGGAGTGAAATGAGGGTGGTGGCTGACAGAGAGTGGTAGGGGGTGTGGGGGGGAGCAGTGGAGGAGACAGAGGGTGTTGGGGGATGTGGGGATGGTGGGGTGTGGTGGGGGAGGTGGGGAGTGGGAGGGTTGAGGAGTGGGGAGGAAGTGGTGGGGGGTGGGGAGCAGTGGGGGCTGGTGAGGAGTGGTGGGGACAGGTTGGGGTGGTGGGGAGGCCAGGAGTGCAGGGATTGTGGGAGTAGGTGGGGGGGAATCGTGTGGAGTGGTATGGAAGGTGGGGAAGGTAGCCGGTGGAGGGGAATGGTGGGCCTCCTTCCTGGGTTCTGCCCACCCAGGGGTCTCCTTACAGTGTGGAAATTCCGTGGGCGGCAAGCAGACTCGTGGCAAGCAGACTCTCACGCATACTGCTGCATCAAGAGATACACACTTGGCTCTAGGCTCTGTGAAACCTGGAAACGGTCACCTGTTCATCTGGGAAATGGATAGAGACCAGCTTCCTTCATCTAAATTTCAGGGTGCTTGTGAGAAGCCAATGAGATAATAAGTGTTTACTGAATTGATGTGTAGGCTAAAGGGCTAGCTGAAGGGCTGAAGGGCTGGGGAGTGTTCATGGGCACAAGAGTCTCTGGTTTCCCAGAAATCTATGGTGGGAGGCTGGTAAGCAGACTTTAAGTCATTAACCTAGACTTGTCTTTGCTTAGAGGTATCGTTTTTTACTTATCTGCCTGTCATTCTCCTCCACCTCCCTGGAAGTTAAATGTCATTCTCTTCCACCTCCCTGGAAGCTGTGTGTGTCTGTTGGGGGGGGTGTCTTGAACAGGAATAAAATATCAGGGGACATGTGCCTCTACCAGGGCAGTAGCCTTCATAATGCTGGATAAATAATTCCACTTCTGCATCCTCTTTTGCTTGTCTGTCCCCGCCCACTACCCACAAAGCCCAAATGAGAAAGCCACACTCCTAGGGAGTGATTGCCATCAGGAAAGCTGCAGTCCAGACCATGACTGAGGAGTGGCTATAAAAACAGACAGGTGCCACTGATAAACAGCAAAAGGCACACATAATCAAGACCATGGGAATTTTTGCAGGTCTCTGCGACACTTTGCACCAAGCTGCTACAAATCAAGCTAACGTGAATCACCAGAGCCCATCTCCCTGCAGCTTGGAGGAGACTGCAGTGTGCCTCGGGGGACAGCCCGGTGGATAGAAAAGATCCTGCCTGGGATCCAGCAATGGATAGAGGAGGCCTGTGGGGACACAGGCTATTAGGGTGGCAGTCCACAGGATCCTGCTGGGAGATAGCATTCTGGGGGAAGCAGATTATCCAGAGTGTGTGGCCCCTGGTGCTGCTCCCTGCAGGGAGGATGTTAATAGAGGAAAATGGGCAGGGTATACTGCGGAAGCCTGGGACCTGTCAGCTCTGCTCTTGCCATCTGAGGGCTGTGATAAGGTACAGGACAGGTGTCTTGCTGAAGAAGAACCATTTAGTACCGATGAACTTGCTGCTTCCCTTTTCTGCAATCAGTCTGGATCGTGGCCCACTGTCACTCTCAAACCCCTCGAGGCTTTCTCTCATTTTCCTGACCACAGCTATATGTTGTGGCCTGGGAGCAAAACCCTGGATTCCAGTCCTTCCTCCACCATTAATTGACTTGGCAGCCCAGAGGAAGCCAGTCCTCTTGCCTGTCTGGGGCTCAGGTGTTTTGTAGCTTCTGTGTTCCAGACACCCTCCCATCACAGGCTTTCTGTGGCTCTCTCATTCTGGATTATTCTCCTCCCTCCCATTCACACCCCCATCCCTTAGGTTTTAGGTTTTAATATCATCTCCTCAAAAATCCTTTCCTACACCCTTACATGTTTGGAGAACCCTATATATTCTCCTAGCACATTATATTTTTGATTTGTTGCACTTACCACAATTTGAATTAAAGTACTCCTAATGGCTGGGCTCTGCCCCTCTATGGCCTCTGTGTGTAAGCCTGACCAGTACCGCTGCCTGTCCAGGGCCAAGCAGGTGAAAGGCACTCCGCAAATGTACATGAATGAATGAATGAATGAATAGCCAACAAATGCCTTTTGAGCATAGCTTAAGTGTTTCACACTATACAAGGTATTGGGAGCATGGTGAACAAGATACCATCCCTGTCCTTCAGAAATTCAAATAATGGGGCGCCTGGGTGGCTCAGTGGGTTAAAGCCTCTGCCTTTGGCTCAGGTCATGAAACCAGGGTCCTGGGATTGAGTCCCACATCCGGCTTTCTGCTTCGCAGGGAGCCTGCTTCCTCCTCTCTTTCTCTGCCTGCCTCTCTACCTACTTGTGATCTCTGTCAAATAAATAAATAAAATCTTTAAAAAAAATTCAAATAACATTTAAGGCACACAGAGGAGTCAGCCAACAGTGACCCTGTCAGCGCCATGATCAGGGTAGGATCAGAGTGCTTTGGGACACATTGGAGGGAAGTGTAAGCTATTTCTGGAGATAAAGAAAGGAAAGGTATGGCATGAATTCATAATTGTATTATAAATCTTACAGAATAATTACATTAGAGCAATGCTATGTGAGGGGGAAAAAACCTTGGTGACACAAAGAGTAGACAAAAATGCATTCTTAAGCATTTCTTTACATGAGAGACCCCTAGCTTGATAGGTGTTCACATAGCATGTATGGGAACGCCAGAGCTGTCGGTTCATGTGGCTTTAGGGTTCCCTGTTTTTTCATTTGTTTCAACAGTCCTGTTTAAGTTATACAGCTTACTTATTTTTGTGTTGTTTTGTGTCTTCCTTATTCATGTTTTTTCATAATCATAATTATCATCAGTGTTACAAATAATTACTCTAAAAAGTAATGATGTCTGGAATCAGGGCTCACGATTGACTTGTGAAAGCACTTAGGACCTCACTGAATTCTTACAACAACCTTATACAGCACGTAATGTATCCTTACTTACCTATCCTTTGCACCCACGGAATCTGGGGTTCAGTTGGTCCTTTCCCACATCTTTGAAGTGAGAAAGAATCCAGGTGTTTTCTCCAGCCCTCCTGTGCTTCCTTGCTCCTCTTTCTGAGGAGACTGTCTCTCTCTTTGCCATCTCCCTACTTCATTGCTCAGGGAATCCATACATTCATTTTCAGTTGTCCTCCTCATCATCCATACAAAGTATTACCATCATCTAGGTCTCAGGCGAGAGTCCTTTGGCAGGAACACTTCAAGTAAGGAGTGACACACTGTGCCAACTTCTTCAAGGAAATCAAGTTCAGGAAGGAATGAGAATCTTAGTCAATGGCAAGGTCATGGTTGTCCAGGGATCACAATAAAAGCTGATGTACAGTACGCTGAGAAATAAGATTTGGAGACCCACTTTCAGGAAGTTTAGTTGTGAAGTAAAGTGAATGGGGGTTGTGAGCAGAACACTGAGGAGTATGGGGCATGGAGGTGAGGTCCAATCCTATTCATGATGAATTAATGATTTTAAGCTGTTTATCTATAGATTTTCAGATTCATTTGCCTTGTGAATCCCCAGGAACCATAGTTCAAAAATGCTGAAGACCGAAGATAGCATCCTCCCAAGATTCATATGTCAAACTTAGTTCCCCATATGATAGTTTTAAGAGGTAGGGTGGAGCCCTCATGAGCAAAATTATTGCCCTATAAAGGAGACTTCAGAGAGCTCCCTTTCCCCTTCAGCCACATGAGGACACAGTGAGAGGATGGCTGTCTTTGAACCGAGAAATGGGCCCTCACCATATACTTAATCTGCTAGAACCTTGATCTTGGACTTCCCACCCTCTAGGACTGCAAGAAATAAATTTCTGTTGTTTATAAGCCACACGGTCTATGGTATTCTGTTAAAGCAGCCTGGGTGGGAGAAGATAAAAGATCTCACTTTGAAAATGACCATATAATGGTCATTTCCCTCTTTTTGTCCCTGGTTCTGAAAAGGTAAACTGAAAAGCTAGAACTTTTAAGACATTCTGATTCGTCTGCTAGATCTTGTGAAAATATCCACATTTTTTATCTCAGAGATTCATTTGGTCTGGTTTGGGGAGTAGAAACTTTCTTACAGTTACCAAAATAAATCAAAATAAAACAAAATACAAAACACACAAAACACAAATTAGATACCTTGACCTCTCAGGTGCTTGTCTTTTGCTTCAGAACTGGACAAGCTGGTGAGACCCCTGCTACTTCTCATTTCATCCCAGATACAACCTGAACTGAGGAAAAGCTACATATCTAGTTTATTCAAGGTCAAAGTCCTTCCCCTCCCTGGCAGGCCCCCCACCACCAGTCCTGCTGCCTTCTTCCCCCTCCACCTCTGAAGGTCAAAGGGGTAAAGACCAACTCGGGGGAAGATAATAGAGTGACAGCACCTCATAAAAGGGAAATATAAGGATCGAGGCACAGTGCTACCAGACGGATTAGGTGCTTCTGTCGATATAGTGAAGAAGAGTAATGTTGACCCTATGAACTCAATTTGCTTCACTGCTTTACACTTAAGAAAATATTCCAGGTCTTCCTTTGCCTTTTGTGCCCAAGAAAGCCCAATGGCTGCAGCTCTCTGCAAACTGCCACCTGCCTACTAATTTAGTCGTTGAGCAGGGAGCCCTAGTTCTGACAGGTGGGCTTTCTGACAAGGGGAGAATGGATATCAGGGTCTCTGGCCTTTGGGCCCAAGCCCAGGCTGATTTCATTTCAGATTAAGAGCTGCTGAAATGCAGCAATCGATAACTCAGCTCTTTTGTTTGCTTGTTTTTTCCAAGTCCCCAAAGAGATTAGATCTGATTTCTCAGACCTTTAGCAAATTTAATTGTTTTTTATTCACAGTTGCTCAATACAACTCTTTAGAAACTGGAAGCAGAGAAATTCCCTACCTGCATACTGGGTTACTTTGAAATAAAAAGCTAGAGTTCCTCAGGTGTGCCGAGGAGCACAGGATCACATCAGCATGAAGACACACTTGCTTCCCATGGCCATTCATGGCTCACCACACCCCTTCCACCACCATCCCAGATGATAGATTTCTCCTCCTTACTCATAGGATCCACAAAGAAAAATGTGAATATGAAATCAAGAACTTGTACTCTCATTTCCCAGACTTCATTTTGACACCTGATCTGAAGGGAAAGAAAACCTCTTAGCCAAATAGGACCATTCTGGGGATAAAGAAGGAAAAGAACTTGGATGCAGAACTCACAGGCCCTTAATGACTACTTCCAAGAGGGTGACACTCACAGTCTGTCAGCAGTAAAGGCCATTGGTCTCCTGTTCAGAAACTGCCCCCCACTATGATCAACTTTGATAGGGTCTCACTTCATGAGAACCCCAACTCTGCATACACTGTAATGCCTTCACTATTCCACTGTTTTCATTAACATTTTACTATTCCTAAGACTCTTGTCCAAGAAGATAATAGTTATAAATAACTCCAGGAACTCCCTGAAAGACCTATTAAGTTATCAATAAAAAAACACAAAAGGACACATTCTACCCCAAGACTCTTTGTATAGGGGCGCCTGGGTGGCTCAGTGGGTTAAGCCGCTGCCTTCGGCTCAGGTCATGATCTCAGGGTCCTGGGATCGAGTCCTGCATCGGGCTCTCTGCTCGGCAGGGAGCCTGCTTCCCTCTCTCTCTCTCTGCCTGCCTCTCCGTCTACTTGTGATTTCTCTCTGTCAAATAAATAAATAAAATCTTTAAAAAAAAAAAAAAGACTCTTTGTATCTACCAATCCTAAACAATTATATTATAACCCTTGTTGGTCCTAATAAACCTCTCTTTAGATCTCATACTGAAAGACCCAGGTAAAGGCAGGCTTGGACATCTGAAAAAGTAGCTTCAATCTGTCCTCCTACCTCAGAAGTGGTAAGAAGGCTTTGTGGAGATGGTGTTCTCATTACAGCAGGAAGTGATAAAATTGGTTTTCCCTTATTAACAGGGTGTTTTAGTAATTTCGGAGGGGAGTCAGTATTAGGCCCTACCTTTTATTAAAGATAAAAAGAGACAACAGGCTTAAAATGGAGTCACTTCTGCTAAGCCCAGGTCTGCAAACTAAGACTTAATATCTAACCTAATTGCAGTTTCAGCCTCTCCAAATAATGTGAACTTTGACCAGTTAATCTTGAATTAGCTGGTCCCCAGTAATAAAGTAATCTGCATGACAGACACTGCCCTTCCCCCAAACTAAGGTGACCTTGCCTGAAACAATCTACTCTATTAGCATCTTCCTTTTTCTGCCCCTTTCTGCCTTAAGTCTTCCATTTTATACAGATCCTTGGACCTCCTTTCAATTTTCTAGGTGGAATGCTGCCCAATTTATAAATCATTGAATAAAGCCAGTTAGATCTTCAAATCTACTAAGTTGAATTTTTTTAAAACATACTTGGAGGCAGTGGTGGGATCTGAAGCAAACTCTGATGACATTTGGGAACAATGAGAAACACAGATAAAGTTTCTGCAAACACTTCCGAATTATCTGCCTTTCTACCCATTTCTGAAGGCTGTGAGTAAGTTTCTTTCCCTTCTGAGCTCTTCTCTCTTCATGTCAAGTGCCCAATATAATTGGCTTCCTAGTCAGTTCCATGCTGGGAGCTTCTGGTAGTTCAGGCTGCAATTCTTGTTGAATTAGTAGAAAACCCCAGTCCTTGATTCTATCCCAAGATCCACATGGGAACTGTGGGAGTTTACATTTCCCACATTTATGTGGAGATCCCAATCCACATAAATGTGGACATTCAACAAATGGAGCCCATTTGTTGAAATCTGTTGATTCAACCCTTTCCCCTGTCCAAGGTTCCATGGTGAGAATAGTGGGTGACGTATAGAGGGCCATCTCTTCGACAAAATGCAGTCACATCTCTTGGTTGCTGCTGAAATATTAAGGTTTGCATGTTTATTTGTCTTGACTGATGTAGATAAAGTCTATTGCTAATGGAAAGTTCAGAACGGCTGAAAATCTGGTGACCACAGGTTTAAAAGCTGCTAGAGCTCTCACCACCTAACCCAAGTACTCCTATGTTGAAAGCACTTGGTCACAGAATGGGTTATAGTGACACTAGTTCATCCAATGTCCTCAAGAAAATTTCTGTGCAACAAGGTACACTGTGAAACATTACACATTTCCTTTTTCAACCCAGTGGTCCCTCCCTTTTAGGTATTAGTTTGGCTTTGAGGTGACACAAAGGCTTAGCTAAATAAATAAATAAATAAAACAGGAACCTTGAAATCCAAAGTGGTAAGCATACTTCCAGCATACTGCTTATTTTTTTTCTAAGAACTATGGTACTGAAAGTTACAAATATCTATAAAAATGGCAAAAGCTTACCAAAGACAACCTAGAATTACAATGGCCATAATGGGGAACATTTCAATTAGACAAGATCATTCATTTAAGAAGGACACTTGATAGCAAGTGTTCCCAAATTAAACAAATAAAACGGGATACCCATTTTAATATCTAAGAACTAATTTCAAGCTTCCAAAGGCTTCAAGATTCCAAAATAGCCTTATTGAAAGTTTTACTGCAAAAGTATAATGAAAAATTAAAGACATAAAAGGTATCTAAAAGAACACCTCGGCCTCCCCCGTTACTCCAGCTTTTAAGGGTCTATTATTAAAATACTGTCCCAGAAATCAATATCTCATTTGTATTCAACTGAAGCACTGAAGAAAAGATTGTCCTCAAAGGTTTTGTGTAAATTCTTCAACAACAACTTGAATGACTCCACAACTACTTTCAAAGGAAAGCCCCACATGGACACATTCAAAAGTAGTTGAAACTCTAATGGGTTTTTTGGTAAACTGCTATGCTATTCCCTTGAACAACCTGGGGAAATTAAATTACTCAAAACCTTAGAGGAACTTTGTTTTATTTTGTTTTAGGCCTTTTCCCCTAAGCCAAAGTATCCAGAGGGAAGGAGAAACCCTGTGAAACTTTTGTGAAAGGATTTACTAAACAATTCCAAAGATAAACAGCTCTAAATCCAGCATAGAAATCTTTTGATTTCCATCTCAGTTGGAAATATTTTCCTTGGTGTGTGTGTATGGGTATAATTATTTGTGAAACACACACACACACACACAACACATTAGGATAATGTGGTTAGATATGTAGATCAATCTGTGATGTCATTTAAGTAGCAACCTAATTTTTTGAGGAATTGAGAGCAACTGTCCTTATAAATCTTTGCAAAGCTAGAAATGCAGCTCTAGAATCAGTTTGAAATCCATCTATTCCTTTTTACCGATCACCAAATCTCCCCTATATATCTCAAAATACTTATAAATATTGGCCTTAAGAAGCTAAAGTTCTCTTCGGTGGAACTTGAATTATTTCTTCATGCCTTTGAGATGTAAATGTTAACATATCTAGGCTGTCTCTTTAAAGCACACACTTCAGGGAGGTAATTCTTATCAAATGGACAATAAAAAGAGTAAACAACATTTGAAATTTAGGTGAATGAAAAATCATGTATCTCCTCCACAAATATTAGTGGAAAGCTTTATTTAGCCATTTAAGCAGGTAGCTTTATCTTATTCCATTTACCACAAAAACAAATTAGGTCCAGTTCCTTTTATAACTAGTGACTTTTGTATTATTGTACCTGATTCATAGCTAAAATTTTAAATGGAAGCTATTTGGGGTGTGTGTGTGTGTGTGTGTGTGTGTGTGCTTGTGTGTGTGTGTGTTTATTACCATAGATGTATAGTATTTTCTACCTCCAAATGGTATTACTAAAATTAATTTGTTAAAGAGCTCTATTTAATTGCCTTGAAGAGAACAAGACTTATATGAATAAAGGATTCCCAAAACTCTCAGAAATATACTAGAAACTAACTCAAATGTTTTTCAAGTTTGTGTGATCTGAAATAATCTTTGGTAAATAAAAGTTAGTTTACATTCGTTAGATTGATTAAAATAGGTACGTCTTCAGAATTACCAGCATTAAAAATAATGCAGGCTTACAACTTTATTCTACTTGGGTTTATTAGTCAAATAAATTCACGTTATCTCTGTTACAAAAACTTGTCAGTAAGAAAAATAGCTTGGGATGATGGCTAGCTTTATCTAATGTCTCATGAAGTTTTTGTGGGTAATCTAAACATAATTCTTGAGAACAAGTGTAAATAGCTGTAAGTGGGATAAAATTTCTTAGTGAACTTGCAAAATAGTTTCCCCAAATGTTTTTGGTAAACTGAAATCTTAAAAATTTGCTAAGTTAAATAAAATGATGCATAATTATTACATATCTGTATCTTTCCAAATAAAATAAAATACTAGAACACTAATTTCTGAACATAGGTTTATCTACTTTTGGTTTTCTTTTAGAAAAAGTATTTGGGGGATGCCTGGGTGGCGCAGTTGGTTGGACGACTGCCTCCGGCTCAGGGCATGATCCTGGAGTCCCGGGATCGAGTCCCACATCAGGCTCCCAGCTCCGTGGGGAGTCTGCTTCGCTCTCTGACCTTCTCCTCGCTCATGCTCTCTCACTGTCTCTCTCTCTCAAATAAATAAATAAAATCTTTAAAAAAAAAAAAAAAGTATTTGGGTCTATTAATAAACAGGTTTTCTGCTACATCCAATAATTTACTAGAAGAAAGCATACGTTTCTAAAAATTATAAAAATATTTATAATTTTTTGTCAAAGAATGCTAATGTAAAGACAGTTCACAATTGTTCACTTCTGTAACTAAAAATTAAGGTTTTCTGGGATTAAAAATTGTGACACATATATTATAATATATAATTATATATAATTAAAGCTACTAGAAAGAATAAGGAAGATATGTCTGTATGCAAGAAAAGTAGAATATGTTTTTGGTAAAAGAAGGTATGTGAAATGGAGATGTATTTTTGTTAAGGAAAAAGAAAGTAATTTTGCCTTCAAATGAGACTGCTTATTTCAGCATGGGAAAGAAGGGAAAATAAAATAGGACAAAGTTGTAGGAAAATTCTGGAAAAGGAATCTTGGGAAATGAATTTTATGTGTAGTCAACCTGATTAAGACAAGAACGAATTTTTTTAAGTTAAAAAATGTGTTTTAATGTCAAAAGTACACTGGTGACAAATTATAATTGGTTTTCTGTTTGTTAAAAGGACAACAATTTCTTGGAGTTTTGGTCTGGTTTCAGTAATAGATTATGAAAATTTCTTTATCCTTTAAGTAATTTGCCTAGAAAGCAAAGAAATTATGTCTTTCCAAAACAACTTACTCTGTTTCATGTTATCTTTATCATCATATCTCTGATTACTTAAGAAAACTGAGTATTCTCTATTAAAAGAACTAAGTTGGTTTTGTTGGTTTTACAACTGTTTAACGTTCTGTATTTGCCTGCAAAATCTTTAATTGTCACTATGGATAAACAGATAAACAGAAAACTAAGTATTGTTTCACATTAACATATGATCACATTAACATATTGATCAAATGTTGTTTAACCTTTTGATATTTTTGACAAACTTCCCTAAGTCAAATTCTTAATGAAGTCTTTTTAACCTCAAACAATTTGGGGATTTTTCAAAGAGTTCTGGGAACATCTCAAAAGATTTGTTCTCTCTCCTTTCAAAATGGGAAAATTTAAACTAATTAGACATATTTTATACGTTAAATTTCCTGGAAAGCATTGTGAAATAAGAAGTAATATCAAGCCTTCTTTACATTGCATTAGAAGTACGTAAGTGCGGGCGCCTGGGTGGCTCAGTGGGTTAAGCCTCTACCTTCGGCTCAGGTCATGATCTTGGGTCCTGGGATCGAGCCCTGCAATGGGCTCTCTGCTCAGCAGGGAGGCTGCTTCCTCTTCTCTCTCTGCCTGCCTCTCTGCCTACTTGTGACCTCTCTCTGTCAAATAAATAAATAAAATCTTAAAAAAAAAAAAAAAGAAGTACGTAAGTGTTCCAGAAATTATATAAAATTCCTAAAGTCGAATATGTTCCAGCATAAAGTTATTATCAACATTTCACTTATCATTTAAAAATGTGTGTCACAAAAATAACCAACCACATTTCCTTGTTAATTCCATTTTAATGAACTCTCATAAGATCTTTAACAATGAGCATTTTTAGGTCTTTTGTCATTTACAGACATTAACTGTTTTACTCAGATTCTTTTGCAAATATGTTCCTGAAAAATTGCGTCATTTTCAAGAAGAGTCACAGAAAAAAACTTTGACAAGTAGAGGTTTTGATAACTTTGAGATCATAAAACTGAACTGGGTAAGAATTTCTAGAACTAATGGAACAACTGGGTTAAGCAGATAAGCATCAATGGCATGGGTCTGGATGAATGGAAGAGGATGGTTATAATTCTCTATGACTTTTTGTTTGAAACCATGATACTTCCTTAATGTTTTATTTTTCCAGATTTAAAGAAACCTTTTCTTAAGCTATCTATGACTTACAGCCATTTGGTAAACTATATCTCATTATAAACAAAAATGGAACATTTACTTTCTCTCCGTACTTGGTTCTTGCAGAATTCAGAAACTCTTAAGCCTTCTTTTCATGGCAGTATAATTAGTTATTTGTGTAAGATCGGTAAGAATCTGTTCTCCTTATAACAGGATAGGATTGGAAACATTGGTTACCTTACGAAGCCTTGACTGGAATGTCATATTTGAGAGAGATGTGTATAGACTCAGAAATGACAAGACAGATTTAAGGAGTTGTTTGGAAAGATAAGTTCAGGCTTTCCTTATAGGGTCCCTGAAAACCTTACCAGGTAAATAGGGAAAGTTATTGTCCAGCAGGCCCAGGAATCTCAGGTCCTTTGAGGGGACATCAAGAAGAAAGAAATTTACCCAAACTACAAGTATTACAAGTAAAATCTAATGGTGGGTGAGTCCTTGACTTAGCTTCCTTTTGTAAAGTTCCAGCAAAACAGTCTTTAAAAAGAGCTTATATGGTCAATCACTATTCTTGCTGCACTTACATAAATAATCAGGCCATGTTTAAAACAAACAAATTAGTTTTACTGTGATTATCTTTGGTTAAAAAATGGGGGTTATAGCTGAGAGAAGTTATGTTTGTACCTTTGTAGACATTCGATTCTAGTACTGTTAATCATCTTTGAGGTTTTGTTATATACCTGTAAACTAGTCTGGAATTCAGGAATTATCTTACTTTTCTCAAATATCTGGCTATGTCTCTCCAAACTAAGGTTTTCAATTTCCTCTTACCCTCCCAATTTGGTATTATTAAGAACAAAGGGCACCCTTGAATCTCATTGGAAGGGACTATACTGGATATTCCTCTCTCCCCAGATGGTAGCCAAACTTCAGGGACTTAAACGCTATGTGTACAGCTCACATCTAAGGAAGCCCTATCTGACGTCCTGTAGACTGCTTCCACCTAAGTCACTGGATCAAGATCTCCTACTTTAATGAAACATAAAACACTTTCATATTTTCATTCTTTCCTTCATGCTGGCATTCTCCTAGAAAGATAATGGCCTCATCCATATTTCCTGGGCCATTGCTAATGGTGTAACCTTTGACACTGCTAGATTTGTCATCAAAAGCTCTGATCTGTCCACTAACACTGTCACCTTAGCAGGCATGGCATGTGTCCTGACCCAGTTTATCTTTGTCTGTGGTGATGATCTTTTTCCCTAGGCCTAGGGATCCTAGATGGCTGGCATATAACTGGGCAATATCTCTTAGATTGTCCACAGCGTACCTAACTGTTTACAAACAGACTAAAACACCTCATAGGTCAACTCCTCTGAATTTACATCACTAATTGAGAAGATACTTGTCAGAAGGTGTTCAGGATTCTGAATTCTGAATTGGCCTCCTTTGCCAGAAACCTACTTTCCTGGTTAGGAGTGAGTACAGGGAGGTCATGATAGGGAAACTGCTTAACTCTTGAAAGTACTGCCAAATCTGCTGTGAAAGCAATAGCTTCCCCCCAAAAGTCCTTGGACTCTCTGGCCAAAATTGTTTTTGATAATAGGATAGCTCTTGATTATCTTTCAGCTGAACAGGGAAGTTGTGGTGCTGTGGCCAACACCATCTGCTGCACTTGTATTAACACTTCTGCGGGGTGGGGGGTGTTGAAACTCAGACACAAGAGATCACTGATCAAGTGGTTTGGCTAGAGAAAGTGACTCCTTCAATCGGGTCTTTTTTTGACTTGTTGGATTTTGGTTGGTCTGGGCCTTGGGGACCATGACTCTGAAGTGCACCACAGACATTGGGAATTACCCTGCTTATAATAATCATAGTCGCCTCCGTGGCATGCCATATTTTCTCAAAAGCTTTAAATGCATTTTCACAGATGTAGCCACCAAGAAAATGATCTCCCTAAGACTAGAATATCAGAAAAGGAACGAGGAAAATGACAGACTTAAAAACTGTGAATCTGAAGTCGTGGCCTGTGAATATCACAGAGGTTAAGTGAAAAACATCAGGACCTATAAATGCCACACAGAGGTTCAACAAAAACTGATCAGAGTGAGGTACCTGATCATGGTGTTAATGCCTTAAATTTTACTCACATCTTTCAGCGAAGCTTGAGAATCTGTTCAGAATGGGGGAATTGTTAAAAAGAGACAGAGAAGGCCAAAAGTGGAGCCATTTGTCCTAAGCCCATGCAAGCAAAACAAGACTTAGTATCTAACCTAACTGCAGTTTCAGCCTCTCCCAGGAACGTGACCTTTATCTAATTGATCTGGAATTACTTGGTCCCCACTGGCAAAGTAATCGGCAGGACAGACCCTGACATTCCTAAAGAAGAAACAATCTACTCTTCTCAGCAATTTCTTCTTTGCCTTCTTCTGCCTATTAAAGTCTTCCATTTTGTACAGCTCCCCCGACCCCTTTTCTATTTGCAAGAGGGGATGTTGTCCATTTAATGAATCATTGCATAAAGCCAATTAGATATTCAAAGTTACTCATTGAATTTTGTGCTTTTGGAGGAACACTTGAGAACTTTTTCTCTACTCATTTTTAACTTTTCTTTACCATGTTGTAGGGTTTTTAATGTGTTTATCATTTACTTTCATGTTTTGGGGTCTTAACATCAAAAGGCTACTCCTGACTGAAATGCTTGACCTCAGACTGTTTAGACCTGTCTGTGTATGACTCTCAGCTGGGAGCTGCGGGGAGGTGTTTGGAGACTATGGCCTTACATTGAACAAAACCGTGCACATAAGCAATTTTGTTTAAATTATTTCTTAACTCCTATCTACCAAACAAAACCTCCTAAAAACCAAATCAAATCACACCAAACAACTCTCAAAAGGTCAATAGCAAATACCTCCCCTTTAAAAATGAGAAAAGCCTGTCCTACAATGGCTTCCCCAAGGCATGAAGAGAGGGGACAAAATAAGAACTTCAGTTCAGACCTTTTCCACTTTAGCCCAGTGCTCTTTACAACAAAGTAGTTAAATTTGAGAAGATAAATGAAAAACAAACAAACAAACAAAAAAAAAAACAAAAAAAAACCAAGAGGTTGCAAATAGAACTAAACTATGGCAAACCAGACAGTAAATTATCATGATGCACCTTCTGAGGAAAATGCTTGTTCACAGGGCAATTATGTACTTGAGGCATTTATCCATAATAACTTGCCTGCCTGTCAGAGGGGTCTAAGGAGTTCGTCCGTCCCTGAGAAGTGGAAAATTCAGACTGGCCAAACTTTTGCAGTAGGGAGGCCGGCAGCCAGAATGGACCAGGCCAGTATAGCCTGAGCAGCGCCATTCCTCCACACAGCCTCCACCCAAGCCTGTATGCAATAACCTAGCAGGATACCAGGAGTCAATTGCTTTCCCATCTGCTATTTTCTTTCTCCTTTTCTTTCACAAAAAAAAAAAAAAAGAAAAAGAAAAAGAAAACCTCAGAAATTCATTCCACTCTGCATTAGTGCTTGATGTAATGGTGCAAAGCATTTTTCATTTATCATCATAATGCCAGTCAAAGGAACTCCTAATAATGTAAATGCTGGAGAAAAGCCATTAGGGTGTATTTGCATGGCAGCTTTAAACTCATTCTCCACTCAGAGTGTGAAGTGGGAGACAATGGCCAAGGCTACCTCCCTAAACAGCTGGCCAAGTGGACACTACATTTAACCTATGCCTGGCAGAACCTCAGAAAAATGGAAATGCCCCATCAGACTGGGGACCTGAACTGGGAATGCAGAGGCTGTTGATTTTCCCGGAGGAACTCCAGACCACTCCGTACAACTTCTTTCCTGGACAAAAGGCGGATGGGTGTTATCTCCTGACCTGGAGGCAAGTTGGATTTCTTGACATCCGGCAGCCTGCCATTTTTGAGAATTCTGAGTTGGTATTAGAAAACTCATGGTTTCCAAACAGCTAGTGCCTTCCTGTCTGTCCAGCAACAGAAACTCCTCTTGGGTGAGTGCTAAACCCTTGACTTTATACCTTGAAATGCCGCCATGCGGCCAGATACTAGGAGAAGCTAAACAAAAATGTAACCTCTCACTGAATGAGCAAATAAACTTCACTTATACAGATCCTATTGATCAGAACATTTAGATATTTTAAAATATATCAGCTTTATCCCAGCAAATATCAAAACTTAGGAAACTCCAGTATCTTGGAGCTGAATCTTTACTACAAATAGATTCTCCTATCATCATCCTAACGGAACAGAAAAAGCATGGATGATGGAGACAGAGAGAACTGAACTTAAATCCCTGTTCTGACACCTCAATGTTCTCATCTGCTTAATAGATGTAGTGATTTCTACCCTCTAGTTGTTTCTGCAAGGGATAACTGAAATGATGTGAAGTAGTACCTTGCAGACTACGATGTTCATATGGTTCATCCAAGGGTCTTGTCTAAGTGCAGATTCTAACTCAAGAGGTCCACATGGGGCTTGAGTGGCTGCATTTCTAAAATGTTCCCAAGTAGAGAGAATGTTGCGGGTCCCAGCACCACATTTTTTTTTTTTTAAGATTTTATTTTTTTATTTATTTGCCAGAGACAGAGGGAGAGAGAGCGAGCAAGCACAGGCAGACAAAGAGGCAGGCAGAGGTAGAGGAAGACCCAGCACCACATTTTGAGTAGCAGAGCTGTTGTGTGCCGAGGACAATGCCTGACACATAACAAATGCTCAGTACGCATTGATCTTCTTATTGATCGTTTGCTTTTTGCAGACAACTTTCTTCACTGTTACAAAGTGGAATCGAGAATAGTAAGAGATGTGGCCCCCGATCTTAAGCTGATAGTTTATACAATATTCAACAACCATTTAAAATTTAGGAGAACTCAATTTCACATGTAAAATGCATCAAATAAGCAAGCGGATTTAAAGTGTAGGAGAAAGGAGTAAAATTAGCCATCTGCAATGACTTCCTGCATGCTGTCTTCTTGATTTATACTGGAATACATGTTTTTGAAGGACAGGGTAGGGAAGAGGGTTCTGATGAGATTCCCTTCCCAGAATAGTGTCTAAAATGGTTCAGATTCCATATGATCTGGAAGAGGGAAAATGAGGTAATTTATTCGGAAGATACTTGCGAACTTTGGGGATTCTGAGATTTATCCTGGATATTTGTCCCCCAGGGGTTTTCAGGAGGCCCTCACAGCTTCTGGTTTTCTATTTAATTTGAGCCTGATCAAAAACTAATGGTCTTTTTAAAGACAGAGGATTTCGACAGCCGTCTCTTCTTTAACACTGGTTTCCAGGCACCCTGTTCCAGTGGCAATGCCCTGTGACTTCAAAAGCCAAAGCAAAAGGCTTCTACCCAAAGAGAAACTGAACATTTGATGGTACTTGATAAACCATTCTTTCTTCGGCATTTCAAATAAGAAAAGATTTTTACTCTCTTTATCTTTTGATCAGTTTAATTCTATTTCCCCTATGGCAAAACCAAGGCATAGAAAGTTAAAGGGTTTTTTTTGTTGTTGTTGTTGTTTTTGCTTAAAATGGCTCTTCCAGAGCCAAGTTAGTGGAGTCATGATTCTTTATCTTTAGAGATGCCCCCATGATTTCTTACCTCCTAATAGTCAGGAGGCAGCATGGTATGGTGGTCAAGAACTTTGCTTTGTATAGCCAGAGGTATTCAAATCCTGACTGGGATATTCACTAGCTTTGTAAACTTGAGTCAGCTCATTTATCTTGCCAATGTCTATTTCCTCCTACGGGAGAGTGATTTTGAAACCCTCTATGAGGGTCATGGTGGTGATTAAATGAGATAACGTTCATGATGCTGTTAGGATCATGCCTGCCCATATGAATTCTCAATAAACATGATCATTATTAATAGTATTAGTTTAGCAGAGAGGTTAAGAATGCAGATTCAGAGCCAAATTTCTGGGTTTAAGGCCTATATTTACTACTTACAGGCTGAGCATTTATTGCAAATTACTTAAGCTCTTTGTGCCTCAGATAATGAGATTATGTATAATGCCTACTTTGAAGGGTTGTTGTGAAGATTGAAGGAGATATTTTTAAGGGCTTGGAATAGTGCATGGTATACAGTAAGTGCTCACTGTTTTAGGAATTCTTATCACCATCCTCATATCTATAGGTAGTAGGCTGTGTTGTGTCCCCCCAAAATTCACAAGTTGAAGTTCTAACTCCCAGTTCATTAGAATATGACCTCAGAATAGGTGCAGATAGGGTCTTTATAGGGGTACTTTAGATGAAATTAAGTCATATGAGTCAGGCTCTGATGCTACTTGACTGGTGTCCCTATAAGAAGAGGAGATCTGGGGGGCCTTAGGTGGCTTAGTCAGTTAAATGTCTACCTTTGGCTCAGGTTATGATCTCAGTGTTCTGGGATGGAGCCCTGCATCGGGCCCCCTGCTCAAGGTATAATCTGCTTCCCCAACTCCCTCTGCCACTCCCCCTGCTTGTGCTTTCTCACTCTCTCTCTATCAAATAAATAAATAAGTAAAATCTTTAAAAAATAAATAAAAGGGGAGAGGAGATCAGGACACACAGAGAGACATCAGGGAACGGTGCGCACACAGAGTAAAGGCATGAGGACACAGAGAGGAGAATATCTGCAAGCCAAGAAGAGAGGCTTCAGGGGAAACCAAACCTGCCAGCCCCTTGATCCATAGTCTTCCAGCTTCCAGAACAGAGAGAGAAGACACTTCTCTGGTATTCTGTTATGGCAGCTCAGGCACACTCGTCGAGATGGACCTCACCTTTTGTCATCTCTTTTGTAGCATATCACTGGCCAGGTAGAGAAAGCTAGAGGTCCTAACCTGAAGTATCAATCCTGGAGGGTAACCACCAACACAAACCCATGGTCAGAAGCTTGGGCCAGCAAGTGCCACAAGAGGGAACGTTGGAAGAAAGGAGGAGGTGACTGGGACCAGTGGAACAAGACATTTAGCACCTTTCTCAGCCAGATTAGACAGAGCAAGGGGCCAAAGGCAGAAAACCTTGTGGAGGAGATGAGACAGACACGCAAATAGATGTAAAGTGTCTAGATGGAGATTCTGGTAGATTCTGGTAGAATGGAGGCAGCAGACTGGACCTGAGCAAACATCAATTTCTGAAATATTTGGTAAGAAATATTCAGATGTGACTGCTGTCAGATGTCATTGCTCTGAATGGCCTATTAGAATCCTAAGCTTTTCTCCACTCAGCCCAGAAGGACCAATAGTTTTTTCCTTCCTCTCTTAGGACAAAATAGGATACCTACACCAACTTCATTACATTGTGGCTAAAATATGGGGCTCATATTCTAATATGAAAACTCTCTGGGTTATTTAATCCATTGATGTCTCGACAGTTTATGCTCCTGACCACTGCCTGCTCACAGGACATAGGAACAGCTAATTTCTCCAGAGGACATTTAAATCCATCAATAATTATGGAAATAAAATGCATTTATAGACACAACCCTTATTAATGAGGCAGTCACCATAACAAAGTTAGGAAGAAAAGGAGAATCCTCATGTGTATTCATAAGAGGAAGAAAATAGCTAACTCCAAATAATCACAATGCTAAATATGTATCTCTCCAAGGCCAAGGTGGGGCATTCTTAACAAAGATATGTAGGTTATCCAGCAATATCTTTGTTTAAATCTGAGGTAGAGCATGGAAAGCCCGAACCAGGCAGGACAGAGGCAACAGTTCTGGGAAAGAAAGAGTTTGAATCTTGACCCACACCACCCCCTGTCATCTTGGACTTGAGCTCTTGGGGAAGTCGCCTGTAACTGCATATGCAGTATCTTCCTATAAATGAGCCCTAATTAAGCCCCTGTTCCGGGAGGCCTGCCTGGAGGGTGACCAGATCATTAATCGTGGTTTCAGAGAAAGAGTCTATGTGGGGAAAAGGTCAAAGGATCCAGAAGAACCTTCAGCACTGTCCAACCCATTTTCTTTCCTCTGGGCAGGACAACATGCTGGCAGCCCCTGCAAGGAAAGGACCATCGAGGTGGGCAGGATTCTAAGTCCTTCTTACATGTCTTTGTCCTTTCCTCTATCATGAGTCTCGCCACTTTCACAGAGAAGAAGATTAGCCAAGGGCCTTTGTCAGCCAACACAGGAAGAGGGCCAGCCAGCCATGCCACTGGGCTTGGAAGCCAGCTGAAGACCTGTCGGAGGGCGATGCCCACGGAGGAGGCAGAGCTGCTGCCAGGTAGATGTCTAAGTTTATTTGAGGGTAAATGCTTGATTCCTCAGTTGCAAATTTGGTATACTCCCCTCTTCTGGTAGAGTCCTCTTCAAGCTTCTAGCCCATGTCACACTGTACAGGGATCCTCAACTCTGTTCCAGAGTCTCAAGGGTCAACACACTCCAACTGGTTCAGAATGGAGAGATGCTAAAGGTAGGGATGAAGGCACGAGAGAGAAAAGCCAGTGCCAGCGACGGGGTGGGAGGCCCAAGCACATGGCTCAGAGTTGAATAGAAAAAGCTTTAAGTCACAAAATTTGTTAGACCAAGCATTTGCCAATAAACACTCACTAGCTCTAATGAGTTACGATTCTCGCCATTGTTCCCTATTTCTAATAAAGCTGACTTTTATAAAACAGAAACAGCAATACAATAAATACACTCTTTGTGAGCTTATCTGGGTCATGTCTCCTGAGTCTCTCCCATTCCAGAAGCCCAATGCTTCAGTGTCTTCAGTTGGGGGCTCTGCTGAGGGAAACAAACTTCAGATGCATGATAATGGGAGGTGGGTCTCAGCTCCGAGGGTGTAAAACAGAAGGCCTGGGGGGGTGCAGAAAACTGAGCTTACCACATTAATAGGACTTGTGCCTATATGGTTTCATTATTATTACTTTCTGTATTAATTTTTTATTGCTGCTGTAATAAATCACCACATATGTCATGGCTTAAAACAACATAAATTTCTTATCTAATAGTTCTATAGGTCGGATATCTGATATAGTTGTCTCACTGGGCTATAGTCAATTGGATGACTCAGTTGGTTAAGCATCTGACGCTTGGTTTGGGCTCAGGTCATGATATCAGGGTCGTGGGATCAAGCCCCATGTTGGGCTCCATGCTCACTGGGAAGTCTGCTTAAGATTCTCTCTCTCTCTCCCTCTGCTGGTCCCCCCACACACTCTCTCTCAAATAAATAAATAAAACTTTTAAAATAATAAATATAGTTAAGCTGTCAGCAAGGCCGGTTCTTTCTGGGGCCTTGGACACATACCCATTTCTTTGAGTTTTGTGGGGTTTTCTTTCCCAACTTCTAGAGGCTGCCCACATGCCTTGGCTTGTGGCCCTTTATGTTACCTCTCCAGCCTCTTGCTTCCATTGCTCCTGCTACTGTCTTGGACCTTATTATCCCTCTCTTTAAAGACATTTGTCTTTACATTGGGTTCACATGGATAATTCAGGACACTCTCCCCATCTCATAACCCTTAACCTAATCACATCAGCAGAGTCCTTTTTGCCATAGAAAGTGGCAGAATCAAAGCCAAGCTCAGTGGCATGGCTGGCTGGCCCTCTTCCTATGTTGGCTGACAAAGGCCCTTGGCTAATCTTCTTCTCTGTGAAAGTGGCGAGAGGGATTAGAGCATAGACGTCTTTGGAGGCCAATTGTGTAGCCTATTATACTTTCATTTATAAAATTCCAGTGAGCAACTAACTGAGAGCAGGACACTGTACTTGGGGCTGATTGCCTGCCCACAACAAACAAAAGGAAGAGAGAAGGTCGAGGAAGTCTTCTGTAACAGAATTCTCCCATGATCTTCCCGGGCACAGAGGACTCAGCTTTATGTCCCCAAGAATGGCATGCAACCAGTCCTGATCCAGGTTCTCCCTTGTTCACACCATTGACATCTCTTGCCCAGGCTACGATGATGGTGTCTTAATGCCCACTGTGGCCCTCCTCGGATTTTATCTACACATATCAGCTAAAAAGAATCCTTTTAACTCTCATCCCTCCCTCCAAAGCCTTGCCTTTACTTAAAATAAAAACCAGCTTCTTTTTATGGCCTCCAAACCCCTACACAATCTGGCTTCTGTCTCCTACCCTTTCATTTTGTTTCACTCTCTCCCTCCCCTCCCCAGCCCAGCCATAATGGCCTCTTTCAGTTCCTTGAAACATGCTGAGCTATTTCTCACCACATAACCTTCTTGTCAGCCCTCTGCTTGAGGTGCTCTTCTGCCTTCTCTTTCACCACTGGTCTCTTCTCAACCTTTAGGTTTCAGCTTGAATGGTACTCCACTCAGAGCCCTTCTCTGGATCGCTCTATTTATGGGAACCTTCCCCACCCCCCACCTTATTCTCTCTCTGCTCTCTTTATATGTTGTCATTGTACTTAGCACAAATTACAGTTTATATTTATTTACTTGCATATAATAACAAATTTTCATATATATATATCTCATATGTAATAAAATTCTAAAAATAAGTTATGAGAAATTTCACTGTTCCTTCTAAGACTGATGACTTCCCTATGAGACTATAAGCCTGTGGCTTGAGGGTTAGCCCAAGGGAGATGGTCTACTCACCCTGACCCATAGGGTCTCTCTGTACTGGTCTAATTAGTGCATACCTGGGTGATTGCCTCTGCCCATTTGGTGATGAAAGTACAAAATGTAAATAGCTCCTAAAGTGCACCCTGATTTTAATGCATGGGACATTCAATGTGGGACACAGACTCTCCTCATATTGAAACCTAGTCCATATGTCTATACACATGTGACACTCAAATATCAATAGACAGGCTGACAAAACCTTAGTGATTTATTTTATGTTTTTGCAATGTTACAGAGAATCAATAGACTGACCAGGAAAATCTCTATGTTCATGTCATTGCTCCTAATTTCTACAGTGACTCCTGCCAGGGTACAAGCAACTGGCTTTGCACAGGCGACAAAGAGAAACATTACCTCATCTGGTCTTTGAGTGGATGGACAGGCTTTGGAGCCCAACTCAGTTATGTCCCGCCTCCTTCCCATGCCTCCACCCCCTTGCTCTCTCTGCGTTTGCGCACTGTAGGTGAGCTCAGGCAGAGTGCCTATTCCTTCTCTGCGTGCTCAGTTTCGCTCAAAGCCCAGTCTTTGGAAGAACGATTAACAATTCCCTGGTGAGCGGGAGATGAGAAACAAAGGAGATCTGGATATCTGTCGGTGGTGTCTGACCCATTCTGACACTGTGATTGTGATCTGTGCAGATAGCTTCTAGCTCACATTGCTTCAGACCGGCCATTTTCTGACATGCTGATAAAGCCATGACAGGACGCGGTCCACGTAGAATGCTTCCACCAGGGTACAACAAGGCATTTGGTTCCTGTGATTCCTCTACATCACGGCTCTGATACTAGTTTTTCCAGAGAGCTCTGCATTCCACTCAGAATTGCTTTGTTGACATTTAAAGGTCTCCATCAGTCTAGTCGTGTGGCAAAAAAGACTGGATAAAATCCCCCCTGCCTCACTCCCTCCTAGCTGAACCTAAGACAAAACGACTGCGGTCTGGAAGGCAAGCCCGAGTGTTCCTTCCAGCTCTAAAATTCTATGATCCTATGATGCCTCCTGTTCAGCCAGTTGTCTAAACCCCTTTGACTGCCAATAACTAGTAGAAAATCCCATTAAAAGCGCAAATGAAACCTGTACGCAAATCCATCAGGGGAAAGCCAGAAGCTAAGGACATTTTCCACCATAGGCACTTTGTTTTCCAAAAGCTCTGCATTGTCAAAGGGGAAGATTAGGTGAGCTGTGAACTACATACAGCTCTCTTCCTGTATATGTTATGGATCAAGGGAAGGAAAACCATTCACTCTCCTGCTTGTAGAGAGGATTAGGCCCCATCTTCCTATAGGAAGAGGGATGTTTCGGGAGCATATTGAACAGCTAAGTTTGCCTTAGGTTCTGTCCTTTTCTTCACAACATTCACAACTGCCATCTCAAATGCCACACTGAGCACCTTGAATAAGAAAACGAGCACAGCATTTTCCTTCTAAATTAAAAAAAAAAAAATTCATCCTAGAATGGCAGCAATTCTAATGTTTCCTCACCTAAGTTCTCTGCAGAGTTAAGATGTTTTCAGAACAATCCAACATCCAGGTCGGGGCTAACTGCTGAATCCTTCTCTTAGGCGGAAAGGAACCTGGGACGTTTAGAGAAATTAAATGTTGATCTGATCCTGTGTGAACTGGCACTTGGGGGCCTTTGGGTTATTGTGTTTTCAACATGCCCTGCCTTTCCTTGGCCTTCTGCAGGGATCCAGCCAGCCAATCACACAGATAGGTGCTGTGTCTATTTCTGCATTGCGGGTCTGCTCCAGAGGAGACTCACACAAGACCACAAGCAGCCTTGGAAGCTGGTGAGCACTCAACACACCACCTAGCCATACAGTGCACATAAATATGTAAGTTTCTTGTTTTATTAGAACATTGTTCTCCCTCAGTGATTAAGTTTTGAATCTTCACACAGAGAGATTCACTAGAGTTGTTCTGATTTCCTCTAGACCAATGAACTTATCTCCTCAGTTCCCACTAATATCAAATATACCTTCATGTCTAAAAAAAAAGGAAAAAAATGCAGCTTTTTCCAGAGCCAGGGAGGCCTCCCACCAAGGATAGGCTACATTGATCAGATCAGAGGGAACCCTGGTGCAAACTCAGATTTCATTAAATTCTGCACTAAACCCACATTTTGAGCAGGCTTTGCTATTATCACTGTAGAAGGTGAGGGGAAAAAATAAAAAGTTGTTTCTCCTTTCTGGTATTTGATGCACAATCTCTAAATGAAGCACGCGGTGTTTGAGCAGTTGACATCTTCTCTGGCTTCAAGTTGCCAGGACAGCAATGGGTTTAAGCTGCCTTCAGGTTAACAGAGGTCTAGGAAGAAGGTTAACAGATCCTGAAGAAAAAGGATATTACTTGAGTCATTGAACTAAAAGTTGTTTAATTTTAAAAATACCCTCATTTTACAAATGAAAGGATTGAAAATAAGAAAGCTTTGGGGACTAAGGCAAGTTCACATGATAATATCGAAATAGAATGGAGACTAGAAAACAGGTCTGCTGATAGCCAGCCCTAACTCTTTTCACCCCAAAGGATACCCAACTAGGGCTAAGATGAAAAAATATTTTGTTTTGTATTCTACTCTCTTTGCACCTCCCCATTTCCCAATCCCCTCCTTAATTCAAGTTCTGTTAATCGGACAGCACATCAAAACAAGAATATAGATCCATTTCCTTTGATTTTCAAATTAAGTCCTATTGGAGCTTCAAGTTCCTTGGGAAGATCTATTAGATCTATTAGGCCAATGGTACTTTCCCTGCCTCCCACAGTATGCTCCTCACTTTTTCCTCCACATATAGGAGAGTCTCTGTGCTGAGTCTAACCCTGTGTCTTACATACAACGACTTGGGTTTACTGGTAACTTCTACCTGAGGCCATGAGCAGTTCATCCACCAGCATGGTGAGTTCATCAGCAAGCACTGGGGGTGGCAGCCAGGCTATGGATCCTGCAAGGGTTGTGAGCTGGGAACAAAGGCTAAGAGATAGTCCTGTGATTCTGCAAAGGTTCTCTTGACCTCTTACTCAGCAGTTTTTATAATGTGGTGAATGTGCAAGTGAAATGATAGTAAAAAATAATAACTTTGAAGGTTATGTCCTTCCCTGTTTCATACACTTTAGCTCCTCTCTCTCCCAGCTTCTCCCACCAACACAGAAAAGGACTTGGTAATAAATGCACAGTATTGAGATGTTGTCTGACTTTGACAGAGAAAGGAAAGGAAAAGACTGAAAAAAGAAATTCTCTTAATTTAATTTATGATCTGTCCCAAATAGAGTTGCCAGACAAAATACAGGACGCCCATAAAATCTGAATTTCAGATAAAAAAAAAAAAAAAATATATATATATATATATATATATATATATATATATATATTTAAGTAGCCTCTGTTAAAAGAAAGAAAGAAAGAAAGAAGCCTCTGTGCCCAGTGAGGAGCCCAACCCAGGGCTTGAACTCACCACCCTAAGATCAAGACCTGAGCTGAGAGCAAGAGTTGGATGTTTAACCAACTGAGATACCCAGGCACCCCAATAACTTTTTATATAAGTATGTCTCAAATAAATTATTTTTCATTATTTATCTGAATAAGAAATGTAACTAGGTGTTGTATATTTTTGTTTATTACATCTAGTCCCAAAGAAATGTGAGGTATTCTGTATATTTTAAATCTCGGCTTCCTCTCAAACCACTACCAAAATAAATACATAAAAACACCAAGGGCGGGGCACCTGGGTGGCTCAGTTGGTTGAGCGACTGCCTTCGACTCAGGTCATGGTCCTAGAGTCCCAGGATCGAGTCCCGCATCGGGCTCCCAGCTCCACGGGGAGTCTGCTTCTCCCCCTGACCTTCTCCCCCTCTCATTCTCTCTCTCTCTCTCTCAAGTAAATAAATAAAATATTTTAAAAAAAAAGAAAAAAGAAAAAAGAAACCACCAAGGGAGAAAACACCCAAGTATTAACCCATACAACACTAAGAACATTCTAAATTGCTGAGAAAGTTTGAGGATCAGCGTGGTTTAGGTCTTGGCAGTTGGCCATAAACTTCAGCATCATCAGAATCCCTGGGGGCCTTTTTAAAGCACAGATTTCTGGGCCCCATCTCTATGGGCTCAGATTCAGTGGGTCTGGAGTTGGGCCTGAGAATTCACCTTCCTAACAGATGCCCTGGGATTGCCATGTTGTATATCTAGATTTTTAGAATTACAAAATCAAGCTGTATGGGAATAAATAAGTTACTGAAGCACTATTCTTAGTGACCTCATCTGTAGTGGAGTTTAGCTTAGAGCAGTAGCATTCAGAATGGGCTTCCCATGGTGGGCAGGGCATAGGGGAAGTCTGCAAGGAGGAGATGAGGATACCGGGCTCTGGGTTGAGTCTATGATTACAGCTCAACTCCATTCCATTTCCAGCCTCTATTATTTTCCCAGACAGCCTGCCCTTGGCTTTGCTGTCAATAAATTGTCCTCTCAGTCTCAAGGGAAAGATCACCTCCTGTAGGATACCCTGATCACCCCCAAAATCATCATGATTGTTTACACTAGTTACCAAATGACAAGACTGGCAACCTGGAATCTGGTGGGTCTGGGGAATGCACAACTTGCTCTTCAAGGCCTTGGGCAGCTGCACTGTACAGATGATTCTGTTTGGAGATTGAGAGCATAGCCCACAAACCTATGAAAAGTTAGAAAGAGCCTAAGAAATTAGGAGAACACAAGTGCACATACGGGGAAGACAAGGCATTCTCATTGGAAGAAGAGACATGTGGATTGTGACGAAGGTAGAGAAGGGATAGCGAACACAATATGCACCTCCATTCATCACTGGCAACAGGCAAAAGCAGACACTTGCAAAACCCATCGACACTGGGCCAAGGGCCAGACTAGCACAGGAGAAACAGTGATGTATTTGTCCAAATAACCTCAGGTCATTGGCCTTGGTCATTCTTCTCCAAAGGACACTGTAAACTTCTGAATGCTCTTGAACTTCGGAAAGAAATTGAGTGTAGAGATAGCCCCAAGCCTGCTGCCCTGGTATGCTGCTGTGTCACTCCTCACAGGATGGACTTTGGTGTGGCCTTTAGCCCTGGCACCTCTACAGGCTTAATTATCTAGGGCCTCTGCAGAGGGCCAGTTCCACAGAGGCAGGCCAGAGGCCTGGGTGGCAGGCAGGCTCAGTCCTGGGCAGGAAGAAAGAAATGGTAATGTCATAGGGTTGGCATTTCCTCCTGACCTGGATTTGTCCCAGGGTTGAGTTCCACTTTCATGATATAGAGGACCTCTCTTCCTGATTTCCCCAGTCTTCCTCATAGCCAGTCCACCACTTCACCCTGCCAACTGGCTTTCCTGACTGTTGGTCCCTGGAACTTTTCCCGCATGTCTCCGAGAGTCTGGACTGCTAGGAACCTGCTGCCCATCGGGGGAAGCAATGTGTGTTCACATGCAAACTCAGAAGGCGATACTGATGCAAAGACTATTACTTTAAATGAAATTCCTTGGGCTCGGCCTCCCAGCAGTTTGTGTGTCTGGCCTCATTTAATCAGACTACTGTTTCTTTCAGAATGTAACACAAAGGAAGCCACACCAAACTGACCACAGTTCCTGTCTTAGGGAAATGGTATCAGTTGTACCAGCAGGAGAGGGCTCCTCCCAAAATGGCCCCGGAGGCAAAGACAGCACCCCTCAGGGGCTGGGGCTGGGTTTGCGGATTTAGCCATGGCATTGGCTGGGTACCGTCATCAGCTTGTACTCACAAAGAGGACCCACATTGCTCCAGGGTCATGCCCACAGTGGCTAGGCTGGAGTTCCAGAAAGCAAAAGGAAGCATGCTCATACTGTTTATTACCGAAACAGAATAAAATGCTATTTAAAGGCAATCAGTTGGAATTACCTTCAATACATAAATATTTTGGGAAATGATTAGTTCATTTTAATTACTTCCCTAACATTGATAACAATATTTTTGCAAGCAGTGGCTTCTCCAAGGAGGTTGTGAGGTGGCACCAATTCCTTTCCTGACACTGTCACTCTTTCCTTGGAAAAAAAGCCATTGTCTATTGCATGATCACAGGGGAAGGCTTGGGCTCACAGGCAATTGTGTTCAGTTCACAAAACCAAGGGACAAAAATCCTATCCCATTTGCACCCAAATCCAGCATTAAATCTTATCAGATTTAAATGTACTCTGGCCTAAGAGTTCTGTAACTGGGCCAGGCCAAAACTCCAGTCAGAATCCACAACCATCTTAGAACCAAAAGGTTCTCCCATCATAGATGTTCTCCATTTAAACAAACCAAGAGAAAGGAGACATTTTCCCTTGTAATTAGTGATGATTCAGACATATAAGCACCCGCTGCTTTGCTGATAATTACATTCAAGTATATATTCCCTTTTTCTTTCTTTCTTTTTCTTTTTTTTTTTTTTTTCTGTATTGAAACCAGTTTGTAGATTTTACTAACTCCACAAATGAAGCACAAATCCTCTACTTGTAGCCCAGGGAGTAGATCAGATACAAGTGTCACCTATAAACCACATTACTCAGCAAACAAATTCATGGCTATCAGTTACTTGGGAATTAACAAAACTCTTCTAAGTATTGAAATGATTAACTTGATGTAGTGGGGAGGGGAGGGAAGGGGAGGGGAGGACAATTTCATCTTCATATTCCAGATTATTATTTGGAAGTCAGGTGACAAAGATTACAGAGGTGAATATTAGGGTCACAAATGTATGCTTTGCATTGAAAATGCACAGATAAGCACATTATCCGTTTGCTTTCATTTGCTATACCATTCCCTAGCCTACCCCTTCCTTCCTTCCTTCCTTCCTTCCCTCCTTCCTTCTTTTCTTCCTTCCTTCCTCCCTCCCTCCTTCCCTCTCCCTTCTCCTCCTTTTCTTCCTCTTCTTCTCCTTCTTCTTTCTTTTCCTTTTTCTCTTTCTTTTCCTTCTTTGCTTCCCTCCACCCCTCCCTTCCTCCCTTTCTTCCTTCCCTTCTCCCCCTCCCCCCTTTCTCTTCCATTTCTCCCTCCTGCTCTCCTTCCCTTCCTTGTTCCTTCTTTCCTCCTTCCTCTTTTTCCTCTTTTCTTCCTTCCACACCTTATTATTTCCATGAAACAGAAATACTCAAAAGGTGATTTACACTAAACCTCAAGGTTGGTCTTTCTGACAAGTGTCTGGTAACTGCTTTGTTCATCATTGTTCCATGATTAGAATCTATAAGCGTATGAAGGCAAAACAAAAGCTGTCCTTGCTTCCTTAGCTCCCACATCCCTTCTGGCAGGAGTTTCCAGGCAAGCACAGGACAAAAAAGGAGGAGGTAAAGACATAATTCTTAGGGTTCAATAAACTGAAGGGACATTTCTATTAGAATTGCAGTGACACCGAGTGACACTTCACTGAGCTGGCAGCCAGCTTGCTCTTCCTAGGAGAAGGGGCAGGGTGCACAGAAGCTCTGGGGCCAGGAAGCACCAGGCTTGAGAACAGAAAGGAGCCAGCTATGTTTTCAGATCTAGCCATGCAAGGGATTTTGCAATAGCTCTTTGGACATAAGTAAGACAAATGTTGCTTATAGTTTTGTTCCCTTTGCTGCATAAAACTGTCCTCAGGGCTCTGTTCCAAACACATAATCAGGGAAGAAGAATAAAACAGTGACAGCCATGTGCTCTGATTTGCCCCAAATGCTCTTTGTGCTCTGTAAATCTGGCACAGTGGGCAGAAATGTATCCCCACCTGCAACTGAGATTCAGGGCTTCTGGGATTCCCCTCCCCCCAAATTTGGGAGCAGAGAATGGCATGCTTTTGATTTGGGGAACCCCAGTCAAGGCTAACCGATTGGCTTCACCAGCTCCCAACTATGCACTCGTGTGCACATGTGCACACACACACACACACACAGCCTCGCTTAAATCCTCCAGCAGGCCTTTCTCTCCATCCTCTTAATCTTGCCTGATGGAGAAAAAAAAAAAAAAAAAAGACTAAAATCCAGAAACCTTTTCCTCCTCTTTCCCTTCCTACCTTTAAATGTTAGAGGGGGGGCTCTTGTATTATATTATCATATCCTTGGCAGTCTTTAGCTTAGACATGTGTTCAGTGTCAATTAGGTCCCAGGCATTGTGCTAAAAAGGAGAAAGCACATTCCCAGCTTTTTAAAAATCTCATGAAGGTACAAAAAAATGTCCACATAAACAAATCATTAAAAGAATATAATAAGCACATTATTTGCAGCACACATGGACTGCCATGTAAGTATTTCAGAGAAAATTACTAAAACTTCCATGAAGAGCTCATGAAGGCTCACAGAAGTGATCAGAGAAGAAGGGAGAGGAGTTTTAAAGGCCAAGAGGGATTTGCCAGAAGAGAAGGAAGTGAAGGTCCAGTGGGTAGAGTAATTCCTGAGGGCAAAGGCATATCAGAACATGGCTTGTTCAAAAGGACAAACACGCAGGGCATTGGGGAAGGGGTCTGACAGCAACTAAGGATGCGAAGGCTTATAAAATTCAGGACACAAGAACCTTAAACCTTGCGGTAGTGTTTGAAGTTTTATCCCAGGAGAAATGTGAAGCCATTGAAGACTGAAGCTGAGAAGTACCATTTTTTTTTTAAAGAAATGTCATTCTAAGACAAAAACCATAGTCAGAAATTGGGAAGATAATGAATCTGTTTACAACAGAGTTGAAGGATGTGGCCCTCTAGCAAAGGCAAACTAATTACAAAAAATAGGTTGGCACAAGGGACCACAGAAGGGTTAAAAGAGAAAGAAAAGGTACGAAGGATACAACCAGCTGAAATCCCTCTTCCTTGAAGGGACTAGTTTGGATCAACTGGCACACTTGGTGGCTTGCACCCCCAAAGTGGCTTTCTCTGAGCTCAGACTTGCCTCGGTGAGCACCCTGAAGACCCCACCCCTACTTCCCTTCCTGGGTGACCAGTAGCCAGCTCCTATGTCCTTCACCCTTTCTGACTCACTGTCTTCTCTTCTCTTGTCTCTCTTGAGTCCCCCTCCACCTGTCTTTCCCTTGCTCTCCTGTATTAATTGCTTAGATTCTGTGCCATGGGAAGCTGCTGTTAACAAAAGATTAGCCCTTTTTACAGGAAGAGGTGATTAAAAAAGGAGAGAGTTTTGTTTTTAAGGTAGATGAAAGAAAGCCCAAGGAGATGTGCGTTTGACCCTCCAACATGCTTCTTCAAGCCTCCCTCAGCGGTACTTAAAGGCGCTTCCAAAGGAAGGCTTTATGAATGCAAAATGAAGTCAGTGCCTTGTGTCTGCTCCACAAGAAAGGGAAAACAGATCTTTTATATACAATATTTCCTTTATGGCTCGCACTGCTCCTCCTGCCCCAGTGATGCTGCACCACTTCAGACGCCAGCTTGACCTTCTCAAGGTCACTCCACTCAGCAGGCCCCCTTGTGCCTCTCCCAGGGACCTGCGGAGGAGCTGAAAGGGCTAGGTTTTGTTTTCTGTTTCTCCTCAGTCACAGTAGAGTCCTTGCCCAGGGGCAGAGACACCTGAAGTTCCCAGCAGGGTGGTCCCAGTCGGTTACTGTAGGACTTGTGCCTACACAAGACAAGACTCTGTGGAAAGAAGCCCCTTGACTGTTTCTAACCAGCTCCACTCTACTCTGTCACTAGTGGGGTCCACAGCTGCAGCACTCCTTCGGGGAGCTTGAATGTGCGCAGAGGGAAATGCCCATGCTCAGCCTCCCTTACACACTTGCCTTGTGTCCTTCTGCTTCTCAGACAGTCTTGATACTAATAATTTGCTGTCTTCCTACATTTCACTTTGCGGTTAGTATTTTAGGCGGTGCACCTGTTATTGTCTTGCCGACATTAGTGAGATGTTGTGGATTGCATGTCTCGCATGGGTAGGGATGGGGTTCTTTCTCTCCATGTCTTGGCAGCTTTGGAGGATACAAAGAGTGGCGTATACATCTCTGGGTATCTGCCACAGTACCTGACAGGCACTGTGCTTTGCACATAATGGGCACTAGCTACATGCTAAGTTGTCTCTTCTTTTCCAAACATAGGTTCTGACGCAGGTAGGGGAATCTGCTTTGTGGAGTGAGGATCTCGCTCCAGTTAAACTTTTGTATAAAGGAATTGACTCAAAACAATGTTACTAACCAACCCGAACTTTAGAATCTTTGTATATTCAAAGCTGTGGGGCTCTGGGCAAGGGATTTCCCAACTCTAAGGCTTGCATTTCTCATCTGTACAATGGGAACAATACTGCTTTTTATCTCATAAGTTTCTTGTTAAGAACTTACGTAGTACTATAGCAAGTTGTTCTAAAAGTGACCATTCTTTTTATGGACAAGCTGATCATGATAAGGGAGGGGGACACAAGATTCAAATTCCACTGAAATGCTCTTCACATTTCTATGCGTATAAATTGATGACTTCTTTCAAGACCCTGCTCAAACAGTACCTCCTGGAAGTTTCATCCAATTCTCCTTCTCCCCCAGACAAAAGTAATTTCTCCTTCCTCTTCAGAAATCTCTGAATTTCACCATTCTACCTATGGCACTTCTAGATTATAAGTTCCTTATAGACAAGATAGGGGTTTCCCTATCTTGTAAATCTCGGTAAGTATTTTGCGCAAGTGAACAAAAGGAAGACAAGTATTTGTTTCCCTCCTTCAGCAGGGAAGGGTGTTTCCAAGACCTGTTGGCCATTCCTGGGTGAGAGCAATCTCTTCTTGAAACCCGAAGAACAATGAGTGACCTAATGGTAAATAAGAGGCTTTTAGTTTAGGGTAGGCCTGGCAATGCCCATTAAGGGGGGCGTTGAGGCATTGCACATTAATCCTAAACATTTCCCCTTAAACCCAAATGAAATAACTAACTGTTGCATAATTCAATAAGAAGCCGAGGCTGGGGGCTGCATTCACTTTCTGAGTAACCAGTGAATAAGTACCATCCATGAAACTATTAAGTTAATTTAAAATCCTGACAATTTAGCACCACTCTGGCGAGATAAGAACCATTTATTAAAAGGCACAGTTCATTAACCCAAATGCTACTGGCTTCTTCGCTCAGAGAAAGGGGTGGGTCCAAACCCCATCAGGAGTCACCTTCCCCCCACCCGCCCCTGCCCAGGAGCCAAACAGATCCAGGCAGGGAGGCCAAGAAGTCCCTGCTTATGGTGTCCTGGGCAGTGTTTCTGACCATATGATCCTTCCACTCAATATCTAGTCATGGCGAACATGTCTCATAGCACTCAAGGTATTTGAATTAAGGCAGAAAGTGTGACAAAGCCTGAGGTTTGAATGTACCCAAAGCATTTCCCCCCCCCACCTTCCACCCTCACTGACTATTCTTCTCTCCCCAGATCTCCTCCTCTGGTTTCTCAATAAGCCTAGCCTGGACCTGGGGCATGTTTCCCACATCAATTTTATATGCCACAATTCTGTCCTCTGTCACTGGGGCTTTTGAGCATGCAGACTGGTTGCTACTATAAAATAGTTCATAATTCCACCATGACACTGCTTTCCAGGGCATTGCATGCCACCCTTGAATAAAAACTGACAAGCAAAGGGCAGCACAGAGCACAGGGCTCCCTTTTGTGACACTGTTTTTTTCTGAACACATAACATCTATTTAGGATGAAAATGAACTAAATCCCATGACAGACACATTGAGTCACTAAGGTCCCCTCTGGAGAACCTGGGGATTTTTGTTCATTTGTTTATTTGTTTTATTTTGTTTTTGGGAGGGTGGAGTATTTAAATCTAGTCTTAGAACTATTCACTAGAAACCCACAGACCACTGATATACACAGACAGTGGAATGTGCCTTTCAGAGTGAACCAGTACCTGGAATGGGGGACAAGACTGGGTCTTCAATATTTACAACTAAAAAGGCTAATCCTATCTCATTAACTTTAGAAGTAAACATCTTAATTTTCCCAATTGTTTTAATCAACTTGAGAACTGGCTTAATGTAGACCAAGGTAGCAATTACTGTTTGTTAGGGGAAGGTGACTCTCTCTGTGATCTTCAGAGTTGCTCAATGCAGAGCCCTTTGCTGATCTAGGCATATTCCTTGACCATAGATTTGCACTTGGATCGATGGGGTAGAGCATCTATCTGGTTCTCAGTGAGTAATATAATAAGGGTACCGATTTGGCAAAATATTTGTTTGCATAAATTATTTCATTTACTTCTAAAATCACCCATCCATATAAGGATTTCTGTATGGCCACAATAGAAATAAGTAAACAGAGTGTGAATGAGGTTTAACAAATTTCCCAATTTCCAGAGGGTGTTATATTTCATGTTTTAGAAGGATGGCAACACTCTTACATTGAGAGGTACCACTTTGAAGAAGAAAAGTTGGAAGATCAATTTGTATACCTTCATTAATTCTGACATTATTGATCAATCATCTACGTGTTACTAAACATCACCATAAGTCAGAAGGATACAATAATAGATGAGATGATTCCTTTCCCTCTTGAGGTAACATCTTCACTGGATGAAATAAATAATACAAGTGTAAACAAATTAACAAAATGACTTTAGAAAGTGGGAGGTGCTCTATGGAAAGTTGTATAAGTGACGTGATAGAGAAAGATGGAGCACATTCAGCACATTCAAATAGTCCAAAAGAGAAAGGGTTCTCCAAGATTTGAATGATAGAAAACTTCCCTGCATGGAAAGGTCTGGAAGGAAAAAAATCCAGGCAGAAGACATGGCAATGGGAGAGTCCCTAAAGTAAGACCAAAGTTGGCAAGTCTGAGAAATAGAAGGGCAGGTATTAGAGCAAAATTACTGAGGAAAATGGGGATAGGTGGGGACCTCATGGAGGCAAGGGTCAAGGCTACAGAGTCTTTGGGGCTGTGAGGAGGAGTGTGGATTTTAGTCTCAATGTAAAGAAGTAACAAAGTCTGATGCATGCTGGGAAGTATTATTTGGTATATTGTGTAGAGAATGGATTGTAGGAGGCATGAGGCAGAGGATAGGTGGAAAGCATGGAAGCAGCAAAAGTGACTACCACAATGGTCTAGGCAAGATGTTATGGTTCCTGGATAAAGTTATTTGAGTGAAGGGAAATGGAAATAGATTAGAGGTTTACTTTGGAGTAAAACTAACAATGCTGATAGATTTAAAGTTAGAAGTTCTAAAAGGAAAGAACAAGAATAATTCTTAAGTCTTGTGCTTGAGCAATATGTTTAAAAGGGTGCCATCAAGTGATTTAGAGAAGATGGAGGGAAGAACAGTTTCCCCATGGGGCACAAGGTGGTGGAAAATGAGCTCCCTTTTGGACATAGCAAGTGGCAGATGTCATCTATTCTAAGACACACAATTAGCTTACATACTACTTAGAAAGGAAAAATAAGACAAAACACTTTCAATTGGTCATACCAGCCTCTATGGATTTGAAGTCTTTTTGTATTGCAAAAGGCTTGGCAATTTTCTCTGCTTTAAGGTAAAGTGTGATAGACAACTTTATTTATGTATCTCAAAAACAAGATTGTCAACTGTGGGCATCCTTTTCTATCTTGTGTTCTATAAAGCACTTGACTGTCATGGTCATTATTCCATAGACAAATATGTAATTCTCTACTCTCAAATTTGCACCTTCCTATTCTATTTCCATGCATTTTTGTATACAAAATAATTTTTACTTCAATGTTGAAGCATGTGATTCAAAGAATCATTTCTTGAAGATATTTTAAATGACAATTAAACTAACTCCTGTTGTACAATGAATAGCACTCAAGGAAGTGAAGAGAATGGGAGCAAGTTTGTGTCTGTGTGAGCAGTAGTGACTATACATCTTCACTTGGCAGACTGAGGTTATAAGATGCTATTGAATATAAGATTCATCTTAATTTCAGAGATATAAAAATGTGCAAAAATATGAGCAATTGAATGAATGAAATGACATAATAAGTTTGAAATATCTTAATAAATCTGGAGTCCATGAGGGAGGTTTTGACTGGAGATATGAATTTGGCAGTCATCAGTAGATAGAGGTATTGGAAACCTTAATACTAGATGAGATCCAAAAAATGGACAGATACAAAAATTATCTGAGCACCAAGCCCTTGACACGCCAGGATACAGAGTTCAGGCAAAGGTGCAGTCAGCAAAAGAGACAGGAGAGGGATATTTAGTGAGGTAAGAAGAAAACCAGGAGAGGGTGATGCCAGGGAAGCCAAGAAGAATATTCTCAAAAGGAAAGAAAGGGTCACCTCTGTCAAGTGCAGCTGAGAGGTAGACTAAAGATCAGAAATTGACCATTGTATTTGGCAATATAAATGTTGCCCATAACTTCAACAAGGATAGTTTTAGTGGAGTAGTATGGACCAATGCCAGACAGGAGAGATGAAGAGAGAGTAACAGGAGAAAAAATACAGATGGTAAAGTAAAGATCATTCTTCTGAGAAGCTTTACTGGGAAGGGGAACATAAAAATATGGCTGAAGCTAAGGGAAATATGAAGCCAAGAGAAGTTGTTGATGTTTTAGCTGTTTTAAACATGGGAGATACTAGAGCAGGTGTGTGTGGATGGAAATGATCCAGTGGAGAGGAAAGAAGTAATGATGTAAAAGAAAGAGAAAGAGAATTATAGGATTGAAATCCTTGAGGGAGGAAGGAAGCCACCCAGAGCATAGGTGGAGAAGCTAAACTCGAAATGGAACACGATATTTTATTTCTATTATAATAGGACTAAAGTATGGTTTTAGAAATAAGAGGCAGGTATATTGGAAGATTTGGTGTCTCAAAGATGAGTTAGTATCTGAATGCTTCTATTTCCTCAATGAAATATGAGTCATCCACCCCAAATGGGAGCAAGAGGATTTTTGGAAGACTATAAACATATTGAAGAAAGGAGTGGAAGTACCAATCAGATGCCTGAAGAAAGAAAAGCCAATCTCCCAGGAATGTATAGTAGGACTCGTGGGCATAAGTAAATAATTTAAATTTAAAATGGCCTCAGATCACATTGTTCTTTCCCAGCAAGGTTCAGCTTCACAAGTCCAGGATCAGAGAAAGTAGACAGGTGGTTTCAGCTCGGCGTGAGGATTTGACAGGGAAACACAACAGAAAGAAAGAGAACCAAAGAGTTGAGGGTGTTTGCAAAGGAGTTCTTATGGGGACAAAACATCTATAGTAAGGAAGGAAGGAAATGAGCACAGGAGAGGTTAAAGCCTATGGGGTATGTGATTTAGGGAATGTGCTGTAACCTTTGGGACAAGGTGGGGGAAAGACTGTCCTTGGTGAGTAATGGAGGGTGTTGTAATTTTACATGGAAGAGACAAAGACAAGCTCCAGAAAGAAGGAGGTGAGTCCATTTGAGATCAGAATATTAGTGGTGTCTCTTCCTAGAGAGTAACAACAGTCCAGGAGGCCCAAAGTTCCCAGTGTGTGGATGAAGTGTGAGCGGTTGGTTGGCTTTCCCTTTTATGCCATCTAAGCTTTTCCTACTGCAAGTAAATTAGGTTTCACATTTTCTAGTCCCCAAAGCCTAATGAAGAGCAGCTGCTTGTCATCCACATGGAGAATCCTTTGTTTTAATTGTGAACTTGTATTAAGTCACCCTTTAAATTTCTTTATCCTGCTGAACAACCCCATTTCCTGTGACAATCCTCGTAGGCCCGATGATATGGCCCTTTGATCATTTCCATTGAGTTCCTCTGGAGTACTATTGAAGATGCCATAAAACTTTAATAAGGGTCCTAATAAAGGTTCAATAGTACCAGTATGACTCCAGGATATCCCATTGCATCTATCTTCTTTTTTTTTAACCCTGGATTATATGCTGTGTTTTAATGATTACTTTCAGATAACTAGTATTTTCATATAGATTAACTTCAATTCTTGTTTGTTTCAGAAAATCCTTTGATCCTGTATAGGTAGACACTTATATCTAGAGTCAAATAGCAGTGTCTCATGCTTCCTTTCTACAATTCCCATTAATGAGGCCCATCTTGTATGGGTATTCATGTAACTCCTTTCTTTCTCATAGTTTCTCATCTCTTGACCTTTCTCTGAAGATCTCTTCTACCAAACTCTTTTTGGCCAATAGGTAAGCAGGAGCCTCTAAAACTTGGTTCTGTTTTCTCTATGAACTAGCTACCTTTCTTTGGGGAGAGAATGAATTGTCTCCATTGATCATTCTCTTCCGAATACCTCAGTACAAGGTACTGAATCCTGGAGATGCCCTGTATTTGGAACTGTGAAATGTAACAGATATCACAGTAATTGCTAAACACGAATCCAATATCTGATGATTGTAGTTATGATATGACATGCAATTTTCATGGTGTTGCATCCATATCATTATGTATGGAATATAATCTATTCTTGGGCCCTGTGAAGCCAAATTCTCCCATCCATATATATCAATGAAGATCCTTTACCCATTTCCTGGCGGCTCCCTTTCCAAAGTTGGCACTAAGTCTAGAAACCATCTGAGTAGGGCTCTCAGCTCACAGGGCACACTATCCACAGTACCAAGGTGACTTCTGTCAAGACTTTGATGACTAAGAAAAGCAAGCTAACATCTATCTCCATCAGCTGCAACTAAGATATCAAGCAGTGGCCACCAGTCACAGTTTAGTCTCTCTTTTGGTGAAACTTAAGGTTTAAATTTATATACATATAGGGGTGCCTGGGTGGTGCAGTCAATTAAGTGTCTGCCTTTGACTCAGTTCATGACCCTAGGGTCCTGGGATGGAGCCTCACATTAGGCTCCCTGCTCATGGGAAGCCTGCTTCTCCCTCTCCTCCCCACTCATGCTCTCTCTCACTTTCTCTCTCTCTCTAATAAATAAATAAAATCTTTAAAAAATAAATTTATATATATAAATATGGCCAGACTCAAGTGGTGATGAAGAGAATTATGGGGCAATGAAAAAGATGATGATGAAATATAGAGGAAGGAAATTCTTTCAGTTTACCATTTCTACTAATTGCCTCATTTAAAGCATCTTGTCTGAATGCCCAGTTTCCTCAGGGAAGACACACATTGGTAAGCACTAAGGACATCCAATGGAACATGGAGAAGAAGTAGTGGCTACTGAGACATCTAAACATAAGATATTAAAATGTAGTGTCTCTCTATATTGAATACCTAATATCAAGCACAACCATATATCTATTTATCTTTGTAGCACCACAAAGGCTTAAGTGTTATAGCTGATTAAATAAGGTTAAATAGCTCATAGCCAGCAGAGGACACATCAGATATTTGAACCCTTGTCTACTCATTATTAAAACCCATGTTTTAACCAAAGGGAAATAATTGAAAGAGAAATCGCAATACTCTTTCCTGGGCTAAAGAGTGTAACAAACACACTGTCTCAAACACTACAGATACTTTGATGGGATTTGGGCTTTCGGTGGGAATAGGTAAAGATACATGATGTGGGAGTTTATTCTTTGTGTGGCCTGGGGATGATTTATAAGGCCTCTAGGATTTTGTTTGTTAATTAAAAGCTTTTCTGATCACTAAATATTTTGGGCTTTTGGGATTTTAAGGGTTTTAACATCTATCTATCATCTGTCCTCTCTCTCTTGCTCTCTCTCCCTGCCACTTCCCCAGTCTTCCTCTCTCTGTCTCTAAGCTCCTGTCTGTTTCTACATGGGCCTCATTTTTGTTTTTTTAATTCTATCTCAATGTGAGAGAAGTGACTATGGTTGAAGAGGTTTAGTAACAGATTTTAGAAACTTAAAAGGCCTAGGGCTAGACCCAGAGAGAGGAAGAAGAAAACTAGTTTTACTCCAACCTCAAGGGAGAGAAATTAAATAATAAGGAACACATGTCCTAGATTTTCTAAAATATGCCTTACTTTAAATCTTATAGTCCATCATCCCCATAAACACACCTGCACTTCTCGGAACTTTGGGGCCAACTAATAGTTCAGCACATGGGGTTTTTCTGGGAACAGATAACCTCAGACTTCCTTCTCTGGCATCTCTTCCAGGTCACCAGATTTTTAAAAAAGAGGGGGGGAGCAAAAATGTATTCTGTGTCCACAATGTATGGGTACTTTTATGTATATATTGGCATTTAATCATCAAGATCATCTCATAGATGACAAAACTAAAGCTGAGAGAGAATAAACAAATTGTTCAAGGTCAGATAATAAGTGGTAGAATTGGGATTCAAACCAAGGTTCCCCAAGCTCTGTGATTTGGGTTAACACTACAAGATCTAGAACAGAGACACTGTCTAAGGATAAAGATTGTGCATCTGGAAGGAGCTCCTTTGGTGCTTTATACTTCGGAAATGGCATATAGTCTTTAGCATAAAGAGATAGTACCCTAACATGAATCCTCAGGAAAGTTAGTAGAAACAGAAACTGAATTACCATAGCTTCAGGATAGCTGGTAAACCTGAGGAAACCTGAAGAAAGATTGAATAAAAGGGACAAGTGATATCCTAATCATCTACTCATTACAGCTTTCTTATTCTACAATACTCTAAGTTTGTTGGTTCCCTTTGCAGCTTCCCTGTGCTAACTGGGGGAAGGGAAGGTCATGATGGTTATATGCCTTTCTCCCTTTCACTATAATGTGCTACCAACTGGTGATGAGTAGTATTAAGGTGATTCTGTCCCATAGAGGTACTAGGATCAGTCTTATCCTAGTTGAATATTGGCAAATTTGGTTGTTGAATATTGGCAAATTTGCACAGTCCAGTTTAACACTGTAATCATGATCATGCATAGAATTTTTCCTAATCATGCCAGAGCACAGAGCCACCCATCCATTTCTATGCAGCAGGAAGAGCCATCCCAGTGACTCTGGAGAGCCAGATAGATGGTAAAGAACAGGGTCCCAAAAGTCCTACATTCTCCCTCACCTATAACTGGCTTGTGAATAAGTGGTTAGGATAAGAGTAAGAGCTGAACACATAAGGAGCACAACCTGCCTCCTCGTACTTCTCAAATCTCAGGGGAACACTTTGTGAAGGAGGTGGTATGTGCCTAGTGTAAGAAACAGGCTTGGTGGCCATGCTTCCAAGGCTTGAATCCCATCTTACCACCAACTTCTGTGTGAGCTGAACCCCATTTCTCCTGTCTGTAAAATTATGATAAATGTAGCACCCACTTCATAGAAACATTGTAAAAATTAACAGAAATAATACATGCATAGCAATTAGGATTATACCTGGTAGCTAGTGGGCAGTCAATTTAAACTATTGTTATTACAGGAGACTATTCCTTTGGGTTGTAAAGCCTTCAAGCCTTTACATAAAACTTACTGCAAGTCTATTCCAGCTCTCAGTATTCAGAAGGGTCACCCGATCTCTCTTCTGCCACTTGGATATCCCTATAAATTAAAGGGAAGATCCAAAGGGAGATAACTGTGGGTTCCCAGAGGTTCTAGCTGGGAAAAAACTAAGGGTGCCTTCTTTTTAAAGTACAATGGACCGTAGTTTGCAGTGGGATATGAAGAGGGAGGCAAGGGTTTTAATAGAAGTCTGGGTCACATTATTTCTAAATACATATGGATGCTGCTGTATTTAACTGCACACACACTGTTTATAAATGTTACATAATTTATGATGATTTTCACTGTGTTTTTTTCCTTAATTATTGCACATAAAAAATTCAAATTAATTCTACGTGGACACCCAACACGTTTTTCAAGTCCTTTTACTTAGAAATATAGAAGACCATCATATAATGAAAGAAGTACAAAATCAGGGGAGGAGAGACCTGACTTCTGTCAGAGTGCTGCTTTTCTAACTCACCTTGGGGTCTGGATTCTCTTTACTTCTCTAGGCCTCAGTTTCCCCTGAGTCAAGAGATTTTATGGTAATATTATTTCTAGTGGCCTGGTCTAAGGAAACAATCATAAAACTGGAATGAGGCTATATTCATGATGATGTTCACTAAAACATTATTTATACCAGCCAAAAATTAGAACAACATAAATGTCCAAACATAGGGTAATGGTATTGTACATCTACTTGATGTAAAGTAATGAAAACAATTAAAATTATGTTCACTAATACTATGTAACAGCATGGAAAATTGCTTCTGATCTATTCTTAAAAGAAAAAATGAGATATAAATGATATGATTATAACTATATAATAAAAACCATGGCAGAGAATAAGAAAAAAATTGGAAGAAATACATTAAATGAAATTGTGCATGAGTGACTCTAAATCTTTTAAAACTACTTTTGTGTGGTGTCCAAATTATATTTAATAAGGATACATTACTTAAACAAAACAAAATACATCAATAATAATCAGCTGAGAAAGTTGGGGTAAATGTTTCTAAGGCCCCTTCATTTCTAAAATCCAGCAGCAGTCTTCGAGATTTAAAGGCGTAATAGATTTGTGGAAGCCGTTTCGAAGGCATCCAGCCCCACGCAATTATAATGCCCTATTATTATTAACTCGCACCAAGAAAGAACTAACACAAATCCATTACAAAAGCAAAGTAGGGAAATGAGAAAGAGGCAGATGACACAGTATTCCACTCTCTGTGAAAGCTCTTTTTGGTTGGAATATTCTTGATGCAACCTTTGGAAGAATGAATTTTACACAGCTTTTTGCCATGCAGCCCTCTTTGCCCTTTGTGCTGACATAATTGTCAAGCTGGTTTTATTGCATTCTCAAGTGATGGGCAGAACAGATGGCCAAAGCCCAGCCTGGGGACTGGTGTCTGCTTAGAGTGTCAGTGATGTTTTGCAGGGAAGGGGGAGAGAGGTATGGCTGGCCCTGTAAGGAATAGGGACTGGGACCACACAGGTAGGGAGACTAAAAATGAAACAGGGCGCTGGCTGGCTTCCCTGTAGGAAACCACATAGAAGCTCATTTATATGTCGCAGCACCAGTGTGAATGGAGCACAATGGGGAATCAACCTAGGAAAGTAGATTTTTAGCCTGAATCATAGGTCACTGGTTACGATCTCCACCAGAACAGGAACAGCTGAAAAAGTAGGTCTTTATTTCATGCAAGATGGTCTGTCACTTAGTATTTACTCCTAGGAGCTGGGGGAGTGGACTAAACAAGACGAATACTAAACAAACAAACAAACAAAAACCACTGGACTTAAATTGAAGAGCTCTGGATTCAACCTATGACCCTGCAATGTACATAAATCTCAGACTGGGCACTACCTCTTTAGGCCTCAGTTTACCTATCCATAAAATGAGGCTAACCCACTTTGGAAGAGTATTATAAAGGGTTAAATGATATCATCTATGAGGTACCTCATTCTTGGTAGGCCCTGAGGGTCATCTCAGTTTAACATGTGGATTTGAGACAGCCTTGAAAATAAGCTCAAGTCCATAACTCCAAATGTCTAGTACAAAAATGGGAAGTATCAAGAGAAATCAGGTGATTAGTCAAAAATGAATTAAATGTGCACTTTCTATTTTCCTCATCTATTTGTGTTTGCTTTTGTTAGAGTTCTAAGCTCGGGGGCATGGTGTTTGACAATACAAGAATTTAAGAACACAGCTGGTCGAAGGGACCTGAGTCACTGGCAGGGCCCTCTGGGCAGACTCATGAGTCAAACAATAAAATCACAATATTTAACAAGATCAAAGAGTCTTAAAAAAATACAAAATCCAAGGATAAAAGAAGTGAGGCTTAGAGACGTGAAGTGATTTGCTCAGAGTCATACAGCTAATAGGTAACAGAGTACATACTCACATCTAGATTCCCCTATTCCCAGTTTAACATTCTTTCTATGACATGTTTTGGATGATTCAAAATACATTTTTCTTGCTCCAGAACTATGATATGAATGTAACAGTATTCTAGGTTGGAAAGTATCCATACTCTCCAGTATGAATGAGGACAGGGGGCTGCTTCAGCAAGAGGTTGGGATATATATGCAGTGGGCAAGTAAAAGGCAAGAAGTGATATCGATCATGACACCTTGCCTCGATGTTATCAGTTTTACAAGTTTAATATAATTGCAACTCCATTTAATCCTTGCAGATTTCATCTTACTGGCGGGACAGATGTTTTAGAAATAAATGAATCTTATAATTATTTATAATATCATTATAATATTCTAAGACTATTTATTTATTTCTAAATTCTTTATTTATTTTTATTGACGACACAATGTTACATTAGCTTCCGGTGTCCGATACGGTGATTCCACAGCTCTATACCCTGGGTTGTGCTCCCCACAAGCGTGGCGACCACCTGTCACCATATAACACCATTACGGTACCATAAACTATTCCCTGTGCTGTGCCCTTCATACCCACGATGTATTCAACTGTAACTGGAAGCCTGTGACTCCACTTTGTAGATGAGGAGGGAAGTTAAGCGTCCTGCCCAAGGTCTCATAGCCTCTTGTGCAGTAGTGGGGAAAGTGGTGAGCATTCTTGACATGAAGAAAGAGAATTCCTTCCATGACCTCTTTCAGCATGCTAATTTGGAGCCTATTCTCGAGTGTTTGAAGAATCACATGGATGGTTTTCGGCGTGACTTACCTCTGGAGCTCCCTATGGTCTGTCACTTTAGGAGCTACAAAACCGTGGCGTGACACTGGGTCAGTAACTCTGCTCAGGATGCTGCCGTGGCCCTGGGAGTCCAAAGATATCCGAGTGTGTGTATCTGCCTGGAACTTTAAGCCACTAGGCATTTTTTATTAGCACCACGCTCTAACCAACTGAGCTAACCGGCCAGCTTAGGCATTTTTTAAAAGAGAAATGCCGGCAACCAAAGAACAAACTGGGTTGACATCTGGTGGTGGGGATAGGGGGTGGAGGACAAAAGAACAGAGGAGATCAGCCGGGCTTTATCAACTCCACCATGCCTTTCCCCTGGCGGGCAGCAACTAGGTACCAGCCACTTGCCTCTTTACAGTTTTAACTAAAAGGAGCATTACAGAGGTGAATTAACATTTAAAAAGAATGTAAAAACTCAGAGCTGTTCTAATGATGATTAATGGAGAGCTATAAGGGGGCCATGACCTGCTAGTGTCATTAAATGGATTGGCAGGTTTCTGAGCATTAATTATAAATAGCCACAGGAGTTCTCCTGCTTCACAGAATGATGATAAATCCAAGTCTCTGAGAGAGAAGAAGAAAGGGAAGCAAAGAGGGGAAAAAAGTTTGCCTGTAAGTGTCTGCCTGTGTGTTGTGGGGAGGAGGAGAGAGCAGAGGGAATGAGATAAATGATAAATTAGACCCTGCCAGTCAATCACATTTTCTAAATGTTTTATGTCCCAAAAGCTATAAAAGCAATATTCCTTTCTGCCCTTATTGGAGCCATTTCTGTAGAGCAATCACATCAGTTTCCTTGGGGATTTCCACTGAAATGTGCTTTGCCTTTTCTTTTTATATTTACTCTCCAGCCTGTGACCAAGGGAGGGTCAGAGTCTGCATACAAATGGGCGGGAGAGAGACCCAGTGACCAGGCAAGGCAGGCTGAGTAAGAGGCGCTGGTTGGGGGCCCTGTCTCCCTCCACTCCCACTGCCCGCGCAAACTCACAGAGAGCCCAGGTTTTTTCCATTCATCCTGGGAGGATCTCAGTGAACAGGCCAATACCCTGATAGAGCAGACAGTGAGGACTCCGTACAAATTCTGCTGACTCAACAGACCGTAAGCATCATGAAGGCAAGGATGGACTCGGGGCCTGCTTTATTCATCGCTAGAATCCAGACGGGTGCCGAGCATCCTGGGACTTCCAGATAGAGAAGCATAGCCAGCTCAGCCTGCGTGCCTGGCCTGTGTCGGCTGAGAACGGGAGCTGGGCTGAGCCCATCTCCCCCCGCGCCCTCCCTTCCCATCTACCAGGGACAAGACTCCTCAGGCTTCAGTTACTATTCCTGGTGAAGAGATGAAGACAGAGATGGGACAGGGAGGCAGAGATAGAATGAAAGAAAGAAGCCCCAAACTAGGATTTGGAATAATGGATACTCCAGACGATGTTATATTTTTTGTGTCGTTACTTTTCCGGGCTTTCGGCTGCAAGTCATTATTTCAGCTGATTGGAAAATGGTGTTGAAAGACCTGCTTCTCTGGTACAATTTTCCTCATATCCTATTAGTTGCAATACAATTACAGAGAATACATCAATTCCTGGCCTGCCCGCCGCTGCCGCCGGAGCCGCCTATTAAAAAGCGGCCTTATTAATGGAATTGTACATCTAGGATTAATCGGCTTGCGTTGGCCATTTACATTTCTCATTCCACAAGCACTTTTGTTTGCTTAATAGGCTGAAGGAGGTAGGAAATGACACAACAAAAGCCTCTCCCAATTGCCACGCGTATCACTGGTGGATTTAATATCCCCTCCTTCTTTTATCCTGAAGTGCTGCAGAGGGATAAGATCTGGCACGTGCCACTAGGGAAAAGCAAGGCGGCAACGAAACAGCCATTGGTGGACAAGCAGGAAGGAAGGAGGGGCCAAGAGAGAGGCCTGGGCCAGAAGAAGGTCTTTGCATTTCCAGGAAGGAGCACAGGCTCCTGCTTTCCGCCTACTCTACTCTAGGAGGTTCACCTGGCAGGAGGTGGCACCCTAGGGACAAAGCTCAGGAAAGCAGGATCCCACTGGCAGGGATGGAGCACAGGGAGCCAGTTGCCCAGCTTTCAGGGGAACGGATGCACCCTCCCCTTTGCCGTGAGTGACTTCAGCAAGTTGTCCTTTATCTAGGCTGCTGTGTTTTTGTTAATCCTGGTCTGGCTCTCTGCCCGTATACACATTCCTCCATCATTTCCCTTTAGGGCTTAGGGAATAGACATAAGGCTAGTGGATTCTCCTCACTCTGCTACCAGGCCAAGGCAAGCACAGTGTAACATAAAGGGGAAGGGGAAGGGATGGGGGACAGGTGCAGGGATGGAGGAAATCAGGTAGGTCCAGTTGGATCCCGTTTTTTTTTGTTTTTTGTTTTTTTTTTTTTTTTCTGTTGGTATGGGTAACTTAGAACTGACAGCTTGGGATTTCTCTTTGGAACTTAGGAAAGGAAAATGCAGAGCATCACTGCAGAATTCTTACGTTCACTGGATTCCAAAAGATGAACCACCAGGCAGCTGTCCACAGCAGCAATCTGCCTAGGAAAGAGTGTGCCAGAGAGAAATGCCAGCCCATCTGAATGATAATCCCCAACTGCAGGGAAGTGGTGGTGAAAGCAAGGTAGGAGGGAAGTGTGGAGGCTCCAGGCCCTTCCTTACCCGGGGTACCCTCTGAGGGTAGGATAATAGACCTTCAACTCCTCCCCCACACATTGGACTATAGGGAATTCACCAGTACATCAGAGAGGTTTGAACTCACCACCACCCCCCACCCCGCCCAGGGAAAACTGCTAAAAAATAATAGAACTTAGACATTTTCATCAAACCTTATCTCCAGAGAGTTCAGCTTTTCCTTTCCGGAACAGGATGGGGACGGGGAGGAAGGAAACGCAGGTTTTACCACTGGGTGGGCTTCAACATCAAGCCCCTGGGAGAGAGTCTTGACAGACGGGGAGCAGATGTCCTCTCTCTAGGCAGGAGCCACACCTCCCAGCCAGGGCTAGTGTCCACCGGACCATCATCTTCTCCTGCCCTCTCCTCAACCCGCTCCATGAGGCAATGCTTATGAAAGTTCATTCTTGCAACAGCCATGCTCTGTTGAATTTGCTCCTCCCTTGGTCTCTGGCTGGCTGGCTTCGCCCGGGACCCAGGGAAGTCTGTGAGATCTCGAATGCTGGGCAGCTGAGGCTTATGAAGCCCAGAGCGCCTTGCCAGCCAGGGGCTCTGTGATTCAACAGAGGACTCCAGCCTCAGGCAGGGCATAACCCCAGCAGCACGGTCCATGTATGTTGGAGCGATGTAATATAGTATGACTTTTCACTGTAATGGGATTTTTCTAGACCACTAAGAAAAAAAGACTCCATTAACCACACTACAAAGGCCTCTACTTATTAGTATTTTAGAACAGTGGCAAAACATTTCGTGAATCTAATTATTGCTGACAAATATGAAAATTGAAATCAAAGTTAAATTTTCAGCTACAGTGCCTCATATACCAGCCTTCTCTGACTTCAACTACTGCACCAACACATTTATTCCTCCAATAGTTTCATCAGAAGATTGGCTATTTTCCCTCTCCCCTAATACTGCTTGCCTGCTTCCCCCAGCCCCTCAGCCCTCCCTGGCTCAGACCCTATATATTTTGAAGCATTAAATCTGACATATTCATCTTGGTGGCTGGCACGAGCTAACTAACTTCATGTTTACTTGTCACAGATAGAGAAATGGGTTGAGCAGGGTGCTGGGGAGGCTGCTTTCCTCCCCCCACCCCCCCCTGCCCCCAGTCCCCTAGCCTTCTTTTTGTAATTTTTTAATTTTTTTTTTTTCAGATAAAAGTCATTTGACTGATTTCAAATTCCTCGTGATATCAGGACAGGAAAAAAAAAAGGACTTGTCAACACCTTTCTTTCTTTTTCCCTATTAAGCATACTGTAAAAATCAATCCCTTTTGTCACTTCACTCTGCTTGCGAGAATGTTTAATGGATGTCAAGGGAGCTAATGATCGCTGGTAGAAAATTCATTTTAGATTTGCTATTTATAAAGTACTCAGTACTCAGGTGGGAAATTAACATGAGGCAAGGAGTCGTGTGGGGTGGGGGAGGGAGAGAAATATAGAACTGGGGCCCTGCCAGGCTGCCAGTTGCTTTGTGTGGGCGGCACCCGAGGCATTCTGGGGGCAGGGGCCACGTGTGTCAGAGATGCTGGGTGGGACAGGGCAAAGAGCATGGGCTCAGGAAACATCCAGACCCAGGGAAGTTGATCTTTCTGAACTAAAATTTTCTCAGCACTAAAATCATATCTATAGTACCTAGCTCACGAGGTTGTAGAAAGAATGAAATAAAATATTACCAGTGCCTGGCACTGAGGACTAGTACATGTTTAATAAATGTTAAATCTCTCTCCCTGTCGCCCCATAGCCCTGGGTGGGGATCAGGACAGGACGGGTCAGGACAGAATTGCTGTAGGATCTGGAACCAGCCGCGGGGGCTCTCACACAGGAGCCCACCGAAGGGGTGCTCCCCCACCCCGTATTTACAACCTCCCTGTGATCAGATTAGCCAGTGGTTGTCAAACAGCAGTGAGCGTCAGAATCCTCTCCAGGGCTTCTCAATACACAGACTGCTAGGTCTCATTTCAGAGGTTCTGCAAGTCTGTAAGGCCTGGGGCGGGGCGCGAGAATCTCCTCCTGGTAAGTTCCCAGGTGATCCTGATGCTGCTGGCCTGGAACCACATCTGGGGAGCACAGAGGTGGGCATAGAAACTCAGCGGTCTCCGGAAATAGTGTAGCCCCAACGTCCAACCAGCGCCTCGAAGACAGACAAGTCCTTCCCCGCCCCTGACTCAGCCACACCCCCTCAAAGCAGTATAGGACTCAGAAGTCTGAAGCAAATCACTGAGTGCTAGTTAATTCATTCCCTGATTTACGTCAGGGGCCAAGCAGGAGAGGCAAGTGCTGAGGTTAAGTTTCCGGCTTGCTGCGGTCTGTCGTGAAGCCTCAGTTTCCCCTGGTGTCTCAAGTGTTCACATGGATCCGCTTTGTCCCACAATATGCCCTCAGTCGCACATGGAACTCCAGGTCAGAAAGCCTCAGTCTACCCACACCCTTCTAATTTCTCCTTTTCCTGGCCCTTCTTTTGGATACTTCTCTGTTATATTTGGATTAACTGCAAATCTCCTTTGATTACTTACTCTCTGTTGAAACAGACAACCTGTTGCCACGTGTTTGATTACTGAATCCCAGGGGAGTTCCTATTTGTAATGCAGCCAGTTACAGTACACTTGGCATTACACACAGTCATTGAGCTGCTAATTCATTGTCTAAGAAGTTGCTTTTCAGTTTCTGATTTTTCAATAATAGGCTTCTCACGAAGCCCTTAAGCTTCGGAAATAGGCCAAAAACTGCTTTTCCAGTCATTTACATAAACACAAGCGGATCAGGAGGGGGAAAAAATGGAATAGTTTTACATGTAACTCCTGGGGCTCTGGAGCCTTCTTAGATAGCACGTCAAGGCGGCAGGTCTGCAAAAGCACTGGGGGAAGTATGCCGGCTCGCAGAAAACCTGACACCAAGGCGAATGATAAATCCTGAAATTTCTCCTGACGCCTAGGCTGCCGCTTTGCCGGAGCTGGGTGGATATTCTGGGCACCAGCAAATTGTTCTGTCAGCAAGCCGCTCCCTCAGCTGCATCTTGTTAGGGAGTCTGTCACTCATTCCCCAGTCACAGCACCACAGTCCCACCTCTGAGGTGGTGTCCTGTCACCTGGGACAGGTAGGGAGGTGGTGTAGAAAACCCGCCCAGGAGCCAGAGCCCCAAGGGGAGCTCCATCTCCCTGAAGCTTGCTCCACATTTCAGCTGTGGGAGATGTGGATTCAGGGCCTGGCTCTTCCATGGGGGTTCTGTTACTTCAAGAGGAAGGAACTTTCCGGCGTGGGGGCCACTTTCAACCACCATCTTGTTTCTATCTCTCCTCTCTCTCTCTCCCGCCCTCCCTTTTTTCAAATGTAGATTTTACAAATAACCCAGTGAGCCAGAAAGAACAGCCATTCTTTTTCTTCCCAGACAAATAATTTTCCTCTTCATTAAAGAGTAAAGAAAAAGACTACTATAACTTCTACCTTTAAAACACCGAATTCTGACCAGGCTGTTTTCCTTGCACGCATAGCCCTTAAGGGACAAAAAGGAAGGTGCCAGATAAAAACAGAAAAGAAACAAGATGCCCAGTTAAATTTGAAATTCAGATCAATAGCAAATATTTTTTTTTGTAAGTATGTGCTGTGCATAATAAAAAAATTACTTGTTGCTTATCTGAAATTCCAATTTATTGGGCGTCCTGAATTTTTGTTTGCTAAACCTGGCAATCCTAGCAGAAGGGAATATTAATTACTTAGTTTAGATAGTTTCATAGCTTACATACCACTAAACTTGCTTTGTCCTGATTTTTTTTTCCCCCTGAGATGGCTATATTCAAGAGAAACTGAGACCCCCCCCCATGAGGGCAGAAAGGTAACTATACCCACTCCCAATGCAAGCACACACCCAGATCCCAGACTGGGAGTGGCCCTTCCAGTCAGAGATCCCTCCATATGTGTTCACCATTTCTCTAAGTCAGTGATTCCTCAAATTTAGCATCAATCACCTGAAGGGCTTATTAAAATGCACACAGCTATGTTTCAGAAAGCCCCAGACTTTCTGATTCAAAGACCACACTTGGACAACCACAGATCTAAGGACATTGTGTAGAAACAAAACCCTTCCTCTTCCCCATGGGCAGACAAGGAACTAAAGAAACCACTATGAGGGGTCTCCTTGAAGGTTCAGTGTAGAAATGGTGGAATAGAATAGGTCAAAAATCTTTGTCCTCCTTTTCAGCCTTTTAAATTCTTTTCCTGGCTTTATTTATTCCATCATTCCATCTTAAACATTAAAACAAGTTAGGACAGTGGGCTAATCCTGCAGGAAGGACATCCCTGACAAAGAGCAGTGTGTGCAAAGGCACTGTGCTGAGGCAGGGCATTTGTGTCCAGGGTCAGTGTCTGGGGTCAGTGGGGCAAAATGTCAGAAGCGGAAGGATGCCAGAAGACAGAGCAAGAAAGAGGCTGAGACAAAAATAGAGAAGGGACTTCTATGACAAGTTAAGGAACTTGTGCTATTGTCTTGAAAGCCAGCTATATGGAGTTAATGGATATTTTAAGAAATGACTGAGGTGAGAAAATTTGATTTTTTAGCAAGATAATTAATTATTAGCAAGAGAAAAGATGGACTCACCTGAGGAGAAAACTGGTAGCAGGGAACTATTTAGAGGCATCATTAGTTCAGCGAGACATGGCTGGAGCTTGAACTGAGACAGGATCCCCACGGAGGAGAGGAGGGACACATAGATACAGGGGGTCACTCAGAGGCAGACCTGAATTGAGCTGGTGAGTCCTGAATAGGAGCAAGAGGGGTAGAGGAGGGTAGAGGGGGAAGTACAGTCCCCAGGTTTCACAAGCATAATTCAGTGAAACATGGAAGCTGCATTCCAAGGAAGTTTACATATCCTATTTTACAGATGAAGAAAGCAAAGGCTCTGGAGGAAAAAAAAAAAAAAAAAAGCAAAAAACCCTCAATCTCCAAAAGTCAGAGTTAATGACAGGGCTGGGATGTAACGGATGTAACGATCAAGAAATATGGTCTATGTGGACATGCTCTGCAAATCATAAATATAAAACTGTGTCTGGTATAATTCCTTCAAGAATCAACTAAAGAAAAAAGTTGGAGGTGAGCCCATGTTTAAGAGATAGTCTGCTACCATCTTCTAAATGGTAGGACCAGAACCATAAAAAGAGATGAAAAAATCAGGTAGGAATGGATGAGATTGTATCTTAACATCCAGAGAGAAGAGACTGTCATGAGGACAGGAGGGAGATTCTGTGCAATCCCGCGTCCACAGTCAGCCCTTTTGCCCATTACACAAGTCACTGTTTTAGTCCTTTTCTGCTTTCTGGAAAACACACCCTACAGGTTTATGGACGCCTGTGTGAACATGAACACACATGTGTGCAAACACACATCTTCCCCAAATGACACTCAGAGAAAACCACAGCCATTGAATGCAGACTCCTTCACCTTCCCGCAACCAAGCTGTAAGGGTTACCTGAATCCAAACTGTACGAGGACAGCAGGTTCACCCTCTTTTTTCATTTTTCTTTACCAGAGTAAGCTATACAGCGTAAAATTTATCATTTTAACCATTTTAAATGTGCAGTTCACTGGCATTAAGTACATCCAAACTGTTCAGCATCCATCTCCAGAACTTTTCATTATCCCAAAGAGAAACTTTACCCACTAAACAATAACTACCCATTTCTTCCTCCTGTCAGCTGCTGGAAACTTCTATTTTCTGTCTGTATGAATTTGCCTTCTAGCTACTTCATAGGAGTGGAATCATACAATATTTGCCCTTTCATGTCTGACTTCTTTCACTTAGGATCATGTTTTCAAGGTTCATCCATGTAGTAGCCCATGTCAGAAATTTATTATTTTCATTAAGGCTGGATAATTCTTGATTGTATGTATGCACCATATTTCTTTTATCCATTCATCTCCTGAGTGACACTTGGGTTGTATCCACCTTTTGGCTATTGTGAATAATGCTGCTGTGAACATTGGCTGTACAAATTTCTGATTCTCTGCTTACAAATTTTTGGGTTTGGGGGTATATAGCTAGAAGTGGAATTACTGGATCATATGATAATTCCATTCGTAATTTGGGGGGAACCACCAAACCCTTTCTCACAATGATTGCACCACTTTACTTGCCCACCAGCAATGTACAGGAGGGTTCCAATTCAACTTCTCTATATCTTTGCCAACATTTGTTATTTTCCTTTTTGAGGTTTTTTTTTTTTTTTTTAACAACAGCCATCCTAATGGGTATAAAGTCATATCTCACTGTGATTTTCATTTACATTTCCCTAATGACTAGAAATGTTGAAAGCCCATGGTTAGATGCCACAAAGTAGGTGGTGACTCCTTAACCGTCTGTGCGTTGTATGGCCTGAGGGCTTCTTCCACCTCTGTCAAGTGGAGATCTAACATTCCCTCCTGTCATACCACATGCTAATTGCCTCCTAAAACTCATCCTCCTTTTCTTCCATGAGAAGAAAACATTACACCAGCCAGAAACAAAGTAGAATGTTTCTGTGGTCACACAGAAAAACTCTTATCATATTTAAACCACTTTTATTATGTAGTTTCTGTCATTTGCAGTTGAATCCAATCCTAATAGGAATTCCTAAATAAGTTTTTCCTTCCTTTATATAGTAATGTAATTTGTCATTCTCCTTGTCTTCAAGACTCATTCTTCTACCAGTGCTCAAGATTTGCTACCCCTCACACCCTCTCCTGTTCCCTAATGGACCTCACTTGGTTGGTCAACTCCTGGGTCTTCCTTTACTCCTTCTCCTTTAGGAGCACCTGCCCTTCAGTATTCAAAAAGTAAAAACATCCTGGGACACCTGGGTGGATCAGTTGGTTAAGCTGCTGCCTTTGGCTCAGGTCATGATCCCAGGGTCCTGGAATCAAGTCCCACATCGGGCTCCTTGCTCAGCGGAGAGACTGATTTCTCTCTGCCTCTGCCTGCCACTCTGCCTGCTTGTGCGCTCTCTCTCTCTCTCTCTGACAAATAAATAAATAAACAAAATATTACCAAAAAAAAAAAAAAAGTAACAACATCCTCTCCAAATGTAATTCCCTTTTGTTTCCCCACTTCCTCCCTCTTTTTTTCTTAACAACAACAATAACAACAACCAGAAACAAAACAAAACAAAAACCTTTTTGAAATAATTGTCTACATTTTCTATATTCTTGCCTCACTTTACTCCCCCACAAACTAGGGCTTTACCCCACAAAACTGTTCTCCCAAGGGGATAGAAGATATTTTTGTCACCAAGTGTAATCTTACTAGATCCTTTAGTAGCATTTGACACTCTTATTATCCCTGCCTTCTCAAAACACACATAATCTGACCTTGATGTCATAATGTTCTCCTGGCTTTTCTTTGTAGCACTCACTCTGGTTAACTTATGCCTGATTGGCTGCAACATCCTCTAGAAGGCTCCTTTGCCTCTGGTTTTAATTCGTTCCCCACACTGTCACTAGAATAATATTTTAACATTTTTAAGTAATCCAAATAATGTTATTCAACAAGTAAAACTACAAATCTGATCATGTTACTATCAGACATCCACTTTCTTCTCTCTCTCTTTTTTTTTTTTTTTTTAAGATTTTATTTATTTATTTGACGGAGAGAGAGATCACAAGTAGGCAGAGTCAGGCCGAGAGAGAGAGAAGCAGGCTCCCCACTGAGCAAAGAGCCTGATGCGGGGCTCGATCCCAGGACACTGAGATCAGGACCTGAGCCGAAGGCAGAGGCTTAACCCACTGAGCCACACAGGCGCCCCATCTTCTCTTCATATAAAATCTATATAATAGGAAACATAAGACCATTCAAGCTCTGACCTCTGCCTACATGTCTACTTACACCTCTTGTCTTTCTACCTACATCCCTTCTCCGCCATGCCCTTAACCCCCAAAACCACACATACACACTCCATCTAGCCAGACTGAATATTGGATTCATGATTCCTACCACACTCTTCTGACTCTAGGCCTTGGCATATGCAGTCTCCTATACTTGTAACATTTCTCTCTCCTCTTACCTGGTTAAATATAGTCACCTTTGTTTCTCAGCTTTCACATCTCTTCCTTCTAGAAGAATTTTCTGACCTGAAAAATATCCTAGCTGCTGCCGTAGCAAACCGTATTGTCTTTTATCTCAGCACTTACCGTGTCGTGTTGAATTGTCTACTTCGTTGATTAGAACTCTGTTTTGTTGTTGTTTATGGCTTGCATACAGTAAGGTATGAATACATCATTCTGGAGTGGGTGAGATATAAATGTAAGTAAGAACATGGCCATGTCCTTGGGTCTATTATGTTGCTTTTTTAAAATTTTTGATATCATTCACCTTGATGATATGGAGATTACATGTCTATATCATTTGAGGATGACATAAAGCTGGTGGCAACAACTCATCAGAATCCAAAAATAATCTCAGTGGATTTAAATAAAGCACCCCAAATGCAGTAAAATTCTTCGAAGGAACATTTAAAGAAAATTAACTGTAAGCAAGAAAAGGAGAGGTCTTAACATAATAGCAATTTTGTCAGAGGAATGAGTACAACATCAATATGAGCCAATAGTATGGTATCTCTGGAAAAAAAGAAAAAAGTAAAGAATACAATAATAAAATGAACCTATGTAACTATAAAGTCCAAAATGTGATAGGTAATAGTCCATGCCCCACTTTAGCAATCAAACTACATCTGGGAGAATTTGTCTGGTAATGCATTTTAGTGGATCATTATCAAACTAGGGCATGTTCTGGAGATAAGGATCAGGATGATTAATGGTCTAAAAGTTGTGCCATATGATAATCATAAGAAGAAGGAACTAAGAATGTTAAGATAAGTAGGTTCATGATAGTCATCTTTTAGAAAGAAGATCACACAATATTCCTTATATTTTTGAGCAACTCTAATTGACAGAAGTTAGAAAGAAGCAAAATTGCTCAACATAGATTCATTAGGATTATATTCATCTGTGAGTAATAGAAACCTAATTAAATAAGGGCTTTTTTTTTTCTCATAAGTGATAGTGAGTATGGGTACATGTATTCTAGTGCTGGTACAACTCTATGTCATCTTGAATCCACGGTCCTTTAATTAGGTTGAGCCATATGAAATTGCTTATACTCAGCTATTTTTGATTTACCAAAAGTCTATTTAGTTCAATCTAAAAGCTTCCTTCCTTTTCATTCTTTTTTTTTTCTTTTCTTTTCTCTCTTTCTTTCTTTCTTTCTCATTCTTTCTTTCTTTCTTTTTTTAAGTAGCCTCTACATCCAGTGTGGAAGCCCAGTGCAGGGCTTGAACTCACAACCCTGAGATCAAGACCTGACCTGAGATCGAGAGTTCGATGCTTAACTGACTTAACCGCTCACATGCCCCTTTGCCATTGGTATGTATTGTTTGTCCTCCTGTTTCCAAGCTGTTTCCTGGATCTCCAGATAGCATGCCATTCTCTTAGTCAAGAGGAATCAGCAATAGTAAGACTTAAAAAGCACTGGCTTCCTGACTATAATCCTCAAAATGCAAAATAAACTTGTGCTTACATTCCACTAACCTGAACTGCATTACATGACCATACTCAGCTGTAAGGGAATTTTGGTGGTGAATATTTTGAATGTGCACATTCCTGCCCTGAACAAATTTAGACACACTGTTTATACAAAAAAAAGGATGATCATTTATTTTGAGGTGATATCAAAAGTATTTGCCAGAATAATGTTTTCTCACAGAGTTTATCAACTATAGGAAGAGGTGCTAATTATTTATTCTCCATTGTATCTGAACAGTAGAATCATCTGTAGTTATTTCAAAGTAGAAGGGACTCTGCCTATACTGGACCTATTCAATGAGAATTTTTGTAAGCCATCCCTGGGCATCTCCACAATCTTATAACAATCTCTACAGGTGATTTTGATAGGCAGCCAGAACTGGGAACCATAACATAGGTGGTTAGTCTCTGCTCACTGGGAATCTCTGAAATTGTAAGGCAGAATTTGGCGAACATCATTCACATGTGATTGCTGCCTTGGCGGGGGGAGACTGAGAAAATTCCATGATATCTCACAACTCTAGGAGTCTGTGAAAAAGCTTTTGTATTTGATGATTAAATTATTTTGGCCTTGACAAGTCTTCAGCAGTGCAAGAAAGTAATGAAAAAATGGTGACAAGGCATTTAGATCCTTCTATTAAGAAGTGTTAGAGGGAAAGGAAGGAGAAATGTAGAACAATTAATTAATTCTTATTTGTTTTCAAAATTAGGAAATGGTTTATCCAATTGCATATGTCTATGCATCACCAGTTGCACTGAGAAAAATGCTGTCAATTAACTTTCTCCATGTCTGGGCCAAGTTTCTTCTTGGGTGTTTCGGAGGAGAGTCAAATGCCCAAGTGGACAACTTTGCGGAAGAAAGAAATAGATCTGAAGCTAAGAAACACCAGGCCGCTTCATCTTCTCCAACTAAATACAGTCCATCCAGTCACTTCCCTCTTTGTTTAGATCCACACTTCCCCTATGTGTCTCACTCCTCTTGGTGCCAGTGCAGGCTCAGATAGTCATCTCATCCTCTGCTTAACTGATCTATTGACCACTAGAGTGACTATTTTCTGCTCTTGGGTAAGTTCAGTCATAGTATTGAGCTCATCCACCACAACCCAGGTTCCTACAACATATGTTTCATGACTGATCATCACCAAGAGGAATTGCTAAAATATGGAATCGCAGATTCAGAGTCCCAAAAAGATATTGTCAAAAAGAAGGTATCAATTAAATCTGATAAGATAACATCAGAAGGGATAAGTTCTGAGACCAGGTTTTGTACATACAGTAAGACACCAAAAGCATAGGAAAAGGAATGGTTGAATTGACAACAGCTCACTGTAAGTTGACAGGGTAATATGGCTCCAAAAAATCCCTAAGGGGATCTCATGCCATTTTCCCTCTGTCTTTCCCTCTATCCATCCTTTCTTTCCAGCCAAAAATTCTGAGCATTGAATTGATGCCAGGTGTTGTGTGAGGTGATTTGGGATGTAAAGATCCATAAGGTGGTCCCTGACCTCTAGGAGCTCAGAGTCTAGTAAGGGAAGATAGACACGAGAGCACATAACTGCACATGTGTAGTTGTGTGGGATGGATGTTAAGAATAGAGGTTATACAAGAGAAATTGAGGCATAAAGGATGAAATGAGAGGCTTCAGAGGGATGCTGAGCCTGGAATTTCTTCTTGAATTATAACAAGTGTTTTTGAGGTAAACGAAGACAGCACTCGGCAGAGGGAGCAGTGTGTGCACATGTGCTGTGAGGATGAGCCCTCAAGCAGTCCATGGAACAGGAGTCAAAGGATTAGGAGAGGCTGGCAATCCCAGGCCAGAGCCATAGGGTTTCTGGTATCTTTCCAAAGAGCTGAGACTTCCTTCCCTTTGGATTTGGAACCAGGAGGGGTCATATTCTATAATATTTGGGGCTACTCAGAGCACAATGGGAGAAGAAGACTTTAAGAAGAATACAGAGTAAACAGAACAACCTTAGAGAAAAGGAAATCAGTACCCTTAAGTGTGGATAATAATACAGAAAATAGGAGAAATCCTGGAGATATCTAACCTCTTGGAAAAAAAATTTGAGAGAAGGGGGGAGGAAATCACTTTTTCAAATATTTAAGTAAAGGTCATGTTGAAGAAGGATAGACTTGTCCTGTAGGTGATAGTATTTATATCAATCATAACACTATTAGATAATATTCATTGAGAACTTACTATGTGCTAGGCAGTGTTCCAAACACTTTATCTGCAGCAACTTATTTAATCCTCAAAACAGCCTTAAAACTAAGTTTCATAATTATCTCCATCTTATAGAAGAGGAAGGGGAATCACAGAGGCTGACTGAATTGCCTAAGATTTCAAACTAGAAAGTGGAAAAGCCAGGGTTTGGACACAGGTAAACCAGCCACTATGTTATAATGTCTCTCTGGACCTAGAGCAAATGACAAGAATCTATAATAAGACAGATTTTCCTTCTCCTTTTTCTTCCTCCTCTTTCTGTCTTCCTGAAATCCAATGGTCAGGTAAAATAGACTATCTGCAGATAGGCATAGTCCCCCTTATTGGAGATAGAAGCTAGGGAACCCCTGCAGCTGCACTGTTGAAATACCAGAACTCAAGGAAAGGGACTGGAAGCTTGAAAGTTTCTCTGGGCTTGAGCTGGTTGTGACTCTGGGTCTGGCAGACACAGCAGTGTGAGTACTCTGGGGAACCCTCAAAGTGAGTACTTCCTGACTTAACCAGAGATTGCCCTGGGAACAAATTTGCATGGTAGCTCTGTTCCCCATGTGCCTTCTATCTTGTGTACCCCCAAAACAGACCAAGTTTTCCCTCCTGTATGCACTGCAGGAACTGAGCTGGCTTGGGGAATAGAAGCAGCCTCACTTCTGCCTAACGTCCTAGCTGCAAAGTTGCTATCGAGATTCTCAGCATTGAGGCTTTGTTGCGCATGAGAAGGAGAGCAACGGAAGCAACACTACTGGCTGACTCTTGGGAATGAGAAGTGGAGCCTGAACAGAGGAAAAACATGCAAATTTCACACTAAGGAGTGGAGTTTCTTCCAAGGTTCACCATCCCTTAGTGCTCTCTAAATCTAGCTCTAACACGTTCTTTCTTGACCCACATTCAAGTGGCTCCTGAATTTCTTTTCTACAATGGATCAGTTAAGAATCCTCATCACTCCTGATTCCCTATACCTCAACTGCTGTTAATCCTTTTACCCCATTTTAAGGGTGCCTTGTAAAGAATTACATGGGTATGTGATGTAATAGATACGATAAAGCATGTCGTGTTTGCGTGCACACACACCATTCACACATTCTAACTTTGGTCATCTGTCTGTGACTGTGTCTGTATTCTTAGCCTCCTACTAGCAGAAACTGCTTCCGAATACTTTCTTCTAGCATCACTATCTTTCAAGTGCTACACTCAAAAAGACTATTTGCAGAATTGCAAAATGTTGAACTTGAAGTGAAACTTGAAAATTATTTTGGTCTGACTTATTTATTTTAGAGACATGGAAACTGAGGCTCATAGAGAGGAGGTGCCTTACCCAAGACCATAAAATATTTCAGATGACATTAGAGGTATAATTTTTAGCCTGGCCACATATTAGAACCTCTTACAGAGGCTGAATAAGGCTGATGATGAAATTCTGATTTTGTTGGTCTGGGATATGGTTCAATCATTGGTATTTTTATAAAGCTCCTCCGGCAATTTGATACACCAAGTTTGAGAACCAGTGATTTAGGGAATGAAAATATTGCAAATAAACACACATTGAACCTACCCCCTGAAGACCTTACTGGTTCTGAGAAGGGGTCAGGAAATGTCGAATTGCTGTAGGCTGCTTGACCTGGGAGAATCAGGATCCATGACAAAGCAGTTATCTGTTCTCCTCCATGAGAAAAGCTAAAAACAATCATCACCACCACTGTGGGGATGCAGATAGAAGCAGCCAGGTAAGCAATCATCCTAGAGCATTCAGGAGACAGCTAGTGCACAGTGTGAGCCTAAGAGAAGCTATCGTCCCTTTTGTACATAGGGCTGAAAACAGAAGTTGATGGATTGGAAGAAGGCTTGTGCCCCAACTGTGGTATATGACTAGAGGAGAACAAATAAGTCATGATGCATTTTTATTATTCTAAGAACCCTAAGTTGGGTGTGATGAGTGGGTGGCAAATAAAAGGGTTCTCAGAAGGGAGATTACCTTAGATCTGCCCTGAGTTATGAATCCTTCCCAGAGGTCCCCTGTCTTATTTGTCTCTTCTAGACCAGCTGCCAGAGGCAAATCCTTCCTTGGTCTTATATAAGTGTCTCCCCACCTGGCTCCCCTTACCTTCTTTGGCCCTCTAGTTCTGTGCAGAAGGCAGGGCAAAAAGGATGTGGGTAGGCTACCAGACAGGGTGGCATCGGGCCAAGAATCAGCTACTAACTTGAATGACAAAAGACAATTGTCACAAAGCCAACAAACTTACACCAGCTTTTATCATCCACATACTAACTGAGGGCACATCAAACCTGCATGAGCCCCTTCTTGGCAGGAGACAGCAGGGGGAAGCAAAGGCAGCACCTCTTATGTGTTATTAACACAGAACTGGAGTTGCGCACCCTCTCCCAGTGCTCTCTAGATAAAACAAGGACCAAGGGTTAGTTGCTTTCTTGTATCCCACCATCATTTCCGTAAGAAACCAGAAGCTGTGTTGTTCACTCTTTCCCTCTGCTCCTGGCATTCCTGCTGGTGCTTCTGTAGGCTATTAAAAAGGATGACAAACCAAGTCAAATCTTGGAAATTCTATTGTCTTTGGTCTCATCCTTTAGTTTGTTTTAGTCACTGATATATTTATTGCCGCCACCCACAACTATGCACAGAACATAATAGGCACTCAGTAAACACTTGCTGGGTGATTGAACCAATAAACACATACACAGCTACAGTCTGTGTTGGGTTCAAGTTTGGTGGCACCACCAAGATAAAGCAAAGGCAGTGTCTCTAGAGAACGGATCTGAATGAGCCACTGAAGCCCAAACCAGCCAGTTCTTTGAAAAGTCTTTTATAACTGTGAAGACAATACTCTTAGAGAAGAAAAAAAAAAAATCAAATTTAGTAACCTAAGATGTCCTTAGTAACAGTGCTAAAGAATGTGTTTTCCAATATTTGATTTCTTAGCTTGACAGTCTCTCCTGAAATATTCTCTTCTCAGCACCGAAAATGTGAATCTTTGTTGGTTTGTTTTGCAGTTTGCAAATGACTTACAGAGTTCTTCTGGCAGGGTTTCTGTTTTTCTTCTTGCAAATAAACAAAAGGCCATCTCTCTAATATGACTTAAGTGGGGGAGTATCTGTGATCTGTCAGGGTTTAGGAAGGAGGAGAAGAGGACAGGAGAGGGAAGTAGAGAGGAAAATGAGAAGAATTGGAACAGGCAGGGTATAGAAGCTGAGTGAAATGTGGACAAGGGGCAAAGGTAAATCAGATATGGAAAATTAGAGTGGCAGGGATATCAAAGAGCTGAAGACTCTGCAATCAATCAACGGGGTCCCCGGTACCCTTGCTGGAGACGGCTGAACTTGCCCACCAACTCATTGGCCCCTTCTTCCTCCTGCTGCGCCCTATCATCTGGGCTCCTTGTGAACTGAGAAGACAGACTTTCCCTCCTTCTCCTGGGCAAGCCTGCATGAAGCAGAGCAACCCCTGCCAGCGTGACCTAGATCTGTCAACTGATCAATTATTGTTCCTGTAGAGGAGAAGGAGGAATGAAAGGAGGAAAGAAAAAGGGAAATGGAGAAAAAGAGGAAAGGGGGAGAGAGGGCAGAAAGAGGGAGGGAGGGGGGAGGGGGAGAGACAGAAGGTGAGGGAAAGTGGAGGAACACACAGAGCTTTTAAGTTTAAGCAGGTGATAACGGGCAGGCGTCACCCAGAAGGGTGCATAAATAAATACAGAAATATATAAAATGAAATAGGAAGCTCTCAGAGAGGGAGAGGATTGAGTCCTCTTTTCCTCCACTTTGTCTAATCCAGACTAGAGCTGTTTTTACCCTCTAACACGCCTAGCTCTGACTTTCTTCTCTGACCCTCCTCCTTTCTGCCACCTGCCCGCATTGCACCTCCATGCTGAAGTCTCCTTTGACAGACATATGGGAGGTAGGCCTCCTTCATGCTCCATCCAAAGCCCCTCTGCCCTTCCCTTGTGCGCTTGGGAGTGGTATGGAATGGAAGCATCCACCACCAGGAGAGGAAGGCTACAATGGCGCCACAGACCCCATCTACCCATATACCATCAATTACTTTATTTTTGCATGTTTCCATCTTTTATTTTTAATCTGTTTTATTGAATTTCAAATGACTATAGACATAAAGTAAACATTTAACAAGCCAATAGAGCAGAAAGGAAGTAAACTGCATAAATACAACCAGTCTCAGCATGGAGTTCCACTTAGCACCACATGTTTGGAGTGTTACAAGCATTAATGAGTCCTTACAACACCCAGGGGAGTTGCTCCCCAGCCTGGCAGGCAGGTGGGGAGACAGGCTCACAGAGGGAAAGATTTTCCCCTGCAGAAAACATAGGCAACTTTGAGCTCAGATGTGCCTGCTCCCCACTGAGCCTTTCACAGGCCACCAGGACTGGATTGGAACCTGGAAGCCATGCTCATGGGAGAGTTTGAAGAGTCTGTAGGGTCTCTGTTGAGGTCAGATATAAAGCAGAGTTTGTTTGCACGTTTGGCATTCTAGTTGGTGTGTAGGAGCAGGCCATGGACTCCAAACCAAAAAAACCTGGAACAGGGCCAACTCCCAGATATGATGATCCCATCCAAAGTGTGTTCATCATGAGTAGACAGACATGAAAAGATGCTGCAGATCTTGTCAGCATGTGTCTCCTTACATGCCGGAAGCATGCGGCTCATATTGATTTCGAAATGTCATCTGTTCTTAGGATATTAAAAGGGATCACAGCATCCCAATGGATCAACTGTGGCTGAAGGCAACACTGGTTTTTGGGGCCATCTGTGACCAGTAGATGATCCCAGCCCAGGTCACTGTAACTCTAGATAACCAGAATGCAGGCACGCCAAGGACAGAACCCAGACATTCCAGAACAGAACACCTGAGCAGGGACACAGGAGAGACCATCTCTTCAAGGACACAGTTGAACACTTCTAATACCAGCATTATGGGAAAGGCTTATTGAGAGACAACAGAAGTCAGGGGCTAGGCATCCATCTCATAAGAAGACATTATTGGGGTTATATTCGGCTTTTAAAATGCCACAAAGGAAGAACCAGAACCAGGACGAGGCTTGGCACCTGGTCGCTAAAGCTACAATCCCAAGAATGGTCTTTATGCAGCAAGACCTGCTGGCCAGTGCTGGGACTCTCCAGGCACCCTTGATCAAATGCTCAGAAGACTGTCACTGAGTATGAAGGATGAAGGTATCCTGCATTTGCTGCACTCCTTACCTCCAACTTGCCCCGAGTTGGCAGAAGCAGGCATGGCAGCCAGGGTTTACTTCATGAGGTTCCTCTGTCTCTTTGCCCAAAGTTTGGAGGTTTTTTTTGGGTGGGGGAGGGGGGTCATGCTTGCAAGTACCCATGATGCTTACATCAGGTCCAGGGTTCCATCATCCCACACCAATGTTTCACTTTCCCAGTAAACATTGTCATGGCCTCATCTACTTCCCTCACATCTCTAAAGCAACACCCAACTCAGGCTGCTGCTGGCACCCAAACATTTCCTGTGAGTGGCAGGAAGTTGGCAGATCTGCCCAGCTGAGCAGTGTCCATGTCGTCAGTGCTGAGTGAAGGAGAGCGTGAACTTAGCCCCCACGGTCCTTTCCCTTCTGCTCTGCCTGTTTGTGTCTCAAGTGGGCAGATATAAGTTGATGTGGGACGTGAGAAGATGAAAAAATTTGAAAGGTAAGACAGGAATCTAGCCAAGCTCATTGGAAGGTGTTAAAGGGAGCATTAATCCTTCGAAGGAGAAATGGTCGGGTTTCTAGAAAGAGAAGGGCTGCGGCACTACCAGCCATTCCTTTCAGAGCCTCTCAGTGGCAGAAGGTGGGCGGGTGTGCTGAAAAGGACAGCCGCCTAATCCAGCTTCCCCAGCTCCTGTTCCCAGGAAAGAAGAGCTGAGAGTTAATCAACCCCAGTGCAGTGCTTCTTAGGGCCAGAGCCCCAGGGCGCTAATCACCCCCTCCCTTCTGCCCATCACTAATCAGTGCTGATTCCCTTGGAAATTCCCTCCCCCTCTAAGCTGGATCATGGTTGCTGGCGGGGTTGGGGGGAGGAGAGGGTCAGAAAGGGGTCCATAATCGGCCACTAGCCCTGGACACCTTTTTTTAAGAAGGCAAGAAACCCAGGAAGTAGCGGCTCCAGGAAGAGCCAGCTTAAAACAAAAACAGAGAAGAAAAAATTGCCTTGGAATGTGTACTGCATTCTAACTAGTCCCACTGGGTCAATGCAATAGGGGTGGATTATTGCAGGCAAGACCCGGGCTGCCTCAGTAATTCTGCAAGTTTGATAAGAGATAGCTGGCAGACTCCAGCCTCCATCCCCCGAGAGAGAAAACAGACATCACCTTTGCCAGTCCAAATGGCAAGTGGTGTGGGGGCTTTGGGGGTTATTCTTCCTTAAAATTGAGCAGCCGGTTTTATTATGACACATTGAAGCCTATTCAGAGCTGGCTCAAGGTGGGTAGCACAAATAAGACCATTATTCTCCCAAGGAAAGTCAAATTTGGCAGAATGTGAGGAGGTCTAAGATAGCTCTGTCACCTCTATCCCCCCACCAAGCTAGGAACAGGAGCACAGAATCAGATTTCACCCCAGAGAATTTTGTACCGCAACTTTCTACTCGTCTATTTAGGGATGATTCAAAGTATGAGCAAATATTATGCTTCCATGCATTTATTTCTGAAGGGGGAAAAAAAAATCACGTATGCTAATTTATATGTAAATTCAGTATGGCCCTGGGGCTCCTGGCATGCTGCCAAGAGGGCTGTTGCTGGTGGAAGTTTGGCCATTGTCTCTAGTTTGATGTATAGATAGACGAGACACGGACCTGCGGACAGATGGAAATTATTGGGGACTTGGGACCTTCCTTCTCCCTTCCTCTGACCTTTCACTCTACCTTCTGTCTACTTAGTTTTCATTTCTGTTGTTAGCATCATAGAAGCCTGTCCCTGAACTCAGTTTCCCCACTGCTAGTGTTGGAGCTCTGCTCTTCTCAGGTGAGCCCCTAAGGACCAAGAACAGGAGGGGTGAGCACCCTCCCTGCACACATATGCACACACATACATGCGCACACGCACCATTGCTGCTCCATATTACGTAAGAGGAGTCAGTCAAGGATGCCTCCAAGTTGGCTCCTTTACTCTTACACGCACCAATGGTCCCCTAGGAGAGGAGAGAGATACCGAGGCTAGTTCCTCTCTGAGGCTGAGTGCAGCAGACGACATCAAGGCTATCCCTGCAAAATCCACCACTGTGAACTTCCTTGTCATTGGACTCCCATCCCTCCAGCGTTCCTTGCCCTCCTCCTTGAGCCCCAGCCGAGGGTACACACGCATTTGACTCTTCCCAGCCTGGTCCTCTCTGCCCACCTTGTGTGGGTCTGCATGGTAGCCACTGCAGCCGATGTCAAAGGGACAGAGGCAGCCCCCAAAGTCTACCCTCAGAGGGGTGTCAGCAGGACCGGAGGTGGGGACAGACAAGACCCTGAGAACTCCATACTGCGGTAGAAGAGGACGAGATGGGTGGAATTCCCCATCCTTTTTCGCCCTGTGAGACTGAACTTTCCTCTGGGAATACAAGGCACAGAACTGAGCTTCCGCATGGGATCCTATCTGTGAGCTCAGCGGGACCACCCGGGGAAAGTTTCTCTGCCTGTCTCAATCTCTATGAGTTTAAGCACCTTTAACATGAAAAAGGCAAGTCAGAGCCTCCAGGGGACGGGTGGGTAAGAGCAAGCAGGTGAGCAGATGATACCACGGCTGGAACGTCAGAGCTAGGACAGAGCGTGGGGCCACACGGTGCAGCAAATGGACTCAAGGTTGAAGCAGATTCCAAATGTACCCCAACACAGCACAACCAACATCAAAGGGTGCCTTGGGCCAGAGACCAAGCCCACCCTCCATGGCCACCCCAGTCCTTGGCTCCCCCACCCCAAAAAACAAACAAAATTAGCATTTGACTCTTCTTGGCTCTCTCTCTTCAACTTGGAAAATCTTCCCTGAATTTCAGATTCCCCCTGAGTGTTCCCACTGCCTTTTATCAGCTTGTTATCCTCCCCCAGACCGGCCGCCCCCACCAAAAACACACCCCGAAACCCATTAAAAACTAATACAGTTGTCCCCTGCTGCCGCAAATTGATTCATCCCTTCAAGCTGGGTTTCTGACCAGAATCTTACACCATGCACAGTTACCTGATTCTTCCTAGCCTGCATTTTTCAGTTGCTCCTTTTGGAAGCTTTGCAAGTTTACTGGCCGATATTTAAAGTTTCCTCTTGTAATTTCTTCCCAGTAACATAAGCAACACATTAGCAACCCTGCTGCCCTCTGAATCTGTAATTTCCCCCTGCTTATATGTGTGCTCCGTTGTGTATGTGTGCAACAATGTACATAAAGCCGGGGAGACCAGTACATCGCCACGCACCTAACAGGAGCGCCAGACACATTTTACTTATGCATATACATTCCCCCATTCCGGTAGCAGCCAGAATCAAATCAATATTCTCACAGCCTGGTAGGGAGAATGAAGTCCCAGCCATGCTGTTTAAACGCTCTCTCCTCCACCTGCAAACCGTGCAGCACAGCCGACTCAGGGAGCCTGCGAATCATATAAAGCATACTGTACGGTTCCTGGGTCTACTGTAGGCAAATCAATAGCAAGCTCTTACCTTGAAAGAGAAACAGAGCAGCCAGCCCCGTGAAGATTGCCCAAGAGATAGAATTGTGCATTTTTGCCTGGATGGTTTTCATGATTTTTTTTTCTTCTTCTTTTTCTTCTTTTTTGTCAGGTTCGGTTTTTTCTTTCTTTCTTTCCTGACAGATTGCGTTGCTCTCAAGCTGTTGGAAGGAGATTTAAATCCACTGTTTTGCTGAAGGACACAACAAGAAAGCCGAGGGTGTGAGAGAGTGTGACTTCTCAGTAATTATCTCTACTCATACTCTGGCACTGAGACACATCGTACAATCTGGCCCTGGACAGCCCTCCTACAAGCTGCAATCATTGGTTCTAATCCAAGGATTGACAGAGCTACAACACACGCGCGCCGGCACACACACACACACACACACACACACACTCAGGAATCATTTACTGGGCAAATCAGGCTAGCTGATTAAAGAGACAGGAGCCTGGAGAGATGGGATGATAAATGCCACTTTGCCCCTTCTATATTACTTTCATTTTTTAAACTGACAGTCTCAGAGCCCCAAGCATCAAAAAATCCCTTTCCTTCTGGCATTCCCCGGCCTCCTGAACTCAGATTCCCTATGCACTGGAAAAATCCCATAGCCAGCAACGGCTTACGGGAAATTTTAAAGGGACATTTTCATGCTCAGTGAAACTTGCAAAGATGAGTCAAATTTCATTTGTTGGTACCTATTTTCCTCTCTGATGAAAATATCACTCAGTGACAGATTTTTTCCCCCTCTCATCTTTTCACCTTTTCCCAATCAACCTCTTACTTATTTGCTTTGAAAATAATAAATAACTTTCTATTTTCTTCTGCTGTCACTCCTGTTCAAAATACCTGTATTACTCCTATTTTTCATTCACTTAATTTATTTCCTAAAGCCATCCATGTGTATGCAATACCATGGAAAAGGATGAGGCTTCTGAGGTCTTTGGAGAGCTGCAGTCTGAATAAGGAGAACCTGCTCCAAGAGAGAACAAGAAACGAGTTTATTCTCCATGCCCCAGTCAACCTACATTCATTAAAAAGAGTAATATAAGTGCTTGTGGCTTCAACTGCAGCAAGACATATTGAAGTTAGGTAGGCTGAAGGACTTTTGGAGTGTGGATTTTGTATATGGTTATAAAATATCCTCAGAGAGTTGCAGACATTCATCTTATTGGTGAGGGGTAAAAAGAAAAAATCAGACAGAAATAGTCAAATGGGCATAATGACTTCTAGAGGGACTTCTAACTCTAAAGGACCTGGAGGTTAATGTGAATTTTTGGTTTCTTCTTATGGGAAGGAAGTTATGGGATATGAATCAACTTCTGGAACACTTAACCCCTCAGAGAAACTCTGCTAGCTGACTTTGACAAATATATACCATCACAATGCCTCAACATACGTTTTTGAAATATTTCTTCCAAATCTCCACAGCCAATCACTGTATTTCCTTACAACCCCTATAATAATGGTAAAGCATATATTCCTGAACTGCATAGAACAAAAGTACTTCTTGTCCATTTATATTTAAGAGCATACAGGCAAAATGGGAACAGGTCTGCCATCCTGGGCCAGTCTAAGAGGTGCGTTCACTCTGCTTTGTACGTGGAGAGGAACGGTGGCCCCTGGAGGTGTGCAGCCCAGCGACAGCATGGAAGGAGTGCTGAGCTTTGCTTATACAAACCGAAGGACCGTGGGTAGCTCATTTTACCTCTGTGATCCTTGGCCTCTCATTTGTAAAGTTAGAAAACTGGAATAATTTCTAAGATCTCTCCATTTTAAAGGTGTTTTATGTTAACACAGCTTTTTTCCCCCCTGCCACAGTGTTCTAATTCACATGTCCATCAAAATGTCCTTGATATTGTGAGCTCCCGGTGGACAAGAATTTTATCTCTCTCCTAGTCTTTGTGTGGGGCTCAGCAGAATGACATGTGCAATTAAATGTTTTGGAATGGCTGTGGCAACTGTGAACAGAACAGTACAGAAGGAAGGAGGGCTTCCTTTTACCATCATCCCACTGTTCACCAGAATGATGATAAAGACAGTGGGTCATTGATAAGTCTTTAGTCCCTCCCCGGAGAGGCAGAGACACTAACATTTGTAAATGTCCTCATGCTAAACTACCATAAATCTATGGCAATCAGTTAATGTACATTGACCAATTTTTATTATCATCTGGATGTGTGACAACAATAATAAATGAATAATTCTAGGTGATATTTATTGAGCATTCACTTTGTGTCAGGGATGATTCTCAATGTTTTGCATGCATTCTTCTCATTAAATCCTCACCTGTGACGTGTCTTCACCTGTTGGCATCTCCGTTTTACAGATGAGAACATTGAGGCTCAAAGAAAACGTTCACATTCACACAGTTTGCACACAGTGGAACCAAAATTTAAGCCCAAGCATTTACTTCTTGGACAAACCTCTAAAATACTTCCTATGCCAAAAACTGTGATGGACCCAAGCTACTATCATTCTTATATATGATGTCTTTGCTATTCTAATAGCTATGAGATTGCAAGTTATATGAAACACGTATATCAATAGTGGAACTATAAGAAAACCCTTATATTGTCTTTAGTGTTAATTGAATAACAAGTGGTTGGTACACATAATTTTATCAGAATGCAAAGAAGTGGTGATGGGATTTTCTGATAGTTTTTAAAAGTTCTGTGGAGATAGTGAAAGTCATGATATACCTTGAAAGTGAGGTAGGGACTAAATCTAAGGCAGAGAGAAGAATATCGCAGGAAAAGGAAACAATAAATTAAAAATTAGAGGTGAAAATACATTGCATAAATTTGGGGCTCTAGAGACCTGCCTGAGATCTTCCATATTGTCCCACTGTGTTGCTATAAAATCTTTGAAAGATAAAAAAAAAAAGTGAAATATAGTCTAATGTTTGATCCAAATTAGTTATCTCTACTCACAGGTAATGTAACCATTCCTGGCGCATGACAGAAACACTCAACCGACACCTGCCACCATCGGTGTGGCCTGTTGGCTGAGAGCACGGATGTTGAATCTGGTGGGGTTCAAATCCCAGGTCTGACCCCTAGGGACCTTTGATTGAGTCCTATTAATTCCAGGTCTGAAATGGGAACAGTGATTGAATTCCATTGACAACATCGCCATACATAACAACCATAAACTAATTTTCATTTGTTTTACTATTTTAACCAAACGAGACTGATGTGGTCTTCCATGTGCCGTTGGGAGGAGCTACCAGGGTTTGTGGACTATGATTCCGGGAGGCAGGGAATAGTTTCAGAATTGTACTTTGTGCATTTACTAAGGCAAAATATATCCTCGGGGAATGCCAAACCAAAAGTCTAATTTGGGCTCTGAGTGCTGCTAAATGCTAAACTATCTAGAGAGCTATATCTCTTTCAGTTCTTGAATTTACCACATAGAGTAATTTCCCAATGGTCTTCATGTTTCACAAAAGCACACAGTTAACCCCTTGTTAGAGAAGCCATCTTCGCCTCTCCCTTGTCCTGGGGTTTAACACGATGTCACCTATCGAGGCCTGTAGGGTCATTTGACGGCTCATTGATATAATTACAGATTGGAAAGCTGATTGTAGTCTGTACACAGAGGAGCTTTGTTCAGCCGGGCCTATCTCTTAATGAAAGGGGTCTCATCAAAAGTCAGAATTTTTCCTCTCCTTGTTCCATTTTAGTCTCAGAGTCTTTCAGGCCTAGAGCTGGAAATCTCTGTTGTTGTAACTGACCCAAACAGGAGGTAACTTGACCCTTTCGTGTTGGGATGGCCTATGGCTGTGTTTGGGATTTCTGTGACTAGATGTGAGGGAATGACTAAAGAGGCCCTGATTGGGGGAAGCTCTGATTGGAAGAAGATACTTTGAAATCGCTGTCCCTTCCTCAACAATCACAGCTCCTTCCTCAGAATTAGGAGGTGCAAGTACTTACAATCAGGTGTCTGCAGGACTCAATTTGCTTCTGAGATTAGCTAGATGCACATTATGCACCATTTACTTCCCAGTTCCAGGGTCAAAGGAAGGTAAATGGTCTTAAGACAAAATTAATGTCGGAAAGGGGACCTCAAAGTTTAGGCAGAATGGTGTTCCCCCACCTTCACACTCCTTGAAGATAAAAAAACTTTACGACAGAAAAAATTTCTCTGTTTTTAGATAAGGAATCAGGAAGGGGAAAACAGAGGAGGTCTCTAACTTCTGAGAAGAGGGCATCCAAAATGGCATTTCATAAACCTTTCATCATCAGATAGCTTAAGATTCTACACAGTGTGCAGTGAGCTAGTACAAATAAGGATTGATTCTCTGCAAACTGTCCCCATGCACACCTGTCACCTCACTGAACCAGACAGTAGGTCCAGGAAGGTCACTGTGGGACCTGCCTGTCCCACTGGCCAAATGCCATCTGAGCCCTGACAGCAGTCCTCCAGCCCCGGGAGGAGGGATGGACAACAGTTCACACATGGTGCTCCAGGCCTAGAGGACTGGCGGACAGAAAGCCCCAGTGAGGAGGAGGAGGTAGGTGTGTATGGTGTGTGGGAAGGAGGGAGGAAGGGGGTGTGGGGCAGTGTTTTTTATTTCTCTCAGCTATTATGGAAAGAACCGCAGGAGCTTAAATCTAAAGAGCAGCACTGAAATAATGTTCAGGACTTAACAAAAGCCTCTGCTCCGTTCTGCCGTCTGCCCGCTGTGGCCTGCCTCAGCTGAGGCTCAGTGTGGTGGGTGATCTCACACACTCCTATGCTGGGAAGAGTCCTGCCCCCAGGGGAGGGAGGGAGCCGGCCTGCCCTCCACACACCTGGGGTTGACTTTGGGGGTCACTTCAGGGAGGGAGAAAGCAGGGCTGGAAGAAGGCAGCCTTCTACCTTTCCAAGGCGCTCTCCCTGAAAAGCCATCTTGAATGCGGCTCTCGTTTTATATGGTCATTTCTGATGTGAATGGAATCGGTCTAGGGTACAAATGTCCGAATTATGTGGGGTCTATATTGAGAATTTGACGGCTATCAGGAGATTTCCTAATTTATTGATAAGTTGCCTAAGCTGATATTAAAAATGAAAGCCTAACTCTTCACAGCACAGAGATTAAGGACACAGAAACTTGAATCTGCGTTCCTACAAATTTCAGTGTTTTCTAACTGGAATTACAGGCACAGTCATCTGGCCTTGGTTTCTATGAATTATCATCATCACCATCTCAAAAAGAAGCAATATGGCATAGTGGTATAACAGAATTTAACACTTAAGATCAGAAGACCTGGATTTGAGTCTAATTCCACTTATCAGCTTCAATTCCATGAGCCTCAATTTTCTCATCTCATCTCCTCCAATCTTTTCCTTAAAGTGGAAATAGTAATACCTGCTTCACAGAGTTGATGTGCATTAACCCAGTGGAACACTGAAAGCCCTGTTGTAAGGTCTAACACACACGCTGGCTCCCCTGTCTTTGTAAGCAGCTTGCTTAAAAAACAGATCAGGGTGCTGGGTCACAGTCAGTAAGAACTTCACAGAAAGAACCACTGCCTTCAGGATGCATATTACCAATAAGTTCTCTCTGGAATCTGTAGGAGACTGAGGAGCTCTTGTCTTTCTTTTCATTTTTTTGTTCCAACATAGTTTAATTTTCTTTGTATATAATCCTTTCTTGATCAGTGCATACTTACCTAGTTGTTTCATCTCATTTGTACATTGTACACATTCTGCTAACAATTATTCTTACCTATGTTAAAAAATCGAGTGATATTCTTATAATTATTTAATTTCCAACATAACTCTCTTTTTATGTCTATTCTTACTTGCTCCATTCTTACTTGCTTTTCCTAACCTCTTCCTTTAGGTTGCTAAGTATTCTATAATTTGTTTGCTTTACTTTTCCTGAAGTCGATTCTCTTTTCTCATTTTCTAAATAAGTTTGTATAAGTTCACTATTTGCTTTTCTTTAGAAATTTACTATTCATTAATCTTTTCTTTTTGTTTCACTTTTTTCTAGAAGAACTTTTATTTCACTCCCCCAGCCCAAGTTTTATATATAGGTTGTCATATTTTACAACCTTTTTTTAAAGATTTTATTTATTTATTTATTTATTTATTTGTCAGAGAGAGAGCACACAAGCAGGCAGAGTGGCAGGCAGAGGCAGAGAGAGAAGCAGGCTCCCTGCTGAGCAAGGAGCTCCATGCGGGACTCCATCCCAGGACCTTGGGATCATGACCTGAGCCAAAGGCAGTGTGGCTCAACCAACTGAGCCACCCACGTGTCCCATATTTTACAACTTCTTATTTATAATTTCCTTACTTCTAATTACGGCCTTTTCTTTTCCACCCAAAGAAGTCCTTTTAACATGTTTTTTTAAAAAACTGGCTTAGTGATGATGAACTCCTTTCACTTTTGTTTGGGAAACCCTTTATCTCTCTACCTCTAAATGACAGTCTTGCTGGCTAGAATGTTCTCAGTTGCAGGTTTTTTTTTTTCATTCAGCTCTTGAATATATCATGCCTCTGTCTTCCTGCCTGCAGAGTTTCTGCCGAAAATTCAGCCAGTTGTGTTACGGGGTTTCTCTTACAATTTTTGCTTCTCTCTCACTCCTTTTAAGAGTCTCTCTTTGCCTTTAAATTTTAACATTTTAATTATTATGTACTTTCATGTAGACCGCTTTGGGTTCATATTAATTGGGGCTCTCTCTGCTTCCTGAGCCTGATGTCAGTTTCTTCCCCCAGGTTAGGGAAGCTTTCAGCTATTATTTCTTCAAATAGTTCTGTGCTTCTTTCTCTCTGCCTTTCTGCATTTGTTTCTTTGAATTGGGTGAAGCAGCTACTTCTATACGTAAAGAAATGGTCTCATGCACTGTAATCCTCTGTATAGATATGTGTGCTTGGTGATTTGGGCTGACTGTTGTGCTGTATCTGGCACAGGCTGGTGATTCCAGGGCACTCCAGGTGATCAGAACTGAAGTAGGCATGGCTGGGGGTGTGCTGTCTGTGCAGAGAGCACCCTGACAGGGTAGCTAAAGCTAAAGTGGGCCAAGGCCATCTCTGGGCTCTCTGCTCAGAGTGAGCCAGGGTGGGATAGATGAAGGTGAAGTGAATGCAAGGAAAGAGGTCCTGGGACTCTCTGCACAGAAAGTGCCCTGGTAGGGTGGCTTAAACTTAGATGGGGCTCAGGCCCGGGCGTCCCAAGGTGCTCAGCACAGGGGGCACCATAGCAGGGCTGTCACTAAAGTGGGCACAGGCCAGGATGTCCCTGGGTGTTCAGTGCAGGGTACCCTGGCCAGGTGGTTGGAGTTGAAGGTAGAATGTAAGCTGGGGGATCTTGGAGCACACCACACAGAGGGCATCTTCAAAGGGTTGCTGAACCCGAAGTTGTATGAGCTAGGATGTTCTGGAGTACTCTGTGCTGGGGATACTCTAGCAAGGAATCTGAAGCCAAAATAGGGCCTAGAGTGTTATGAGGTTCTTTTGTACCTGTGCCAACTTGGCATTGTAGCTGGAGCTATAGGGAATGTTGACCAGGTATGTCCCAGTGTATACCACCCTGGGGACTCCTTGGTGGGATAGCTTGGGCTGATGTGGGTTAGGGAGCTGGGGCTCACTGAGGCAGTGGGCCAGCTAGGGCACCTGGAGCATGCTCCCATCCACTCTCTTAAGGTGGGGGGCGATGTAAACCATGGCACTTGCCAGCCACTTCAACTCAGAGAGAGTTCCAGCAGCTCACCTGCCTTTGGCAGGCTTCTAGGGCTAGTTCCTTCATATCCTAGTTGACATTTTAAACTGCAGTTTTTTGGTTCTGTGTTTTTTCTGTTCCTCAGAACACTGGAGCCAAGGCAGGGCTCACTGAGGTGGTGATGGTGCTGAGAACCTGCTCCCACTGGTGTTATCACAGTGAAGGGAATACAAACTGTGGACCCCAAAAGAGTTCCAGCAGCTTCCCCACAATTTGCTGGAATCTGAGGCTGAATATTTTAAATTATAGTTGTTCTTTTAAACTGCAGCTTTTTTTCCCATGCTCCAGGACAGAGAATCTGCTCCTGTCCCTCAGTACTATACCTCCCAGTGCAGTTCACAATGTAAGTATTGGGGACTCCCTTCCTTACTATGTTTTTGTCTCCCTTGCCATTTTCTATGTGTTCTCCCTACTGTTTTTGTGTAGAAGCTGTTCAGGCACCTTTCAGCTCTTCCTCAGGAGGAATTGCCCTATAAATAGGTGTAGATTTGGGAGATCGTGGGATCAGGATCTTCCCACCTCACCATCTTGGATCAGAACTCGAGCAATGTCTTTGGATGGCTGGCACACTTCCCTTCCACTTGCCCATCAGGGAATCAGTTCTGTGTGATTTCATCATGGCTTTTTGTCTGGGAATGGATAAATGACCCTGGCCTGGCCAATCAGTTTCTTCCCAGTGAGTTTTCTAGGCACTTTTTAGGAAGAGGCATCATTATTAGGAGGATATCTTTCCTAATGGGTGGAAAAAAAGTCTTCAAGGAAATGAAGTCAACAAAAGAGAAAGCAGAACCAGGAGGAGAAGGCATTATTGAAAGTAGGATGAGTCATGCCTGAAGACAAATATACATCCTCAGATTTCCCGGTTCCCCTATTTGCTTGTTATTTTGAATTGAGTTTCTGTCACTTGGAACTGAAAGGGTCCAGACTGAGACAGTCCATGTGGAGGGTGGTTGAATACAAAATGCCTTTGCTTCCTTCTCCTTCTGACATTGCTTTCCCTGATATACAGCAAATACCTGGATATTGTATGACATCTTGGGTAGAGGTATCAGAGTCTGAAGCCCTATATTTTATAAAACGAATAGTCAGTGTTATTATTAAATTGAGATAAAAATAAGGTCATAGATGGAGTCAAAATGGACCAAATTTCTCCTCCTTCTAAATGCTGGGGTGCAGAGAGTGAACCACCATTTAATGAACACCTCAGATGCCATGGACTGTGGTAACATTTTGCATGTACCTTCTACTTAGGTTCATACAAGTTAGAGGGTGAATACCATTACCCCTAATTTGCAAGTAGAGAAGTAAACTGACTTGTCCACAGTTGTCCAGGTAATATTTGGCCAAGACTTCGGAACACCCAAGACATTGCTCTTCCCCTATACTTGCCTATACACTGAGTGAAATAGACTCACAGCAGAAAGATCAGGACAGCTTTGTGTGGTCAGTTAGATCTATAAAAAAGATGTCTGCCTTGGTCAACTTTAAACAAGAGAAGGTGGGTGTTATTCAAATTCAAGTGAATGGCTCAATGAAGGGTTGGAGGGAATGAAGGTGATCCAACCTGGGTGAATTTAAGGCTGTGCGTTCAAGAAAACTGAGAGTACATGTAGTCTGGGCAAAAAATAGAGGATCTTAAATATTTAAAAGGTTGGAACTGAATTAGAAAAGCATAACTGCTGTTGATTCTGAGTAAGAAAGTGAAAACACTAAGAATTGGTGTTTCTGGTGCTTAATATGGCAAAATGCATAGTAAATCAAATCACTCCCTCAGAGAAGATCCCCCTCCACTGATCCAGTCCCCAGCCCTCTGGATATGGACAGCGTCCCACGCTTTGCTTGTCCTAGTCTATCTGAGCAGACTGTGGGGACAGCAGCCCTGGGGTTTTAGCAGTTGGTCAAACACATGAGAGACTCTGACACATACAGAGGCCCTGACGTCCTCTTCTTGGTTGCCCACTGTCCACCAGGCAGCTGAACAGACCATAGTATAATGGTGGGAATCAAGGCTGAACTTAGGTGGGAGCATTCTAGGGATAACTGGGACAGCCCCACTTCCCTACATTGGAATTGGTGACTCAGCCTATTTGACAATCAAGTGTTACTATATTGCTTGACCATTTATCCCCATGTACGTAATCTAATTTGGAGACTTTACAGGGAAACGTCTGGTCTGAAGAAAGATTTATGTATTTCCTCATCACTTGGCCTCATAGTATCTTAATACTATCTAAAAACGTGCTGAACTCTGTCAGCTGGATTTGGGTGGCACTGTGAAATAAACAGAGCCCCAGAACATTTCTGTGGGTCTCCCACACTCGTTTTACACTGAGAACTGGGTCAGAGAAGGGCAATAACATGCTTAGATTTATACAAGTCAGAAGCAGAACTGGGAGCAGAATGAACCCTTCTGACTCCCTGTCCAACGCTATTTCCTTTATTCCAGAATATCTGGATACCTTAGTTCAGATTTGCTCCTTGCAAAAACTCCTCTGTGTAAGCAATACCCTCTGGCTTGCTCTTCCACCCCTAAATTGTCTTCGTTGTAACTGAAAGTTTTGAATCGTACCTGGGTGAGAGAGATAAATTAAGCCATTGTCTATTATTAAAAGTTTAAGGTGAAGGAGTTTCGGCTTCCTGAGAAAGCATAGGTTACAAAGGAACGAAAGAGGATATGTGGTGTGTGGTATGTGGAGTGTGGGGAAAGGATGGAAACCAGAGAGACTGAGTTTGCCAGGGATGATGGACTCAGCTTTCTTAGTGATCACGAATATTGCTCTGCAAGGCAGGAGACCAAAGATCTCGTGGTAGGAGGGCATGGTCTAATATTGTCATCAAGCCACTGACTTGTCCATGTGTTGCCCCCATCAGCTACATGGATGAATCTTGCAGAGGGAGAGATAAAGATTCTTCCAAGAGGGTATCAATGGAGTTTATGTGGGAGGTGACTAGCCTAGGCAGCAATAGCTATTCATCACAGACATTTGACTGATTCTAACCCACAGTAGGATATAGAAGAGACATATAAAGGCTTAAAATCAAATCATGTGTCAGGCTGAAGAATAATGGTACTTTCTGTGAGGAATATGTATATATTTTTAATTTCTGAGTGAATTAAGTGCCTATAAAAGGTGTTGAATTGACAGCCTAGAAAGCTAGAGTCTTTGATTTATGCCCAGAAGAAAGGCAGAGACAGTTTCCTGAATCATTCCTGAGTGTTCTGAGCCACCTACTCGCATAGTCTGCCCTTTGTCTTTCTAAGAGTTGTGATCCATCGTCCCTCCCTTGGGTGGTCACTCCCACCATTCTGTATAAGCTTTAAGTTAGGATGATACAAGGGCTAACTGGAATCAAAATAAAATCAATGAGTTTTAAAGTCCTTTGCAAACAAATTATTCTATGATTATCATTATGGACTAAACCACAACACTAAGGCTTTGTATATCTTTCTCAGAGTTGGGTTTCTATTTTCAAATTATGTTGGCACAATTTACTTCCTAATGTTTTCTTAAAATATTTGTAATCTGTGTTACTGTCATTTCTGTTTTGGGATGGAAGACTGAGCTAGAGAAAATGATAGCATATGAGATCTGAAAGTAATCTTAGAGAAGTGAGGAAGACTGAAATAGAACCCGGATATCCAGAGAGAGAGAGAGAGAATGAGGAAAGAATCTTCTGGTAAAAATGATGAGGCAGCAGTAGAGGTGGAGATGGAACTCAGCTCCCCTAACCCCTGCCCTTGTTCCACTGGTTCAGGCATGAGCTATCATTAATACAGAGCAAGACACAAAATACACACAAACACAGAGATAATGCAATGATGATAATAAAAACATTAACGGAAATGCCATCTTATGAGGGAAGAAAGTAGCAAGATAGATTAGAGGCCTAGAGGCAGAATAGATGTGTTAAGGCAGAGCAGGGTTCTCTCTGTGTCCCCACTTTGCTTTTTTTTTTTTTTAAATAGGAGATTAAAGCTGCCTGAGCTGCAAGCACCCCATTCGTTAACAACAGCCTCGCAGGATTAAATGCAGCATATATGTAAAGCCACTGGCTTTACACTCAGTAACCACAGAGTATATATTGATTCTCCTATTAGAAGAGCACTATTTTTTCATCAGGTGGACAAATACAGTTATTTGGAGAAAAACTTTTTATTTAAACAAAAGATGGATTTTAACATTGAAATGGTTACTCTTATTGCTCTAATTGTGATTTCTTTTTCTTTTCCTTCTTTTCTTTTTCTTTATTTTTCTTTTTAAATGAAGAGTAGATTTCTTGACTTGATAGAAAAATTAAGTTCCCATATATGTTCTTGGCATTTAGTCCAGAAAAGCTTTCCGGGGGTGACATGTGCCTACAAAATATCAAAATATATTGAAATTGGCTGTTAAAATATAGGAGAAAAAATGACTCTAGGCAGAATGGTGTTTCTGCACCCATCCCATTCAAGAGGGAAGCCTGTGCCCAGAAGGAGTGGGGATTCTGGGACTCTCTGTGCACAACTTCCTGTCACTCATAATTGAAATGTGCACGCAGAGACATGGTTCGTGCCTTCTACAGCAATCCAGAAATATCATGCAGTCACAAAGGCTTATATGGGGAAAAGTGGCTTTAACGAGTGTGTTTGTACTTGATGTTATTAGAAATGAAATGTTTGTAGAAATGTCACTGCACAGGTAATGCACCTACATGGGGCAAGAGGTGAGATTCTTAATAAAAGCTGGCAGTAGAGTTGTATATGCAAGCATGCAGGTACACACACACACACAAACATACACACACAGGCTTTCCCCCTTTCTTTTCCACACTTACACTTGTAGTTCAATCTAAAACACACATAAAAGTAAGAGGGATGAAAATACAACTAGAATTTTAGTATGTTTTTATTGGTTGTTATGGCATGCTTTGCTCACCCTTATTTTTCTTTCTCATCTTACAAATGGGCAAAGTGAGCAGCAAAAGGATCAGAGTGACACAGTAAAATCAAACCGGAAGGGAAAAGGGTGAGGCCTGACTACTAGCCCTCGCTCTGCAATCACTGATTGCAAATGATGTCCTCATGCTGGAAGAACATTGGTCATGTTGCAAAACCATTCAAGGATTTTATTTCCTTTATTATGTTTCTCTACCAAGTAAAAAAGACTTAAAGACATGTATTCACAAATCAAACTATCAGCAGGTATTTACTGGGCTCTAGCTTTCTTCCGGCACGGTGACAGGCTCTGTGTCTTGTCCAGATACAGTAACAATGCATCTTTACCATTCATGGGAACACATTCATCCATGTGATAGATGGATGGATGACTTAGCACCCACTGTGAGCTACACAAATACAGCTATTCATAAATTTGGGGTTTTTCCCAAAGTTGGTCACAGTTTAAGTGAGAGACTGACCAGCAGTTATAAATTCAATAAATATTGATTTAATCAAGATAAATGATACTGACACAAAAGAAGAACTCTAGAATCTGTGGCTTCAGATAGAACAGTTGTTTGCAGAGGTTTTTTGTTTTGTCTTGTTGGGTTTGCTGTCTTTTTTTTTTTTTTTTTAGATTTTATTTATTTATTTGACAAAGATAGATCACAAGTAGGCAGAGAGGCAGGCAGAGCGAGAGAGGAGGAAGGAAGCAGGCTCCCTGCCAGGTAGAGAGCCTGATGCGGGACTCGATCCCAGGACCCTGAGATCATGACCTGAGCTGAAGACAGAGGCCCAACCCCTGAGCCCTCCAGGTGCCCCATTTGCTTTTTTTGTTTTGTTTTAGCTCATGCTATGTCTCATATGGGGGGAGGGACACCATTTAGGAAGTCAAAAGTAGAGTTTAGACAAAAAATGGGAAGGATCAGAACTAAGGAATGCCATGAGATAGCAAGCAGAAGTTGAATTCTAGAAATACCTCATCTAAGGTGTTATGGTATATGATAATTTCAGTAGGTGCTGGTCAATATCAGGACAGTTTCATCAAACACAGTGATTATTAGAAAAAACAATCAAGAAGATAAAGAAGTATATTCTTTAAATAAAGAAATGCCAAAATGACCCAGCTACAAGTGATAGTAGTCCTTACAGCGGAATATAAATAACTGCTGATGCTGTGGTTTTGCGAAGAAGAAGAAAATTGACATCTAAAACTCAAATATTAGATGCATTTAACATGGGAGAGACCAAGGGTTTTGAGGGGCGGAGAGCTGTGGAACAGGAAACCAGAAAAAATTCCTTAAAAAGCTAAAATTCTGTGTTCTTAAGAAAAGGAAAAACACCTAGATAAATTCTATGTATTTTTAGAAAAGTACATTTAATTTCGTGACTTAAACATGTGTGGGTAATATGGAAGAAATGGGTAGGACAAAAAATCTGAGACAGAACTAAGCAATCAAGTAGAGTATAGAATACAGAGAGGTAAATACTAGAAAAAAATACAAAGATTTCACTATCAATAATTATGAATGTATTAACTTTCTCTGTTAAAAGAGATTTGCATATTGGAGGAAATTTTGTTTTAGGCTACTTAATAATGATACATATAAAATAAAACAATTCAGAAGTTTTATTAATATGCCAGGAAAATAATAAAAAAAAACAGGCACGATTACATTAATATCAAAAGAAACACAAATCCAGGTGAAAAGACTAAGCATGAAAAACTGTGATATTCATAGGATGAATCGTATAATCTACCAAGAAGAAATAATAGGAGTTTCAGTGAAGTGAACAAAATGGTTAAAAAATAAAAACTTTTGTATATGTAAGGATAAAGGGACAATTCCACAATTCATGTAAAAATATTAATACAACTCTCAACAAAAACCATAGGTCCACAAATAGTTAGAAAGAAAATACTTAGGAGATTTTTTTTTTTTAGTATTTTATTTATTTATTTGACAGAGATCACAAGTAGGCAGAGAGGCAAAGAAAGAGGAGGAAGCAGGCTCCCCACGGAGCAGAGAGCCCGATGTGAGGCTCGATCCCAGGACCCTGAGATCATGACCTGAGCTGAAGGCAGAGGCTTAACCCACTGAGCCACCCAGGTGCCCCTACTTAGGAGATTTTAATGACAAAATCAACCATCTGGAAATAAATACATGAATAATATAGATATATAAATAGACATAGATACATAAATAGGCAAATGATAGATACATAAAGAGACAGAATTTTGAATCATGAAAATAGAGAATGTTCATCTTTTTCAAACACAATGGAATTTTCACAAATAAACTATCTTCAGGTCAAAATATCTTAATACATTTTAATGTTCTGAATGCTATGGGCCATGTTCCCAGATAAAATATACTAAACTTAGAAATTAACAGAGAGATAAGAAAAACTAATTGAAAGGAGAAAAATCCTAATTTAAACAGGAATTCAAGCGACAATTACAAAATATTTATGGAAGAATTAAGACACGGTGTATTGAATCATAGGGAAAGTGACCTACAAAATTTATGGCCTTAAATGACATTAGATAACCGGAAACATTAGAAATAAATTCAGAAGGCATACTTGTGTGTTAGGAATATTTCTACAAAGAGCAAACAAAAACCTGACTTCGATGCCTTAGAAAAAGAGAACGAGTTGTTGCTGCAGTTTTTCTTCACTTAAAAATACGTCCAGTGATGGGCATTTGCTGACATTGGTTCAGTGGTTAAGCAGTATCAAGACTGATGTTTTTGCAATTCTATTAGACTTTGCCTTACCTCTCATGATGCCTAGTGCTTCTCCAGACATTGCGTTCATATCCCAAGCAGAAAGAGAGAAAAGTGAAGAGTGCATTAGCCTTTGTCCACTCCCTTGTATTGGAAAAGCAAATGTTTCCCCAAAATCCCAGTAGTTTTCATTTTCATTGGCCAATACAATAGCAATTGACCTATGTTGGCTACAAGGGAAAATTTGAAAATGAATAGTGGAGACAACAGAGGGGATGAATAATAATAAGAGGGAAAAGAGACATGAGAAACAATTAAAACAAAAAACCTGATCAATAAAAATAAAATCTTGTTATTTGAAGAAACTAATATAATAGCTAAAGCTCAGGTCAGTGTGATCAGAGGAAATATACAAGTAACATTAGACGTAAGAAAGAAGACACAAGTTAAATTTTAAACATTGGGAGAGAATGCTGGGTACATTTTTAAGCCAAAGTTTTTGAATATCTAAATGAAATAGAAGATTGCTTAGGCATATGGAATTTTAACATAGACTCAATAGGCAGTAATCTGAGAAAGAATAATCATAAAATAAATTTCAGAATGTATCTAACAGTATTTTAAAAGAATACAATGGAGTCTCATCATATACAAAATTACATACAGTCAAAAATAGCTTTTAAAATCTCTTAGGAGTCTGGCATAACCATTTTTCCCCTCTAGAATTGGAAGAGTTCACTGGTTTTTTAAAGGTGGATCAAAAATGAAGTCACTCATTTAAATTTAGAGGCACATTTCATGAAAACATATTATCTTTAGATATGTGAATCACGTTCATCTTCATGAGATATACACAGAAATGGAAGCCAATTGAAGGAAAAACATACCTACAACTCTCACCTCATCCTTACTCTGTGTCTGAAATACTCTGGAATAGAGTTTAGAACAATATTGTGTGCCTACTAGAATTTAGTTAATACTAAAGATGATATTTTAAATCAGTGCAGAAGAACTTGACTATTAAATAAATGATATTAGGAAAATGATAATTGTCTATCCAAAATGAAGAAAGGGGGAGGGAGAGAGAGAGAGAGAGACTCTTCCTTTCTTGAACTTGTACAAAAGAATTAATTTAAGATGAATGAAGAATTGAAGTAAAAAAAAAAAACAAAATTCTTTAAGTCTTTGCAGAAAATATCAAAGAGTATATTTTTCAATTTGTATATTGGAAGGCTTTCCTAAGATACAAAACCTAGAATTTATAAAAGAAAAGATTGACAGGCTTTTCTGTACAAAAATTATAAATGTCTACATGACAGAAGACTCCATAAACAAAGTTAAAAGACAAGTAAAAGAAATATTAGTGTAGCAGAATAATATTTTGATATTAGAACTGATTTCTCTCTGGCATCATGTTATACCTGCCACCTAGCCCCACCAACTGCCCCTCCTTCTTCTGGCAGCATCAAGGGTGTTCTATGTTCATTGCCTCAGAGAACAGATGACACAGCATAATGCAGAGAAGAAAGGAGTCAGTACTCAGTTTTTGAATTTCAAAAGTCCATGGCATAGAAAAACTATTTGGAAAAATGTGTTTCTAACCATCTTATCCTCAAGATCTGATTGTCTAGATTATCAATCAACTGTCTATTGGCTTTGAGAAGCGAAGTTGAGAGGGAAGTAAAGAGGCCCCAACTGGTGGATGCTTGAGAAAGAGCCTGGTGTGGCGGGAGGTATTGTATGAGGTGGGAAGAGGAAGGCGGGGGATGAGGTGGGGATTTGTGTGTGGAAGTTGTTCTAGGGACAGAAAACTCAGAAGCTTCTAATTCTTTTTCCCAAGTGGTGCCAAAGGGTAAAAAAGACCCTAGTGTTCCTACTTCTTAACCCAGGCCTTTGTTGTGGGAGAGCATTAGAGTGAAAACATCTTCATGATGAGTCTGAGAGGACAGGCTTGACACGTTCTCACAGATTTCGCTCTTGTCCAACATGAACAAAACAGCCAAATTACCCCAGTACACCAAATAATGGCACTGAAGTAGCAAGCAAAGTCACCTTGAATGGGAACAAAGGATGACTCAGCTTTAATGGAAAGATAAGAACCAGAGGATATAAGGTGTTTCTCAGGGGAGGCAGAGTGGACAGAAGGTGTCTGAAGACCAGATGCATCCTGCCACCAACACCTTTGTACTCTCCTGCCCCAGGAATCTGGCCCCAACCCAAGGAAAAGAGTGATGATGGTTGGGTCTCAGATTCAGCTTCTGCCATCTAGTGGAAAGGGCTGAAATCAAATTAAGTGAGAGAAAAATGAGGTTTTCACTTGCTCCTTTTTGGGGATCTGAAACCCATTATGCTTGCAACATTTACCTGGTACCAGAATACCTAAGGTGCTCCTACAAATCATTACAATAAAGACAGGCATCCCGTCACAAGTCAGATTCTCTGTGAAGCTGACTCCAAGATGGGTTATAGGATGAGGATGCTTATGAGGCTGCTGGGGTGCCCCTCCCGTCATAGTTTGGCAGTGCATCTCCTTACCCATCAACACCCCAATATGAAAACAAGCAAACAGAAGATACACAGAAAGGAAATACAAAAAACAAATAAACATATGAGAAGATCTTCAAGTTTACTACTATGCACAGGTATTCAGTTAATGATAATGAGATTCTCCACTTTATCCCCTGTCATAAGTTGGTAATATTTTTAAAATATTGACAGTATTGAGGATTGTTGAGGATGTAAGAAAAGAACATTTCAGACACTGTTGGGCAGTGTCAATCAACATTTAAATGTGCATCTTCTTTTAGTAAACCATGGTATGTTTACTCTGGAGAAATATGGAGAGGCACTAAGAACGATCTACAAGTGTACTGTCTGCAAGGTTGATTGTAGTAATGGTAATGGAGATGGATATCCACTAGAAGGGATGTTTTAAAGTACGTATTTGTTCTCTTATCCTACAGAATGCTATACAGCTGTTTAAAAGAATGGTGTGAGGCTGTTTGTACTAAAATATCTCTGAATGAAATTATTAAATGAAAAAAATCAAAGCCCAATGAGTATAGTATTCATTTACTGATAAAAGGTAACTATGCATGTGCTTATATCTTGAGAGGGGAATGGAGGTGAATCAATGGGTAGACAGTGCTTTCCTTGGGGTTGGGGACAAGGAAGGCTGTAGAGTTACTTTCATATTTCACTTTGCATATTTCCATTTTCATGTATTCTTTTGAAAACATGATCATGAAATAGTTCTATAATAAAAAGAACTGAGAAACTCACATGTGCAATATTAGAAAATATTTGGCTTTTATTTGGGTTATTTTTTTAAAAAAACATGAACACTGCATTTTTTATTATTTAACACCCTCAGCACTTGCTCCAAGCTCCTGACTCATCAGGATGCCCTTCCCAGAACTGAGCACAGAGCATGGAGAATGAAATCCACCTCTCTTATTCATCCTCAGGGAGCCATCTCTGACTGCTGGGGAGGACAGAGCAGGTGAAAGGTGAAGACACACCATGGGGCAGGGGAAGCCCGGAAGCCAGGAACCAAGAAGGCATCTGATCATCCTCAGAGAGATTGTGGGTCTGTTGGGTCTGAGAGAAAACAGAAACAAACAAGTAAGAGCACCTGACTAGAGCAATTCAGAATCATACAGGTCACTCCCACTTAGGATTCTCTCTCTTGTCAGAAATTCTTTGCAAATATATCTGCATCCCCCTTTTCCAACTCAACCAAGCTACCGAAGGACATTGATTCTGTTTTAATCTTCTATATCCCCAGTACCTATGCCTAGTGCAGTATACCACACATGAGAAATTCACGAACTGTGTGCAAGTGGATTGATCTATCCCAACGTTGCCTCTGTTGCCTATATTCCCCTTTGAGCGGCACATGATAAGGTAGTAGAAAGAGAAGAGATTCCTTCCCTTAGAAACACCTGTTCTAAGGCCCATAGCAAAGATAAAGAATCTGCCACTCTTAATGATCTTTTGTTTCTACTGCCCTCAATTCATTCTGAGAAGCAGTTTTATGAAAAGGATGTTTCTGTAAGGTGGATAGTGTCTCTCTCATCTATAGTCAGGGAAAACTTCCTAAAGGAGCTTGGTTGGAGAGATTGGCAGGTGCTTTAAGTGTTGGCATGTGTTCCATGTGTAAAGGATGCCTTACAGGCACTCTTTGAGGCATGAATTGGGAATGACAAGAGTGGGCAAAAGAGAGATGGACAAAGACACATTTTGCTGAGCTTTTTCAAAAACAGAAAAGCTGGTAGAGGAACACAGAATGGGACAAAGAATGAAATCCAGGCCACAGTTGTTGGCTCTCACAGAAGATGTGATACAGAGATGAGAATATGCTGGAGAGAAGCTCATGGTGGGTACTAGGGAGATATGCTAGCCCTGGCATGTTGACTCAGAATAATGAGAGAGCATCATAGGTGAGACACCCAAAAGATGACTGGACCCTTGGCTCAGTGTTGGGACTAGCTCTGTGTGTAAAGCATTGTGGTTGAATCTTATCCAAATCCATACTTTGGCTCATTGGATATACCTTGGTTTTATTCAGGGTTGCTGAATAAGACCCTTCACTGCCTGAGAAACTCCCTGATTGTATTTTTGGCTACTCTGAAAAGGCAGGCTCTTCCAGCCCTTCTATGCTTCTCTGTAAATTGTTCTTTCTCTAATCAGTGAAACCTGGTAGCCTGAGAAAAAAAGCATAATTTTACATGGCCACCTCTTTAAATCTATAAGTTCCAGGCACCAGGAAATTGCTTGAGTCTCTACAATATGCTTTTAGATATAAAGACAGGCAGCCTCTACCCCCAGTGCTTCCTTCTGCAAGCACCTGCCCCAAAGGTTATACTCTCTGGGAATGAGGATATGTGGTGCTTACTCTGTTCCAGGTGCTAACACAGGGTCTGGAATGTAGTCAATGGGTTTGTTTTGTTTTGTTTTTGTTTTTGTGGTGTTTTTTTTTTTTAATTGATGTGAACTCCCTCTACTTCTTTATTTATTCCATTTCCCCAAACTTAGGATGGTCTCCTTCACAAAGGTTACCGTTGAAAACCAGTTGGCCTGCATGGGACATTTCACACCAGTTTCCCTCCTGGATTCCCTATGATATAAATGCCTGTAGCAAACATATTGGAATTTGATTTTACATTGTATTCTATCCATTCCTTGTTATCTCATGTGAAGTCTTGTGTTCCAGGAAGCTCTGTCGACATATATGGAGTCAGCCTTTTTGAACCTCTTTCCTTACCCAGAAGAAAATGAAAATAAAAATACACATCTCATGGGGTTTTACTGAAATTAAAAGAGGTAACTATGGAAAGAGCTAGCAGAGTGCCTGCTAGCAGATAGCCTAGAAGTATTAACTGGCTATCCCTTCCCTGGGCTAAGTTCACCATTTAGGAAACGCATCTTCAACATATTTGTATTTGCAACACCTCATGAAGTGCTCAGCACAAATTACAAGAATCATGGAATTTATGGGATTTCAGGTATAAGAGGAAAATAAAGGTCAGACTACAATGACTTTCAAAATGTTATTGCAATGCACATTTTATACCAGGACACATCGTGTATGTGTATGAGAGTGTGGTTTGTATACTGAAAGTTTTTATTCTATTCTGGTCCATTCATTTTTAAAAGAGCTGCCCATGGCCCAGTACATTGATTTTGTGATCCATCATATGAAAGGACTTACAGTTAGAAAATAGTTATCTATCCAGATTCTAGATCAGCTACCTAGGAGATGGACATTCCCTCTCAGCACCGTCCATTCCGTGGTGACAATCCAGCATCCATCTGCTTAGGTAAGAAATACCCCATATTGAACAGGGTGCCGATTTTAGAATGCAATGCTAAGGCCACAGAAGGTGCTGTCACAATGTCCACCCTACACTGCTGTGTGTACACACTAACCCACCCGCAGACATGCCTCCTCTGCTCTCATAGAGGTTCTGACCTTTCAATTATGCATGCTTCTTTTACAAAAGTTCTGACTAAATGAAGTAGCTGCAGCAAGGATACCCATGATTTCCTCACAAGCGCAGGAGAGGGAACACCTCCATTCTTCACTCCATGATGCTTTCCAGATGCATTCCTTATCATTCCTCATGTGCTTCCACTCAGACTCTGTTGAGATGTTGTGTGGGTGATTGGGGCAATGCTTCTTGCTGGCCAAGAAGTGGGAGTTGGCCTATGCAGGTGGACCAGCTGGAAAAGGTGGGCTTCAGTTTCTCTAGAAAAATAAGGACCCCTAGAATGTCTTGGAGACAGAGATACCCATTTGTCCACAGAGCAAGAAAGAAGATATATTTCCAGCAAAGATATAATGTAACCTGGACTGGTCTCCCAAACACACCTGAAACCCTAAGATGTACAGATTCAAGTGCTCTCTTGCTATTGTCATTTACTTTAATTGGTCTCTCTAGGAGTCCTTCCTGCCCCTCATCCTACTGAGGACAGAGAGGAACCCACAAAGAATGCAGAAGTCTGTGCAGGACCAGGTCACTCCCTTCTATCAAAAGTATTGCCCTCTGCCTGATTGAAGCACAGGAGTCACCCCTTCCTCTTTTCTTTGTCACTCAATGAAGAGACTGAGTTGTGGCAGCCGAGGAAGAGACTTGAAGACATCTTTTGAAAGGATCCATTAGTCCATTTGGGCTTCCATATCAAAGTGCCATGATCTGGGAGGAGTCAAGATGGCGGAGAAGTAGCAGGCTGAGACTACCTCAGCTAGCAGGAGATCAGCTAGAGAGCTTATCTAAAGATTGCAAACACCTGCAAATCCATCGGCAGATCGAAGAGAAGAAGAACAGCAATTCTAGAAACAGAAAAACAACCACTTTCTGAAAGGTAGGACTGGCAGAGAAGTGAATCCAAAGCGACGGGAAGATAGACCCCGGGGGGAGGGGCCGGCTCCCGGCAAGCGGCGGAGCAACGGAGCACAAAATCAGGACTTTTAAAAGTCTGTTCCGCTGAGGGCCATCGCTCCGGAGGCTAAACCGGGGCGAAGCCCACACGGGGTCGGCGTGACCTCAGGTCCCGCGGGGTCACAGAAGGATCGGGGGTGTCTGAGTGTCGCAGAGCTTGCGGATATTGGAACGGGGAAGCCGGCTGCAGAGACAGAGCCGACAGTAAGCTCGCAGCTCGGAGTTGCCTTGAACCGGTCGCAGGCTCGGTGAGCTCGGAGCGCGGCCAGAGGTTAGGCAGACGAGAGTTACTGGGAGCTGTTCGCTGAGGGCGCACAGGGGAGCGGGGCCCCGGGCTCTCGGCTCCTCTGGTCCGGAGACCAGGAGGCCGCCATTTGTATTCCCGTCCTCCGGAACTCTACGGAAAGCGCTCAGGGAACAAAAGCTCCTGAAAGCAAAGCCGAGCAGATCACTCAGCCCGGCCCCTGGTAAGGGCGGTGTAATTCCGCCTGGGGCATAGACACTTGAGAATCACTACACCAGGCCCCTCCCCCAGAAGATCAACAAGAAATCCAGGCAAGACCAAGTTCACCTACCAAGGAGTGCAGTTTCAATACCAAGGAGAGAGCAGCAGAATTCCAGAGGAGGAGAAAACAAACCACGGAACTCATGGCTTTCTGCCTGTGATTTTTTAGTCTTGCAGTTAATTTAATTTTTTTCTTTTTCATTTTTTTCTCTTCTTCTGCTAAAATTTTTTATAACTTTTACCCTTTTCTTTTTTAACGTTTTTTAACTAGATTATCTAATATATATATTTTTTTCTTTTTTATACTTTTGTTTATTCATTTTCTATTTTGTAATTCTTTTTTTTCTTTCTTTCTTTTTGAACCTCTTTTTATCCCCAAATCAGAAGAGATCCTAATCTCTTCAATCTTTTTTTTTCATAATTCTTTTTTAAATTCTTGATTGAATTTTTAATTCAATCTCTTTTTTTTAATTCTTTTTTTCTTTTTTTTCTTTCTTTCTTTTTGAACCTCTTTTTATCCCCAAATCAGAAGAGATCCCAATCAGAAGAGATTGGGAGATCCCAATCAGAAGAGATTGGGAGATCCCAATCAAAGGAGATCCCAATCAGAGGAGATCCCTCACCCAATCGTGAGGGGGGAGAAATCCCCCCTCACGATTTGGGATCTCTTCTGATTTGGTTAAAGCATATTTTCCTGGGATTGTTGCCACCCTTTTAGTATTTTACTTGCTCCTTCATATACTCTTAGCTGGACAAAATGACAAGGCGGAAAAATTCACAACAAAAAAAAAGAACAAGAGGCAGTACCGAAGGCTAGGGACCTAATCAATACAGACATTGGTAATATGTCAGATCTAGAGTTCAAAATGACAATTCTCAAGGTTATAGCCGGGCTTGAAAAAGGTATGGAAGATATTAGAGAAACCCTCTCCAGAGATATAAAAGCCCTTTCTGGAGAAATAAAAGAACTAAAATCTAACCAAGTTGAAATAAAAATTGCTATTAATGAAGTTCAATCAAAAATGGAGGCTCTCACTGCTAGGATAAATGAGGCAGAAGAAAGAATTAGCGATATAGAAGACCAAATGACAGAGAATAAAGAAGCTGAGCAAAAGAGGGACAAACAGCTACTGGACCATGAGGGGAGAATTCAAGAGATAAGTGACACCATAAGACGAAACAACATTAGAATAATTGGGATTCCAGAAGAAGAAGAAAGAGAGAGGGGAGCAGAAGGTATACTGGAGAGAATTATTGGGGAGAATTTCCCCAATATGGCAAAGGGAACGAGCATAAAAATTCAGGAGGTTCAGAGAACGCCCCTCAAAATCAATAAGAATAGGCCCACACCCCGTCACCTAATAGTAAAATTTACAAGCCTTAGTGACAAAGAGAAAATCCTGAAAGCAGCCCGGGAAAAGAAGTCTGTAACATACAATGGTAAAAGTATTCGATTGGCAGCTGACTTATCCACAGAGACCTGGCAGGCCAGAAAGAGCTGGCATGACATTTTCAGAGCACTAAACGAGAAAAACATGCAGCCAAGAATACTATATCCAGCTAGGCTATCATTGAAAATAGAAGGAGAGATTAAAAGCTTCCAGGACAAACAAAAACTGAAAGAATTTGCAAACACCAAACCAGCTCTACAGGAAATACTGAAAGGGGTCCTCTAAGCAAAGAGAGAGCCTACAAGTGGTAGATCAGAAAGGAACAGAGACAATATATAGTAACAGTCACCTTACAGGCAATACAATGGCACTAAAATCATATCTCTCAATAGTTACCCTGAATGTTAATGGGCTAAATGCCCCAATCAAAAGACACAGGGTATCAGAATGGATAAAAAAACAAAACCCATCTATATGTTGCCTCCAAGAAACTCATTTTAAACCCGAAGAGACCTCCAGACTTAAAGTGAGGGGGTGGAAAAGAATTTACCATGCTAATGGACATCAGAAAAAAGCAGGAGTGGCAATCCTTATATCAGATCAATTAGATTTTAAGCCAAAGACTATAATAAGAGATGAGGAAGGACAGTATATCATACTCAAAGGGTCTGTCCAACAAGAAGATCTAACAATTTTAAATATCTATGCCCCCAACGTGGGCACAGCAAACTATATAAACCAATTAATAACAAAATCAAAGAAACACATCAACAATAATACAATAATAGTAGGGGACTTTAACACTCCCCTCACTGAAATGGACAGATCATCCAAGCAAAAGATCAACAGGGAAATAAAGGTCTTAAATGATACACTGGATGAGATGGACATCACAGATATATTCAGAACATTTCATCCCAAAGCAACAGAATACACATTCTTCTCTAGTGCACATGGAACATTCTCCAGAATAGATCACATCCTCGGTCCTAAATCAGGACTCAACCAGTATCAAAAGATTGGGATCATTCCCTGCATATTTTCAGACCACAATGCTCTGAAGCTAGAACTCAACCACAAGAGGAAGTTTGGAAAGAACACAAATACATGGAGACTAAACACCATCCTTCTAAAGAATGAATGGGTCAACCGGGAAATTAAAGAAGAATTGAAAAAAATCATGGAAACAAATGATAATGAAAATACAACGGTTCAAAATCTGTGGGACACAACAAAGGCAGTCCTGAGAGGAAAATATATAGCAGTACAAGCTTTTCTCAAGAAACAAGAAAGGTCTCAGGTACACAACCTAACCCTACACCTAAAGGAGCTGGAGAAAGAACAAGAAAGAAACCCTAAGCCCAGCAGGAGAAGAGAAATCATAAAGATCAGAGCAGAAATCAATGAAATAGAAACCAAAAAAACAATAGAACAAATCAACCAAACTAGGAGCTGCTTCTTTGAAAGAATTAATAAAATTGATAAACCCTTGGCCAGACTTATCAAAAAGAAAAGAGAAAGGACCCAAATAAATAAAATCATGAATGAAAGAGGAGAGATCACAACTAACACCAAAGAAATACAAACTATTATAAGAACATACTATGAGCAACTCTACGCCAACAAATTTGACAATCTGGAAGAAATGGATGCATTCCTAGAAACATATAAACTACCAAAATTGAACCAGGAAGAAATAGAAAGCCTGAACAGACCCATAACCAGTAAGGAGATTGAAACAGTCATTAAAAATCTCCAAACAAACAAAAGCCCAGGGCCAGATAGCTTCCCGGGGGAATTCTACCAAACATTTAAAGAAGAACTAATTCCTATTCTCCTGAAACTGTTCCAAAAAATAGAAATGGAAGGAAAACTCCCAAACTCATTTTATGAGGCCAGCATCACCTTGATCCCAAAACCAGACAAGGATCCCATCAAAAAAGAGAGCTATAGACCAATATCCTTGATGGACACAGATGCAAAAATTCTCACCAAAATACTAGCCAATAGGATTCAACAGTACATTAAAAGGATTATTCACCACGACCAAGTGGGATTTATCCCTGGGCTGCAAGGTTGGTTCAACATCCGCAAATCAGTCAATGTGATACAACACATCAATAAAAGAAAGAACAAGAATCATATGATACTCTCAATAGATGCTGAAAAAGCATTTGACAAAGTACAGCATCCCTTCCTGATCAAAACCCTTCAAAGTGTAGGGATAGAGGGCACATACCTTAATATCATCAAAGCCATCTATGAAAAACCCACTGCAAATATCATTCTCAATGGAGAAAAACTGAAAGCTTTTCCACTAAGGTCAGGAACATGGCAGGGATGTCCATTATCACCACTGCTATTCAACATAGTACTAGAAGTCCTAGCCTCAGCAATCAGACAACAAAAGGAAATTAAAGGCATCCAAATCGGCAAAGAAGAAGTCAAATTATCACTCTTCGCAGATGATATGATACTCTATGTGGAAAACCCAAAAGACTCCACTCCAAAACTGCTAGAACTTATACAGGAATTCAGTAAAGTGTCAGGATATAAGATCAATGCACAGAAATCAGTTGCATTTCTCTACACCAACAACAAGACAGAAGAAAGAGAAATTAAGGAGTCAATCCCATTTACAATTGCACCCCAAACCATAAGATACCTAGGAATAAACCTAACCAAAGAGGCTAAGAATCTATACTCAGAAAACTATAAAGTACTCATGAAAGAAATTGAGGAAGACACAAAGAAATGGAAAAATGTTCCATGCTCCTGGATTGGAAGAATAAATATTGTGAAAATGTCTATGCTACCTAAAGCAATCTACACATTTAATGCAATTCCTATCAAAGTACCATCCATCTTTTTCAAAGAAATGGAACAAATAATTTTAAAATTTATATGGAACCAGAAAAGACCTCGAATAGCCAAAGGGATATTGAAAAACAAAGCCAAAGTTGGTGGCATCACAATTCCGGACTTCAAGCTCTATTACAAAGCTGTCATCATCAAGACAGCATGGTAATGGCACAAAAACAGACACATAGACCAATGGAACAGAATAGAGAGCCCAGAAATAGACCCTCAACTCTATGGTCAACTAATCTTCGACAAAGCAGGAAAGAATGTCCAATGGAAAAAAGACAGCCTCTTCAATAAATGGTGTTGGGAAAATTGGACAGACACGTGCAGAAAAATGAAATTGGACCATTTCCTTACACCACACACAAAAATAGATTCAAAATGGATTAAGGACCTCAATGTGAGAAAGGAATCCATCAAAATCCTTGAGGAGAACACAGGCAGCAACCTCTTCGACCTCAGCCGCAGCAACATCTTCCTAGGAACATCGCCAAAGGCAAGGGAAGCAAGGGCAAAAATGAACTTTTGGGATTTCATCAAAATCAAAAGCTTTTGCACAGCAAAGGAAACAGTTAACAAAACCAAAAGACAACCGACAGAATGGGAGAAGATATTTGCAAACGACATATCAGATAAAGGACTAGTGTCCAAAATCTATAAAGAACTTAACAAACTCAACACCCAAAGAACAAATAATCCAATCAAGAAATGGGCAGAGGACATGAACAGACGTTTCTGCAAAGAAGACATCCAGATGACCAACAGACACATGAAAAAGTGCTCCATATCACTTGGCGTCAGGGAAATACAAATCAAAACCACAATGAGATATCACCTCACACCAGTCAGAATGGCTAAAATCAACAAGTCAGGAAATGACAGATGCTGGCGAGGATGCGGAGAAAGGGGAACCCTCCTACACTGTTGGTGGGAATGCAAGCTGGTGCAACCACTCTGGAAAACAGCATGGAGGTTCCTCAAAATGTTGAAAATAGAACTGCCCTATGACCCAGCAATTGCACTACTGGGAATTTACCCTAAAGATACAAACGTAGTGATCCAAAGGGGCACGTGCACCCGAATGTTTATAGCAGCAATGTCCACAATAGCCAAACTATGGAAAGAACCTAGATGTCCATCAACAGATGAATGGATCAAGAAGATGTGGTATATATACACAATGGAATACTATGCAGCCATCAAAAGAAACGAAATCTTGCCATTTGCGACAACATGGATGGAACTAGAGCGTATCATGCTTAGCGAAATAAGTCAAGCGGAGAAAGACAACTATCATATGATCTCCCTGATATGAGGGAGTGGTAATGCAACATGGGGGCTTAAGTGGGTAGGAGAAGAATCCATGAAACAAGATGGGATAGGGAGGGAGACAAACCATAAGTGACTCTTAATCTCACGAAACAAACTGTGGGTTGCTGGGGGGAGGGGGGTTGGGAGAAGGGAGGTAGGGTTATGGACATTGGGGAGGGTATGTGCTTTTGGGTAAATTGGAAGGGGAGATGAACCATGAGAGACTATGGACTCTGAAAAACAATCTGAGGGGTTTGAAGTGGCGGGGGGGTGGGAGGTTGGGGTACCAGGTGGTGGGTATTATAGAGGGCACAGCTTGCATGGAGCACTGGGTGTGGTGAAAAAATAATGAATACTGTTTTTCTGAAAATAAATAAATTGGAAAAAAAAAAAAAGTGCCATGATCTGGTGGCTTCAACAATACACGTTTATTTTCTCACTATTCCAGGAGGCTGGAAATACACAGTCAAGGTGCCAGCATGAGAGCTCACTGTCTGGCTTACAGACAACCACGTTGTTTCTGTGTTCCAACATGGGGCATTTCCACTGTATGTGTACAGGTTAGAGGTTCAAGGTAGGAAGAAAGAGCTGATATCCCTTCCCTTTCTTTTTTTTTTTTTCCAATTTATTTATTTTCAGAAAAACAGTATTCATTATTTTTTCACCACACCCAGTGCTCCCTGCAAGCTGTGCCCTCTATAATACCCACCACCTGGTACCTCAACCTCCCACCCCCCGCCACTTCAAACCCCTCAGATTGTTTTTCAGAGTTATCCCTTCCCTTTCTTAAAATGACGCCAGTCCTATTAAATTAGGGCCCCACCCTCCTGACTTCACCTCATGTTAATGACTTCCTTAAAGTCCCTATCTCCAGATATAGTCATACTGGGATTAGAGCTTAAACTATGAACTTGAAGCGGGAGGCGGGTGGTGGGTGGAGGGGGGTAGAGGTTCAGTCCAGAATGAGACAAATTATTATTCTTTGTGCCAGGGCCAGTAAATGGATCCCATGTGATTCCCTTATGAGTACCTGTTGATGTTGCTAATAATGTGTCCAGAACAGGAGAGACCTATGAGATTAACCTTTCACTAGGACAGGACCTTGTTTCAGGAGGAGAAACTCACTAAATTTAAGTTATGGCAAATATTAATGTAAGTATCAAACAAGATTTTGGCTGGACTCAGTCATGGCAACCTATGATTTAATTAATAACTTATTTTAGGCAATACTGGAAATATTCATGGACAACATTGGGAATTACCTCTTACTTCATAATTTCCCTGGACCCTAGACCAGCTTAACACAGCTCCATGTGAAAGAGATACACAGGCAACCCTAGACACTTCTAGAGGAGAAGGATAAGTTAGTAAGTGCTTTGCTTGCACTTTGAAAGCTCATACTTTCTAGTATTTATTTACATGCTTCCTGGCTGGGCACACTGAGGACTGGGAGTCAGGACTTCTGGAACCCTCACAGACTAATGTGTGATCCTCTTCTGATTGACTTAATCTATCTGCTTTCCAGAAGGTTGAACCTCTGTTAAGGATAAAGTTTTCTAAGAGGACTTTCCATCAACATATTAAGATCTGTACACAGTTCTAACAACTAGCTCACCCAACGCTGGAAGGAAGTGATGAAGGTGAGGGTGAGTGGGAAGATTTTTGAAGGGGGTGATCATTCAATCAACTCATTTCTCTTTTAAGTCTCAACTACAAAGTTTATGTTCCAGTTATTCAGATGTCCTTTGCTTCAGACAGCAGCTGCCTTCCCTCTTCTTCCTACCCAACCTGCTGCTCTCCACACTTCTGCCCCACTTCTCTCTCCACCTAACTGTGCCTGAGAAATCAATATCTATCTTTGAAGCCAGAAGTCAGGGTTGTTATGTCCAAGAAACTGACCCCAATTTCCACAGGTTTGGCTAGGCACATTCCTCTTGCATTTCCATGTATCTGGGCTCCTTTCCATCACAGCACTTACCACTCACCACATTTTATTGCAATCATCAGCTTACTGATCTTTCTCCCCGCATCAACTGTAAACATTTAGAACTCAGGGTCCACATCGCAGTTTTCCCTGTATATTATGTGCCTAACATACTACTTGGTATATGATAATAAGTGTTGAATAAATGAATAAAATGTTTTTCCCTGATCCCTGTATTTCTATAAGAGATTGAACATAGCATTTCAACCCATATGCATGTTGCTGTCATGGAGATGGGAGGAAGGAAGGGTTATTTTCCTTGGCAGTAATTGAAGCATCACTGAAAAAAAAATTTCCCAAATGAAACCTGGGTAAAAGTTGACCAACCATCTTGGTTTCCCTGGGACTGAATGGTTTTCTGAAATGTAGGAATTTTACTGCTAAAATGAAGCCCCTAGTTAGGGATGATGGTCTTACCTGGGCACCACTTGATTCCCCACTAACAAGGCTTCTGTGGCAACCACCTTTCCATGTCTTCAACTCCAACATTTTCTGTTACTCAGATACATGGACTAAGCTTTATCTGATTTAGCTTAAGCAGCTGAGGGGCTAACCATGCCTTGCTAAGAATTTTCCAGGCTATCTGGATAGATGGGTCTTAAACATTTTTCCCACTCAAATTCCCTTGCCCAGAGTCACCCTGTTCTTCTTTCTCTTCCACCCCATTGTCTATTCTCCTCTCCTAGCAATAGAACTCCAGTGAGTTTTAAAGATGACAGAACTAGAGCGGTTGCCTTGTACTCAGAGGCAGAGCCACATGTTGGGGATGCCAGAGCTGCCCCACAGACTCTGTGTCATCAGGTGAGAGAGGAATAAATTTCTCTTTTGTTTAGAGCAGGGTAATTTTCAGTCACTTTATTATACAGATCTACCCCAAATAATATACTAACCAAACATTATTTTCTATCTATAGAGCTCATGATTATCCACCTGTTGAAAAAACTCAGATATTTCCCACCCCAAAGACCCATGGAAATCACTAACAACAAATCAACAGTAGACACTACTCCATTTAGTGAGTACTTCCTTACTGCCAGATGGGATGTCTGAGAGAGGCCCTTAAGATACATGAGCTTCTGTTATCCCCACAATAGTCCTCTGTGGTGAGTTTTATTTTTTTGCATATAAGAAAACTGAAGCTAAAGATGATGTAATTAGTATAGGTTATAGACACAATAATGGAAAAGTCAGGATTTGAGTCTTGACTGTTAAGACAAAGGGACTGACTTACACATTACCCACCTTCTCTGTGATTCCCTTTAGTCTCCTCTACCATCTGTCTGTTCCCTACCTTAACTCCAGAGCTGTGTGTGCAAATCAAGACCTAGTAGTCATCTACATAAAAAGTTTCAAAGACACCCCATTACCTCCTGCAGCTATTCTTCGCAGGGTGAAGATCAAGTTGGAGGGAGTATTGAAATCATGTTTAACATTAAGAAAAAAATTTCCTTAGCTGAAGTGAGAGGTGCTAGAAGCATTAGGAGATCTGGGAAACAGTAAAACAGCAGGGAAGCACCATCTAGCAGCCTGCACCTGGAGACCTGGTTAGACAGACATCTGCATCAGAGAGGACGTGAGAACACAACTGCGGAGCAACAGGGATTCAGTGGGTACTTGGACTCTTCCATTCCTTGGAGTCTTGGAAAGGGCAGGTGGACATGGGATCCAGAATCTGGAAAATGCAGATCTCTACCCTGCTCGCCTATGCCAAGAAACAGTATGAAAGTCCGCTAGAGTGCATGGGAGACCAGCTCCAAGACAATATGTAGCAGAAGATAAAATATGGAGGAATTCCTGAAGGAATGGAATTTTAAACCAGTCTTTCAAAGAACCAGAAATTGGAAGAGAGGGCTGGCATTTACTGAGAATGGCAAAAGCCCAGAGAGGGTGAAGTCATGTATAGGAGACTACAGGTTGTTTGACTAAGGCAGAGTAACCAGTTGGGGGGAGGCTGGGACATGAAGTTCAAGCCAAATTCAGGACTGTCTGATAAAAAACAAACAAACAAAAACTACCCAGCTTAATCAAAAATCCCCATTTCTTCTGTACCCCACCCACACCTACATTCTAAGTGTGAACCTCTAGTCTAAAAAGAAAACAGAACGAGCAGACAAACAGCAAAATAGAATACCAATATTTATTAAACACTTATTCTATACAGGCAATATGCAGTATCATATGCCATCTGATTTATTCTCTTAAATATAGTAGTTGCATTTACATATCTTATCTCATTCAATCCTCATAAATGTTCCATGAGAAAAATGTTATTATTATCCCTAGTTTAAAAATGAGAAAGCATACCTAGAGAGAATAATTCACCCAAGATCATACTCTAGTAAGTTTCAGAGTCCAAATTCAGCCTAGGTCTGGATTCCAAATCCACAGCCTTTTCCAAACTAAATACAGTACGTAAGACTCTTCCCCATGTAGATTAACCACATCTCCTGTCAGATCATCTCAGCTCCTTCTCACACAGACTATCCTTGCATACCTCCATTCATTAGGATATGCAACCCATGGAGCCTGGATTTCTTAATTTCATTATCATAAAGGATGTCCTCTCTTCCTCCAGCAATCAGTCAGTGCCTTCTTGCCTTCTCCTTCTCTCTATCTGGACAAGAATCCATTGTCTAATACTTCAACCGTACTCTTGACAAGTTTCCAAAATGTCCATGCTTCCTTCTTTTCCAATATATTGACCTGAAAAAATCTTCAATCCTAGATCTACCCAAGTGTTTTCTATCCTCCTATAGGGGCACCCCTAAGAAACTTTGGGGGAAAAATCACAACTTTCAAACTATTTTATGGGCTCCTAATGCTACCAGTCCCTTAACATTTCACCATGATACTTCTACCATTCCTGAGACACTTCTCTTCCTTGTTGTCATGCTTTCTTCTTCTCCCTCAGTAGATCACATTGCCTCTTATTTCACTGGGAGGAAAAATAGAAGTCACCATTCATTCATCCATTTATTCATCCAACAAATATTTATTGAGCCCCTTCTATGACCCAGGGATACTTCTGGGTTCTAGTGCTACAATAGTAAATACAAGAGATGAAGATCCCTAAATTTGTAGATCTTACATTCTATTGGGAGGTGACAGACAGTAAATAAATGAGCAAGTTTACTACAACAGAGTATATCTGATAGTGAAGTTGTCATGGAGAAAAATAAAGAGGGAGCAGGGAAGGGGCAAATTGATATTTTAAGTAGATGGTAAAGAGAGGCTTCACTGATAAGGTGATGTCTGTATAGAGACTCCAAAGGAACATCAAACTGAAAATTTCTCAAGCTCTTCTTTTTTTTTTTTGCCTTCAAACAGCTTTGTATCCACACCCACCTGTGTGGCCACAGTGGAAGCCAACCTCTCCCTTTGCTGTCATTCCTCAGTGCTCTCAATTGCATTTCCATCCTCCTCCCTCCTCAGAGGCTTCCTTCAAAGAATTATACCTTCTTTCTCCAGTATATCCAACCTCTTTTCTTTGCCAGGCATTTCCTACTGCCATTTAAATATGTCACGTTAAAAAAAAAAAAAGAAATCAAAAAACAAAACCTCATCCTCCTCCTTTGTGTTAGTTTTCTGGGGCTCTCATAAGAAAGTACCACAGACTGTGTGGCATAAACAACAGAAATTTATTGTATCACAGCTCTGGCAGCAGAAATTCAAGTTTAAGCTATCAGCAGGGCCATGTTCCCTTTGAAGGCACGGGGAGGATCTGTTCCAGACCTCTCTGCTGGTTTCCAGTAGTCCCATGGCTTGTAGCATCATAGCTCCAATCTTTTTATGGTATTCTGTGTATGTCTTTATGTCTCTTTTTATAAGGACACCAGTCACATTGGATTAGGGTCCATCTTACACCAAAAAACTTCTCTTAACTAATTGCATCTGCAATAACCTTATTTACAAATAAGGTCACATTTAGAGGTGCTAGGGGTTATGACTTCAACATATCATTTCTCAGGGGACACAGTTCAACCCCTAGCATCCCAACATGCTCTTAGGACTACACATCTGTCTTTCTTCCCACTTCACAGCTATGGTTCCTGAAACAAATATCTCCTACATTATTTCTGCTTCATTTTGTTAAAAGATTTTATTTATTTATTTGACAGAGAGATCACAAGCAGGCAGAGAGGCAAGCAGGGGTGGGGGGGAGCAGGCTCCCTACTGAGCAGAGAGCCTTATGTGGGACTCAATCCCAGGACCCTGAGATCATGACCTGAGCCGAAGACAGAGGCTTTAACCCACTGAGCCATCCAGGTGCCCCTCTGCTTCATTTTTAACACTCTTTTCCTTTTGTATACTTTCACTCAAATCTGTCCCTAAGACTTCAGTTACCATCTTACCCTAATGATTCCCAAATCTCTATCTCTAGCCAGATCTCTCTCCTAAGCTCCAGACCATATATCCAACACTTGAAGGAGATCTTCAGTTAGATGACCCAAGTTGAACTAACCTTCATCCACATATAAGCCCAATCCTTGTACTATTTTCCTAGTGGAGACAATAGCATCACCATTCATTCAGTGCCCCTCCAAAACTAACAAGTCTCTGAGCTTTCTTATCTCTACTTCACCTCTCACCAATTGCCATGTCTTTTTTTTTAATTTAATTTTTTTTCAGTGTTCCAAAATTCATTGTTTATGCACCACACCCAGTACACCATGCAATTCCTTTCCCCCTTAATACCCACCACCAGGCTCACCCACCCACCCCTCTCCCCTCCAAAACCCTCAGTTTGTTTCTCAGAGTCCACAGTCTCTCATGGTTTGTCTCCCCCTCTGATCTCCCCCAACTCACTTCTCCTCTCCATCTCCCAATGTCCTCTGTGTTATTCCTTATGCTCCACAAGTAAGTGAAACCATATGATACTTGACTCTCTCTGCTTGACTTATTTCACTCAGCATAATATCCTCCCACCCGATCCATGTTAATACAAAAGTTGGGTATTCATCCTGATGGGAATAAACCTAACCAAAGAGGTAAAGGACCTGTACTCAAGGAACTACAAAACACTCATGAAAGAAATTGAAGAGGACACAAAAAGATGGAAGAACATTCCATGCTCATGGATCTGAAGAGTAAACATTGTTAAAATGTCTATATTGCCTAGAGTAATCTATACTTTCAATGCCATCCCGATCAAAATTCCACCAGCATTTTTCAAAGAGCTGAAACAAACAATCCTAAAATTTGTATGGAACCAGAAGAGAACCTGAATTGCTAAGGAAATGTTGAAAAAGTAGAACAAAACTGGGGGCATCACACTGCCTGATTTCAAAGTTTACTGCAAAGTTGTGATCACCCAAACAAAACCAGCATAAAACCAGCCACATAGACCAGTGCAACTGAGTAGAGATCCCAGATACAGACCCTTGATGCTATGGTCAAATAATCTTTGACAAATCAGGAAAAAATATACAGTGGAAAAAAGACAATCTCTTCAATAAATAGTAGTGGGAAAATTGGACAGTTGTGTATAGAAGATTGAAACTCGACCATTCTTTTACACCATATGCAAAGATAAACTTGAAATGGATAAAAGACCTCAACATGAGGCAGGAATCTATCAACATCCTAGAGGAGAAAATAGGCAGTAACTTCTTTGGCATTGCCCACAGCAGCTTCTTTAAAGATATGTCTCCAAAGGCAAAGGAAACAAAAGGGAAAATGAACTTTTGGGATTTCATCAACATCAAAGTTTCCTCACAGCAAAGGAAACAGTCAACCAAAAAAGAGACAACCTGTGGAATGGAGAAGATATTTGCAAACGACACTACAGACAAAGGGCTGATATCCAAGATCTATAAAGAACTCCTCAACACACACAGAACAGATAACCACATTAAAAAATGGGCAGAAGACATGAACAGACACTCCCCAAAGAAGACATACAAATGGCTAACAGACACATGAAAAAATATTCACCATTATTAGCCATCAGGGAGATTCAAATCAAAACCACACTGAAACACCACCTTATACCAGTCAGAATGGCCAAAATTAACAAAACAGGAAACAACATGTGTTGGAGAGGATGTGGAGAAAGGGGAACCCTCTTACACTGTTGGTGGGAAGGCAAGTTGGTGCAGCCACTGTGGAAAACAGTGTGGAGATTCCTTAAGAAATTAAAAACATAGCTACCCTATGACTCTGCAATTGCACTATGGGGTATTTACCCCAAAGATACAGATATAGTGAAAAGAAGGGCATATGTACCCCATTGTTCATAGCAGCAATAATCACAGTCGCCAAACTGTGGAAAGAGCCAAAATCCCCTTCTACAGACAAATGGATAAAGCAGATATGGTCGGTATATACAATGGAATATTATGGCATGTCTTCTTGATTCTAGCCCGTGAATATCTTGACTGCATTCCTTTCTCTCTGCTCACCCTGTCTCCTGCACTTGCATGGCAAAAGACACTCCCCTACTTCCCTGGTTTCACGTTTTCTGTCTCTCTTCAGTCAGTCTTTCACATAAAGCCAGTATTTCCTATTCAAATGCCAAGTCACTTTCCCTTACCCCTACCTTAGTCAATTCAATGACTATAGTCTAAAAGATGTAAGTCCAAATTGCTGACACAGCATAGAAAGGTCTTTAAGAGGTGACTTTTCTAACTTCCAGTCTTGTGTCACACTAATCTGTTCTCCAACTTGCCCTCCACACACCCTTCACACTTCATATACATATAGGCTCATAACTAAACTTCAACTGTACTTAATTATTGCCAGACCCACTTGTATATCAAATTAGCTTTCTTCCTTTTGGGCCTTTGGATGAGTCTTCCCACTTCCTGGACCATCCTTCTCCTTCCAAGTTTTCTTTCCTCAGGACTCAACTTAGACGTACTTCTTCTTCTGCTCAGTCTTTTCTGACCATTGCTCAAGACTGGCTTTTGGCCTTTTTGAATATTTTCTCACTGTATTCTCTACTTACCTCTACTACACCACTGTATTATGTTGTACTAGGTTACAGGGCATAACAAACAACCCCAAAGTCTCAGTAAATTACAGCCAAACCAAAAGGATATCTTTGCTGCTCATGTTGTATGTCTGCAGATAAGAGCTACCTGATGCATCTCTGCTTCAGGTTGTGGGTCTGGTTATCTATACCAGGTAACCTCTCTTCTAGCATCCAAGCTTAAGGGGCACCTCTCTTTCTGAAACATGTTATTCTCATGGCAGTTGTCATAGGAAAACAAGAAGCTGAATGGAACAATCCAACAGAACGTAAAACTCCTCCTCTGACATGGTGTATGTCATATACACTCACATGACTAGCCAGGGAAAGCTACATAGTCAAACCCCACATCAGTGAAGCAGGAAATTATATTCCTTTCCCAGGGAGGCAGGGCAGGAATGGGTATAGTATTATATATAATACTCCTACAGAGGAAGAAACTCATAATTGTAAACAATATTATAATCTACCAAAAGCACTTAGACTCAAATGTCTTTTCATTACCTGTTTCTCCCAGTAAAATGTAAGCTCCTTTGGGACCAAAATGATTTTACACCATTTTATTTACAAAACTTTACAAAACACCTGGCATGTCATAGATGTTCAATGTGGATTAAGCAAATACAGACTCACATATCACTTTTTATATGTTCTCCTGATGTTATAAGCTAAGAGAGTCACTTCTTTCTTTTTCTTTCAAAAAACAGTAACATGTCTCTTCTAGCTTTTATGACATTATACATGTTCTTATTATGTGTGAATTTCCTCCTTCTTGTCTAGAGCCTACAATGGCAGGAACATCATCTCACTTCTATCACCTAGCATAATATCTGGAAGAAAGGCATTCAATAAATGTTCGGATAATCTAATCAAATAGTCTCTCTGTTTAAATTGGTATGTGTTTATTAATTACCTTCTAGGTGCCAGGCATTCTCATTTTATCAGTTGGGGCAAGAAGCTAGGAAGGCAGATGAGGTGGAAAGAGGAAGAAGCAAAGGGCAAGAACATTCTTGTGATCCTATCCTGAAGCGCTGTATGCTTGCTTTGCTGTGAGCAGACTCAGTGCCAACTCCACTAGCCCATGCTCATTCCCACTCACCTCTGCCTGAGCCTCTCACCTGACAGCATCGCTGTGATCTAATCTTCCCATCCAGTTTATTGCTTTGCACTGCTCAGCTCACCAAACACATTTGTATTTATTGTGCGATTAGTGCTGAGTACACTGAACACGGTAATGACATGCAACAAAGGCCAAAAGATGATGCCCTGGCTCTGTGCATTGCTTAATGCCTTCGTAGAATGAAGCTCTCTTTTCTCTCTCTCTGTGAAGACCAGCTGCATTAGATATTCAAGCCTGAACCCCAGGTTCCCAAGAAGGAGCCCAGTGAAATGAAACCTAAGGAGCACTTCAGAGGCAAACCTAGTAACTGGCAGCACCACTGAAATGTAACCAATAAAGAATTTAGTATTTGTGAGCAATGATATGTGGTCTTCTAGAGACTGAGTGTGAGGGAAACTGAGGTTGGATTTTTCGGTATGCTGATCTTGAATTTAGGGAAAAGTGGAAATTTGGAACAATGTAAAAGGGAAGAAGGGCCTGAAAAAATGTGTAGGCTATGCCTTCCAATCACGGATCAGTGTCAGACAACTTCTATCAAGTAGATAAAAAGATCCTCCTGTGACTAGAACATTAGGGATGGTTTTTAGGGACTTGGGCTTCTACTGCTCTCTCCCTACCTGGATGAAGTACAGTTCACAACCCTCACTCCCACTAAACAATAAATATCATCTCTTCCACAAATGACCACCACACTACCATCTTTTTTATATATATATTTGCATTAAGATAGCAGATTCGAACATCTCCCTCCCTATTTCTCCTCTAGACTGTTCACCTGTTTATATAATGAGTAAATGACTACTGGAGAGAGAAGGCACACCAATAAGAACTCATTCATTCATTCAATTCATTTCACGAATAACTGAGACATACATTAGCTACCAGGCAGTGTGTATACATCTTTGAGTATAAAAAACTGTCTCTGCTATTGTGACATACCTAGTGAGAGAAATAGCAATAAGTAAGCAAATAAATATATAAATACAGATTGCGATAAGGGTTATAAATGAATCTTTTTTTTTTTTCTTTTACAATAGGAGACTTTCTAACCTAAAGGTTTCAGGGGAATTACAGGTGGGTTTAAAGGAATCCATGAACTCCTTAATGTCATATGCAAAATATCTTATGTATGTGGGTAGATTTTTTTTCTCTGTAAATTATCCATTTTTTTGAGATTTCATCAAAATCTCAAAGAGGTCCATGATCTCATAAGAGTTAAGAAACAATGCTTTATAAGAACATGAAGCAGGATTTTCTTTTTTCCAGTACCATCTCCCAAGGCTGATTAAATTGTTGATGTTTATGAGTGAAACAATCACTTCAGAAAAGCAAAGCGAGAGAGGCTTGTGTAGTCTCCAGGCATATGAGCAGGGTGAGCCTCCACCTTGGTGGAAAGTACCCACCAAGATGTTAATATTGGTTGTCTTCAGAGTGTAGGAATAAGGTGATGTCCACCTTATTTTCCATAGTTCTCTGTGTTTTCCATATTGGTAAAATAAACATATGTTGCTTTTGTAATCAGAAAAATTAATACATTAAAGCTATTCTTATTTTGGGAGAAATAATATATTTAACTGCTTGTATATATCTCACTGACTAATACATAGAAGTCTATTATACATACAATATACTGATGTGGTTATTTTAAATCTTTCTCTTATTAACGGTAGCCTTGGTGAGAAGATAGAATGAGAAAAGTCTGTCTGTTCCTTTCAAAACTACAGTGACCTTAGTAAACTTCTTGGTGGGGAGCTAGGATCTTGAGCATGTATGGTTCTATCACTGCTGACTTTCACCTCCACCATGTGTGGTTTCTAAGTCACTGAGCAGGCATCCATTCAGATACAAGGCAGGAGTATTTAATACTACCTTTCCTAGGTCAGGAATCATGGGTGTGAAAAGAGTCTAGGATTAAGAGTCAAGTTATAAGAGAATGCTCAAGCTCTTCAAATGTCTAGATGTCTGATCTTGGGCAAGATGTTCCTCTGATTAGTGTCTCAATCTACTCATCTATAAAAAAGGGATGTCACATTATCCTTGTCCATCACATAGTGTAATTATGAAACATAAACAAGCTATTGAGAACCAAGATCTCATAAAGATAAGAGAAGAAAGGATGTGCTACAACATAACCATGTGTCAACCAGAAACATGATTTTCAGCTATTATCACAATGTCTGAGAATAAAGTACAATTGACTCTTGAACAACATAGGAGTTAGGGATGCTGATCCCTCATACAGCTGAAAATCCATATATAATTTTTGATGATCCCAAAACTAAACTAATAGCCTACTGCTAACCAGAAGCTTTATTGATAACATTAATAGTAGATTAACAAATATTTTATATGTTATGTGTATTATGTACTATAATCTTACAATAATAAAAATGTTTCATTATTTCTAAGCTATAAGATTCATCTGCACATTTTTTCAAATTGCAATATCTCCAAAAAATTTTCCAAAATATTTTTTGAAAATAATCCACATATATATAAATTGACCTATGCAGTTCAAACCCATGTTGTTCAAAGGTCAACTATATATTACCCAAACACATAAACTTTATAGAAATAAATAACAATATAGATGTAAATATCATTTTACAGATAGCTTTTATACACTGTTTTTTAATAAACCAAGGAACACCAAGGAAGAAATGATCACAATAGCCAGGAACTGTGTTTCCAACAGTATATGTTCAACCTCTGCCCCCAGCCATCCATCTCACCTACAAACTTTTATCCCCAGAAATGGTCTATCTATCACACTCCATTGCACAAAATAGGACAAAATGATAAAGAACACATGAGCATGTGGTGAGTCGATCATGGCACAGGGGGCTTTGAGAGCAGGAAGGGGATCTAGGAAATGGCAGATTATGTGTAACTTTTGGTCTGTAAGCTCTCCTGCAAGGTAGAGCAATAGAGTGATTATTGCTGTTATTTATAGAGCAATTTTCCCCCTCATTTAGACATACAGTCTAGCAAGGCACATTGGCACAGATAAATAATACCTAACAGTTCTTCTAGACATTGTTCTCAAAATTTTACCTATTTATTTTTGTGCACCTTAAAATCCAAAGTGTATGGAGAAGCTTGAGGGTAAAAAGAGGAGGATCTGCAAGAACAAGTGAAAGAATGAAAATGAACTATGAAAGCCACAGTTCTTTTTTCATGTTTCATGACTTTATTTCTTATGAAGTGGGTGCAAAATGGGAAACATGACCCTGAACTGTATTCTGTTTTTCTTTTCCATTTTATTTCTTTTCAGCGTTTCAGCATTCATTGTTTAGGTACCACACCCAATGCTCCATGCAATACGTGCCCTCCATAATATCCACCACCAGGCTCACCCAACCACCTACCCCTCTCCCCTCCATAACCCTCAGTTTGTTTCTCAGAGTCCACAGTCTCTCTCGGTTCATCTTCCCCTCTAATTTCCCACAACTCACTTCTCCTCTCCATCTCTAATGTCTTCTGTGTTATTCCTTATGTTCCACAAGTAAGTGAAACCATATGATAATTGACTCTCTCTGCTTGACTTATTTCACTCAGTATAATCTCCTCCAGTACTGTCCATGTTGATACAAAAGTTGGGTATCCATCCTTTCTGATGGAGGCATAATACTCCATTGTATATATGGATCATATCTTCTTTATCCATTCATCCATTTAAGGGCAACTTGGTTCTTTCCACAGTAACTGTATTCAAGTCATGGTCAGTGTGACCCTGCCTCTGTGTCACAGTGGAATAAGTGCTTAACCTTTCTGGTCTATGGTATAGTTTTCAGGTAAACATGAGATTTGAAGTACATCAATATTTCTCAAGTTGTGTTCAAGAAAAGATTAATTCTACAGGATGTTAATAATCATTAATGTGAGGGAAAAAAACATCAGGTTCTATGGTCAATTAACTTTGGGATATGCAGGATTGAACAGATTTCTCTATTGCAAAGATTTTCAGAGCTTTTGCTATGCTAGTGCAAATTCTGAATCTCTAAAAGGTGACCATAAATAGGAGAAAATCCACTCCCCAACCCCCAACTTACTTGGCCATAGAATTTGGGGATTTGGTTTTGGTTTGTTTTTGCTCTATTGTACTTTAGTTAGAATCAACAAAGATCAGAAAGTAATTTCAGAACATTAGACCAGATAGTCTTTAGGGACATTCTGCAAATGATCATTAAATGGCCATGACAACTGGATGTAGCTCCATGTGTGTGTTTTCTCATTCAATCTTTATAATAACCCAGCCAAGTGAGTACCATCATTCTAATCTTATGAGAGGTTATTGAAGCTTTTAAAAATTTAACAAATTTCTCAAGATAATACAGCTGGAACTATGGATCCTCTAGTCAAAAGTAGAGATGTATAGATGCAGTCTTTTTAAAGATTTTTTTTTAAAGATTTTATTTATTTATTTGTCAGAGAGAGAGGGAGAGAGAGCGAGCACAGGCAGACAGAGAGGCAGGCAGAGGCAGAGGGAGAAGCAGGCTCCCCGCCGAGCAAGGAGCCCGATGTGGGTCTCAATCCCAGGACGCCGGGATCGTGACCCGAGCCAAAGGCAGCTGCTCAACCAACTGAGCCACCCAGGCGTCCCTAAAGATTTATTTTTTTAAAGATTTATTTATTTGAGAAATAAATATTTGAGGGGGGTGGTATAGAGGGAAAGAGAGAGAATCTCAAAAGGATCTCTATTGAGCATGGAGCCCAGCATGGGGCTTGATCACACGTTCATGCATGAGGTCCTGACCTGAGCTGAAATCAAGAGTCAGACATTCAACCAACTGAGCAAAGCAACCCAGGCACCCTTGGATACAATCTTAATAAGATGGCATTTGAACAAAAACTTGAAGGGGGTGAGATTTAAAAAAAAAAAAAATTAAGGTGATATCCTTGCATATATCTAGGGAAGAGTGTTCTAGGCAGAGGAAAAAGCCAATATAAGAGCCCAAAGATGAAAGTGTGCCTGGCTTGTTTGAGGAAAAATCAGTAGCACTTGGAATAGAGTGAGTACAGCAATGAGAAGTAGGACACATGGGACCAGAGGATTAATGGGGCATCAGCTCATGTAGCACCTTGTAGTCATCACAAGAACTCTGACTTTGACTCAGAGGAAAATGGGGAGCAGAAGAGTGATACCATCTGGCTTGTGTTTTAAAAAATTCACTCGGTCTATTAGGTTGAGAACAGATCCTAGGAGGGTGCCATGGTCATTAGCGCTGTCCACAAATTATTTCTGATTCCCTGGGAAAATGTTGGATTGCACTTTCCTGCACCCTGAAGTTGAGCATGACCATGGCTTGGCCAATGAGATGTAACAAGAAGTCCTATGTTTCACTTCCCAGTGGAAGTTTTAAGGTCCTCTGGGCAATTCTTTCTCCATCACATGACTGACACATAACTTGTCAGTCTGAGTTGGTAAGAATGAATGCAATGAAGAGAGTCGCTTCATTAACTAACCTACATTTAAGGTGAAAGAGAGCAGGAAGTAACTTTGTTGGTTAAGTCACTGAGAGACTGATGATATTTATTTGAGCGCTATAATGTAGCCTATAATTACTGTTATGGAAAACAAGAATAGAACAGAACTACGGGGAGACCATTACAATAATCCAGGAGAGAGATGGTGTTGGCCTGAGTGAGGGTATCAGCAATAGAGATGATAGAAGTCCTTGGACTGTGGATATATTCTGTAGGTTAGGCCAACAAGATTTCCCAAAGAATTAGATGTAGGATGTGAGAGAGGTCAGAGAGTCAGCCTTGACTCCAGGTTATTTGGCCTGAGCAATTAGAAAGATAGAATTGCCATCAATCGGGATGAGGATGACTGGGTAAAGAGACTTGGGGGAAAGGCAGTTTATTGTGTTTTTTTTTTATGTTTCAATTTCTATTTTATCCTTTTGAATTTTTTTATAGTTTCTGGTTATCTGCTGAAATTTTTGAGTTTGGTTTTTATTTCCTTGACTATAGTAGAAGAAGTCATAAAAGGTTCTAAGCAGAAGAGTGACAGGTTCCAATTTACGAATCCTGCACAAAACTCAGTGCAAAGGGATAGTGTTTTGTTCTGTTTCCCTCTGCTTTTTGGGTGGAAGTGAGCAAACTAAAGTGCTTAGGGAAGATATTAGCAGTATTTTATGTGACTCTCTTTCGGAACCAGGGTTCAAAAAACAAACTATTTGGAACTCATTGATTTTAGTTTTCTCTTTATTGTTTTCCACCTTGATTGAGTCCTTTGACTGTAAAAAGCAGATTGATTCAGACACTTCTAATTTTCTGCCTGCTTGATGATTCCCACCTATCATGTTTGCTTCCTGTCTTCAATCATTAGAGTCTCCTTCTTCTGGATCTTGCTAAAATCACAACTCCTGGGGAGGATGGCTCTCTGGACTTCAAATTCCTCTGCCCAGGGGTGGTTTGCGTTTGTGAGGTTCCACAGCTCAAACAACAAAGTAAGCACCCCTGAAGCCCATTACAAGGCAGAGGTGCAAATTGGTAGCTTCAAGGCCAAATCCTCTCTTGGATTCCTGGTACTTTGTTTGATCAGCAATGATTTTAAAAATACTTATTTTTTTTAACCTACAAATTCAGAATATTTCGTTCAAAAAATCAGAAATGTTATTAATACTGACATACATTCTGAATCCTTAATAACAGTCTGTTAGAACTGAGTAGCCATTGCCTCTTTAAATTTCGCAAGCCTCCTTCCTAAACCTTGTCCCCACCTGGATAACTCAACTCATTTATGCTACCTGCTTGGCTCCCGTGAGCATTTGTTCTTCTGCTCTCTGCTTTCAAGATTACAGAGGACTTCCATATGTATTATCGTATTTAATCCTCACAATCTTATAAGGTCAATATTTTATAGATCGGGAATCTGTCCTTCTAAGAGCTATATTAATTGCACTTTTTATTGAGTGCATTTAAGGGTACTTAAGTGTTTCTACTTGTATTCCCTGAAGACAAGAATGAAATATTCTGCATCCTCTCTCTTTCTAAACAAATAGCGACCTAGACTCTATTCAGGAATATCCACCCAGGTGGTGTCTGATCTGTGGCAAGAATGGTAAAGTTGTGATAAGAGTGTGGACTCCGGGCTCACACTACTTCACATGATCACTGTGTTTCTTTGAGCATGTTGATTAATCATGCCATAACTTGGTTGTCTCATCTTTAAGACAAATGCAGAAAAATAATATTTATTATTTTCTCAGGATTTTTTTTGTAGAATATAAGCTAGAAGATACTAAGTGACATGGAATCAGACTAAAAAGATAAACTAAGACCAGGTCATGGAGGATTTTCACTGTATGGCAAGATCATTTTATTCTGTAAGCCATCAATTTTCAAGCTATATGACTTGGATACCTAAGGATCCTAAGATCCTCTGCAGACTGCCTGGGGGCAAAGGAGTGAGCTGGACTCCAGATTCCCAACTAATGTTGAAGAATATGAGTCATCACTGAGGGCTTTCAAGTGGGAATTGAACTGTCCAAATTCTGTATTTATAAAAAGTGCTATGTATAAAAGATGGATTTGAGGGGACAAATCTGGTAACAGACAAGAATGCAAGTAGAAGGAGCACAGCACCTGGGTAGCTCAGTGGGTTAAGCCTCTGCCTTCGGCTCAGGTCATGATCTCAGGGTCCCGGGATGGAGCCCTGCATTGGGCTTTCTGCGCCTGCTTCCCCCTCTCTTTCTGCCTGCTTCTCTGTCTACTTATGATCACTCTTTCTCTGTCAAATAAATAAATAAATAAAATCTTTTTAAAAAAAAAAAAGAATGCAAGTAGAAGGTGATATATTTAGTAAGATAGAGAAGAGAAGACATTATGAACTACCTAGTTGGGTGACCACATAACATCTAGGAAAGAGAGAAATCAAGGCTGGCTTCTATGGTTTAAGTGTCATTGATGGTTATGGGAAATTAAAGGGGAGTCATTTAAGGATGTTAATAGTTGTAGAGAAATAGCAATGAACATGAGCATTGTGATGGGGCTTCTAGATTGAGGTGTTAATTAAGAAAATGAAGGAGATATTAGGCAGTCAGAACAAAGGGATATCCTCCACTTGGCTACTTAGGAGCTCAGATGAGCTTAGAACATACATTCCATCTCCAGAGCCCATTTCTTCATCCACCCAGTGAGCACATGAGTGCACTGGGAGAATCAGAGGATGAATAGACATGCAAGGATTTTGAACACCATTAAGTTATATGTAATAGTCACATTTTACATACCGACAGTTTCAGTCAGTAAAAATGAGAGAGATGGGCAAAAGATTGTTGAATTTTTAGTTGGAAGTTCTCCCAGAGACAGAGCTAATCTAAGTTGAAACTCCCGCAGAACCCACAGTAAGATCTTCGGGGAAGTTTCTTGGCATACCTTGCAGAGAGAAAAGTTTGGTCCTGTTCTCTAATTTTGTTTCCTGATGGAGAGATTTCCTAGAGGTCCTTGTTCTAAGCATTGCAGGTAAAAGGGATGCCCAACAGTTGACTCTTGGGCTTTCTGTCCTGCCCAGGTAGAACTTACCTCTTTTGGAAGTAATTAATCATTCCTTAAATAGCACCTTATTGTCTCAAGTAAATGTTATTTGATTAATTTCTATCTAATTGAGATTTCCTTTTAAGTATTCTTTTTTTTTTTTAAATTTGAGTTTAGTTGGCACACAATGTTATGCTAGTTTCAGGTACACAACATAGTGATTATCCTATGCTCACCCCAAGTGTAGCTACCATCTGTCCCCATACATTGCTATTACAATATCATTGACTATATTCCTTATGCTGTGCATTTTATTCCCCTTTTAGGTATTCTCAAGAAGATTAAATGGGAGATAGAATATGTATACATGAAAGTGGAGACTCCTCTATCAAAGTTAAAAAAAAATGTTTATGTGTTCTGTAACTTCTCCGCCCATTTCTTGATCTCAGAGATGCAGCCATGGATTTGATAGCATGATTATAGAAATATGCCCTGTTTTTCTGTTTGGTTTGTTTCTTTCTAATTTTACTGAGAAATATCTGATGCACATCACTGTCTAAGTTTAATGCATACTGCATGATAGTTTGATTTCCATATATTGTGAAACGATTTCCACAATAAGTTCAGCTACCATCCAACTTCTCATCTGGATACAATAAAAAGAAATGAAAGAAGAAAAGTAAAAAAGGGAAAAAATTCTCCTTGTTCTGATAACTCTTAGGATTTACTCTTCCAACAGCTTTCCTATATATCCTACAGCAGTGGTAGCTATTGTCATCACATTATATTTGACGTTCCTGGTACTTATTTATATTAGAACTGTAAGTTTGTACCTCTTGATCCCCTTCCTCCAATCCCTGGTCCCAACTCTATCTCTGGTAATCAGACAAGTCTGATCTCTTTTCCTTTTTTTTTTTTTTTAAGACTTTATTTATTTATCTGAAAGAGAGAGCACATGAGCAGGGAGGAAGGGCAAAGGGAGAGGGAACAGCGGACCCCTCCTGAGCAGGGAGCCCAACATCGGGATCGGCTCCAGGACCCCGGGACCACAACCTGAGCCAGAAGCAGATGCTCAATCAACTGAGTCCCTCAGGTGCTCCTGATCTCTTTTTCTGTATGTTTGTGTTTCTGTTGCTGTTGTTATTGTTGTTTTTAGATTCCCCATATAAATGATATCAAACACATGTCTTTCTCTATCTGACTTATTTCACTTAGCACAATACCTACAAGATTACCCATGTTGTTACAAATGGTAAGATTTCCTAATTTTTTATAGCTTAATAATATTCCATTGATTTTAACCTATAGTTTTCCTTTCTAGCAGTGTCATTTTCTGTCTTCGACATCAGAACAGGCTGGTCTTGTAAAATGAGTTTGGGAGTGTTTTCTCTGCTTCAGTTTTGTTTTGTTTTGGAAAAGATCAAGAAGGCATAGAGTTAATTCTTCTTTCAATTGTTCAGTAAAATTTACCAGGGAATCCAACCGGCTCTGGGCATTTCTTTGTTGGGTAATTACGATTACTGATTTAATTCTTTACTAGTTATTTTTCCATTTTTACTTTCTATTTCTTCCTAATTCAGTCTTGATAAGTTGTATGTTTAAAGAAATTTTCCATTTCTTCCAGGTTGTTCAATTTGTTGATATAGAGTTGTTTATAGCAACCTCCTACAATCTTTTGAATTTCTGTAGTACCAGTTGTAATGGCTCCTTTTTCATTTATAATTTTGTTGATTTAGGTCCTTTCTCTTTCTCTCTCTCTTTCTCTCTCTCTCACCATTTCTTTTTCTTTCTTTTTTTTTTTTTTTTTTTGGTCAGTCTAGTTAAGGGTTTGTCAGTTTTGTTTAGCTTTTTAAAGAACCAACTCCTAGGGGCGCCTGGATGGCTTAGATGGTTAAAGAACCAACTCCTAGTTTTGTTATCTGTTCTATTGCTTTTCTATTTCATTTATTTCAACTCTAATCATTATTTTCTTCCTTCTGCTAAATTTGGGCTCAGTTTGTTCCTTTTTTCTAGTTCTTTTAAGACATAAAGTTAGGTTGTTTGTATGGGATCTTTCTTGTTTCTTTTTTTTTTTTCTTCTTCTTCTTTCTTGTTTCTTAATGTAGATATTTATTTCTGTGAACATCCTTTTTGAAACTGATTTTATGCATCCCAATAAATTCTGGTATATTGTTTTTCCATTTTCTTTTGTCTCATTTAAAAAAAAATTCCCCTTAGTTTTTCACTGATCCCTTGGTTGTTCAGGATATTATTGTTTAATTTCCATGTGTTGGTGAATTTTCCACTGTCCTCTCTTTTTTATTTCTTGTTTCATGGTTTTGTGGTCAAAGAAGATACTTGAGAGAAGATACTTAATATTACTTCTGCCAAGACTTTTTGTGGCATAACATTCAGTTTATCTAGATTTTATTCCATGTGTATTTGTGAAGAATGTGAATTAGACATTCTACTCTTGTTGGATAGAATAAGTGTCTGTTAGGTCCATTTTGTCTACAGTGTTGTTCAAATTTTCTGCTTCCTTATTTATTTACTGTCTGGATGATCTATCCATTGCTGAAAGTGGAGTATTAATGTTCCCAATTATTATTATATTAGTGTTTACTTCTTCTTTTAGCCCTATTAGCTTTTGTGTTATATATTTGCATGCTCCCACATTATATGCATAAATATTTATAATTGTTATATCTTCTTGATATATTGACCACTTTATCTTCATATAATGATCTTCTTTGTCTCTTTTGACCATTCCAACTATTTTAAAATAGTTTTGACCATTCCAACTATTTAAAAAAAATTTATATACTTACTTACGAGAGAAAGGGCAGGGGGAGGAGCAGAGGGAGAGGGATATGCAGACTCCCCACTGAGTGCATAGCCCAACACAGGGCTCAATCTCACAACTCTGAGAACATAAATAACCTGAGCCAAAATATAGAGATGGGCACTTGACTGACTGAGCTACCCAGGTGCCCCTGACCATTTAAAGCCTTTTTGTCTGATATAAGTATAATTTTTGCAATACTCCCTTATTGGGGGCAGGGGTTATCATTTGCTTGAAATGTCTTTTTCCACCCATTTATTCTTAGTCTATGTATATCTTTAAAGATAATTTATTATTTTTTTTCCAATTTATTTATTTTCAGAAAAACAGTATTTTTAAAGATAATTTAAAGATAAAATGAGTACCTTGTATGCAGAATAATGTTGGATTTTATTTTATTGTTATTATTATTCCTTCAGCCACTACATTCCTTATGATTGGAGAATTTAATTTGCTTATGTTAAAAGGAATTAGTCATAGGTCAAGACTTAGTGGTGCCATTTAAAATTTTTTTTTCCTGGTTGTTTTATAAATCAATTATTACTTGTCCCTTATTCTTTTGCTTCTTTTAAAAAGATGTGTTTTCATGTCTTTTGACATCAGTATTCTTTGCGTTATTGTATCATTTTGTATTATACCACAAGATTTTCTCTTGGGTTACCCTGAGGCTTACGTAAAATATCTTAAACTTATAACACCCTATTTTAAACTGATAACTTAAATTCTATAGAATTCATAAACTTTACATTTTTCCTTTTCACCCCCCTCATGTAGCTAGACTGTAAACAAGGTTCTCTCAGCTTCTGTTCCTCAGATGTGATAACTGTGTGACCTCTTTCAGAGCAACAGACCAAAACCCAGCTCCCTCTTTTTCCTGTGCTGTTGTCAAACATGTGGCTGTGCTGTGGCCAAAAGGGCAGAGAGCTTCATTGGAAAAGGAAGAGATACAGTACTGCCCTCATTTTCAGAAGGACACTAGAATGCCTGTTGAGGACATCTAAGTCCAATAGCGCAGTCCCTCGGGTGGCTTTGTTGCAGGTGTTCACAGTAAGACTAGGTCCCTCATCTTTCCAAACAACTGACATCAATAAAAATTAGGGTTTAGTTCTGTAAGGAGGTTGATTTGCTGATGGCCACAGGAGGTACACAGTTCCTCCTTGATGCCTTCCTTAGTGCATTCTATTCTGTGTATCTACCTTGGATCTGTGCCTTGTTCATTGGCCATCCAACCTCTTACTGCCCAGCAGAAAATATAAACAGCATTTCAGGAGATTAGTTCTGTAACTTGCCCATGAGAACCTGGAGGAAATTGAATGTGGCAAGAAAAGGCCTGGAAATGTAAGGAGACCGGTTAAAGATGGGAATTCTTCCTTTCTTATTCTTCTGTGGTTGTTTGTTTTTGCACAAGATGTGTTTCTTCCCTAAATCTCATGCAGCTGTATTCCCAGCAAATTGAAGAAAGGAGGGAAAAAGCTATTTAAATTTATACTATTGAATTTCTGTAGGACACCGAAATATTTTTGAAGTTAATGGGGAGCTTTGAATAGTCTGTTTCAAATAATTACAGGAAAAAAAATACATTGAAATAATTAGTAGTTGCTACCAGAACATTCAGCAAAATGAAATGACATCTTTGCATGCCTATTAAACAGCACTTTATTTTCAGTTTAGGGTGTTTTGGATGAAATTAGATGGCAAACATACTGCATCATTGAGTGATTAGAAGAACTAGTATCATTTAGAGTTACACTAGTACCACCATCAGCTTTTTTCTCTTTCCTCTGGAAAAAAAAAAGTATTATATTCTCCCACCCATTAGGGAGATTTTAATAGAAATGGGACCAACTGCAGCCCTTGAGACTTGAGCTTAAGTGGCTTAGGTGTAATCCCTCTGGATGCAAGGAAAGGCATTAAACAGAATCTGATTATTCCCTGTTTTCTAATTCTAGGATTCTCTTTCTACCCTGCTTAGAGAATACTTAAAGCTCTCACTCCACCACCCTCTCCTGTCTCAAGCCAGAGTGGTATTTGCCCAAAACCAGAAAATGGTCTTCATCAAATGACTAAAACCTAATTTGCCTTTAGCTTCATCCAACCACCTTCACAGCATTTCTCCTCTCTACTTAAAAGAAAAAAAAAATTAAATATTGGCAAGGTGTCTGATTTTCAACATTTTAATTTATGAAAGGTATTTGCCAAACCCTAACCACATCCCGGTGCCCCTTTCATACCTGCACTCCCCTACTCCTTCCTCTTCCTATTCTTCCTCTTTACTCCCATATCCACCGTCCTCTTTACCTCTTTTTCTAATTGCTTCCCCCTTTTCTCTTCCTTTCCTGTTCCAGTGTGGGAAGAAGAAATGGAAAGAAGAACAAAGAGAAATTGAGAGATACTTATGATACAACAGTGTCACAGATACTCAGGTGTCTATTGCATAAAACAGTGTTTAGTTTTTACTTTTATAATACATGACTTTGGAGGAATATTTTTGAGGCAAGAGGGACTGAGAAAAATCTGTATGAGGCTGTTCTACTTTTCTCTAATAGTTTATCATTGTGTTCCAAGATATTTATGAGAAAAACTGTTGTTTCTTCATTAAAAATAAATAAAAAATAAATTCTAAGAAAAGCTATTTGAGAGTTCTGGGATTCTATTCCAAGAAGAGAGGGAAGAAGAGATGGGAGAGAAGTGGCCAATGAGAAAGGTGGGTTCCTGATCCATGCTGGGAAACAGCAAAAGAATAAGCAGACCAAATATGGTTATGCTTCATGGCTTGAAGGGTCACCATGTATCTTTCTTAAGGCCCAGTCATATTTTCTGGTATTGTTGAGCATCTTTATTAAACCTTACCTACTACTTTCTTCACCCAAAACACCCACATACTCTTCCTAAGGCCTTATTTGTCCAGCTACCCACCATGATGATGCTCTCTACCTGCACTCCTAATTTCAGGTTGTGTCTCTGTCCCCAGATAAAAGGGGCTGTCTTTCCTACCCTAGAAGCTTCATTCTCCATGTGTCTTCTGGTGGAACATTTAAACAAGGTTGCCATGTACTCATAAGAGGGCAACCAAGTCTCTGACCTTTCTTTTGTAATATTTGCTATTCAACTAGCTCCCCTCCAGAGATCAATTTGTTGTTAATCCCATAAGGGTGACTCGAAATTTTAACATTTTAAGTAAAAGTAAAGAGAAGAAAGGAGAATAGGCTGTGGGACTTACATGTGGGTAGGACTCCTAATGATGGTTCTGCCATCTGCATACCTTTTGCTGGAGTGCCCTGGTTGCATACTGTTAATGGCCCTGAGACACAGGGGTGACAATGAAAGAGCTATGTGTGCTATGTGGGCCAACACTAGCCTCCAAGGAAGAGAAGTCTTCCTTGCAATATCACCCATCTCCATCAGCTCAGTGAGGCCACCTCTTCCTTCACCTTCCCTCCTGGATTCCCCTTTGTATCTGATCATCCTCTCTTCATCCCTGCCTGTCTCTCATCCCCACACCTGCTGTTTTGTTTCACTGTGCTCTTCTTCTCTTTCCTTCTATTAATAGAGCCCCATCAGGTCACACGTTTTCTTTACCTTCCAGTGATACATTAATGGACTCTCTCCTTTCTATCTCCCTTTCCCTGGTCCTACCTGTGGTGACTTCTCCCATCATCCCATTTGAACAGCTTCCTCTAAGTTTGATGTAGGCACAGTGCAGAGCTTAATAGGTGGCCGGCCTTCGTGCAAAATGCTCTTCTGTGACTTTTTTCCCAATACCCTCCTGGGACAAGCTTTGGATCTGGTGGCTATAGATCCAGAGCACTGTCTCCTCAATTGTAACAATGACCCTTGGCAGTGATGGCCTGCTCCTGCTGAGGCAAGTGGCAATTTTTCAGGCCCTGAACCAAAAAGAAACCAACCCCTTCTAGTGAGTGCTGTTTGAGGATACCCCCAGTGGAGCTGCTGCCACTCAAATCTATGATGGTCCAGCTCACCTGCTGATCATCTCCCACTTCTGTCTTTAATTCTAATCATTCTTCTTGACTCTAAGATCTTAAGAAGATGTCGCCGTTTGTTTCTCCTTGTTCCCTATGTTGGGGACATGGCTGTGCTGAGCTGCTTCCCCATTTCATCAGCTTCAGCTATGAGGCAAGCCAGGGTGGCTCTGCCAGGCAGCAATTGCTGCAGAAAGGAACAGAAGGAAATTTGGTTTTATAGGGCAGCAAATATATTGAAAGCCCTCAGGGAAAAGCCACAACCTCAGTTCCCAAACCAGGTCGGTTCAGAAGCTTTACGCTCTAGATTTATAGTGTCTGTACTGAGCCAATTTAAACAATTTCAATCAACAAGCCCCATATGATGAATTGCATGCAACTCGTCCTTAAAAAAAGAAAAAATAGCCTTGGATTGAATCTGAACTTTGGTGATCCAAGGAGTTTCAGAGTTTCCCATTATAGTTGTTAAAACTAACTAGGCAAGAAGAGACCAGTTCATAAGCTAACAATAACACTATGCCCTGGAAATATGACTGAGGCTGGTCAGTAGCCCCATAATAAATGCCTTATGAGAGGTGCTTAGTGGGGTGGCTGTCTGAATTTGCACCTTACCAGCAGGCCGGCTTTGGCAGAGTTAAATAACCTCACCAAGCTTACTCAGAGTAACAGTCATATGTACCTCTTTGTGTGGTTTGTGTATTAGAGAAAAAATAAAATGACTATTATTTATTATACATTTGGTAGGTATGTCCCAAGTAATTTTCTAAACACTTTCATGTACAAGACCATGCAGTGAAAGCTGAACAGTTAGCACAATTCCCAGCACATAGTAGGTACTTCATAATTGCTGGGTGTTCTTGCTAATAACAACAGTCATAGTGAACACTTTAAAAACACTTATCATGTATCAAGATCTGTTTAAATATCTTACATATTACAGACTTCATATCTGTAATAACTGTGAGTAGGTGCTATTACTATCACCCCATTTTACAGATGAGGAGAAGGCTAAGTGAAACACTGACCAAGTTCAAGAACAGAAAGGGAGGTAAGAGATTCACAATGTGGAGAATGTTGAAACTTTGGGTCAGAGAAAGCCTCACTAAGAAAATGACATTTGTATAAAGACATAATGTTGCTGAGGGAGTTAGCCATGAAAATATGGAGTAAGAGCAGCCAAGGCAGATGAAACAGGTACAATGGCCCTGTGGCCTGTGTAGTTCAAAATAATTGGGCTAATTTGATCCATATTCCCTCCTTACATCAAGCTGCTAAGCTTAGTAAATAATCCCACTGCCAGGGACAAGAGCAAGTGTTAGAGACAGAATTTTGGAACGTTCCCATTTTTTTCACAAATCCAGCTGTTAACCTCTGCTTGATATGGATGAGATAGTGACTGCCGTGGGACAGCTCATTCATATGACACATTTAGGACACATCAGTACCCTCTTCCCTTTAAAAAAAAAATAATAATAATAAATAATTAATTATTTTTTTCCCAATGTTCCAAGATTCAGTATTCCCTTTCAATGATTAGTCCACATCTTTTGCCTGCAGTTTGAGTGAGCGAGAGAAAGGGTAAAGCTGAGCACAACCTTATTTAAGACCACTTTGATCCAAGGATTGTAACCATTTAGTGTTTATCGATTTCTCTTTCCTATTTTTAGGAAGGTGGGAGCATGGTAATTAAACATTTGTGAATGAAGCTGGTTTCTAGGGAGGATGGCTTAAGAGTCCCTGAGAGCCAAATCCTTTGTTTACTTTCCATCATAGGCTCCTCGGGAACTAGGAACAGGTGGATGTGCTGGTTTCCTGCCTCCTGGTTGGCGAAATTCTGGAACCTGACGGAAGACACTGATTTCCATGCCTCTTCTCACCTTGTCTTTAGCCCTTGGCCTCCTATGTAAAGAATCATCAAAAAATGATTGAAGAGTCCATGGTTTTAATAAGAAGTAGAAAATGCCCTGCTGAGTTTACCGAAACACGTCTCCATTACACATGAACCTGTTGGGACAAGACCCCTCTGGAATCTCAACTGACTCCACATATGTGACTGGTAGCACCAGGCAATAGTCACAGTTGACCCCACAGCCAGTCCATAGAGAGGAGTGGCAGCTGAGTGCTGGTGTTCTGCTCACTACACCACCCTAAATGTCTTAACAGCCAAGACAAAGAGGGGAGAGAAATACACGCAAACTGATTTACACTTACCCTTCAACATATTTTTTTCTTCTCCAACTTTATATTTGTCCTTTAGTCTGTGTTAAAGTTCCAGTGTTATTTTATTATACTTTAAGCAACAACAACTAATGTTTACACCTACTCTATCCTACTTAGTCTAAGGAATTCTTTTAAAAACTCTGAAAAACAATTATTGTCCTCATTTCTCAGACAAGAGAAGTTTAGAGATATTATGTACTCACTCAAGATAAAAAGTTAGTAAATGGCAGAGAGAAGGTTTTACCCAGATCTGAAGACTCTAAGACACATGCTCTTAATCATTTTATTGTACAGCTTTATTTGTATCAATTATCTAATATATGAAAATGTATATCTACTCACACACAATCATATGTGCAGACATAACAAGCATATATACATATTACCCCCAAAAAATCCTTTCTATTTATATAAACACACACACACACACACACACACAGAAGCCTTGGTTATGGAAGGATTAGATAGAATTTAAAAGAGGGTGTTATGCACTGTACACTGTTGCATGGAGCAGGGTGTAGTTAAGGAAGCTGAGACTTGAAGTACACTTATTATGGGTGGCAAACATTAATACCCTGTGCTCCAGGGCACCTGGGTGGCTCAGTGTGTTAAAGCCTCTGCCTTCGGCTCAGGTCATGATCCCAGGGTCCTGGGATCGAGTCTCACATCCAGCTCTCTGCTCAGCAGGGAGCCTGCTTCCCCCTCTCTCTGTGCCTGCCTCTCTGCCTACTTGTGATCTCTCTGTCAAATAAATAAATAAAATCTTTAAAAAAAAATACCCAATGCTCCAAATGCCTCATGGAGACCCTAGCAAGAGGGAGCTGGGCTGGGTATCCATGTGTTTTGAGTACTTTCAGTGCACGCAGGCTGTAAATAAAGCTGTTGTATAGTACAAACTCACTATTAAATTGGCAGATGGAGTGACATCACCGAAATGGTCGTTTCTGACTTTTGCTTCTGCTCACAAAAACAGCTAATAATGTTTCAGTAAGATGCTACAAAAAGCATCATAGAACATGGGGTGAAACTGAAGCACCCCCTTCACCACAGACACCAAGACAGACTGTATTACAAGGATAAGAGAAGCAGCTGCACACCACCTACATTGCCCACCAGAGTGCCACATGAAGAGGTCTTCCTTTAGCCTCCAGTTCTTCAAGTGGGAAAAGAGAACCCAGGGAAGACAATAAGCCTCCCCTAGCATTGTAGGTCACTTTTTAGGAGCCCCTACTCTGATCTCACACCATAGAAATTGCAGTGGAATACGTGGGTCTCAACCACTGGGAATCTGACTGTGACAGCGAAGGGGGGAGAGGCTTGCAACAAGCAGCATATGGGTCTCTACAGACTGAGTTCATACATGCAGTGCCCAAGTAGTAATCCCAATGAGCCGCTTTGCTCATCTTGCAGAATCAAGTCAAGGGCGTCCTGACCAGGGAACTCAACAAGGTGAAGATCTGCCTGAATCTGATTCTCCAAAGAGAAATTCTGTGGCCCTAGATCCTGGTTTGGACATGCCCATGCATGGTAATGAGTCGCATCCCCACCTACTGCAGGGGACCTTGCAACCCAATCTGACCAGAGAGCTAGTGACAACTCCTAGAATCTATGTGGCCCCCAGGCAAAGCTGAAACCAGTATGGAGGTTCTGTGCGGTACACACAGGCAGAGGAATTCATTCATAACCAAGGCTGAGAGTAGTTTCTGGCCCATGGCAGCTAGCATCCCTGTTTGAGGAACTGGCAGACAGAGTCAACAGTTTTTATAACAAAGCTAGTGGTTGTGCTCAGCCATGGAACTTGGGGTGTGGGTCAGCTTGAGTTAAGGACAAAAGATAACTTTACCAGTTTCAGAGTTGCTTCTTCCACAGCAACCGGTCAGGGAACCTAATTCATAGCCCTACACATCACCTGGTAAATCTTTAGCTCATTTGACCAGGGAACCTACTCTAAGCATATAAGAAACTGAATAGCCTATTCAACAGCCCTATGCACAGTGGCACTTGAACAGAGAGCACAGCCTGTGGCTTCCCTCATTTTCAGAGCAATATTGGTGGTTTCATTTGACCAGGGAATACAGTGCACACTTTGGCCTAATTCAAGACCACATACAATGAGCTGCTCAGGCCCTAGGCTATGGCCTGTTGCCCTGTGAGAGCAGGGAAGCTAATTCATAGCCACTTCCTCTACTGACTATAGTATCCAGTCCAGATTAAGTAAGCCTGACCAGAGAATTCACACAACCACAGAGCCCTAACCAATAGTCCAATCCAAGTGTTCTCCGTCAGAGACACATACCTCCATTCCTGTCCTCAGAACACAAACAAGTGTCTCACCAAAAATAGACCATGGTGGCACGCCCCACCTGCCCAAAGATAATACCAGAAGATATAACCAGAAACCCAAACTGAGCCAACTAGTGAAGAATAGTCTCTGCCAAAGCAAATCTGTAAAGAGAAACCTGATTAATGAAATGTATTCTAATGTAAGAAATCAAGGATCATATAAAGTCAGGTAAATATGCACCACCAAAGGAAACTAATAACTCTCTAATAATTGACCCTAAAGAAATGGAGATCTATGAACTATTAGACAAAGAATTCAGAATAAGATGGAAGACAATTAAGAGAAGGAAAGGAAAAGTGAATTGGGGAAACTGGAGGGGAAGATGAACCATGGGAGACTGTGGACTCTGAGAAACAGACTGAGGGTTTTGGAAGGGAGGGGGGATGGTAGATAGGTAAGCCTGGTGGTGGGTATTAAGGAGGGCACGTATTGCATGGAGCACAGGGTGTAGTGCATAAGCAATGAATATTGGAACACTGAAAAAAATAAAATTAAATTTAAGAAAAATAATTCAGAATAATCTTCTCAGGGAAGCTTAGTGAACTATCAAACAAACAAACAGACAACTAAATGAAATTCATAAAGCAATCCCTGGACAAAAGAAGTTTCACAAGGAAATGGCAACTATCAAAAATACCCAAACAGAAATTCTAGAGTTGAAAAATACTGTAACTGAACTAAAGAACTCAACAGAGAGTTTTAATGGTAGACTACTCAACCATGCCAAAGAAAGAATGAGGGACCTGGAAGACAGGACATTAAAAACTATCCTATCAGAGAGAAAGAAGGAAAGAAGAAAAATTATGAAAACTTACAGGAATTAGAGGACATAAGGAGAAGAAACAATACTCCCAATATGGGAATCCCAGAAAGAGAAGAGAAAGGGATGGAACATATAGTTAAAGCAACAGTGGCTGACATCTTCCCAAATCCAGAGAGCAAAATGTATATCCAGATCCCTGAGGCCCAAAGAGACTTCAAGTAGGTTGAAACTGAATAGGGCTATAGTGAGACATATTAAAGTTATCAAAATTCAAACAGAAGGAAAGAATTTTAAGAGCAGCAGAAGAAAAGAGAGAAGTTACATACAAGGGAACTCCCATAAAACCATCAGTGTATTGTCAACAAAAATTTTTCAGGCCAAAAGAGAATAGGATGACATGAAAAATGCTGAAAGAAAGTAACTGTCAACCAAAAATTCTATACCAGAACTTACTGGATGCAGTAAAAGTAGTTCATAACAATAAATGTCTACATTATGGAGCAAGAAATATCCCAGGTAAACAACCTAATTCTACGCCTTAAGGAATTACAAAAAGAAAAAAAAAAAAAACTAAGCCCAATGTTAGCAGAATATAAATAATAAAGATCAAAGCAGAAAGAAGCAAAATAGAGAATAGAAAAACAATAGAAACATTAACCAAAGGAGGAGTCAATTCTTTGGAAATATAAACAAAATTGACCAACACTAACTAGAGTAACCAAGGGAAAAAGAGAAAAGGCCCATATCATCAAAAATGTAAATGAAAAAAAAGACACTGCAATTGATAACACAAAAATTCAAAGGATCATTAGAAGTTTCTATGAATTTATAGAGGTTAGTATGTGCTACCAAACTAGACAACCTCAAAGAAATTTTTAAAAATCTTAGAAACGTACAACTTACCAAGACTTAATAAAGAAAAAAATAAGAAATCTAAATAGACCAGTTAGTAGAAAGGAGACTGATCAATAATCAAAATTCTCAGAATTAAAAAAAAAAAAAAAAGCTCAGGAGCAGAAGGCTTCCCTGGAGAATTTTACAAAATATTTATTTATTTTTTTTCCCAATTTATTTATTTTCAGAAAAACAGTAT